>NC_134688.1:218710971-219310971 GCF_050947455.1 Rhinoderma darwinii | reverse complement strand
GGGACCTAGTCCTGGTTGGACCAATCCCTTGAGCTGCATTGTTAAGAAACAAAGGGGTGGGAAATTACCTGACGAATCATGGAAAGGGCAGGAAGGGGAAGCTTTTTTGTATTTTACCTGATACTCGAAATTGAGTAAAGCTGGCCATATAGTAATCGGCCGCATTGTGGCCAATCAGTTGTCCGTGGGATCGTTCGTTCAAACAATCCCACCTGCTACATAAAAGACAAAACTGGTCAATAAGGAATTTAGTTTATAAAAAACGTACTCCCTGGAACTTGCACACAACGGAAAATCATCGGTTGAATTCAGCCGGTAATACCATACACAAGTAGTTTCAGCCGAAATGTTCTAAGCTGGTCGACGACATTTTCAGCAGACTTTCATCGCAAATGATCATTTGATCAATACTACATTACTATAATACTACATTACTATAATACTGCATTACTATAACAATACTGCATAACTATAACAATACTACATTACTATAATACTACATTACTATAATAATACTACATTACTATAACAACACTACATAACTATAATACTACTACATTACTATATTAATACTACATTACTACAATATTACATTACTATAACAATACTGCATAACTATAACAATACTACATTACTATAATAATACTACATTACTATAACAACACTACATAACTATAATACTACTACATTACTATATTAATACTACATTACTACAATATTACATTACTATAACAATACTGCATAACTATAACAATACTACATTACAATAATAATACTAAATTACTATAATAATACTACATTACTATAATACTACATTACTATAACAATACTACATTACTATAATATTACTACATTACTATAAAAATACTACATTACTATAATACTACATTACTATAACAATACTACATTACTATAACAATACCACATTACTATAAAATTAGTACATTACTATAACAATACTACATTACTATAATACTATATTACTATAACAATTCTACAATATCATAACAATACTACCTTACTGTAACAATACTACATTATGATAACAATACACATTACTATAAAAATAATACTACATTACTATAACAATACTACATTACTATAATAATAATAATAATGCTACGGGTTAAACTTACCGGAAGTTGGCGCGTTTACTCCATGTGTTTATTTTAACAATCCAGTTTTCCAGGTTAAATGCAGTGTGGCTGCGCAGTTGGCAGCGTTTCACAGACACAAGAATGTCAATATTGGGCAGCCCCTTTTTAGATAATGCCACACACACACTCTATAGATAGTACCACATCCTCCCTATAGGACTGTCCTGGGATTCCTCTGCTGTAGATAGTGCCACACACACCACCCTGTTGACAGCACTACACACTCCCTCCATGTAGATAGCTCCATTGGGGCTCCCTCCTCCACCGGAATCCCCGGCCAGAGCATTGCGGACGCTCTGGCTAGGAATTATTTTGCTGGAGGAACCCTGTCATCACTGTCCATATATGGACAGTGACATCAGGAGCTACCTTTAGGAGCGGAATGTCTGGCCAGAATCTCCAGCATTGCTCTGGCCGGGGATTCCCGTCGAGGAGGGAGCCGCAATAGAGCTACATACATGGAGAGGATGTGTAGTGCTGTCAACAGGGTGGGTGTGTGGGGAGCTATCCACAGCAGAGGAATCCCAGGCCAGTGTGTCGGCAGCGCTCTGGCTGGGGATTCCGGTCCTGGAGGCAGCCTCAATGGAGCTATCTACAGGAAGGGCGGGGTGTTGTGCTGTCAAAAGTGGTGTGTGCGTGGTGCTATCTATAGTGGGGTTGCACTACAGGGGACTGTCGGGCCACTGCCCACTCACTACCAATTCGTCGACAGCATGGAAAAGGGTCGTCATGAAGGAGCGCCAGATTGGGGGTTGATTGGTTGTCAAAGGAGGCCGCCTCCTCTTTCTAATGGCTTAGATGCCGTGGTCGCTATTGATCGCGGCAACTTAATGGTTAAAAGCCCAGGATCAGAGCACACTCTGTTCCTGGCCGTTAGTGCAGTGTGGCACCCACATCGTATGGAGTTCCATACTCTTACCCCTGCACCAGGACGTGCAGTTTTGTCCAGTTGCACATACGTACCTGCCAACCATCCCAGATTCAGTGGGACAGGTCTGGATTCCGGGCAGTGTCCCACTCTCGAGGCACCGGTGGTAAGTCCCGGTATCAACTGTATACAGTTGAATCCAATGCTGAAGCAAGGAACGGTCAGCTCCCTGCTTCAGCATTGAACTATGAAGACCCCTGCCAGATCAATGCAAGCTCTATGACCAGGGTCTCCTGTCTTGGGAAAGCCCTTGATGTCACTGTCCATATATGGACAGTGCCGTAAGTGGCTCCTCCAGGAGCGGAATTCCTGGCCAAGGCGTTGCTGACACTCTGCCTAGGAATTCTGGCATCTTAATGCCCCTTACATCACTGTCCATATATGGACAGTGATGTCAGGGGCTCCTCCTGGAGCGGAATCCCTGGCCAGAACATTGCCGAAGCTCTGGCTGGGGATTCAGCTCCTAGAGGGAACCCCAGACATAACTGTCCATATATGGACAGTGACATTAGGGGCTCCCTGCAGGAGCGGAATCCCTCGGGCCAGAGTCTTGCCGATGCGCTGGCCAAGGATTCCTGAATGAGCCCCTGATGTCACTATCCATATATGGTCAGTGACGTCAGGGGCTGGTCATAAAGCGGAATCCCTGGCTGGCGCTGTGGCCGGAGATTCCGCTCATAGAGGGAGCCCCAATGGCGCTATCTACAGGGGGGTAGCGCAATCTACAGGGAGTGGTGCTATCCAAGGGGTGTGTGACACTATCTATATGGGCACTGTTGCACTATATGAGCACTATCTACAGGGGATACTGTGGCACTATCTACATGGCCACTGTGGCACTATCTATGTGTGCACTAGGACTTTATATGTGGGCACTGTAGCACTATCTACAGTAGGCACTGTGTCACTATCTACAGTGGGCACTGTGTCACTATCTACAGTGGGCACTATGGCACTATCTACAGGGGCATTGCGACACTATGGGGCATTATGCTGTATGGGCCAGCTATGGGGGCATTATACTGTATGGGGACATCTGTGTGGGCTTTATACTGTATGGGTGCATCTATGGGGGCATTATACTGTGTGGGGGCAGCTATTTGTATTATACTGTGTGGGAGGCACTGTGGAGTATTATACTGTGTGGGGGCAGCTATAGTGGCATTATACTGTTTGGGGGTACTATGGGGCATTAAACTGTGGGGAGGCTCTATGGAAGCATGATACTGTGTGGGTGTGCATGGGCGGGGTTTAAAGGAAAAACGTTGTCCCTCTTTGCGGTACTTGAAAGTTGGGTGGTATGCAGGTGCGTGAAGGGGTTAAAGCCTAGCTTCTTTTGCAAAATTGCTATAACCTTATAACGATGAAATACAGTGCAACCTGCTGCTGTGCATTTATTCCTCAGAACTTCCTTTCTGCATGTCCTGAAGTCTTCTTTTCCCCAGCTGTCAATGACTTCCTGTATCAGAGACCACATTGTCTATATATGTAATAGACACATTATTAACCCTCATTTATCTAAACTGTCTAACAGAAAAACTGGCCTCGTTGGCCATAGCAACCTGGTTCTGATATCAGAATATTTTGTTTCTACAAATTTCATTTACAGACATGTTGACTTTTTTAAATATTATTATATTATTATTGTCATCTAAATGGAGGTTTTAGAATTCACATATCGGAGGTAAAAATTGTAGTGTTGGTGATATTATTGTTTGTGACCTGGGTATACAGCTATATATTTATAGAAAAAAGATGTGGTTATTGAAAACCATACCTAAACATACCCAAATTTGCAATATAATATAGCACGGTGCCATTCCTGATAAAGAATATTGAAAAAGAAAAAGAAAAAAATGATCCAGGAATATAACTAGGCACTCTTGGGTTGGATAAAATTTAACAAAATATTTTATTCATAAATCCAGATAGTACCGGCTCTGAAGAAATCCTGTACTGGATGAAACGCGTCAGCTGTCTCAATTAGACAGGGCGGGTAGTGACGTCTACACTTTGCCCTGTGAATTCCTGTCCAGTGTTGGAAATACCACGTGGAAGGAGACATACGATTGAAATTTTAAACTTACCTGGCTGCCAGCGTGTGATCCTGCATTGCCGGGCCCGTGTCTCTCTGACTGCAGTGGCGAATGCCCGTGGAGACCGAGGAGAAAAATCCTCAACTGATATGATGATGGAGATTTGGAGGCGTAAATGAAATGTATGGCCATACAGGTGAATTTTGCCTTTTGTGAAGATCTTGACCTTCCATCTATTGGACCGACTGCTTTCATGCAAGGATTCCTGGCATTCGCTGGCTGTTCAAGGTAAAAACCTCTAAGGCTTAAGTCTAAGGGCTACATATTGACCCTAAAGGTCAGTGAAAAGACCATCTATCACTATAAGATCTATATGTTACATATCTGACCTTAAACAGGTCTGTGAAAGGACTCTCTATCATTATAAGTTTTATAAAAATCAGGATCCGCCTAGGAGGGAAAAAGATATGTTGTAAACTATATCCCCTTAACATATGGGACTGTCTTCCTATTTTGAGATCTATACTTCTTATAAAAAGAATGTCTTCGAAATTTCATTACTAATCACTCTACATAGGAACTCTGGCCACTTCGTGACAAAAACAGCATATATGGTCAAAAATCGCAAGTGTGAACATAACCCAGCGTTTTTGCTTTGAAAATTGTTATCTTTTCAAATTTGTTCTGTGCATATATGATGTTTATATACATACTCATGAGGTGACAGTATAGAAGCATAGAGGTGTTATTATATGTCTCTTTTCCTGGCCAGGAGAAAAATGTTTTAAATTATTGTTGTATAAACTTATACTGCCGGTACTATCTGGATTTATGAATAAAATATTTTGTTAAATTTTATCCAACCCAAGAGTGCCTAGTTATATTCCTGGATCATTTTTTTCTTTTTCTTTTTCAATACAGCTATATATTGTTAAATGTATTTAATTTTAGTATAATAAATGATATGTAGGTAAGTAGAAGAAAAATATTGTTGTTGTTTTTTCTTCTTTTTTATAAATGTTATAGCTATTTCGTTTTATGTTTAAAAACTTTCCTGGGGTGGCCATATTGGTGACACTCCCTTCCTGTACTTTCTGTGTAGTCACTACAACAGGGTGTGTGCTTTATGGCAGCTAAAATTAATGGCAGTCAATTGACAGAAAAATCTCATAGATTATTGAAGTCTCCAGGAAGTCATGGAGCCTCAATAGACCACGGGGAGATGCCTACAGAGCCTTATCAATGTGAGTAGTGTTATCATCCTGCCATCTCCAGCCTATTATGCGAGCTCTAATTGTCAGTGTACAAACTGTAATATTTCAAGATGTTTTTATATGTTGACCAAAAATAAGTTTAGAATTAATTTCCGATTTTATTTATATGCAATTTTATGATTATACACCATTTTACGCAGATAAAATGACACTCATTTGTAGCTCTTTAAATCTCTTAAATCTGAACTTGTTATAAAACAATTTTCACTTCCACTGTCATTCACTGTTCCTACCATTTAAAGAAATGCGGCAAACACTACGCCAAAGCTTCATGTATAAGTACAGGCTAAAGGGGGAAATTGGGCAATCTATGTTGTTTCTAAGATATGAAATCCAAAAAATAAAGAATATAGTACTTTAATGTCAAACTTATTTTTAAGAGTTATTATATATAAGGATTCACAGGCACTCTCAAGTCATTATTTTGGCTGCCTCTTTTGCATAAAGAACCTTGGTGGCTCTCTTTGACCATCTGTAATTGGTATCGGGCAGTGTGCCAAGAGGGAGACCCATTTTAAGGCCAGTAAGTAATTTTTTTTTCTATTTAAAAGGAACCTGTCACCAGCATTTCACCTATTAAACCAGCAATACCTGGTGGAAGTGGGTGAAAAATCATTTTTATGTAACTTATAATTATCTTCTAAGTTGGCTCTGTACCTATAGTATTCAGTTTTTTAGTAATCCCGTGATGTATGCTAATGAGCATAAAATAGTCAAATCTTCGTTTGAAAAGAGTCACATCTTCATTCCTCAAGCTTTTCCGAGTAAATCCCACCTTCTTACTTTTGATTGACAGCTCCTTGCCTCCCCCCAGCACACATGAAATCCTGCACTTACGCATCGATGTCCTGTGCTGGTGCGTGCGCACAACGGGACACAAAGCGGCGCATGTAAAGTACCATAAAAGGCGCAAAATGTTTGCATACCGTTATTTACGGTCGGAGGAGGAGTTTAAAAGAGGGGATAACGGTAATGAACTTTTGACAGCAGCAGCCTTTCAGGAGTGAGTAGAGTTCAATAGGTGAAATGCTGGTGACAGGTTCCCTTTAAAGATAAATTTTCACCTACCCATTCATGTGCAGCGAAGTGCAGCATGTAATGGGCAGGGCTGCACAAACCCTGGGGCACTTTACATTTTTTTCCTATCTTTCTCTGTTATTTAGATATTGGTGCCATTATATTTAGTGCCTGATATTTAAATAACCCCCTGAACTGTCAATGGGGCGTGTAATTGGCAAGGGGGCATGTAACATAGCTGTGACACTGTTCAATCAGCTACGGACAGTGTCACAGAAAGAGCTGAAGGGAGGAGAGCGTTTGTGCGCGCAGCTCGGAGCTGTGCGTGCATTGGCGCGCACGATCTAATTAACTCTTCAGGTCTCGGGAGACAAGACTGTGTGATCTCTCGCGAGAGATTACACAGTCTTGTCATTCTTGTCTGCCAAGAGCTGAAGAGGGAGTGAGAGCGTGCGCGTGCACGTACACACATGCTCTCCTCTCTCCAGCTCTTGCTGTGGCACGGTCCATAGCTGATTGGACTGTGTCACAGCCATGTTACACGCCCCCTTGCCAATTACACGCCTTATTGACAGTTCAGGGGGTTATTTAAATATAAATGTGACAAATATAACTGCACCGATATCTAAATAACAGAGGAGGATAGGGAAAAAAAACTAAGCGCCCCGGGGTTTGTGCAGCCCTGCCCATTACATGCTGCATGTATGAGTAGCAGAGGCAAATTTAAATTTCACATTGTTTGCCCCATGAATACATCAGCAGAATGATGTCTAGATTATTTTGGTGATATACTAATAAGAGGTTAAAGATTTGAATTAGCATTAGTGTAAAAGAACCACCACCAAATTGTATCTGGTTTGAGGTTACCTGATGTACTCAGTGATGGACCACTGTTCTCTCCTTCTATAAGTGATGTTTGCAAAAAGATAAGAAAAAGCAAAAACAACATTTACCACATTAATAAAACATGTTTTACTTACATTTATTTTTGCTAGTCTCATATTTTCATTGTATTGCAAATATCAGCAACTAAGTGTAGTATGTGTAATATTAACAAATCGACACCGTGTTCCAAATTATTATGCACATTGGATTTAAGTGTCATAAATATTTAATTATTAGTTTTTCAATTAAACTCATGGATGGTATTGTGTCTTAGGGTATGTGCACACGTAGTGACCAAAAACGTCTGAAAATCCAGAGCTGTTTTCAAGGGAAAACAGACCCTGCTTTTCAGACGTTTTTTGACCAACTCGCATTTTTCGCGGCGTTTTTCGCTCCGTTTTCGCGGCGTTTTTTACGTCCGTTTTTGGAGCTGTTTTCATTGGAGTCTATGAGAAAACAGCTCCAAAAACGTCCAAAGAAGTGTCCTGCACTTCTTTTGACGAGGCTGTATTTTTACGAGTCGTCGTTTGACAGCTGTCAAACGACGACGCGTAAATAACAGGTCGTCTGCACAGTACGTCGGCAAACCCATTCAAATGAATGGGCAGATGTTTGCCGACGTATTGTAGCCCTATTTTCAGACGTAAAACGAGGCATAATACGCCTCGTTTACGTCTGAAAATAGGTTGTGTGAACCCAGCCTGAGGGTTCTTTGGATCATTGTAATCAATCTCAGACACCTGTGATAATTAGTTTGCCAGGTGTGCGCAATCAAAGAAAAACTACTTAAGAAGGACGTTCCACATTATTAAGCAGGCCACAGGTTTCAAGCAATATGGGAAAGAAAAAGGATCTCTCTGCTGCCGAAAATCGGGAAATAGTGCAATACCTTGGACAAGGTATGAAAACATTGGATATTTCAAGAAAACTTAAGCGTAATCATCGTACTGTGAAAAGATTTGTGGCTGATTCAGAGCACAGACGTGTTCGTTCAGATAAAGGCATAATGAGGAAGGTTTCTGCCAGACAAATTAATAGGATTAGGAGAGCAGCTGCTAAAATGCCATTGCAAAGCAGCAAACAGGTATTTTAAGCCGCTGGTGCCTCTGGAGTTCTGCGAACCTCAAGGTGTAGGATCCTCCAGAGGTTTGCAAGTGTGCATAAAGCTTTTATTTGGCCACCCCTAAACAATGCTCACAAGCAGAAACGGTTGCAGTGGGCTCAGAAATACATGAAGACTAATTTTCAAACCGTGTTGTTTACTGATGAGTGCCGTGCAATCCTGGATGGTCCAGATGGATGGAGTAGTGGATGGTTGGTGAATGGCCACTATGTACCAACAAGGCTGCGACGTCAGCAAGGAGGTGGCGGAGTCATGTTTTGGGCTGCAATCATGGAGAGAGAGCTGGTAGGCCCCTTTAGGGTCCCTGACGGTGTGAAAATAACCTCTGCAAAGTACGTAGAGTTTATGACTGACCACTTTCTTCCGTGGTACAAAAAGAAGAAACGTGCCTTCCGGAGCAAAATTATCTTCATGCATGACAATGCACCATCTCATGCTGCAAAGAATACCTCTGTGTCATTGGCTGCTATGGGCATAAAAGGAGAGAAACTCATGGTGTGGCCCCCATGTTCCCCTGACCTCAACCCTATTGAGAACCTTTGGAGCATCCTCAAGCAAAATATCTATGAGGGTGGGAAGCCGTTGACATCAAAACAGAAGCTTTGGGAGGCTATTCTGACATCCTGCAAAGATATTCAAGCAGAAACTGTCCAAACACTCACAAATTCAATGGATGCAAGAATTGTGAAGGTGATATCAAAGAAGGAATCCTATGTTAACTTGTAACTTGGCCTGCTAAGTTTTTTTTGATTGAAAGATCTTTTGATTTCTGTAAATATGACCTCCTGATGCTGCAAATTCAACAAATTACCATTTTAGTTCTCTTTACAATCTTTAAAATGTTTTGATCTCTGTTGTGCATAATAATTTGATCATTATCATGTTATCATTAGGAGATTTGTTCAATAAAGTTCACATTATACTCCAACGGTTGATGGCTTGAAGATTATACTGACTGTCATTTGCATCGGCTATTGAGGAAAATCAGCGAAAAATAACATTTGCATAATAATTTGGAACGCGGTGTATATATTTATATATTTACATACATATTTGATGTTATAAGCAGATTATAAAAACAGGGTATTAGCCGGGGATGGAGCAGAATTGAGGATGAAATTAGGGATGGAAAAATTACCAAAGGATTAAATGGTGAAGTCAATATGAATGTGTAGGTATTTTTTTTAATGTCACATTTTTTCACTTTGAAGCTTTGCAGTATTTGTACACTGGTTTGGGGTGCACTCACGTTTATGTGGTTTTGTTTGTTCTCCGCACAGCCATTATAAAACCACTATCCCTTTTTGTACAAATGCGTAGTCTTATTTATTATATCTTCTCTTTCAGCTTCTTTTAATAATCTGATAAGGTGTCACTGAGTCAGGTAGCAGTGGCGTAGCTATAGGGGTCGCAGCGGTCGCAGTTGCCTAAGCCCCGGGGGGCACACGGGCCCACCTAGTCATACAGCATTGTTAAATAAATTTTCTGTGCCGTGAAGACGGCACTTCCTGGTTACAGTCACATGGTATACTTAGTGTGACCATGTTGTCACGTGGCACTTCTTCCAGCCTGTGCAGGGGAAGAGACGGTGCGGAGGACTCCAGGTGAGCTGCAGAGTCTGTATTGTAATGTGTTGTATTGTGTTGTGTTGTCTTGTAATGTAATGTAATGTATTGTATTGTAATGTAATGTATTGTGTTGCCTTGTAATTTATTGTGTTGTGTTGTCTTGTAATGTGTTGTATTGTGCTGTTTACGGAGGAGAGGGGAGCCTGTTAAATTACAGCCCCCCTCCTCTCTCCACCGCAAACTGCACAATACATTACAAACTGTGGGTCGCGTCCCTCTGTGGGGGTCGTGTGAAGACCTCCGGGGGGGTCGCGAGTCACTCACCGAGGTCCCGGTTCCATTCAATGCTGGAGCAAGGAGCTGACGTCTCCTTGCTCCAGCATTCACTGTGCCCTGAGCGGCTCGACGCAGGCAGGCGGGATGTAGCGACATCATCGCGCCTGTCTGCGCCGACTCACTATAGGACACACCAGAGGAGGCAAAGGAATGGGGATAGGTAAGTAATTATGCTATTTTTCTATTATGCACATATGGCGGCATTATACTGTATGGGGGGCTGATATGGGGGGGCATTATACTCCATGGGGGGCTGGTATGGGGGAATTATACTGTATGCGGGGGCTGATATGGGGGGCATTATACTGCATGGGGGGCTGATATGGCATGGGGGCTGATAAGATGGGGAGCATTATACTGCATGGGGGCTGATATGGGGGAATTATACTGTATGTGGGGGCTGATATGGGGGGCATTATACTGTATGGGGAGCTCATATGGGGGGCATTATACTGTATGGGGGGGCATTATACTGCATGGGGGGTTGATATGGGGGAATTATACTGCATAGGGGGCTGATATAGCATGGGGGCTGATAAGATGGGGAGCATTATACTGCATGGGGGCTGATATGGGGAAATTATACTGTATGTGGGGGCTGATATGGGGGGCATTATACTGTATGGGGAGCTCATATGGGGGCATTATACTGTATGGGGAGCTCATATGGGGGGCATTATACTGTATCGGGAGCTGATATGTGGGGCATTATACTGTATGGGGAGCTGATATGGGGGCATTATACTGTATGGGAGCTGATATGGAGGGTCCTTATACTGTATGGGGGGCTGATATGGAGGGGCATTATACTGTATGGGGAGCTGATATGGGGGCATTATACTGTATGGGGGCTGATATTGGGGGCACTATACTGTATGGGGAGCTGATATGGGGGGCACTATACTGTATGGGGGCTGATATGGGGAGCATTATACGGTATGGGGCTGTTATGGGCGGGCATTATACTGTATGGGGCAGTTATGGGGCATTATACTGTGTGGGGGCAGCTATGGGAGCATTATACTGTGTGGGTGCAGCTATGGGAGCATTATACTGTGTGGGGGCATTATACTATGGGGCTGTTGGGCAAGGCGTCTGGGCATAGGCGCGCGCAGGGGTCTGTTGACGGTGGTGTTGGGGAGGGGTAGGGGGGCCCAAGCTGAATTCTTGCACCCGGGCCCATGAGCTTTTAGCTACGCCCCTGTCAGGTAGCCATTAATACCATCTATGGACCAGTACTGCTATCTAGCTTCTCAGTTGGCTGTCGTTGTGGTATACTCATTTTTGAGTCTAAGTGCCTGAGCATGCGCAGTTCTAATGTGACTCTATGTATTGCACGGCGTACGCCGAGTTGATAGCTTATTCTGACTATGTAGCCTTGTGTCCCGCTTAGGCCCTGTTCACTCAGAAATTTTGAGGCAGATTTTGAACTGCCTGCACTTTTTTTCGCCCCTGGCCATTGAAGCTAATACAGGTTTTTTCTGCCTCCCATTGATTCAATAGAAGGTCTGAGGCGGAAACGGCAGCAAGAAAGGAAATGCTGCTTTTCTTTTCCGCAAGCGGCCAAAAGCCGCCTGGAAAAAAAAGCCTCTGCCTACCATTGAAATCAATGATGGGCGATTTGGGATTTTTTTTGGCGCTGATTCCGACGCGGTTTCGGCATCAAAATCAGTGCCAAAACACTCTGTGTGAACTGACCCTGACATCTATTTCAGCTATGATGTTTTTTTAAGCCGCAGCATGTCAATTGTGGTTGAGGAATTGACGGTAGTTTGTTGCGGGTTTTGCCCATTGAATTTAATGTGGATTTAAAACCTGCAACAGCCAAGTGTTGCGACTTTTGCGGTGGCATCGCAGCAATTATGGTCTTAGAGGAAAAAAACCCTTATTCTTACCTCTGACGTTCTGCAGGCCAAACTCCTGGGATGACGTTTCATCCCATGTGACTGCTGCAGCCAATCACAGGCTGTAGCGGTGGTCACATGGGATGAAATGTCATCCCAGTACGCCGGACTGCCAGCAGTTGGTGCAGTTTTTCGCCCAGAATTCCCTGCGGCCACTGGGGCAGATAAGCTGTATACCTCTATGCAGCGTATCCGCCCTGTGTGAACTTAGAATTATAATTCATATTTCAATTTACCGCGAGAAGCTTTCTTTTTTCAGTAAGATTTTAATTTGAGTGAAAAGCTCTACAAATGGTAGTAAGTTCACCCTTGTCACTGAAGTCAAATAAATGTTCTGTTCCACATACCACACAAAAAAACATAATTCTGTTTGCTATTTTAGCATTGGTTTACTTGTGCAGACAGTTTAAATTTAGAACTTTCGGGTCATTAATGCAGACCAGAGAAACGTTACATTCACTGGACCACAACTGTTGCTGGTGTTAAAGTCTCCATGTAGCCCCATGATAAAGAATATATTATATATTAACTATTTAACAAGCAAATTCCTAATATAATGTATCATTGGACATAATCCCTTCAGCTGTAGTCTACATGACTTCTATAATAACTTGCAGTGCTGCAGGAAATGCCTAATTTCCCATGATTATCATGCAGATCCCACAGAAGATTATAGGCTGCTATTTAGATCAGCCTCTGGTTTACTGTGTTCATTGCCTTGCAGGGCATTGTCAAAATACTCAAGGGGAAGAGAGGGATTCTAATGATAAGTATAAATTAGAAAATAGCTATCCTAACATTCTTTAATGTGTTTCCAAAGTATAGTTTAAAGGGACTTTCCGGCCTTGTGTCCCCCCCCCCCCTCAAAATATGCTAAAAATTCTGTGCTGATAAATTTATTAATATATCTTTATAACAGTTAGAGCTCTGTTTTTCTGATACAGAACTCGATATCCTTAGCATAGACATATATTTAGGACAACATGTTGTCTACCTGCAACTAATACTTGCTGTACTGTATATTGAGTGTATCACAATTGCCCTTTTGGAAGCTCAGATTCTTGATCTAAATTAGCAACTTTCAACACTGCGGGCCATTGACAATATGGAGAGGAGCTTGCTGCTAATTGAGCGGGCGCTCACTGGGGCAGATGCAAGCGAGGATGGTAGCATGGAGGTGCAGGCCGATGAGGCAGCTAGCTGGGTAACAGAAGGCGGGATAAAGGGACGAGTGTCAGGGAGACTAGTCCTCATCTGGAACACCCCAATAAGTTTGCCAAGTTGTCAAATGAGGGGGATGTCAGTTCAGGGGTAGCACTGCTGCAGCTAGACACCACCTCTAGCAGCCATGGGAATGTCTGCTCCAGTAAAGAGGCGAATGGGAGTATAGAATAGGGTAGACAGGTCCTACTAGTGGGAAACCCTATTATTAGGCGAACAGATAGGGCAATCTATCACAAAGACAGGGAATGTCACAGTTTGGAGTTTTCCGGGTGTTTGAGTTCGGCATGTCGCGGATCGATTTGACAGATTATTGAAAGGGGCTGGTGAAGACCCAGCAGTCATGGTGCACATTGGCACAAATGACAAAGTTAGAGGTAGGTGGAAGGTCCTAAAACATGATTTCAGGGACTTGGGTAACAAGCTCAGGGCCAAGACCTCAAATGTAGTACTCCCAGAAATACTACCTGTGCTACACCAGAGAGGCAGAGTGAGATTAAGGAAGTGAACAAGTGGCTAAAGAATTGGTGTAGGAAGGAGGGGTATGGGTTCTGTGAGAACTGGACCGACTTCTCTGTTGGCTCCAGACTCTACAGTAGGGATGGACTGCACCTAAATGGGGAGGTTATAGCTGTGTTGGGGGAAAAGATGGCTAGAAGGTTGGAGGAGTGTTTAAACTAGGGAATGGGGAGGGCAATTACTCCATGAAATGAACATGGGGGTGGAATAGAGGAATGGGTTAGAACAGTTAATAGGAATAAGAAGAAAAGTGGTACAGATAAACATATAAAGTGCATGTATACCAATGTCAGAAGCCTGAATAATAAGATTGAGGAATTAGAGTTGATAATGCTGGAGTAGAATTGTGACATAGTGGGGATAAGTGAGACATGGCTGGATGATAGCTATGACTGGGCTGTTAATATGTCGGGTTGCAGTCTGTTTAGGAATGATCGTACTAAAAAGAAAGGAGGAGGGGTTTGCTTATATGCAAAATCCTGCGTGATGGTATCTTTGAGGGAAATGATCATGTGGAGTCCCTATGGGTGTAAATAAGGGGAGGGAGAAATAATAATGCTTCTAAACCTAATTTTAATCTGTAGCCTGGACAAGATCTAAAAGCTACAGGTTCGGGGTCACCTAGGTAATAGTGACCACAGCATAATAAGTTTTCATGTATCCTTTAATAAGATGATTGGTAGAGTACCTACAAAAACACTAAACTTCAGAAAGGTCAATTTTCAGCAGCTGAGGGACGACCCAATGGCATAAACTGGGACAATGTCCTCAAAAATAAAAATACACAAACTAAATGGGACATTTTTAAAAGCCTCTTAAATAGGTTCTGTGAAAAATATATACCTTAGGCTGGATTCACACGAACGTGTATTGCGTCCGTGCGGGCCGCGTGGTTTTCACGCGCCACGCACAGACCAATAGAAGTCTATGGAGAGGTACAGACAGTCCGTGCTTTTTGCACCGCGTTTGTCCGCTGCGCAAAAAGCACGACACGGTCAATATATCCGCGTATTTTGCGCATCACGCACCCATTGAAGTCAATGGGTGCGTGAAAACCACGCAGGTCGCACGGAAGCACTTCCGTGCGAACTGCCTGTTTCGCGCACCAGCTGTCAAAAGGATGAATGTAAACAGAAAAGCACCACGTGCTTTTCTGTTTACAAACATCCACATGGCGTGTCATAATGATGGCGGCTGCACGAAAAGCACGCAGCCGCGCATCATATGATGCTGCCTTGTGGAGCAGGTAAGTGGCTTTTGCGCAGGCAAAACACAGCGTGTTTTGCGTGCGCAAAAACGCCACGCACGTCTGAATCAGCCCTTATGGGAATAAACAAGCTAGAAACAGGATGAAACTGGTGTGGTTAAATAAAACAGTAAAGGGGGCAATAAATGATAAAAAGAAGGCGTTCAAACTACTAAAGCAGAACGGTAGTGATGTAGCATTAAGTAATTATAAAGAAAAAGTTGTGTAAAAGACAAATAAATGCGGCAAAAATTGAAGCAATAATATCACTCTGCTCCGGGACTCTGTGGAATTCCCTGACATCGCTGCCCATATATGGACAGTGTGTCAGGGTCTTGCCCAGAGCGGAGCAGAGCGCTGGTGTCGGCTCTGCTCCTGGACTTTGTGGAATTCCCTGACATCGCTGTCCACATATGAACAGCGATGTCTGGGGCTTCCCCAGAGCCGGAGTCTCGAGCAGAGCGCTGGTGTCGGCTCTGCTCCTGGACTCTGTGGAATTCCCTGACATCGCTGTCCACATATGAATAGCGATGTCTGGGGCTTCCCCAGAGCCGAAGTCCCGAGCAGAGCGCTGGTGTCGGCTCTGCTCTGGGACTCTGTGGAATTCCCTGACATCGCTGTCCACATATGAACAGCGATGTCTGGGGCTTCCCCAGAGCCGGATTCCTGAGCAGAGCGCTATTATCGGCTCTGCTCCGGGACTCTGGGGAAGCCTCTGACATCGCTGTCCATACATCGACAATGATGTCAGGGGCTTCCCCAGAGCAGGAGTCCCAGTGATGTCAGGAGCACAGCTGGAGTCCCAGGAAGAGCCTACTAGCGCTCTGCCTGGGAATCCAGCTCTGGGCAAGCCCCTGACATCACTGGCGCAGCCTCTACAGAGGGCACTGGGGAAGCCTCTACAGAGGGCACTTTGGCAGCCTCTACAGAGGGCACTGTGGCAGCCTCTACAGAGGGCACTGTGGCAGCCTCTACAGAGGGCATTGTGGCAGCCTCTACAGAGGGCAATGTGGCAGCCTCTACAGAGGGCACTGTGGCAGCCTCTACAGAGGGCACTGTGGCGTTATCTACAAGTGGGTGTGTGACAGTATCTGAAGAGGACACTGGCATTATCTAGGGGTGTGTTGCATTATCTACAGAGGGCACTGTGGCCTTATCTACAGAGGGCACTGTGGCCTTATCTACAGAGGGCACTGTGGCCTTATCTACAGAGGGCACTGTGGCCTTATCTACAGAGGGCACTGTGGCCTTATCTACAGAGGGCACTGTGGCCTTATCTAGGGGTGTGTTGCATTATCTACAGAGGGCACTGCGGCAGCATCCACAGAGGGCACTGCGGCAGCATCCACAGAGGGCACTGCGGCAGCATCCACAGAGGGCACTGTGGCAGCCTCTACAGAGGGCACTGGGGCAGCCTCTACAGAGGGCACTGGGGCAGCCTCTACAGAGGGCACTGTGGCAGCCTCTACAGAGGGCACTGTGGCAGCCTCTACAGAGGGCACTGTGGCCACCTCTACAGAGGGCACTGTGGCCACCTCTACAGAGGGCAATGTGGCAGCCTCTACAGAGGGCACTGTGGCAGCCTCTACAGAGGGCACTGTGGCGTTATCTACAAGTGGGTGTGTGACAGTATCTGAAGAGGACACTGTCATTATCTAGGGGTGTGTTGCATTATCTACAGAGGGCACTGTGGCCTTATCTACAGAGGGCACTGTGGCCTTATCTACAGAGGGCACTGTGGCCTTATCTACAGAGGGCACTGTGGCCTTATCTACAGAGGGCACTGTGGCCTTATCTACAGAGGGCACTGTGGCCTTATCTACAGAGGGCACTGTGGCCTTATCTACAGAGGGCACTGTGGCCTTATCTACAGAGGGCACCGTGGCCTTATCTAGGGGTGTGTTGCATTATCTACAGAGGGCACTGCGGCAGCATCCACAGAGGGCACTGCGGCAGCATCCACAGAGGGCACTGCGGCACTATCTAAAAAGGGGCTGCCCAATCTTGACATGTGTGCTAACTGAGCCGCCGGACTGCATTTAGCGACACTTAAACTGGAAAGCTGGATTCTTGAAATAAGCACGTGGAAAAATATCTCAAATTTTAAACCTAGCGCTATTATTCTAGTAATGTAGTATTATTATTCTAGTAATATAGTGTTATAGTAGTTAAAATAACTAATTGATTAACAATAATTTTTTATTGTATCAAATTTGAAAGTAATGCGGCCCGTCAACTTCCCATTTTTTCTATATGCGGCCCACCTACCCGGCCGAGTTTGAGACCCCTGATCTAGATCTTTGTCGTATATACAAACTTTGCACACCTTGATCTATTATTTTTGCAATATTTTTGTGTGTAAGCCACTTCTTGGATGCAAATTTATGCGCAAATTTAAGATTGAATACATTTTTATTTATTCCTATTAGTCACAATTTACATGGAAGTGGAGATGGCTGTAAACGACAGGATAATACAACTCCGATCATTCTGTTGTCTGCATACAGGAAATGTAGAGATTTTGGGGGTATGTCCACTTTTTTATATTGAGATGATACTTCTCCCAAATTTTTATCTTAAAATTAAACTTTGCAATCCTATTGTTTTGGTGGTTTATTTTAAATACATGTGCATGTAGATAAAGATAAGTGTAGTATGGCATATCAGTTTGTATCCGTCATCCATTGACTTAAATGTTAAAAAAAACAGAAAGCTCCTTTCCGTCAGGTTTCCGTAATTTTTGATGGAAACAATAGCGCAGCTGACTACGGTATTTCTTCTGTAAAAAAAACAGAAACCTGACGGAACGGAGCTTAAGGATATGTTCACATCTGCGTCAGGGCTCCGTTCCGATGTTCCGTCGGTGCTTTCTGTCGGAATGGAGCCCTGACTGACACAAACTGAAACCAAAGGTTACTGCTTCCATCACCATTGATTTCAATTCTGACGGATCCGGTGCTAATGGTTTCAGTTTGTCTCCATTTTGACGGGATGAATAGCGTAGTTGACTATCAGGGCCGGATCCAGGTTTATGTGGGCCCTTGGGCAACACAGACTTAGTGAGCCCCTTTGAGGGGGAACTCACTTACAACTGCAGTAAAACGGCAGTTTGTGCCCGCATATAGAAGTTAGGTGTCCAGTTTGTGCCCCCATATAAAAGTTAGGCCTTGTTTATGCCCCCATAAAGAGGATATTCCCCCAGGTTATGCCCCCATATATACAGTGCCCTCTGTAGATAATGCCACACAGCCCACTGTAGATAATGTCACACCCCCCGTAGATAATGCCACACACTCCATGTAGATAATGCCACACAGCCCCTGTAGATAATGCCACACACATCCCCTGTAGATAATGCCACATGCAGCCCCCTGTAGATAATGCCACACACAGCCCCCTTTAGCTAATGCAACACACATCCCCTGTAGATAATGCCACACACTGCCCCCTCTAGATAATGCCACACAGAACCCCCTGTAGATAATGCCACACAGCCCCCTGTAGATAATGCCACACATAACCCCCTGTATATAATGCCACACACAGGCCCCTTTTGATAATGCCACACACAGCCCTCTGTAGATAATGCCACACACTGCCCCCTCTAGATAATGCCACACACAACTCCCTGTAGATAATGCCACACAGCCCCGTGTTGATAATGCCACACATAGCCGCCTGTAGATAAAGCCACACACAGGCCCCTGCAGATAATGCCACACACAGGCCCCTGTAGATAATGCCACACACTGCCCCCTGTAGATAATGCCACACACTGCTCCCTGTAGATATTACCACACACTGCTCCCTGTAGATATTGCCACACACTGCTCCCTGTAGATATTACCACACACTGCTCCCTGTAGATATTACCACACACTGCTCCGTATAGATATTACCACACACTGCCCCCTGTAGATATTGCCACACACTGCCCCCTGTAGATATTGCCACACACTGCTCCCTGTAGATATTACCACACACTGCCCCTGTTGATTATGCCACGCACTGCCCCCGGTAGATATTGCCACACACTGCTCTCTGTAGATATTACCACACACTGCTCCCTATAGATATTACCACACACTGTCCCCTGTAGACAATGCCGCAAACTGCCCACTGTAGATAATGTCACACACAGGCCCCTGTGGATAATGCCACACACAGGCCCCTGTAGATAATGCCACACACTGCCCCCTGTAGATAATGGCACACACTTTTCCCTGTAGATATTACCACACACTGCTCCCTGTAGATATTACCACACACTGCTCCCTGTAGATATTACCACACACTGCTCCCTGTAGATACTACCACACACTGCCCCCTGTTGATTATGCCACACACTGCCCCCTGTAGATATTGCCACACACTGCTCCCTGTAGATATTACCACACACTGCCCACTGTTGATTATGCCACACACTGCCCCCTGTAGATATTGCCACACACTGCTCCCTGTAGATATTACCACACACTG
The DNA here is from genome assembly GCF_050947455.1 of Rhinoderma darwinii. NCBI lineage: Eukaryota > Metazoa > Chordata > Amphibia > Anura > Rhinodermatidae > Rhinoderma > Rhinoderma darwinii. Next base: position 219,291,278 of record NC_134688.1, on the reverse strand, counting down.
CTTCCTGTAGATATTAGCACACACTGCCCTCTATAGATATTACCACACACTGTCCCCTGTAGATAATGCTGCAAACTGCCCACTGTAGATAATGCCACACACTGCCCCTGCCAATAGTGCCACACACTGCTCCCTCTAGATATTACCACACAGTGCTCCCTGTAGATATTACCACACACTGCTCCCTGTAGATAATGCCACTCACTGCTCCATGTAGATATTACCACACACTGCTCCCAGTAGATATTACCACACACTGCCCCCTGTAGATAAAGCCACACACACCTCCTTGTAAATAGTGCCACATACACCCCTCCCTGCCGATAGCTGCATTGGGGCTCCCTCTAACAGTGGAATCCCCGGCCAGAGCGTTGCCGAACACTCTGGACAGGGATTTCGGTCCCAGAGGGGCACTTGACGTCACAGTCCATACACGGACAGCGATGTCAGGGGCTGCTCCAGGAGCGGAATCCCCAGCAAGAGCGTCGGCAACGCTCTGACTGGGGATTTCACTCGTGGAGGAGCTATGACGGCAGCATAAGGAAGCACCCAGCGCGCCAAGTGAGCCCCCCAAAGGGCAGCGGGTGCTCATGCCGGCCCTGGGTCTAAGCATCTGACTGACTGCTGAGGGCTCTATGGGGAAGAAGTATACTGCAAGTGTGGGGGACTGACTCTGACTGCTGTGGGCTCTGAGCACTGAGCAGTCATAGATGCTCAGACACACCCTTGCAGATAATCCCCACCATAGAGCCCTTTTCAGTCAGCGAGATGCTTAGACCCCACTTGCAAACAGCCAAAATCCCCCCTTGCAGCCAAAATCCCCCCTTGCTAACAGTCAAAATCCCCCCCTTGCTAACAGTCAAACCCCCCTTGCTGACGGTCAAACCCCCCTTGCTAATAGCCAAAATCCCCCCCTTGCTAACAGCCAAAATCCCCCCTTGCGAACAGCAAAAATCCCCCTCTTGCTAACAGCCAAAATCCCCCTTTGCTAACAGCCAAAACTCCCCTTGCAAAAAGCCAAAACCCCCCCCCCTGCAAACAGCCGAAATCCCCCCAATCCCTAGCATCAGACAGCGATGACTTTTTTAAGTTAATAAGGGGCAGGGGGGAGGAGGCTGAGTGCAGTGAGCGGCGCTCAGTTGTTTTAAGACAGCGCTCACCTCTATCTTAGCCCGGCTAAAGGAATAGCACGGCCGCGGCGTGGGGAGGGTAGGGAAATAAATATGGAGAACGGCCCCAAAAGTTTACTGGAGGACCGACCCGGGGGCACCAGCCCCTGGGCCCAGCCTGCCCCTGCACTCCCCGGGGAAGCCAGGACGGCAGCCATGAGAAGAGCCATGACGGCAGCGTCAGCACCCGGCGGCCGAGTGGGCCCCCCCGAGGGTAATGGGCCCCGGCACTTGTCCGGGTTTGCCGGGTGCTGACGCCAGCCCTGTCGACTATGCAAATGAAATTTTATAAAACTACAGCATATAGGGAGCCAACACAACAGTGGGCCATATCTATGGAACAAAGGGGTCCAGAAAAAAATAAAAACTGCACTGGAATCATGGAGATAGCACTATTCAGGTCAGTTAACCAGTTCAACTTATATGACCTAGTGACAGGTCCTGTTTAAAGAGGTTTTCCTTATTAGAAGATTTATCATCTATCCACAGGATAGATGATAAATGTATGATTGCTGGGGTCCCCACCATTGGGACCCCTACCAAACACTAGAACAGGGTCCCAAGCCCCCTGTGCGATCGTGCAGTGAGGAGGACTTTGAATGGCTCAGCAGACGCTCGACTGTTTTGGTCAGCCCCATAGACATTGAATGGAGCAGCAGAACGCAAGTGCAACTGCCGCTCCATTCAAAGTCCTACTCACTGCTATCGTGCGTGGGTGGATATCTTGGACTACTTGGATCAGTGATTGAAACAAATAATCTATTAGTCTGGAAATACAAGACATTTTTGCATCTGTCCATAAAGAGCCCACACTGTGTGCACGGACTGTGAGAAGAAAGTGAGAGGTTCAAATAGTCTACATGTACAAACACGACTACTATGAAATGGAGATTCACAGTATAACTAACAATAAATATACCCACAAACAGTTCCAGTTGACACTCAGCCAGTAAGGAGGATAGTACATAAAGTCGGATCACAAGCTTTCATTGAAAATGTGGGGAAAAATAAACACCCAAGTTTTTTGGCTGAATCTTTTCATTATAAATGCAATGATCAGTAAATCCATGAAACAAACCAAAGAAGTTCATTAGAAATATTTTTGATACAGTGATGTATAAAAGATATGCTGCATCTAAAGTCACCAATAGTCGAATTGCTGCCATCGCAATGCAGTCACCCGTGTGACCCAATGTGACGAGTGGACTAATAATTGTTCTCCAAGGAAGTCAAAGGAAATAATCTCAAGACAAGTGTACAACAGTAAAGAAAAATCATAAGATACATTTTATGGCACATTTTATGATACACATCAGAAGTTATCATGGGGTCAACCTTTTAGTGGTGACGTATGCCACATACGCTGGCTAGATCATGGAGAATAAGTGAATTTGAGAAGAACAGCTGGGTATAGTGCATTGTCTATCTTCAAAGCACATTCTTATTGTCATTTACCTTTACACAGTATTGTATGTTACATTATTTCTTGATATATTTCTGCATATCAGGACAACTAGTTACGCCGGAAATTTATTCATAATGACTTGATCAAAAAGTAACAAAATGTTATAAATGCATATCTTTTAAATATATTATGTATATGACAGACACAGCTTGCCGCTATGTATTTGCTTTTTGAGAACCTGTGTCATAACGTATTATGCTTTACACTGTCAAAGGGAGAAATAATACGCCTTGTTGGATTTGTTTGTGGATCATTGCTTCAATTTTACAGAATAAGAGAGAACTCACCCTTCCCTGACATTTATAGGGTGACGGAGTGGCAACTGTACAGCAGGTGAGTAATGATTTGGAAATGAATAACCCCTGCACAGGCGCACTGCCATGATCAGGGGCACAACTAGAAATTAGCGGGCCCCAGCAAACTTCTAGCATGATAAAAAAAAGTACAACTCCCAGCATAGTCTGACAATTGCTTACCAATGTCAAACTACTGTGTATTACAGATATGATGTGCCACACCTATGCCCTCACAGACATTTGTGCCCAATATACAGTGCAGACAAGACCCCAGACTGGACCCTTTAATGAATTCAGACTACTGATCAGATCCCAGACCAGACCCGAAAATGAATTTAGACCCCTGACCAGGCCCCAAAAATTTATTCAGACCCCAAAACTAAAGAATCTTTTCCAACCCCAGACCCCCTTCATTACTTGCCGCTCCTTACTCCGGGTCCTATTCACTTTTAGGTGACGCCACACACGTCAGGACGTTGTTTGCACCACCGCACACAGGGTCCTAACTCCAGCCAGCATTACGACATTGTGTGCATGTGGACCCTGAGTTCAATAGGTAACGGCCAGCACCGAGCCTTCCTGAGTCCACGGCCACATAAGTAATCATTATGGCTGCTACAAGGAAAGTTACACCCCTGGCCATGACAGACCCTTTATCAAAAACTGTATTTATCTAGTGACATGTCAAACCAGTACTTGATTTGTTCTAATGATTTAGAAATGCTACGAAGTGCTGTTTAACAGAAAAAGGGGGCATATCTGATAGCACTCCATCACTGAAAAGCTAAATATTATTTTTAATATTTACAATATGAAGACTTCTTTGGTACAGAAGAGATAAGAGCACATTTAAATACACTGTATATAGAAGAGATTAATAATGAATACACGTGCTATGCTGTTAATACAGTAAATAGGACTAGAAGGACATGAACGATTTCTTAGTCATATTCTATCACAAGTATTTTTGAAAACATACTTTATGGTAAACTTTGCGTACTGTACCTTGGGTCTTTCGAGTGGATACAGCATTGCAATCATCATTCGTTTTACAAGGTGCTACATCAGGAAGCTGGAAAACAGGAATATTAATGGTGAGAATGGCAGTGCTTAGATGACTGTTACTGCCATTACTCCTGCCCTGTAGGCTGCATCTTGAGTACATTACACATTTTTGCTATTTGAGAAATTATTTAGTGGATTTTTCTTATGCTACTTGGCAATAATAGTCTTAAAAAGAAAAGAAACTAACCTTATTTGGCTCTAAATCGTTGCATGTTCCCAGGATTTTCAAGTATGCTTGGATATATCCTGCACAGCAGGGATCTTGTATTATCAAACTTTCTCTTAAAACAAATGTCTACCTCTTATTACAATCTTCTTATGCAGAAAACTAGGTTAGTGACCATTTAAAGTATCATCCCACCTTGGGGGGAAAAAAAAATCCTTAAATTATGAAGTAAATAACTTGGATTGGGATAACTCTATTAAATCTTTCATCACAGACTATTTTTCACTTTTTAGGCCCCCAGCTGGATGACGCCTCTGAACATGCATCACTTGAAATCGCACATCATTTGCAGCCATTAGAAAGCATAGAAATGTGACCTGCAACTTTGTGACACTCAGCACAGTTATTCCGTTCAATAGGGACGTCGAGTGTCACGCTATATTTGCCGTTCACTCCTATGGGAGTGCAAGTTAATGGAAGGGAAAGGCACATTCACGTCATTTGGATTGCGCTAATAAGTTTGCAATGTAGCCCTTGAGGTATACAAGGTAGATTTCACACAAAAAAAAATAAAAAATCAGCAACAAAAACTTTACAATTACTAATGCATGCATCTTTTGTTGATACCTCATTACAGTGTGTCATTTGTTGCTCTGGAGTAATTATGAAGTTTGTCATCACAACAAAAGAGCTGTCTCCCTGTGGAAAAAGCAGAGGATAACAAGCGTCAGCAGAAAGCAGAAAGCTTCAGGAGCTCACGCTGCTTAGTAATTTAGATGGAATGTAAATTGAACTCTAGTATGACCCTAGCGTATGATCTATTGGTACCGCTAGAGAAGTTTTCTAGTTTGGTTTATTTACTGTTTTACAGGAAGCTAACTCATGAAAGCTGTGACGGTTTAAAGACGAAATTTTCACCATGACTAAATGAATGTTCCCACAAATGAATGTACTATAATCCAGATTGCTATATTCTAGCTGCGATCCAACATAATTGTATATCCTGGTGATGCCCTGACATTTTCAATAATGTATTGGTATATACAAACATTCCAAAACAAAAGGGTATGTGCACACGATATCGACAATTACAGCTGAAATTACGGAGCTGGTTTCAGGAGAAAACAGCTCCTGCATTTCAGACGTAATTGGTCGTACTCGCGTTTTGCGAGGCGTAAATTACGGCCGTAATTTGGAGCTGTTCTTCATTGAAGTCAATGAAAAACGGCTCAAATTACGTCCCAAGAAGTGTCCTGCACTTCTTTGACGACGCTGTTATTTTACGCGCCGTCTTTTGACAGCGACGCGTAAAATTACAGGTCGTCGGCACAGTACGTCGGCAAACCCATTGAAATTAATGGGCAGATGTTTGCCGACGTATTTGAGCCGTGTTTTCAGGCGTAATTTGAGGCGTAAAACGCCTCGTTTACGCCTGAAAATAGGTCATGTGAACCCAGCCTAATAGTGAAACCACAATAATAATATCCTCTTAACCCCTTAATGACCAGGCCATTTTGCGCGTTAATGACCAAGGATTATTTTTCGTTTACTCACAGTCGCATTCCAACAGTCGGAACTTTCTTTTTATTCCGTCGGCATAGCCATATAAGGGCTTGTTTTTTGCGGGACGAGTTGTCTTTTGCAACTGCACCATTTTTGGATGCATATAATGTATTGATTAACTTTTATTAACTTTATTATAGGAGAGAATTGAAAATAAGCAGCATTGATTTTCACGCCGTTTACTATGCAGTGTAAATAACATGTTAACTTTATTCTATGGGTCGGCACGATTACGGGGATACCAAATATGTATGGGTTTTATACGTTTTCCTACGTTTGCACAAAGAAAAACCTTTCAGAAAAAAATTACTTGTTTTTGCATCGCCGCATTCCAAGAGCCGTAACTCTTTTATTTTTCCGTCAATGTGGCCGTATGTTGGCTTAATTTTTGCAGGCCAAGGTGTAGTTATCATTAGTACTATTTTGGGGTACATAGGACTTATAGATTAACTTTTATTTTATTTTTTATGGGGGGAATGAGAGAAAAGAAAGCATTTTGCCGCTGTTATTTGCGGGGTTTTTTGGACGCCGTTCATCTGGCGGTTTAATTAATGTGTTCTTTTTATTGTTCGAGTCGTTACCATATATGTGTATGTGTTATTTGTTTTGACACTTTTACTAAATAAAACCACTTTTTGGTTTTATTTTGACTGTAATATTTTATTTATTTTTTTTCATAAACTTTATTCAACTGCTTTTACATTTTTTTTTTGTCTCACTAGGGGACTTCACCATGCGATCTGCTGATCGCTTATATAATGCTTTGGTATACTCAGTATACCAAAGCATTATTGCCTGTCAGTGTAAAACTAATAGGCAGTTGCTGAAGGTAGACCTGGGGGCCTTTGTTAGGCCCCGGGCTGACATGGAAACCCAACGGCGCCCCACAATTTCTTTGCGGGGGCGCCGATGTGGTGACAGAGGTAGCTCCCTCCCTCTGTCAAACACATTAGATGTCGCTGTCGCTATTGACAGCAGCATCTAATGGGTTAAACTACCAGAATCGGAGCGCGCTTCGATTCCGGCAGTTGCGGCAGGAGCCAGGCTGTGTATAACATCCGTGCTCCTGTAGCTGTTTGCGTGGGTACACTGGCAGTACCCACACGATCAGAGGACGGATATATCCGTCCTTTTGCGGGAACTAGCACCTGCACAGGACAGATATATCCGTACTTCATCGAAAGGGGTATTCCCATCTGGGACATTTATGGCATATTCACAGGATAGAAGCAGGCCCATCTCTGTCCAGAATGGGAATATCCCTTTTATGATGTAAAAGTGGGATTAAATTAATATTAAATAAAAACAATAAAATTAACCCCTTCACGGAGAAGCCAATTTTGGATTTAAGGTGTATTTGTTAGATTAATATGCTGCCCTATATAAGGGCAGCATATTACAGCTACAGGTCCGTAGTCCTACTAGCCAAAAACAGTCTAAAAAAATGTTTATGCCGTTTGTCTAATAGGAGCGCTGAAAAAATAGAGCAGACCCATAGTTCTAAAAATCGACAACTCATCCTCCAAAAAATAAAAGGTTATGCTCAACCAAATGCAGAGGTACAAATGACTGTATTGCTGGTCTTTAAGGCCAAAATGGTCGGCATCTTTAAGGGATTAATATGCACTGAATGCACCTGAATTATGTGCAAACTGTATTCACATGAGATATAATAAGAATGTATACAAAAAAAAAAAGGTGACACTTTCGGGACAGTTTTTACCGTTTTAATGTGTCTGTTAGGGGGTTAAACAAGTTTTCTTACCTGCGGAGGGAAAACATAGTCGGCAACATCCCAGATTTCCGTGCCCATGCCAGAAACATTGGTAATAGCTATGCCTTTCATTTTTACAGACACAGAACTGATGATGTCATCAACAGTCTGGTAGCCTTTCTCATACAAGAACACCCATCTGAATGCAAACAAGAGTAAAAGTGTTGTTAAAATTTTTATAGTTACACATGCAGCAGTAACTTTTAACTACATCAATAAAACAGAATATGAGAAGAGGGAGATCAATGTTCAGCCTACTGTTTTCACTGTCATGAATCTGTATAGTTTACCAGCTTCTGTACAGCTTTTGCTTTCTGGCATACAATGCATGCTTTAACGCAGTGGTTCCCATACTTTTTGAGACTGGGACCCACATTTGGCCAGGACTTTTGTTCGGGACCCCCCAACTACCGTACTTAGCCCCAACATCATTCGTAGCTAGATGCCGGTACTTAGCTCCATTCGAAAAATAAGTCCATGAAACATCGAAACCATTGATAATTGAGGGGACGAGCTCAAGGTATCCTGCTGCTGTGCATCACCAAGGCAAGACTATGGCCGCTGATGGTTGGTCATGTGTCCCAACCCGTCCATCAGTGGCTATCAGAGGCATAGCTAGGGGTTTTACACAGGGGAAGAGAAAAACATCTGAGTGGGCCCCAATGCATTGGGCCCAGCACACAGTATAATGACCCCTTAGTGTCCCCACACAGTATAATGCCCTCATAGCTGCCATCACATTGTATAATGACCCCTTAGTGCCCCCACACAGTATAATGCCCCTATAGTGCCTGCCCACAGTTTAATGCCCCTTAAGCTGCCCCCCCCCCCCGCACAGAATAATTCCCACATAGCTGCCTCCACACAGTATAAAGACCCCTTTGTGCCCGACAAGCAGTATAATGGCCCCACACAGTATAATGCCCCCATCAATGCCCCCACATGGTATAATACCCCTATAGCTGCCCCCATACAGTATAATACCAACACAACTGCCTCCATACAGTATATTGCCCCATAGTGGCCCCCCCATACCCAGTATAATGCCCTCACAGGGCCTAATAAAAAACTAATTAATAATTACTCACCTATTCCCATTCCCACGACGAGTGCAGGAGATCCCTCTGCTCTTTCGGTATGTGCAATGTGTGACTCGGCACAGACAGGTGCAATGACGTCATTACATCTCACCTGTCTGCAAAACATAGTGAATGCTGTAGCAAAGAGCTGTCATCTCCCTACTCCAACATTGGATTCATCTGTATATGCATCTCGAAGACACATATACAGTTGAAACCAGGACATGCCACCGCTGGGGGACAGGCCCTGGGCCCCACCATCTCAGTGGGCCCGGGCCATTGGTGAGTGGCTTGTGACTGCCTGGAGGTCTTCACATGACCCTCAGGGGGTTACGACCCACAGTTTGGGAAACACTGCTTTAAAGAAAAACTCTATTAGAATTACATTCTACCCCTGTCTCTAACCTCCATCATAGTGGTGATCTTTTTCTGCCAAGACAAATCTAACCAAAACACCATCCATATCAATGTTCAAATCCAATTGTCGAATGGTGGCCGTTATATGTTTATACAGATGTGTCCTTCCTTACGTTATCTCTAAACTCGACATATCCAGAGATGTATGGCACGAGATGTCAAACAAACATAGAAAAAAACTTAGAACTCTGATTGATCCCTTTTGTCAGGCATAGACTCCCGTCTTAAAAAAACGTACAATATAAACGTTTAGGTCCCATTCACATTGTGTTTGTGCTATCCGCCGAGCGTATACGTTTTTAAATACTATAAAAGTATTGAAACGTATAGCTCGGCATATACATAGACTATAATGGGTCAAACGTAGACCAAAATAGCATCCGTTTGGTCTATGTTTGTCATGGTTTACGTTGGGATACTGTTTTTTGAAAGTACTGAAAAGCGTAGTCTGCTATGCTATTCTGTACTTCAAAAAATGGTATACAAGACCTAACTTTTTTTATCATTGATCTTAATGGAAGACGTATGCAAACATAATACTATACGTTTGTATCCATTTACATACAGTAAATCTATCACGTTTTTTTTTTTTGCTTTTTTTTCTATCACTGTTCACTTAAAAAAAAAAAAAAACATACTTTTTTTAGGTAAAAAACTGACAGAAATGTATACCAACATATGAGTATACGCTAAACTTACACGATATAAAAAGCAAACGTAAACAGAAAATGGTACACATTTGTATGCGTTTTCAATGGTTCACGTTTTTATAAAAATACTTATAAGCTCGGCGGATAGCACAAACGCGATGTGAATGGGGCTTAAGGCTTTGTTCACATCTGCGCTAGAGCTCCGTTCCGTCTGAGCTTTCCATCAGAACGGAGCCCTGACAGACACAAATGTAGTCGACTACGCTATTGATTCCGTCCAAACGACGGAACCCTTTCACAATGGAGACAAACGGAAACCATTGGCAACGGATCCGTCACCATTGAAATCAATGGTGATGGAAGCGGAAACCTTTGGTTTCCATTTGTGTCAGTCAGGGTCCCGTTCCGACAGAAAGCTCCGACGGAACATTGGAACATGACCCTGACACAGATGTGAACGAAGCCTTACATATACATTTTTTTACTGGATGGCTGTGAGTGATGCCATCCGTTTACCATGCATTGACCATAGACTTCCATGTTAACAGAACATATGCATTTAACATATAAGTTTTTTTACTGGATGGCTGTGACGATTGCCTTTCACGGATGATATCCATCGGTCATCTGTCGCCCATAGACTCCCATGTTAAAGATAAGTTTATACATGTTTTTTTACTGGATGACTTTAACATGTACTTTTTTTACTGGAATGCGCGAGATTGTATCAGGACAAATTGTATAAGTTTACACAATTTAAAAAAAGTTAAGGGTGGACACATTTGTACAGAATGTGAGCACACTGCTAGAAATGAGGGTTGGAATTCACATGAATTCATATGTTCTAATAAATGAATTTGACAGAAATTGGAATGGAAAGTCTTGTCATAAGTGCAAATAACTATAGAGGTCCTTCTATATATTTTTTCCCTTCTTTTTTCCTTTAATTTTCCTTTCTTTCGATGGCTCTTTAGTTTGTTTTATGTATACAGATCAATTTGTATACTCAATTTGTAATATACATTACAATCCCTATACAGTTTATGTAAAAAAAAAAGGAAAAAATACAATCTGATATCGCAAACTTTTATAAAGGTGGGCATCTCTTAGCCAGACAGACCACCTTTCCCGACAGGACTGTTTCTTAGATTCAAGCTAACCATAAGGCATGTTAATATTGTAAGTAAATATTCACTTTATATATGACTTCTACTACATTTAGAACTTTATTAGACTTCAAGTACAACAGAATCAAACAGCGTGCTGCGTCCAAAATCCATCTGCTTTTACGTGGAAGCATTACAATATTAGGGTATGTTTACACGGCTTGTTTGCAGCCATTTTTCCGTAAATGCCCCAAAAAACGGCTGAAAAAAACGGAAGCTGGACACCTCCAAACATCTGTCCATAGATTTCAATGGGAAAAAACTGTGTTTTGTTCCGACGAGGCGGTTTTTTACGTGGCCGTTTGAAAAAATGGAGCGTAAAAAAACGCCCATAAAAAGAACTGCATTGTGTCAATAGAAAAACAGCTCCAAAAATGACCGCAAAAACGCCTTAAAAAAGTTTTGTGGTTTCAAAAACGTCTGAAAATCAGAGGCTGTTTTCCCTTGAAAACAGCTCAGTATTCTACAGCCGTTTTTTGTTTAGCGTGTGAACATACCCTTAGAGTTTAAGGGTGCGAGATCCGATGTAAATCTGATCTGGTTGTCTGTGATCCGAGTTATGAGATCAGAGACTCCAGACCAGAGTTCTCTCAGCTTATCACAAATCCTATACATAAGCATTAGATACCCACCACTGCCACAATCACGCCAACAATGATCTGAAATGTCCTTATTGAATTTAGCAAGTTTCTTTGGATATAGATGTAGGCCATATGGATCTTTTTAACAGTCTGAATATGGTTCAAACATTTTGAGTCTTGGCATGTGTATTTTATGGCTTGATCCCAATCACTTTGAGAGAACTTTATTTGGTGGTATCTCTCACATTCTACCATGTATCTTAATTCACTTCTGGCGCCGTCCAATATTAACTTGTTATAGATCACAGTTAGCACTTTTTTTATTCCTTATGTAAGTGCCAAAATACTTGCGATATTTAGAAGAGATATTATCTTGACATTTCATCTTGTTGAAAATATAAAGGGCATCTATAATACTCTTGAGTTGGCATAAACTAAAAAAAACTCCCCTATTTTGACCATATTTCTTTTGATCCTTCTTACCATTCTCGATCTACCCAATTGAGAATTAGTTGTTAAAGATAACTAAATTAAAAAAGTGTTAAAAGTATTTTATTTTAGACTCCCCCCTCTCTTTGTGTAGCACCCAACATTGCTTATTGTGTTACACAAAATGTGTGGCATTTTCAAGGAAATTGGGAGACTTAGATTTCCAAAAACTAGGATCTGCTGTAGTTTCCAGCCATCTCCTAAGGACGAGGCCTCCAGCTAGACCCAAGACCGTAACATATCTTGTATTTACCACTTCTTAATAGGCTCCAATATTGCTGCTCTATAATATAGCGGTAGATTCCGAATACCATTCCACCTGCCATAATGCGTTAATTTGTCAATTTTCCTCTTAGCCTTATATTACCTCTACCACCTCCCCAAATGAATCTTAACATGGCTGTTTGTATTTGGCTTATTCATCTAATGGAAAGTCTCAGAGGGAGGCTATGGAAAATATACATTATTTGGGAAACAATATTCATTTGGAAAGCGTTAATCTTTGCCAACCAAGATATGTTCAGTTTAACTAACGTCTTCGTTTTCTTCCGGACAACTCTAAGTAGGTTATTTTGATTTAGTTTAATTGTTATTGATGTATTATTAGTGATGCTTAAACCTAAATGTGACATACTTGTTTTCACCCACCGGTACATGAATTTCCCAGTTTTATTCTCTTAAAGGGGCAGCGCGCGCACCGGACTTTAATGGGTAATCAGCCCATGAGTGCCCGGGACTATAAGAAGGGCCCAGCCCCTTGCTTCAATGCCTGAGCGTTGTTTGTCGTATCCTAGTTTGTCTAAGCAAATGGTCTCCTAGTGTTTTCCAGTTCCCAGTGTTCCCTGTTCCTGTATCCTGTGCTATCCTGGTCAAGTGCGGTGCTGAGCTGTAGTCGTGCTGTGCTTCATACCACACCTGTCCTGCTACACCACGCCTGACGTCTACCTGCTACCTAGTCCCATCCGAGCCTGCCTTGCTTCTGTCCAAGCTGCCACAGGTACCCTATACGAACTATAGACTGTGACCTGCGCCCTGTTGGCCAGCTGCCATACCGCCAAGGCGGTACGGTCCAGTGGGTCCACAAACCCTACATGACATAATCATTGGATATTAAATAATTGAAGACTCCTTTTATGTGCCTTACCAATAGGTTCGCAAAAATGTGAACATCTCAGTTTTGGAGGAAAATAGTTTTTTAAGTTTTAGAATGATTTCCAAACTTTTCTTACTTGGGGAGCATGACAGTAGTACCTTCCAACATTTCTATAGGTAAGGGAATACCATTAAAAGCCAATTTAAAAACAGGAGTTTAGTAAAGGGTCAGAGTATTTTTAAAAGTAATGTAGTACTCGCTTAATAGACAGTCGGGCCTTGGGGCTTTCCACTTTGTCAAGATACTGTATTAATTGCGAAACCTCAATTGAGTTATTTAAGATTTAAAGCTTATATCTCAAAAGGTGTAGGAGTTCAACCCTATCAAGAAATGTATTTATGTCCACTTCTTTTGGATAAATAACTACATGATTATGTTTTAAGCTGTATAAATTGTTGAAATATTCTGCAAAAGTATTATGGTGAAAAGCTTTTATTTCCCTTTTGGTCTATGAAGTGCTCCACATTATTTTCACCTGCCCTTCATTTTATTTTGTCATTCAACATATCCTACTCTATCTCCTCATTCATAAAACTCAGTTTGATCCTTCAACAGCGCATCCGCATATTGATTTGATAATATTGTTTTAATTTATGAATTGGTAAAATTTATTTAACTGGTTCCCGACCGCTGGCTGTGTATTTACGGCCAGTGGTCAGGGTCCTTAAAACCCGCGCCATAGACTATATACGGCGTGAGTTTTAGCTTGCTGCCCGAGCGATCGAGCAGCTGAATGTCGGGTCTGCAGCAGTCAGTGACTACTGGGAACCCTGAGGAGAAGATAGAAGTGGCTATCGCTACTGCTTCTACTCTGATCTCTTCTGCACAGCGCTCAATGAGCGCTATGTATAGAACAGAGGCAGCAGTGCCGCTGCCTTTATTGGCCCACGGTGAACATGTGACTGGTCACATGATCGCCGGGATGCCGTTAGTGGCAGACTGCTGCTGGGTCTGACTGGACCCAGCACATCTCTATTAGTGACAATAGTCACTACAAGAGGGCTGATTTCCCCTGTGCAGCCCCAGTTACAGTGGAAAAACATGGTGTAAAAGAAGAAAGTAAAAAGAAATAAAGTCCCCCAAAGGTCTTTTCTGACCTTTGAGGGACAGACCATCACAATAAAAATATAAAACTAAAATAAAGTGCAAAAAACTCCCCCCCCCCACCAATCAATGTTATAACGCTAGCCCTGAGCCAATTATCCTAAAATAGACATGTAATATATTAAAATTTACGGTAGACAAGGACGATCGCAAATAAAACATCTATTTTAGGGTAAAACTGTGTTATTACCAGAAAAAAAAGCTAAAAAGTAAAAAAATATATTTTTTTCACTATTTTCAAACGTTAAGCCTAAAAATTCTAAAATAGCAAAAAGGGTGTGTATAAAAATAATAAAAAAAAGAGACCTGCATTGTTTACGGAAAAAACATTGCAAAATGATGAAAACTAATAAAAAAGTTATAGCCATTTAAATAACGCGTGCTAAAAATGGCTAAACGAAGTCTGGTCCTGAAGGCTCAAAATAGCCTGGTCCTGAACTATGTTAATAAAAAATCTAACAAAAAAACAATATTTTTTTTTTTACGTTTTTCAATCTTATTTTGTTTTTCTTTCCTTAAGTTGTACCAAAGTTTTGTGCGGTGGCCCCTTACAACCATGTTATGTGCACACCTTAAGGAGTATTCTGTATTTCCCCATTGTCAAAAAGTATTTATTTAGAGATCTCCTCCCTTGTTACTAATAATTTTTTAGTCGCCACCGTTTTCCTATATGTTCGCAACCCTCCCAACTGCACTTCAGTGTCACAGGATCATGGTCAGACCATACCATAGTTAATATATCAGTTATGTGCACTTTATGTGGTAATAGTGTGCTGATAAAAAAAAAATCTAATCTTGATTGTGTCTCATGTCTGGCAGAGAAAAATGTGTAATCCCTCTCATTTCCATGCATATAACGACTTTTACCATACAACTGTGATTCAATAAGATTTTTTTTTGAGTTTGTATCTAGTCTGTAAATTCCCAGAGGTTTCCAACTTGACATCTGCTACTATATTGAAATCCCCAGCTATAGTAATGTGTGTTTTGTTGTTTTTCTTAAATCTGGAGAGAACATTCTTAAACCAGGATCACATACACAGTTTTGATGCCGTTTTTGGTTCAGTTTTTTGTGACAAAGTCAGTAGTGGATCCAAAAGAAAGGAAAGGTATAATGAAGACGGATGCCTTTCTTTTCTTTTGTGTCCACTTCTCAAAAAACAAAGCCAAAAAACTAATGAATTTGTGTTTTGCGCTATATTCAGACCAGAGACATTCTTTAAAATAAACTTTATATGGCTTTTTATGTGATATTTGGTACATCTCCTTTAGGCCAGGATCACACAAACCGTTTTGATGCCGGTTTTGTACCAGTTTTTAGCTCAGTTGTCTGAGCTATAGACAGAAGTGGAAAGGAAAGGTATAAAGAAACCTTTCATTTGTGTCCATTTCAGTCTTTCCTTTATACTTCTCTTCTTTTTGGATTTACTCCTTGCTTTGTTGCAAGAAACTCACACAAATACTGCAATGAAAACTGCATGGGTGACTCCAACCTTAGGCTAAAATCACTCTTGCCGTTTTTGGCGCAGTTTGAGGTGCAGTTTTTTGGGGGTTTTTTAACCAAAGTTAGAAGTGGATTCAAAAGGAATGGAAAATATAAAGGAAAGACTTATAGTTTTTCTTCCTGTTGGATGCACTCCTGGTTTGGCTCAAACACGATATAAAAAACGGCATGTGTAATTCTATTCTTACAGCGTACCTAACTTTTCAGATGACTTTCAAAATAAGCTGTCGTATGTGTGTACATGAGTAATAACGCTATTTATGGCCATTATATGACTTGTATATGGCATTATTTAGCGGTTTCCCCTCTATAGACTCTATCTATATTTCTCAGTTTTCTCTAAGCCAGTAGATAGAGCCTAACTTCTATTATATCTTCTATACACTACACCAGGGGTAGGCAAAATCTTTTGCATAGCGCGCCAATAAAAAAAAAGCAATAACTAATTACTCAATGTGCCACGCAAACATGAAAGTCATATAAGATACATGACATAAACTAATTATTCAGTTAATTCATTTAAAATTTCAATGTGACCCTTGGTGCATACGAGGCTACTGAACACCGGTTTGGGGGGGTGCACAGAAGAGAGACAACGGCTACTAAACACCAGCTTTGTGGGTAGGGGGTGCACATAGGAGAGAGAGCTGTCAACTCACCTGATGATTAGTGCCGCCAAGTGCATAATGAAGCGCCGCTCTCTCTCTCTCTCTGTGTGTGTAGCGCTGTCACAACGCCGCTGGACACCGGGAGAGGGAAGTGTGCCAGCAAAATATGCCCCAGTGCCAGCTGTGGCACCGGTGCCACAGGTTGCTGACCCCTGCACTACACACATAGAGAAGAGAAGTGCCTGTGTCTCCCAATCTGCTTCCTCCTCCTGATCCCCTTTCCCTCCCCATACACTTCTTTGGGCAGCAGCCTCTGGGTGTCTCTCCAGCTCTACCTGCTCCCTCCTCCTGCTCTCCACCCCTCTCCAAATACTTCTATGGGCAGCATGTCTGTGTCTCTCAATCTGTTCCCTCCTCCTGCTCCCCCTTCTCTCTCCATACATGTCTATGGGCAGAAGCCTCTGTGTTTGTCTCTAGTTCTCCATGCTCCCCCCACTGCTCTCATTCTGCTCCCTCCTCCTGCTCCTCTCTTCTCTTTCTATACACTTCTATGGGCAGCAGCGTCTGTTTGTCTCTAGCTCTCCCTGCTCCCCCTCCCCTCTCCAAAGAGTTCTATGGGCAGAATGTATGTGTCTCTCACTCTGCTCCCTCCTCCTGCTCCCCTCTCTTTCCCTCTTTATAGACTTTTAAGTGCAGGATTTGGCAGAGGAACACCCTTACTTCATGCAGTACATCTCCTCTGCTCTGTAACTAGAGACAGATTTTTCTTGACAACAGGGGGTGGACATCAGATTACAGGAAGCGAGACACATAGTGGCAGTAACTTCCCACAGAATTTGCATAGATGAAACCACATTTTAACAGTAAGTAAATTACAAAGTTGATATAAATCAGGCATACTATTAGATGAGCATAAGCTGTTTGAAAATGTAGTCAGTAGCGTAACTACCGCTATAGCAGCCGTAGCGGCTGCTACGGGGCCCGCGGCATGAGGGGGCCCGTGTCGCCCGCACGCAAGGGACCCCACCATGGCCGGAGGCTCCGCTAGCAGCCGCTATGGCTGCTACAGCGGGACGCCACTGAACACTACGGCAGAGCAGGGAGGTATCTCCCCGCTCTGCCATTAAACAAAAGACATGTATCCCCTGTCCACAGGATAGGGGATACATGTGTGATCGCTGGCATTGATAGGGAGAACGGGGGACTGAAAGTCCCCTGAAGTTCTCCATCACAAACCTCGGACTTCCGGTGTCTGTGTCGGCAGCTCCGTACAAATTAATGGAGCGCCGGTCGCGCTTGTGCGCATGCGTGACCAGCGCTCCTTTCATTTTTATTGAGCTGTGTAGACGCCGGAAGTCAGAGGTTAGTCATGGAGAACTTCAGGGGACTTTCGGTCCCCCGTTCTCCCTATCGCTGCCAGCGATCACACATGTATCCCCTATCCTGTGGATAGGGGATACATGTCTTTTGTCTTTTCACACTGTAGGTCGCATTTTTTCAGGGGGTTGGGGATGCTGTATGGCATTCCCTACAGGGGGGGGGCTGTATAGCGTTCCATACAGGGGGGGCTGTATAGCGTTCCCTACAGGGGGAGCTGTATGGTGTTCCCTACAGGGGGGGCTGTATAGCGTTCCCTACAGGGGGGTCTGTATGGCGTTCCCTACAGGGGGGGGCTGTATGGCGTTCTCTACAGGGGGGGCTGTATGGCGTTCTCTACAGGGGGGCTGTATGGCGTTCCCTACAGGGGGGGCTGTATAGCGTTCCCTACAGGGGGGGCTGTATGGCGTTCCCTACAGGGGGGGCTGTATGGCATTCCCTACAGGGGGGGCTGTATAGCATTCCCTACAGGGGGGGCTGTAAGGCGTTCCCTACAGGGAGAGCTGTATGGCGTTCCCTACAGGGGGGGCTGTATGGCATTCCCTACAGACCCCCCTGTAGGGAACACCATACAGACCTCCTGTAGATAACGCCATACAGACCCCCTGTAGATAACGCCATACAGACCCCCTGTAGATAACGCCATACAGTCCCCCTGTAGATAACGCCATACAGTCCCCCCTGTAGATAACGGCATACAGTCCCCCTGTAGATAACGCCATACAGTCCCCCCTGTAGATAACGCCATACAGTCCCCCTTGTAGATAACGCCATACAGCCCCCTCTGTAGAGAATGCCATACAGCCCCCCTGTGGATAGCGCCATACAGCCCCCCTGTAGATAACGCCATACAGCCCCCCTGTAGATAACGCCATACAGCCCCCCTGTGGATAGCGCCATACAGTCCCCCTGTGGATAGCGGCAGACAGCCCCACTGTAGATAACGCCATACAGCCCCCCTGTAGATAACGCCATACAGCCCCCCTGTAGATAACGCCATACAGCCCCCTTGTAGATAACGCCATACAGTCCCCCTGTGGATAGCGCCATACAGCCCCCCTGTAGATAGCGCCATACAGCCCCCTCTGTAGATAGCGCCATACAGCCCCCTCTGTAGATAGCGCCATACAGCCCCCTCTGTAGATAACGCCATACAGCCCCCTCTGTAGATAGCGCCATACAGCCCCCCCTGTAGATATCTACAGAGGGGGCTGTATGGCGTTATCTACAGGGGGGACTGTATGGCGTTATCTACAGAGGGGGCTGTATGGCGTTATCTACAGAGGGGGCTGTATGGCGTTATCTACAGAGGGGGCTGTATGGCGTTATCTACAGAGGGGGCTGTATGCCGCTATCCACAGGGGGGCTGTATGGCGTTATCTACAGAGGGGGCTGTATGGCGTTATCTACAGAGGGGGCTGTATGGCGTTATCTACAGAGGGGGCTGTATGGCGTTATCTACAGAGGGGGCTGTATGGCGTTATCTACAGGGGGGCTGTAAAAAAGGCACTATCTACAAGGGGGGGGTTGTGTGACACCCAGGGGAGGGGGGGCCCCAGTCAAAAGTTTGCTATGGGGCCCAGTCTTTCCTAGTTATGCCCCTGAATGTAGTGTCTCTTTAACCATGCTAATTGGTGCTGCATAGCAAAGAAAGCCTGCCTGGTACAGTTCAGAATTTATTTTCTACAACAGCTCAACTCAGAATAATAAATATATAATAAATAGACATACAGCGTTAAAACTTCCAGAAAAAAGCTTTGTACAATTCTGATCACAGCGGTATTGCCCTGCCACAAATAGTTGGAGCCCTGGGATATATTCAAATGAATGACTTTTTATTAGTGCTACAAAGCACTTAATCAGGAAAAGAGCTGCAAGTCTGTTGGATGTGTGAATCATCATGTTTGCAGGGGAAGAGCACAGGAGTGAGTTGACAGAAAGGTGAACAATGTACACCATAGACTGGGCCATTAACCCACATAACTTCAGGGACCAGTGGCTTAAAATCTCAATTGGCCCATCAGGTAAAAGAGAGATGTACATTTTGAAAGCTCTGAACAACCTTGTTCCAAAACTGGGAATGTTGCCATCTTGCATATTAAAGGAGTTTTTCCATCAGGGACATTTAGAGCATATCCACAGGATATGCCCTAAATGTCAGATTGATGCGGACCTGCACCTATCTGTAGAACGGGGGCCCCTAAACCCCATTCATCCTGTGTTCCCGCTGCCACTTGTAATTTCCGATCATGTAAGTAGAGTTTGAAGTGAATGGCAGTTATGGAAACAGCGTTGCTCCCTAAGTGGCAACGGGAACACAGAAAGGAAGAACAGGTTTTATGGGGGCCTTATTCTAGAGATGGGACCGGCATCTATCTGACATTTATGGCATATCCTTTAACACCACCAAAATGTACAACATACAGCAATGCAAATATATATTGTATGATAAATAGAGATGATAGATAGATAGATAGATAGATAGATAGATAGATAGATAGATAGATAGATAGATAGATAGATAGATAGATAGATAGATAGATGTTAATCCAGCAGAAAACCCCATATGAGGCAGCCACCAATTGCCTCATATTAGGGTAAAAAATATTTTCCATCTCTAATATAACAATTAGAATAAATCTCAAGATCAACAATCCATCTAAAGCAATTACTACAGATAATGTGTAATATTATGTTTTACAGGAAGGACAGATAGGTTGTTAATTATTGTGTATGTAATATGCTGATACTCCAGTCATGAATGGCATTTCCAAAATTACTTCCTTTTATCAATAAAACACCACCTTTATATAAATGTACCTGCCAGCAATAGCCTCTCTTTATTTACCTATTGTTAATTATTTGTTAACAATTATATAAGCATAACAGGTGGCAGCCTTACCAATGCCAACAGATAACGTTATCATGATCTATGCTAGTTTTATGATAGCTAATATAGTCAAAGAATGTAGGGTTGTCCAGGTTCTAGTAAATAAAGTTTCATAGACAGCAATCAGAAAAATAAAATATGTACTAAGTCTTCATACTGGTCTCCTAACTGCCTTCTGCTGCTACTACTGCTTTAGCAGCACCATAAAACTTTATCCCTATATGTCAATCACACTGCAGCAGTTCCAACTACTTGTTCAGTTGCTCAGTTTGTAAACATTTGGTACAACATGGCAGTGTCATTTTGTTTTATATTTTTGCTGTCAATTTTTTATTATATAGTTTAAAACGGACAATGATTACTAGTACTAATAAAAATAACAATACATCCTTTGTCATTTCTCAGACCTCTTCTTTGAGTATTCAACCCCTTAATACCAAAGGTATTTTAAAACTTAATGACCGCACAATTTTTTAGGTTTTTCCATCATTGCATTCAAAGAGCTTTAACTTTTTTATTTTTTAGTCGACATAGCTGTATAAGGACTTTTTTTTGAGGGACAAGTTGTATTTTATAATAGCATAATTTGGGGTACAAATAATTTATTGATTAACCTTCTTTTATTAACTTTTTTTGTTGGGTACTGGAAAAAACCTGAAATTTCGCCATTTTTTATGCACCTCAATTTTACGCCATATACCGTGTGGTATAAATAACATAATAACTTTATTCAGCGGGTCGAGTGATTGCAGCGATACCAAATTTTATAGTTTTTTTTATGTTTTCCAACTTTTACACAGTAAAAACAAATTTTATTCAAAATTATTTGTTTTTGTGTCGCCATATTTTAAGAGCCATACCCTTTTTATTTTTTGACCGATGCAGCTGTATGAGGGCTTTTTTTTTTGCGGGAAGACTTGTAGTTTTTATTGGTACTATTCTGGAGTGGATGCGGCGGATTGATCACTATTTATCTAATTTTTTTGAAGGTAGAATGAACAGAAAACAGCAATT
This sequence comes from Rhinoderma darwinii, assembly GCF_050947455.1. Classification (NCBI taxonomy): domain Eukaryota; kingdom Metazoa; phylum Chordata; class Amphibia; order Anura; family Rhinodermatidae; genus Rhinoderma; species Rhinoderma darwinii. The sequence continues at coordinate 219,269,748 of NC_134688.1, read as the reverse complement.
CCGGCGCTGTTTTCCATTCTATTTTTTACGACGTTCACTGTGCGGGTTAGATAACATAACAGTTTTATAGTTGGGTTCGTTACAGACGCGGTGATACCAAATATGCATAACTTTTTTTCATAATAAAGTATTTTGTAAGGGGAAAGCGTGGGTTTTTAATTTTTTTTTACTTGGGACATTTATTTATTTCAAACTTTAGTTAACTTTTTTTTCGTTTCTTTTAGTCTCACTATGGGACTTTACTGTGTGATATTTTGATCACTATTATAATACAATGCAATACTTCAGTATTGCAGTGTATTATTGCCTGTCAGTGTAAAACTGACAGGCACCTGTTAGGTCATGCCTCTGTCATGGCCTAACAGGCAATCAATAAAGGCAGACCTGGGGGCCTTTATTAGGCCCCCAGGCTGCCATAGAAACTATTGGCACCCCACGATGCACGGGGATGCCAGTGGGATTAGAGAGGGAGCCCCCTCCCTCTAAAATTACTCTGATACGGCGCTCGCTATTGAGCGCCGCATCTGAGGGGTTAAATATGATCGGAGAGCACTGTTAGTGGTCTCCGATCGTTGCCCTGAAGCCCGAGCCTGTTAGCAACAGCACGGGCCTCAGTAGTTCCCTGCACGATGTGAGAAAAGTTCTTCTGAAGTGCCAACATGAAAAGGCGGCTCTTCAGAAGAACTACCCCAAACGGCCGATGTAAAAACACTATACGCCGGTCGTTAAGTGGTTAAAGGCTATGTAAACCTTTGAAAACGTTGTTATTTTTTTATAAAAATGTAATGTGTTTTGTGCAGCTTTCTAAATACTTTTTATTTAAAAAAAAGTTTACTTTTTCATATACAACTGCATAGTATCCTGTAAACAGAGCAGCTGTATCTTGCACTGAAACCTGTATTCACTAGGTCAGCGGGACTGGCGGGTTCAGTGACAGCGGGTCCAGCGTGTCTCTGACACACAGGATAGAGCTGTTACCAATCACATCTAAGTTCAGTGTCACTGACACTGAACCCGTCAGTGCCACTGACACTGAACCCGTCAGTGCCGCTGACCTGATGGATTCAGGTCTCAGCGCTAGATACAGCTGCTTTGTATACCGGAAACAAAGCAGCTGTATCTCAAAAAATAAAAATAATTTTTAATAAAAAGTAATTAGCAAGTTGCACCAAACACATGGATACCCATTTATATTTAAAAAAAAACAAAAACGTTTTCAATGGTGTTCATAGAAGTGTGATAGATTATTTACAATACAATGGGCCATAATGTAGACATTAGTATCTTGATACTGTCATAGGTTGCCATCTTTCCAAAACAATCAGTTTAACACATCTCTGCCACAGCAACCCTCTGGTCAACTGCAAGAGAAGTGAAGAAGTCTATGTGGAACAACAGTTCAGATGAAAATCAGCAGATCAGAGAAGCTTACAGGATCAGTCTGCTGATGCGGCGCATGTAAAAACCATCTGCCCTCTCACTACCAAGTTCTAAACTGCCTTTACAAGCAACATCAGAGCAAGAACTTTATATTGGGCTTCATGGATGAGATGTTCATGGTTGAATAGCAACACACAAGCATCTGGTAGTCCGAAGGGAGAATCTGGGCATGGTGGATGCTTTGCTTTCGATTGTAGGCATTATCATCCAATCTCACTAAGAGAGGCTGTTTTAGTAGTATAATAGAAATCAACAGCATAATAATGCCAATGGTTTTAGTATTTATAGAGCTGAAAATATAAGTAGGTTATAAAATATTCTGTCCTAATCCTAGATGTCTGCCATCTTGTGACACTCCGGCCATAACTAAACTTTCCCATGTGTGCCATTATGGCATTCCATGTGTCGTCTCTCACCAGTTATTTTTCTTGCTGCTTCTATCTCTATATATCAGACTGGGATGGTTGCTTAGCAGCAATGTGAATCCGGCTCGGTGACACACATTCTCTACTTTATTCTATGGAGATCTATGTGTCACCTATCACAGGCTTCATCAGTTCCTGTACCACGTTTTGCTCATGGGGGGGGACAAAACTTCTATCATCAGCTACCACTGATACTTAGACAGGTTCCTGTCACACAGGTATAATGTAAAAGTCAGGTGGAGAATGTGAACATGGAAAGTTGTGTTTCCACTGGAGGTCTTCTTTAAAGGAACATACAAAAACAAAAACCATCTAAAAAAAATCCCAGCAATTCTTCCCTTAATTTTTTCTTCGCCTTTGAGTTTTGTGTAACAAAACTGAGAAACAAATAAAGAATTGTTCTTTTTGTGTCCCAGGAGATCAGCCACCCCTCTTTTTCTCAAAATCCTGCCTCTTGTTGAGATAACTGGCTGTACAAGGAACCTTTTCCCATTGCTCTTTCTGCAACAGGTGACAACTAATATTAACCCTGCCCACTTGACTAAGCCCAGACCCTCAGCAGTCAGCTGGTCAAAAATGGAAGAGATTAGGGGAAACTTTAAACCTGTGCCCTACGCAAGATTTCTATAAGTCTGTCTGTTTCTGGTCCTGCGGAAATTAACACAGACTGACAAACAGTGTGACTTTTCAAGATACAAACCCTATTATAAATAGCGTAAAATAAAAATGTGCATGGGAAATGTTATGCTCTTGTCCGTACCAAATCTAAAGTGCAATGCTAACCAGTTTCCACCACCAGTAACACTATTCTCTGTACAGAAGGGAATCAAACAGCTTCCACATTACATTGATATGAAGGAAGTAAAACCAGTGTTACATGACTTAAATCCGTTTAGTACACAGATGGTAACAATATGTTTCAACATAACATCATTATCTTAACTTTTGTTAGAAATAAACTAAATTAGTGTTTTAAAATGTTGTTTGACTTCTTAAATAAATCAAAGCAAACATAAATAAAAAATACAGCTGGCAATATAAAGTTAATAAATATTTAAAGTGGAATCAATTGCCAAATCTAAACTTCTCAAATGCTAAAGAATAAACTTGTAAATGTACATCATTGTGTAAGAGCATATCAGAAGCTTGTTTGCTTCTTTCTCAAGGAGCTCGTCCCCATGCATTTCCATCATGTCGGCAGCACATCTCCCTGTTTACACTGATAATATTTATTGATGCATAAACAATACAATCACCCGATGAACGAGGAGTTCACAAGGAGCTATGATTGGTTATGTATGGTGACGGGGGATCGTTGCTACGATCGCTCGTCACCATTCATTTCCATCTTGTCGGCAGCACAAAACAAAAAGGGCCAGAGCCTCTTTGGCACTTTCTGGTCTAGTGGTAAGCAACCTGGTATTGAGTTATGTTGTTTAACTCAGGATTCCTCACCCTTTTTTCTTGTTTATAACTTTAGATCTTTATAAAAACTTTTATAATTGCCATTTATAAAAATACCCAAACAGATGAGGCTCCGTTCACATCTTGTTATTGGAATAGGGTTGGTGTATGCGGCAGGAAAGACACCGGCCCATACACCAAACGTATACATATTTCCCCATACACCCGGCGCATTCCAAAAAAGTATCATTTTTTTTTACTGTATATGAAAGCGTAGTCTTCTGCACTTTCCAATACAGAGGGATACAGTAAGAAAACTTTAACTGCGCTGTGTACTTTTTTACAATGGGAGTTAACGTATGCCATTGTATGCTACTCCCCAACATGGTCGGGACAAGGTATTTTGGTGCCCCTGACAGATTAAGGCACATTTTGCGCCCACCCCTGCCATAGAATCAATTAAAAATAGTAGCGATTGGGTGATTGGTAGTGAAAGGATAAATGGGAACATCCCTGGTGGTCTATGGAAGTGAATGGGTAAGGCTCTGTTCACATTTGCGTTGTGGTTTCTGTTTATAATAATAAGCACAGCACATTGCCGGATACATTGCATGACAGATACTGACACTTACAATGGGGTCTGGCGGGTTCTGTTTTGCTTTTCAGTCATTTTGATGGATGAATAGCACTGCAGGCAGTAACTATTCTCATCCGATGGCAGTGTGAGCACAGCTTTAATGGGCACATTAGTCAAGTACCTGGTGACTAGTGGTTTCCCCACCTCCTCAAGCTAACGATGCTGTCTGGTGTCCACAACTAGGTTTGCTGGAGCCGAGAGTGCTGGGATCCCGACAGCCAGGGACAGGCGAACCATCGCTAACACATTTGTACAATCAGAGACAGGCTTGCACTTGCAACAAGCACACACATGTACAGCATAGGCTGGGTTCACACAACCTATTTTCAGGCGTAATAGAGGCGTTTTACGCCTCGAATTATGCCTGAAAAGACGGCTCGGCAAACATCTGCCCATTGCTTTCAATGAGTTTGCCGATGTACTGTGCCGACGACCTGTCATTTTACGCATCGCTGTCAAAAGACGACGCGTAAAATTACAGCCTCGTCAAAGGAAGTGCAGGACACTTCTTGGGACGTTTTTGGAGCCGTTTTCTCATAGACTCTATTGAAAACAGCTCCAAAAATGGGCGATAAAACGGCGCGAAAACGCTGTGAAAACGGTGCGATAAACGCAAGTTGCTCAAAAAACGTCTGAAAATCAGGTGCTGTTTTCCCTTGAAAACAGCTCCGTATTTTCAGACATTTATGGCTCAACGTGTGAACATACCCTTAGGCTTTCCTTTAAAGGCTATGTAAACCTTTGAATGCTATATATATATATATATATATATATATATATATATATATATATATATATATATATAAAGGGCAGTCAGTGTCTGTCTTTATAAATAGTATTTATTAAAAGTAAATTTTACTTTTTGAGATACAGCTGCTTTGTATTCTCTATACAGAGCAGCTGTATCTTTCGCTAAATTCTGCTCCCATCAGTTCTGAGGGACTGATGCGTTTAGTGTCGGCGGGTCCTGCGTGTCTCTGATGTGCAGGATCCACCTGTTATCTATTTCATCTAAGTTATGAACTTAGATATGATTGTTTACAGGTGGAACTTGCATGTCAGAGACACGCAGGACCTGCTGTCACCGAGCCCGTCAGGTCCGTGGGACTGACTGATTCAGTGAAAAGCGCTAGATACAGCTGCTCTGTATAGAGAATACAAAGTAGATGTATCTCAAAAGTAGAATTAATTTTTAATAAAAACTATTTAGAAAGTTGCACCAATCACACTGACTGACCTTTCTCTTTTTTTTTTTTTTCAATGCCATTCAAAAGTTTACATAGCCTTTAAATGTTTTTTTATTGTATTTGATATGGCTCATTAAACCCAAACTAACAGCGGCTTTCTGTGAAAGTGTTTTTGATAGCATTTACTTAACCATAAAAAGGAATCCATGCTGTAACTTGAAGGAATTTAAGGCATTTGACAATGTATGTCTGCACAACTGCTAGAAGCTCGCTGTTATCAGTTATCTTAATGAAGGTTACGTACAGGAAGACTGCTGTGTCCAACCCTCACTCCCACCAACACGTGTTTCTCAAATATGTATAGTTTTTACAAGCATACTAAAATGTGACTGGAAATATATAAATAATTCCAAACTTCTTTTTCTATACAAGACAACTTATAAACTAGATCATCTAACTGCCCTTGATGAAGCTGAGTCACAAGGGTTGGAAAGATATATTTCTAGTAAGGAAACATACATTTGTAATCGGAAAGCAGATGGCAGACAGCTTCCTGCATTTGTTTCTCTGTTCTGTTTGACAATATACAGTCTGCCCAATTTACCAAAAGGTACTTTCCATAACAATACAGACAAAGGCTTTCAATATTGGTAATGTATTAGGACGCACAAATGCAGCAATTTTACATACACCTATTTACTTACATTAAAAAAAGTGGCTTTTTTATGGTGTTTTTTTACATGTGTTTTTGGTAGCTTTTTTTTAATTTAGAAACATTTTGTACATGCGTCTTATAGAGAAGCCTATGAGAAAAAAGAACGAGAAAACACCATACCCAGAGCAGGCTGTGTTTTGTTTTGTTTTTTTTTTTTTTAAAAAAAAAAAAGCTTTGTATGTGGCTTTTTCAGTCATTCACTATAGAATTTGAAGTAACATCTGTCTGCAGCGTTTTAAACCTAAAAAAAAAATATCGCAGTGAAAAATGACAACAAACACGCCATGAAACACTTAGCAAAATGCTGTGTGTAAATCCAGCCGAAAGGATTTTTCTACATATATTACATATAGTAATATGTTATTGATAATAGGACTAACCAGACAGTAACTATTCATTAGTACTCCTACTGTGTAACTTAATATAAAGTCACATTAGAAAACGTTTACGACAAATAGTAATGCGCTTATTTCATGTATCACACTTGTGTAGCTCTTTCTAAGACACTTGTCCTGATGCTCTACACGTGTTCCAGGGTTACAATGAGTTCTTAATGTATGGTAACCCCACATTACCACTAGGTCTGACATCAGAAAATGAGCTGGAAGACAAGGAAACATACACATTGCATTAGTGCTCCTATGTAATAAGAAACTATAATCCATATGATCCATTATACACCAATATGTCAGTGTGGCTCATAGAAGAATCTATAGGGAATATATAGCACATAGATAAAATCTACTAATAGTGCTTGCAGGCACGTAGTAATTGTATGAATAGTGTGAGAGCACATATAGCCCGAGGGGCAATGACAAAAAATTCCAATACAACGCCATAAATAAACATAATAAAACATAGGGAAAATTCAGCCAGTGCTAATGTATAGGACTATAATATTATAGCATCCAAAGATACCAAATATTATTGCCATGAGCTTTATACTCATCTTATCAAATATCATATAGTATGTACATAGTAAAATAAAAAAAAGAACTTCCAAAGAATGTTAGTCTGAATAAAAATATATTCATAACATATGAGAATTGCAGCCCATGAGACATAAAAAAGCATGTCCTAATCATTTCTATGATCCTCACCAAATGTCATAGTAAATCACTTACCCCACAATGTAGCACAGGACCCCAAACTGGATGAGTCTGAAAGTCAGCCCGACTTTCTTGTCCCGGACCAGAACCATCCTTGGGGTGTCATATTCAAAGAAGAAGTCAGAGATCTCTTTCTTAAACTTGTGCCCCATCCTGAGCTCTGAGAACAGACAGCTTGGAGCAGATTCTTGCAATGAAAGGGTGGAGTTCCTTAGTATCTTGCTAAATAATCCTTGTTTGCTCAAGAGGCACAGTTTGTGTGAGTATTCTTGTGAGCTTCTGAAGGAGGAGGTGAGATGTGGTGGGATTCCTGGACAGTAGAAGACCTATATGAGTGCATGCTGTGGAATCTGGGAGGGGTGTGATCATCTCTAAACTTCACAGATGTAACTAAACCATACATAGAATTGACTAACACACAGTCACAGATCATAACCAGAAGAGCTGCAGTGCTGTGACAGTCAGATAAAGTTCCAGCTACTGACTGCTCTGTTAGCTTCTTATCTGTTCATGTACTAGATTCTTCAGAAAACACATGAGGTTGATAACTGCTGAAGATCTTATAAAGGCCCTTTTACACCGGCCAATTATCAGGCAAACAAGCATTCACAGAACGCTCGTTTCCTGATAATTGCCCGAACGTTCGTTCATCGGCTGATTGTATCATCTTAAATGCCCAAAATATTATCGTTGTCGGCAGCACATATTCCTGTGTAAACAGGGAGGAGTGCTGCCGATATGATAGAAATGCATGGGGACGAGCGATCCTAGTTATAAGCGCTCGTACCCGTACGTAGATTCTTGTGAAAGGAGCAAATGAGCGCCGATCAACGAGCTGTCGGGCCGTGTAAGAGGACACTTAAGAACAATGAGAAAATGCATTAGTCTCCTTGAAACTGGAGAGCCTTCTGGTGGCAGATCCTGATGGTTTTGATAGAATTCACCTAAAATCTGGGTCATTTGGGGTCCCTTGATGTCTGCTGTTGGAGAATACAAGGATCTGATATAATGGATTTTCACCGGTCAACTCCTATTATTCCAACTAGATAGAGGTGAGATAGACAAATGTTCATTTTAACAGAAACATCAGGCTGATGATACCGGTCATTCAAACTTCTGCTTCCAAAATAATATGATACAACAAAATTAATTGTGAGGAATTGACAGGACGTGTTTTAGGATTCAAATTGGTTGTTAGTTGTGATCCCGTGGAAAATTGGACATACTGGTTGTCGGTTATCAGTACAGAAGCAAGGGGTTATGAAAATGTTCATCTAAATATGATTAATCATCTAATTTATGGGACTCTCAGAAAATATTGGATCTTTTACGGCTTTTAAAGTGAATGCGGGTACGTCCACTAATAAGTTAGCTTTCTCTACTTTGTACAATGTGCAGCAAAAAGTATGCAAATAAATATTTACAGAGGAACAGTGGTTTTTTTCCAAATGATAATGTCTTTATATGACAAAGAAAAGTTTCAGGTTCCATGTGTTGTAGTTAGTATATACACATGTGGTAGCTGAGAACGATATCCTGTAGCCACAGTGTCAGGCATCCCATTTATAAGTCAGAAATGTTCAACAAAAACCCCTTTAATGCAAAGTTCCTACGTAGCGCAAACTCTGCAGAATTTCCGCAATGGAGAACAGTAGAAAGTGAACGAGATTTCAATAAATATTGCACACTCGCTGGAGAAAATATCTGCAGCGAAAACATTCATAAATTGCCACAAAAATCGCAAATGAGAAAAAAAAAGCTTTTTTTTCAATTTAAAATTAATAAAAAATAAGCTAATACTTACACCCTGCCATTGTGATAGCGGTGCGCTCCACTTTAATGAGCGCAGTCCGGCCTCCCGGGTTGACGTTTTATCCCATGGGACTGCTGCAGCCAATCACAGACTGCAGCGGTCACATGGGCTGCAGCGTCATTCCAGGAGGCAGGACAGCACGGACAACGTAGGGACGCGACACCATGACTATGGGGTAAGTATGAACTTTTTTTTTTCAAGCACTGGTTTAGACTCGAGATACTGCACCACAATTTGGTGCGATTTTTCGGGTGGAATTCTCTGCGGGTTCTTGGTGGGATATGCTGCGTACTTTTACGCAGCGTATCTGACCCATAAAAACTCAGTCTGGGCCTCCTTCAAACAGGGTTTTTTGTCTGGCATTTTAAACTGCATGAAAAAATGCATTTAAAAACGCCAGCTTCTTTTATGGTGTTTTTTTATTTAGTGTCATTTTCTCCATGCATTTTTTTCTTGCGATTTTGATGTCCTATAAGAAGCCCATGGGAAAATGCCAGGAAAAAAAAAATGCCATACCCAGAGCATGCTGCATTTAAAAAAAAAAATCCACTAATCCCAAAAACTCTACAAAAACGCCACAAACCAAAACACTGAGTATGTAGACAGTCTCATATTTTACCATAGACTTTAAACCCTTCCCAACATCTGGCGCACGCGGCGGGTGTCAGCTGTGTATATTGTGTGTATCAACTCCATATGTTGAGCACGTTGGCAGTATGCTACACATAAGGGCTTATACAGACGAACGCATAATACGTCCGTGCTACGCGCGTGATTTCACGCGCGTCACACGGACCTATGTTAGTCAATGGGGCCGTTCAGACAGTCCGTGATTTTCACGCAGCATATGTCCGCTGCGTGAAACGCACGACATGTCCTATATTTGGCCGTGTTTTGCGCTGCACGCACACATTGAAGTCAAGGGGTGCGTGAAAACCGTGCACAGCACACGGACGCACTTCCGTGTGCCGCGCGTGATGCACGCTACAGTAGTCAAAACTATGAATGAAAACAGAAATCCACCACGTGCTTTTCTGTTTACAAACAAAAAAACAGAGTGTCATAATGATGGCAGCTGCGCGAAAATCACGCAGCCACGCATCATATGCTGTTGACACACGGAGCTTTTGCAGACCGCACACGCTCGTGTGAATCCGGCCTTAGTGTTAGTATCAATACAATAGTATTTCAGTAAATTGCTGGTTCAAGCCAAATACATTTAAATAAAGGTTTCTCTTTTATATATATATATATATATAAAATTAAAAAGAAAATCCCTTTTCGCATTTTCCCCAAGGATCCATGTAAAAATTTTTTTATCATAACATAACTGGTATAGCCACGTTGGGAAAAGTCTGAATTATAACAATATAACATTATTTATCCCACATTGTGAACGTAGTAAAAAAAAAAGTGTAAACGGCAGAATCCCTGTTTTTTGGGCACCTCATCTCCCACAAAAAATGAAACAAAAAGTTAGCAAAAAGTCTTATGTACCCAAAATGGTACCAATAAAAACTACAGTTCGCCATTCTAAGAACAAGCCCTCCTCACACTGCTCAAAAAAGTTATGGCTTTTAGAATGTGGCGACACAAAACAAATTACGTTTTTAACAATTATTTTTTTCCTTGTAAAAGTAGTAAAACATATAAAAAACTATATACATTTGGTATCACTGTAATCCTATTCACCCGCAGAATAAAGTTAACATGTTGTTTTTTCCGCACCAAAAATCACAGTTTTTTTCCATTGCACCCCACAAAGAAAATTTTCCCTGTTTCCCTGTACATTATATGGTACAATAAATGGTGCCAGGAAAATCTTTAAAAACTTGTTCTGCAAAAGAAAAACAAGGCCCTTATACAGCTATATCATCAGAAAAATAAAAAAGTTATGAGAAAATGAAAATTAAAAAACGAAAATTGGCTGTGGAGGGTAGGAGTTAAGTTAATAAACTTTCTCCTTTGAGAATCTTACTATTACTGCCTTACTATTACTGCTTTCTATATTGACTGTGAAACTTAACACTTACTGTGTTTGCCAAAGCTTATTTGCATAGGGGGCCCATAGTTATAAATTCATCTGTGGCAGTTTATTAAACACACCAAACTCTTCATGTATCTTCATATAAATAATAGAGGCCACAGAGTGTCCATCCTAAATACGTTAGCATTAACAATTTAGGACTGAGACAACAGAACCTGGAATGCAGATGTGAATGAGCCCTTAAAAATCTGCTCCAGCGGTTACAATACTTATATTGGTTGGACCTTTAATCACCACAGACATGATTATTTTTAATGATCCTTATAATGTAATTTTTTTTTCTCATTACAACAGGTTTAACATGGGTTCACCTAGCAGTTGAGAAATGCAACACTGAGGGTATGTTCACACGGCCTATTTACGGACGTAATTCGGGCGTTTTTGCCCCGAATTACGTCCGAAAATAGCGCCTCAATAGCGCTGACAAACATCTGCCCATTGAAAGCAATGGGCAGACGTTTGTCTGTTCACACGAGGCGTAATTTACGCGCCGCTGTCAAATGACGGCGCGTAAATAGACGCCCGCGTCAAAGAAGTGACCTGTCACTTCTTTAGCCGTAATTGTAGCCGTTATTCATTGACTCCAATGAATAGCAGCGCCAATTACGTCCGTAATTGACGCGGCATTCAAGCGCCTGCACATGCCGGTACGGCTGAAATTACGGGGATGTTTTCAGGCTGAAACATCCCCGTAATTTCAGCCGTTACGGACGCCCTCGTGTGAACATACCCTTAGGGTATGTGCACACGATGAGAGGCTTTTACGTCTGAAAAGACAGACTGTCTTCAGGAGAAAACAGTTGCCTCGTTTCAGCCGTAATTCCTCCTCCTCGCATTTTACGAGGCTTCTCTGACAGCCGTAAATTTTGAGCTGTGATTCATTGAGTTCAATGAAGTACGGCTCAAATTACGTCTGAAAGAAGTTTCCTGCACTTCTTTTGACGAGGCTGTATTTTTACGCGTCGTCGTTTGACAGCTGTCAAACGACGACGCGTAAATGACAGGTCGTCTGCACAGTACGTCGGCAAACCCATTCAAATGAATGGGCAGATGTTTGCCGACGTATTGTAGCCCTATTTTCAGACGTAAAACGAGGCATAATACGCCTCGTTTACGTCTGAAAATAGGTCGTGTGAACCCAGCCTTAGATCCAGTTCACGTGACGTTTTTTTGTGCTGATTTTGACACGGAAACCGTGTCAGAACCAGCGCCAAAAAACACCCCAAATCTCTGCGCCAAACAACTTGCGTATTTCAAAATCTCCCTCATAAATCAAGAAGGAAAGTTTGAGGCAGATTTTTTCTGCCTGACAAAAAACACTATGTGAACATTTGGGGTATGTTTACACGCTTAACAAAAAACATCTGTAAATACGGAGCTGTTTTCATAGGAAAACAGCTCCTGATTTTCAGACGTTTTTTAATCAAACTAGCGTCAAACTTGACTATTGAGTCAATGAAAAACGGCTGAAAATGAGGTGCAAAAAAACGCCCCGTCGGAACAGAATGCCGTATTTCCTATTGAAATAAATGGGCAGATGTTTGTAGGCGTTCTACTTCCGATTTTTCAGCCATTTTTCGGGACATTTACAGCCCAAAAAATGGCTGAAAATAGCCCGTGTGGACATAGACTTAGGGTATGTTCACACGGCTTATTTTCAGCCGTTTTACAGCCTGTAATTGCCCCAAAAATGCCTGACAAAACAGAAGCTGTAAAAAATTAAAAAATGCCCTGTAATAAGCAGTTTGTCACTTCTTCAGTTTTTTTTGGAGCAGTTTTTCATTGTGTCAATAGAAAAACAGCTTAAAAAACGGCTGCAAAAAAACACATCAAAAAACGCTTGATGCTTAAGGCCCTGTTCACACAGAGTTTTTTGACGAGTTTTTTGACGCGGAAACCGCGCCGCAAAACTCCTCAAAAAAAAACGCCCGAAAATGCCTCCCATTGATTTCAATGGGAGTTGGACGAGTTTTTTTACCGCGAGTAAAAAAAACACGTCGTGGTAAAAAGAAGCGTCATGACCGATCTTGAAGCAGTTTCCGCCTCCAAAACCCCATTTCAATAAGTCAGAAAGAGGAAAAAAAACGCCTCGACGAGTGTTTTGACGAGTTTTTGTCAAACCACTGTGCAAAAACTGTCTGGAGCAGTTTTTGCAGGAGGAATTTTCCTCCTGCAAAAAACTCAGTGTGAACGCAGCCAAAAAACCGCCCGAAAATGCCTCCCATTGATTTCAATGGGAGTTGGACGAGCTTTTTTACCGCGAGTAATAAAAACGTGTCGTGGTAAAAAGAAGCGTCATGACCGATCTTGAAGCAGTTTCCGCCTCCAAAACCACATTTCAATAAGTCAGAAAGAGGAAAAAAACGCCTCGACGAGTGTTTTGACGAGTTTTTGTCAAACCACTGTGCAAAAACCGTCTGGAGCAGTTTTTGCAGGAGGAATTTTCCTCCTGCAAAAAACTCAGTGTGAACACAGCCTAAAAACGGCTGAAAATCAGAGGCTGTTTTCCCTTGAAAACAGCTACGAATTTTACAGCCGTTTTTTGTTTAGCGTGTGAACATACCCTTAGAGTACTGTATGCTTCCTCTCTTTACTAGAAATACCCTGGTTTAGACTAAGGGTATGTTCACACGGCTTATTTTCGGCTGTTTTTCAGGCCGTAAACTGCCGAAAAATGGCCAAAAAATCGGAAGCAGAATGCCTCCAAACATCTGCCCAGTGATTTCAATGGGAAAAACTGCGTTCTTTTCCGACGGGTTGTTTTTTTTACGCGGCTGTTTTTCAAAACGGCCTAAAAAAAAGAAGTGCATGTCACTTCTTGAGCCGTTTTTGGAGCCGTTTTTCATTGACTCTATAGAAAAACGGCCGTAAAAAAAGCTGCAAAAAACGCAAGTTGCTTAAAAAACGGCTGAAATTCAGGAGCTGTTTTCCCTTGAAAACAGCTCCGCATTTTCAGATGTTTTTTGCTAAGCGTGTGAACATACCCTAAAAATACCACGTGACAATTGCCCCTCAACTCTTTTGGGTGAACCTGGCCAAAGTGTCTTAAGCCAGCTATACACGTTAGATAGCTGTCAGCTGAACTCATTAGGCAGAAAGCATTCTCTCCCAATCCCCCATAAACATGCTCGGTCACTTCTAACTCAATGGAAAGTGGAGAATAAATTGCTGCCACAGACATTTCTCCCGAGGTACAAGGGCTTGCGCATGTTAAAATCCTATGCACATAGGCCCACATTTACTAATTCTGTCTTAGGCTGGGTTCACACGACCACATTAACGTCCGTAATGGACGGACGTATTTCGGCCGGAAGTCCCAGACCGAACTCAGTGCAGGAGCCGGGCTCCTAGCATCATAGTTATGTACGATGCTAGGAGTCCCTGCCTCGCTGCAGGACAACTGTCCCGTACTGTAATCATGTTTTCAGTACGGGACAGTAGTTCCACGGAGAGGCAGGGACTCCTAGCATCGTACATAACTATGATGCTAGGAGCCCGGCTCCCTGCACTGAGTTCGGTCCGGGACTTCCGGCCGAAATACGTCCGTCCATTACGGACGTTAATGTGGTCGTGTGAACCCAGCCTTAGGGTATGTGCACACGATGAGAGGCTTTTACGTCTGAAAAGACAGACTGTTTTCAGGAGAAAACAGCTGCCTCGTTTCAGACGTAAAAGCTCCTCCTCGCATTATGCGAGGCGTCTGTGACGCCCGTAAATCTTGAGCTGCTCTTCATTGACTTCAATGAAGAACGGCTCAAATTACGTAGCAAAGAAGTGTCCTGCACTTCTTTGCCGAGGCAGTCAATTTACACGTCGCTGTGAACCCAGCCTTATAGTTAGACAGTGTACATTTAGATGAGGCAGTCACAAAATGCGCCAAATTTATCACAGTGGTACATGCTGTATGATGATAATTTTGGCACGTCTTGCATGACCTGTTAGACACTTTTCTCTTGCTTATACCATCCTTTATTTGGCTTTTTTTGCACCGGAATTTTGTGCCAGTGTGTTGGCGCACTTTGGCTTATGTACAGCCAAGCCCCTCTTCTTGAGAAGCCACACCCCTTTTGTGCCAAATGGCCCCAAAATGCACCAATTTTCGCTAAAATCTGGCACATTTTTCGACACATTCTAGACCCAGACACAGTAGTAAATCTGCCCCATTATGTACGGACAATCTCGCCAAAACAAGTTATACAAGGTTGTCATCATATGGGCTAGATAACCGGACACTTCTATATGTATTGGATGTAGAATTGTGAAACCCATGAGGCTCATTCTAACTATATCTGAGTATACTGAAGAAATAGCCTGTATGTAAGAGTCATGATGGGGGAGATAAATCCGCATACACCCCCTATCCCTAATCTATAGCTGCTTGACACAATAAACGCAAATAAACTAATCAACACACTTATACAAAAGCAGTGAAATATCTGAAAAATCTTGGATGTGGTTGCTTTCCTGAGTACCGCTTTATGAAAGAGGAGAAACCCTCTTTCAAACAATAATATCTGAGAACAGCTGTCTAGATTAGGCACATTAATCGATGGAGATACAGGCCAATGGGGGAGATGCATAAACACCCCTTTGATGACGCTAAGAGAATCGGCCCAATGAAGTATTGGGAATCACGGAGAGGGATGACGTAACTGAACTTCTCTGCTGATTGGCGTTCGGACGGCCGAGCCTCCGTATGTGGAGGTTGTCACTGACACATAAAAAGACGTGAAAATGAAGCGCTTGCTCCTGATGTCTCCCTGACGAACCTGAAATAGGGTGAAACGAGTAGGAGTTTTATATTGTACTCATCTAACCTCAAGGCATTTTAGGGAATATTTCCATATCTGAGTAGGGATATTTGGTCTGAATGCAGACTTGATATTGGACAGGGTACGACACGAACGGTAGTGGAGAATTGCACTACAAGATAGAGTATGCCATGACCCAACTGAATCTATAACCGATGCCTTTTTGACAGCTATATGTTATGTATGTCATTGTATGTTTCATAATAAACGTGTGATGTTCCATGTTTTAACCAAGCTTAATAAAAGCTATGTTTTATTGCTGATCCTTCTTCAATATTATATAATAAGTGAAATCAGAAGGAATTAACAGGAACTAGCCTGGTATTGAATATATGGGAACGTTAAAATTCCCAGTAATTTCTGATCATTGGGCAATAGAACAAGCATTACCTTGGGGCATTAATTAGAATTCTGGTTTCGCAGTGACGCATTCTATCCCTTTAATGGAATGTGGCTACAAAGCCACAATATCTCTCAGTGCCGACATACATTGCTTATTACACAGATATATAAGCATGAAGGGTTCTGCTACCACTGTACATAATAGATTTTGATTCTTATCATACACATATCCTTTTCTAGAACAGGAACTGTGCATCACTTTACACAATGCCACCTTATGTCTATATATTATAAACACAAGCAACGTTGTACTTCATCACTGCATTCTATGGTTCAAGACTACTTTCTGGAAAGTCTGCCTCATGACAAGGGACAATAGAGTTCGGTTCGGTCTTACCTTTTCTTTGCTACTGTACCAATTACCACCCCCTTTATGTCTCAGACTTACATTAACACTCTAACTTACCCAATAAAACACAGAGACTTTCACTTGGATTGAATTGGCCACAGCAGCCATTTTATTAACAAACTACAACAATAAGTCAATAAACAACATGATAAATATACAAAATAAATAACCAAAAATTTTAACCTTTTCATGCAAACCCATTCTAACCTCATTCGCGTGAAAACCATTCACCCCTATGGTAAAATTGGGAAAGGAGGTCCTTGAAGCTCAGAAAGGGGGATCTGGCACCACTCTGCCCATAAATTCAGATTTTTACCCCCCAGCCATCCAAAACACAGGCTCAGGGGCACCGTGAACAACCGCAGATGACTAAACTTCAAATGTATTTACTCCTCGAGACACCACCCAGCAGGGGCCCAAATAAGCCAGAGCCCCCATAATCATAATTTGGGAGGGACCATCCCTACTATGAATCCCTCCAACATCAAATTTTAACCAACTCCAAGGACCCCCAAACCCGCCACAGAGAGCATATCTTGAACACCTCAAATATGCGAGTTCCCCCACAACAACATGGCACGCTCAATTCCTTCCTGAATACTCAGCACCAACAGATCAACACCCACCGCATTCAAATGCACACAAAAATTGCCCAAACCATCCTCAAAATCGTAGTGACGAATAAACACACCACCATCCCTCACCACAAATGCAGACACTGCCTGATTCACCTTCATCCGACCCCTTTTAATGGCCGACACCGACCTGACCGCCCTCCACGATCTACGAGGTACAATCTCTGACCATACCACAATCACATGGGGGAAAACTGACCACAGACGAATCAGTTTGAAGCTTTTATCCCTGATCAATTCCTGGAAAGGCCGGACACCAAGGTTATTCCCCCCAACATGCAGCACCAGGACATCCGACACGCTATCCAGCCCCGCAGAATAATGAAACTCCAGTAAGACCCTTGCCCATGACATACCACGGAATCCAAGCCAGCACAAAGTAGCCGCTGATCAGGAAAAGCCGAACTGGCGCCTGTCAGGCCGAACCACCTCCCATTGGACATAAGAATGCACAAGGATCCAAACCAGGCACGGGGAATGATCTGAAAGAAAATCAACAAACCGTTAAACAAGAACACAAAAAAGCATCACAAAAATTCCATGCCCACATGCCCCCAGGAACTACATAAGCAAATGAGGACACACGTATGACTGGAACCGTCGAGATTCCCATCTCCCGATATGACGCACCACCTCAGGTCCCAACCCCCAACTGGCCGCCTCCGTAGCTGCTCCGATCCGAAAAGAATGAGGCACAAAAGCCCTACAGGCCAGGCCAATCAAAACGAAACACTTACGAAAAACAACACGAAAACTACAAAAACCCCCGCCCACATGCCGCAACAAGGGACCGTACTCTAAATCAGTACCCTATAAGTAAACAGTCAGGGAGTGAATAGGACACATAATCGCACCCGGAACTGCCCCCAAACCCATCTGCCCCTCCCAGACTGATCCGTCTTAGAACGGCGAATCCAAAACTCCACCTACCCATCAAGCAGCGCCACATCCTCGACCACGAAACCACCCAGCCGTGACCCGCTGGGGGACACCAATTCCCCCACCCAAAGCACACCGAAAAAAGCCCAAAAAAAAGCCAACCTAAACAAATCCGACACTCAGAGGTACCCACTACATCCACTGCAGACCCCCAACCGCTACAATAAAGCAAACGACACAGGGCGATGTCTACCCTAACCACCTGAACTCTTCTAAACCCCCTCAGGGCCTGGACGACCAGCAAATCCTTGGTGACGTCCCGCCATCCCCGCCATTTACAACCAAATGCCAGGGCCACCACAAAGCGATTAACCTTCGCGACCGACTAACCTGGAGCCAACACATAACCCAGGAAGGCTAGCAGGGCAACCATCCAAATATCAACTGGGGATAACCCCTTCTAATGCACTGAACCACTCCTCCCAATCTCGCCAAGCTGCCTCGTAAGCAATCCAAGAAGAACGGATCAGCCGATTCGCTCCCTGCAGACCAGATCCCACAAGTGAGGAGGACAAGCGAGACCCACTGCCTCCGCTTCCGAAACCAAAAGCCGGAACTGATCCCACTGTAAGCGAGAAAGAGAATCAGCGATTGAATTGTTGATCCCCGGGACCTGAACAGCAGTAACCCAAGCATTAAGTGGCAAACACACTAGGACTAAATGCCGCAACAAACATACAACAGGGGGAGATGACGCCGAAACATTGTTAATTGCCATCACCACCCCCATGTTGTTACAATGAAAACGCAACTTCCTGTTCCTAAAACGCTCACCCCATATTGTTACCGCCATGACAATGGGTAACAATTCCAGCAAGGCAAGGTTACAAACCCAACCCTCAGCAACCCAAGCATTAGGCCACTGACCGGCGCACCACTGTCCCTTGCAATAGGCCCCAAAACCCACACTACCCGACGCATGAGGGAAAAAACTACAGTCAAAATTACCAACAACCTGCCATCGTAATCCCAAAGGAATTCTGACCACACCTCCAAGTCATCACGATGTTCCCGTACCAAGCGAACAAAATGATGAGAAGCCTTCACACCCGCCATCGCCCGAGCCAAGCGTCTACAGAAAACCCAACCCATAGGCATAATTCGACATGCGAAGTTAAGTTTCCCTAGGAGAGATTGCAAATCGAGCAACGTGATCTTCCGCAAGTGAGCCGTTCTGCCCACCAGCGATTTCAAATCTTCCAATTTCTCCAGGGGAAGGCGGCATTCCATGCGTTCCGAGTCAATGGTGATACCCAGAAACACCATAACCGATCGAGGGCCCTCAGTATTCGCAGGCGCGAGCAGTACACCAAACCGCCTAGTCACCCATTCTAGCGGCGACAAAAGATGACCACACACCGGAAAACCTGCCGGGCCGACACAAAGCAAATCGTCCAAGTAATGAATGATTGAAGCCACCCCTGCCACCTCACAAATCACCCCCTCCAGGAAAGAACTAAAAGCTTCAAAATAGGCGCACGAAATTGAGCAGCCCATCGGAAGACATCTATCAACAAAATACTCCCCCTCCCAATAGCAACCTAACAGCCGAATGCTCTCGGGATGAACTGGAAGTAACCGGAAAGCCGATTCGACATCAGTCTTCGCCATAAGCGCACCTTCGCCATCCCACCTAACCCAATCAACTGCCATGTCAAAAGAGGTGTAAACCACCGAACAGAGAGATGGATGGATCAATGCCATCATTCACCGAAAACCACTTTGGATGAGACAGGTGATGGATAAGCCTGAATTTGTTAGGTTCCTTCTTGGGCACCATCCCGAGAGAGGAAACCACCAGGTCAGCAAAAGGGGGGAAACAAAAGGACCCGCGATTCTACCCTGCCGCATCTCTTTTCTCAGCTTCTCAGACACTATCAACGGGAATTCACAAGCAGATTTTAGGTTCCGCAACTAAAAAGGAACATCATGCGGAGGGGGCTTGAATACAAAACCCATCTTTAAACCCTGACTCAAGTAAATTCGCCTTTCCCTATCCGGATACCTATTTAGGTAAGGAAACATCTCTGCCAGTCTCACTGGCATCTCCCTCATGTCCACCCGAGGTGCCCCCTTTCCCTTCTTAAAGCAATGGGACGACCCGTGGGACGCTCCTCCGCAAACAGAGCAGGAGTGCTTGAACTTGCAACCCGTCTCAAATTTACATTGTCCCTCATTAAACTGCCAACACAGCCCAGTTTTATTACCTGCAGTCCCACCCGACTGTCCTCCCCCTCCCTGTTGTCCAACTGGCCGGAGCCCCCGGCCCCACCTGGAAAGAACTCCCTGCCAAACTGCACCGACGCCATGACCCACAACCATAGGCCAATATCTTTTTGCTCCCACCGTAAACTTGGCCGGACCGCCTTATGCTGTCTAAACTGCACGTCATATCTGAGTCAAGTCATCCCTCCGTAAACCTTGTAAGTCTCTCCAATGGCATTAAAATAGCAAAAAAGACCGGAGCAATTGTCCGGTGCCTTCCTCCCGATAACACCAAGATGGCAAACGTCTGTAACCGGGTTAGGAAAGGTTTGGGATATCAATCTCTACCTATGTTTTTCCTCCTCCTCCTTCTTACTCTCCACCCTTTTTGGCTCGTCTAAATTAAACTTCTCCAGGGGCAATAGTGAAAAAATTTAGACGTATTCGTCTTTCCAAATTTTTCGTTAACCTTGGGCCTCAAATGAGCGCCCAGGGGGCCTTCAAAACAAACATCAACCTCCCCCTTCACCCTATCATCCAACCACACCCGATCAAGCTCCGCGTCCTTATCCGCTTGGACCGACACCGCCTCCCCGAACTCGCGAACTACAGCACCTTGCCCCCCCAAGCCGATTCCCACAGCCAGTAACAACGTTCCCGCGGCACCTGCCCATGCAGAAACCAGCGACGGACTCCCCATTAGACCGTCATTTTCGCAGCGCGACAACAATTCCCGCACACTACCCAACAAATCACGGAGACTATCAGCATCTCCCTGACCCACACTACCAACAACAGATTCAATAACAACTCCCTCCAGGGACACCCCACCCCTCCCCGGGGTCCTAAATAAAGCGGGAATCCAGCAAGGAAATGAGAAAACTGGGCAGGAGCTGTGATCCCACTAGCCCGAAGAACAGGATCATCCAGTCGTCCTCCATGAAGGTCCTCATCATCATCACCAGAATCGCCCACCGCCTGCGTCACGAATCCAGAAGTCGAACCTGAAGGGCAGCTCCCGCCGCCTTCTGCCCAAGTTGGAAAAACTCCCGCTGATGTAGGTCTCGCGGGCCATCGACCTTCCACTGAAGAGCCAGCAGGGCACCGCCCACCACCATTGCCCCGCACAACCGCTGACCGTGGCCTGCGGGAGGTCCTGGAGCCTTCGTCTCA
Source organism: Rhinoderma darwinii (assembly GCF_050947455.1). NCBI lineage: Eukaryota > Metazoa > Chordata > Amphibia > Anura > Rhinodermatidae > Rhinoderma > Rhinoderma darwinii. Next base: position 219,248,457 of record NC_134688.1, on the reverse strand, counting down.
AGAACAGGCAGGCCGCCCGACTGGAGCATCGCCAGGCCGGCATGCCACAGATCCGGGTGAAGCTACACTGGAGCCTGAGGATGTCCCCCACTTCATGGGGACCAAACCCCCTGACCCTGCTGAATCTGGCCGGGAAACAGGATTCCTGCCAGACCAGGGCCCACTTCCAGGATGAGAGGGCACAAGGCCCCGGCCTCCAGGTTCCCTGGAGGGCTCCCAACCCTGTGCCGGACTGTGGGAGTAACATCAGGGCTCAATCTTGATGGCGGCCTGGCCAGCCACAGATTCGCCATCTGGGGACCGCGGTCCTGCGATCCCCCAGCCGACTCCCCCTCCCTGGTCTCACATGTCTGTGTGCCGTCAGCCTGAGGGCACGGCCGCACTAGCCCCAGCCTGTCCTCCCACCTGCCCGGCAAGGAGGCCACTGAGCCACTCCTAGCCCCGCTCATCAGCCATGGTCCAGGGCTGCACCAGCAACCTGGCAACGTCCGCAACTGGGAAGGAAGGAGGGTGAGACGCGGGAAGCCAGCCGATATAGCAGCGAGCACAACTGCTTTGCTTGTTGCTTCCGGTTAGACTGGTGCTCAAACTAGTGCACCATCTAACCAAGCCTCATGTCCCTCGGCTCCTCCCCTCCCCCTATGCCTTGTGACTCGGGTATGGCCGTTCTTTCCTGTTACTCAACTCGCTCGGATCCAGCTCCAAATTCTAGTGAGTGGCATTTACTAATGTTGTCTAATAGTTAGACAGCAAAAAAATAGACTGGCAGTCACAAAATGCGCAAAATTTATCACAGTGATACATGCTGTATTATAATTTTGGCACATCTTGGATGACGTGTTAGACACTTTTCTCTTCATTATACCACCTTTGGCTTATTTTGCAGCAGAATTTTGTGCCAGTTTTTCGACACATTTTTTATGCACTTTGGCACATTTATGTTGTGCCCCCTTTTAGTCAAACCATGCATCTTTCCCACTAAGCCACACCCCCTATTCAGTACAGTTTTAAAAAGTGTTTATTAAGGTGCAAACATCAAAATTGCACCCAATTTGCGACAAAATTTGGAGCATTTTACAGCACATTCGAGACCCAGACACAGCAGTTTATCTCCTCTATGTACTCAGTTCTCTATACTGTCTGTAGATACTATTAGACGCGAAGTCTCACAGGACATATAAGCATAAAGGTGGGAGACAAATCTCAACCACCTATGTAGATAATCAGAGATAAAGACTCTAATAATATATTATTAGAGTATTAATATTATAAATATATTAATAATATATTATAAACTAGAGAAAAAGAGTCCATACATATCCAAGTATGAAAAAATTATTAAACATCTTTATTAATGACATTAAATACATAAAATTACAGAAACAGAGAATCTAAAAATAAATCCTTTTCTGGATCACCAATACATATATTTTTTTGAGCAGAGTATGTTAATTTACATATAGTATATAGAATTTTTTTATTGAATTCAATGTTCCTCCAACCCAGGGTGCATCTATATTATTTGTTTCAAATACAGGTAGTACAGAAACCCAAACTGAGTATGCAGTGTTAAAAGGTATAGACCTGTATTTACTGAAAATGACTAGTGTCTTTGAAAAAACAACATAGTATCCAAATAAGTCTAGCAAATGCACTTACCCATGTTTGAAGAAAACAGTGTGACCCAGAGTGTAGAAGTGTTTATTAAGGTGCAAACATCAAAATTGCACCCAATTTGCGACAAAATTTGGAGCATTTTACAGCACATTCGAGACCCAGACACAGCAGTTTATCTGCCTCTATGTACTCAGTTCTCTATACTGTCTGTAGATACTGTGTAGTCTCATTTAATTGGTTTAATTGGTTGCGTTTGTTGGCTGTTTTAACCAGGTAGGACATGGTGCTTGGCTGTAAACACTGTATTATACTGGGAGGTTCTAGATTATACTGGGGGGGGGGGGGGGTTTCATGATGGAAACATTAGACTAACTAGTGGGGTTAATTCTGGAAACGCTAGATTATATGGTGGGGTGGTTCATGCTGGAAATGCTGAATTATACTGAGGGGTTTATGCCGGAAATGTTGGATTATAGTGTGTGTGTGTGGGGGGGGGGGGTGTTAATGGTGGAAACATTGGCTATACCGGGAGGGAGGGTTCCTGCTTGGATCACTGGATGTGATTATACAGAAGAAGTTTGGGAAACGCTTGATGTGGGTTGGGAGCCCACTAAGGCCACGGATGTGTTTCGCTTCCCTATGCTGAACCCATTGCTCCACCTCTGCTGTGGAGGTATATGGAAAGAGAGAAGGTACCAACTGCTTTAGAGCTGGAACTGAGGAGCCTGAGTTGGACTGATGAGGACCAACCTAGTCCGTATCCATTGTTGGCCCTGGGTTGCCCACAGGTCCTTAAGAGCGGGTAGGGGTGGTGTGTGAGGTCTCACTCTATGGATAGCAGAGCTGGGCAGTGAAAGGAATACAAAATTCACTGAGTTTTGTATCTCAAAAGATGTATTGTATATATTACCATCTAAATGTGGTTACATTTGTTACATTGATTTCTCATTTTAGCATAAATGAATTGTGGCAACAATCTGCCCTGTTTAACTAGTGCCTGTGCACTTTACATTAACACCATAAGGGCGGATTTACACGAACATGATATAAGTCCATGCAACGCGCGTGATTTTCACGCGTGTCGTACGGACCTATGTTAGTGTATGGGGCCGTGCAGACAGTCCGTGATTTTTGCGCAGCGTGAGTCCATTGCGTAAAACTCACGACATGTCCTATATTTCTGCGTTGTTTGCACATCACGCACCCATTGAAGTCAATGGGTGCGTGAAAATCTCGCGCACCACACGGAAGCACTTCCGTTGGATGCACGTGATTCGCGCAACAGCAGTCAAAAGTATCTTTGCAAACAGAAAAGCACCACGTGCTTTTCAGTTTACAAACATCCAAACGGAGTGTTATAATGATGGCGGCTGCGCGAAAATCATGCAGCCGCACATCCTATCTGATGACACACGGAGCTGTTAAGTGCCTTTTGCGCACGCAAAATGCAGCATTTTTTGCGTGCGCAAAATGCACACGCTCGTGTAAATCCGCCCTTAGATGTAGTGTGGTAGATAAGGAATACAGATACTACCTACGGGGATGCAATGATCTCTATATGATATTTCTATATTTTCCTCCTCCCAGTTTTTATTCTTATTTTTTTAGATTTTCATATTTTTCTTTTTCACCTTTTTAATATTTTTCTTTTGATATTATTATAATATTCTTGATATTTTTGTGTTTTTTATGTTGTTGTCTTTTTTTAAATATTTATTATTATTAGGTGAACTTATGTCAGTGTAGTGGATATACAGTGAAGGTGTAAAGGATCTGCCAGGCACAGCTTCTGTGTCAACGCCCATAGGTAATCAGTCTGCACCTGCTTCTATGTCTGTGAGACTGACTCCATCTTCCATTTCGTGCCATTTCAACCACCTTGTTACCCTCCTGGTGTTTTCTGTCACTTTGTTGTATTATCCGTGTGATTATCTTTCCAATAAAGTGGGAACGGAGTTTCCCCCACCTATACTACACATCGCTGGATCATTTCTCTTTTTTGCCATTGTTACCTGCCGTGAGCCGTCGCGGCTGATCCGGGCGATATTGAACACAGGAGTGTGAAGCTGGTGAGCTGGAGGTTTCCTCCCATTCCCTTTTTCCCTGCTATTACCACTCCATCTTCCACCACTCAGGCTCTCCCACTCCTAAGCCTGCCATCCTGAGTGGGGGAAGATGGAGTTAGTCTCACAGACATAGAAGCAGGTGCAGACTGATTACCTATGGGCGTTGACACAGAAGCTGTGCCTGGCAGATCCTTTACAGAAGGAAATAAGTATTTGATCCCTTGCTGATTTTGTAAGTTTGCCCACTGTCAAAGACATGAACAGTCTAGAAATTTTAGGCTAGGTTAATTTTACCAGTGAGAGATAGATTATATTTAAAAAAAAACAGAAAATCACATTGTCAAAATGATATATATTTATTTGCATTGTGCACAGAGAAATAAGTATTTGATCCCTTTGGCAAACAAGACTTAATACTTGGTGGCAAAACCCTTGTTGGCAAGCACAGCAGTCAGACATTTTTTGTAGTTGATGATGAGGTTTGCACACATGTTTTTGGCCCACTCCTCTTTGCAGATCATCTGTAAATCATTAAGATTTCGAGGCTGTCGCTTGGCAACTCGGATCTTCAGCTCCCTCCATAAGTTTTCGATGGAATGAAGGTCTGGAGACTGGCTAGGCCACTCCATGACCTTAACCCCTTCCCGCAACTTGACGTTAATGCACGTCAACGTGTGCAGTAACTTCGCGCACCTTCACGTGCACTAACGTCAGTGCTTTGACAGTTAACCGCCGCGTGGCGCTACACCGCAGCGCCGGTTAACTGTGCAGGGTGTCAGCCCTGCTCTCCCCGTTGCGATCAGCGGCCTGTCGCCGCTGAAATCGGCAATTAACCCCTTCGATGTGGTGGTCGATTGCGATCACCACATTGAAGAGGTTTACAGCGGATTGGCAGCCACCCACATGTATTTGCGGGGGCTGGCGATCCTTCTCACGGCAACCAGAGGCCAGACAATGACCTCTGGGTTGCCATGTACGGAAGCCTCGGAGGATCAGCCTCCGGCCGGTCCTCCGATGCTTCCTGTCAGTGTGACAGTTACGTCACAATGACAGTTAGAACACATTACACTACGTGCAAGTACACAGAGCTGCAAGTCTAAGTGTCCCCTAGTGGGACAAGTAAAAAAAGTAAAAAAAAGATACTAAAAATGTTTTTAAAAAGTGTCAAAATAAAAGTTAGAAGTGACATAAACAAAGAATGCTTTTTTTCCTGTAATAAGTCTTTTATTATAGGAAAAAAATTAACACGTTAAAAAAAGTACACATATTTCATATCACCGCGTTTGTAACGACCCCAACTATAAAACTGTAATATTATTTTTCCCGCACGGTGAACACCGCGAAAAAAATAAACGAAAAACTGTGCCCGAATCACAATTTTTTGGTTACCAACCCTCCCAAAATATACAATAAAAAGTGATCAAAAAGTCGCATGTACGCCAAAATGCTACCAATGCAAACTACAACCAGTCCCGCAAAAAACAAGCCCTTACACAGCGTTTTTGACTGAAAAATAAAAAAGTTATCGCTCTCAGAATATGGTGACAATAAGTGATTTTATTGCACAAACGCTGCAAAACATAAAAAAACTATATACATATGGTATCGCCATAATCGTACTGACCCGCAGTATAAAATATAATAAATAATAAAAAAAAGAATAAAAAAACATTGTCAGAATTTATGGTTTTTGGTCACCTTGCTTGCCAAAAAATGGAATAAAACGTGATCAAAAAAATTTCTGGTACCCCAAAATGGTACCAATGAAAACTACAGATTGTCCCACAAAGAATAAACCCTCACACAGCTCCAGTGGAGAAAAAAAACAGTTCTGGCTCTCAGAATATGGCGATGCAAAATGAGCAGAGTGTTCCAAAAGCAGATAAGATCGGGCGCCATTTATCAGTGCGATACCGGCCACATATCTGCGGAATTATTATTTATTTACTGCATTATTATACCCTCTTATTATACCCTGATGTACTCCGCACAGATAACATATGCCCCCACATTATAAACTGAAACACCAGTAAAACCCCAAACAGAACTACTACCAAGCTAAATCTGCGCCCCAAAAGCCAAATGCCGCTCCCTCCCTTCTAAGCCCTGCAGCGTGCCTAAACACCAGTTTACGTCCATAGATATGGCATCGTCATATCCAGGAGAACGCGGTTAATATTTTATGAGGTATTTGTGTTCAGTGGCACAAACTGGGCATAACATGTAGTGCACTAAAATGGCATATGAGTGGAAAATTTTAATTTTCACTCTGCACCATCCACTGCACATTAACCCCTGCGCGCACCACGACATAGCATGTCGTAGTGTGGGGAGTGAGGTATGGAGCGTCTCACGTGAAAAATAAAGCATTTAAAATGGCAAAATCACTGTTTTTTGGTCACCTTGGCTTTACCTAAAAATGTAATAAAAACCGCTCGTCCCTCAATAAATAAGCCCTCATACCGCTCTATTGACTGAAAAATAAAAAAGTTGTGGCTCTTAGAACGCGGGGAGGAAAAAACGAAAAAGGAAAATAAATAAATGGATCAGTCCAGAAAGGGTTAATTACTTTCTAATGAAAAACCATTTATGACCACACGTGGGGTATTGCCGTACTCGGGAGAAATTGCTTTACAAATGTTGGGCAGCTTTTACCCCCTTTATCCTTTGTGAAATTGCAAAAATGCAACATTTTAGTGGAAGAAATGTCGATATTCATTTTCACGGCCTAATTCTAATAAATCCTGCAAAAGACTTGTGGGGTCTAAATGCCCACTATATCCCTAGATAGATTCTTTAAGTGGTGTAATTTCTACTTTTGGGGGGTTTCCACTGTTTTGGCCTCTCAGGGGCTTTGCAAATGCGACATGGCACCCAAAAACCATTTCAGCTAAATTTGAGCTCCAAAAGACAAATAGCGCTCCTTCCCTTCTAAGCCCTGCTGTGGGTCCAAACAGCAGTTTATTACCACATATGGCATATTTCCGTAATCGGGAGAAATTGTTTTACAAATGTTGGGGTGCTTTTTCTCCTTTATTCCTTGTAAAAATTAAAAATGGCTACCTTTTTTCAGAAAAAAAGTAGATTTTTACCTTTACAGAATAATTCCAATGAATTCAGCAAAACAACTGTGGGGTCAAAATGCTAACTTTACCCCTAGAAAAATTCCTTGATGAGTGTAGTTTCCAAAATGGGGTCACTTTCCGGGGGTTTCCACTATTTTGTTCCCTCCAGTGCATTTCAAACGCGACACGGCACTGAAAACTATTCCAGTAAAATCAGAATTTCAAAATCCAAATGGTGCTCCAATGGTGGGTCCAAACAGCAGTTTATTACCACATATGGGGTATTGCTATAATCGGGAGAAATTGCTTTACATATGTTGGGGTGTTTTTTCTACTTTATTCCTTGAAAAAATTTAAAATGTCTAAGTTTTTTCAGAAAAAAAGTAGATTTTCATCTTTACATACTAATTCAAATAAATGTAGCAAAAAAACTGTGGGTTCAAAATGCTAACTATACACCTAGATAAATTCCCTGAGGGGTGTAGTTTCCAAAGTGAGGTCACTTTTGGGGTTTTTTATTGTTTTGGCCCCACAAGACCTCTTCAAACCTGACATGGTACCTAAAATATATGCTAAAAAAAAGGAGGCCCCAAAATCCACTAGGTGCTCCTTTGCTTCTGAGGCCTGTATTTCAGTAAATTAGCGCACTAGGGCCACATGTGGGATATTCTAAAAACTGCAGAATCTGTGCAATAAATAATAAGTTACATTTCTCGGGTAAAACCTTCTGTGGTATAGAAAAAAATGTATTACAAATGAATTTTGTAAAAAAAAAAAAATGACATTTGTAACTTTCACCTCTACTTTGCTTTAATTCCTGTGAAACGCCTAAAGGGTTAAAACACTTTCTGAATGCTGTTTTGAATACTTTGAGGGGTGCAGTCTTCAAAATGGGGTGATTTATGGGGACTTTCTAATATATAAGGCCCTCAAAGCCACTTCAGAACTGAACTGGTCCTTGTAAAAATCGCCTTTTTAAATTTTCTTGAAAATATGAGAAATCGCTGCTAAAGTTATAAGCCTTGTAACGTCCTAGAAAAATAAAAGAATGTTCAAGAAACGATGCCAAACTAAAGTAGACATATGGGAAATGTTAACTAGTGACTATTTTGTGTGGTATTACTATCTGTTTTACAAGCAGATACATTTAAATTTAGAAAAATGCTAATTTTTGCAACTTTTCTTCAAATCTTGGTGTTTTTTACAAATAAATATTGAATTTATCGACCAAATTTTTCCCCTAACATAAAGTACAATATGTCACGAGAAAACAACCTCAGAATAACTTGGATAGGCAAAAGCATTCCGGAGTTATTACCACATAAAGGGACACATGTCAGATTTGAAAAATCGGCTTCGTCCTGAAGGCCAAAACAGGCTCAGTCCTGAAGGGGTTAATGTGCTTCTTTTTGAGCCACTCCTTTGTTGCCTTGGCTGTATGTTTCGGGTCATTGTCGTGCTGGAAGACCCAGCCACGAGCCATTTTTAATGTCCTGGTGGAGGGAAGGAGGTTGTCACTCAGGATTTGACGGTACATGGCTCCATCCATTCTCCCATTGATGCGGTGAAGTAGTCCTGTGCCCTTAGCAGAGAAACACCCCCAAAACATAATGTTTCCACCTCCATGCTTGACAGTGGGGACAGTGTTCTTTGGGTCATAGGCAGCATTTCTCTTCCTCCAAACACAGCAAGTTGAGTTAATGCCAAAGAGCTCAATTTTAGTCTCATCTGACCACAGCACCTTCTCCCAATCACTCTCAGAATCATCCAGATGTTCATTTGCAAACTTCAGACGGGCCTGTACATGTGCTTTCTTGAGCAGGGGGACCTTGCAGGCACTGCAGGATTTTAATCCATTACGGCGTAATGTGTTACCAATGGTTTTCTTGGTGACTGTGGTCCCAGCTGCCTTGAGATCATTAACAAGTTCCCCCCGTGTAGTTTTCGGCTGAGCTCTCACCTTCCTCAGGATCAAGGATACCCCACGAGGTGAGATTTTGCATGGAGCCCCAGATCGATGTCGATTGACAGTCATTTTGTATGTCTTCCATCTTCTTACTATTGCACCAACAGTTGTCTCCTTCTCACCCAGCGTCTTACTTATGGTTTTGTAGCCCATTCCAGCCTTGTGCAGGTCTATGATCTTGTCCCTGACATCCTTAGAAAGCTCTTTGGTCTTGCCCATGTTGTAGAGGTTAGAGTCAGACTGATTAATTGAGTCTGTGGACAGGAGTCTTTTATACAGGTGACCATTTAAGACAGCTGTCTTTAATGCAGGCACCAAGTTGATTTGGAGCGTGTAACTGGTCTGGAGGAGGCTGAACTCTTAATGGTTGGTAGGGGATCAAATACTTATTTCTCTGTGCCAATGCAAATAAATATATATCATTTTGACTATGTGATTTTCTTATTTTTTTTTATATATATATAATCTCTCTCTCACTGGTAAAATTAACCTAGCCTAAAAATTCTAGACTGTTCATGACTTTGACAGTGGGCAAACTTACAAAATCAGCAAGGGATCAAATACTTATTTCCTTCACTGTATATGCCAGCCCATTGTTACTCCACGCCACATTGTTTCAGTACATTGCACTTCTAGAATGCTAGAAGCTATAACATTCTGACTCTGCAAGCCCCTGACGATTTACAGCAGATAAATAACTTAGTAAAGAAATGCGTAGGGTTGGTAGATTGGGATAACTCTGCCTGAATGCAGGAGTGTTATATTTCCTGAGCTCAGCCACTTCTGAGGATAAGCATCAGAAAGGCTGGATTCACACGAGCGTGGCGTTTTTGCGCACGCAAAAATGTGGCGTTTTGCCTGAGCAAAAGGCACTTAACAGCTCCATGTGGCCTCAGCATATGATGCGCGGCTGCGTGCTTTTCGCACAGCCGCCATCATTATGACACTCTGTTTGGATGTTTGTAAACAGAAAAGCACGTGGTGCTTTTCTGTTTTCATTCATCCTTTTCACAGCAGTTGCGCGAATCTGTTGACTTCAATGGGTGCGTGAAAAAACGGCCAAAGAACGGACATGTCGTGACTTTTTTTCAGCGGACTCACGCTGAGTAAAAATCACGCACATGTCTGCACGGCCCCATAGACTAATATAGGTCCGTGCGACGCATGTGAAAATCACGTGTGTTGCACGGACGTATTTCCCGTTCATCTGAATAAGGCCAAAGGCTGATAGAAGGTAGACATGGATAATACTTCCTGAATGCAGGAGTGTTAGTGTATGTGCACACGCTTAACAAAAAACGTCTGAAAATACTGAGCTGTTTTCAAGGGAAAACAGCTCCTGATTTTCAGACATTTTTTGAGCAACTCGCGTTTTTCGCTGCGTTTTTTACGGCCATTTTTGGAGCTGTTTTCATTGGAGTCTATGAGAAAACGGCTCCAAAAACGTCCCAAGAAGTGTCCTGCACTTCTCTTGACGAGCTGTCATTTTACGCGCCATATTTTGACAGCGACGCGTAAAATTACAGCTCGTCTGCACAGAACATCGTAAGACCCATTGCAAGCAATGGGCAGATGTTTGCCAACCTATTGGAGCCATCTTTTCAGGTGTAAGTCGAGGTGTAAAACGCCTGCATTACGCCTGAAAATTGGTTGTGTGCACATACTCTTAGGGCATGACCACACATGGCGGAATTCCTCCGCAACTGTCCGCATCAATGCCGCACCTAATCCGGGTTGCGGATTACGGCTGCGGATCTGCACAAAATGTGCAGAAAATTGATGCGGACTAGCTGCTGCGGACTGCGGGAAAAGTGCTTCCCTTCTCCCTATCAGTGCAGGATAGAGAGAAGGGACAGCACTTTCCCTAGTGAAAGTAAAAGAAATTCATACTTACCGCCCGTTGTCTTTATGACGCGTCCCTCCTTCGGCATCCAGCCCGACCTCCCTGGATGACGCGCCAGTCCATGTGACCGCTGCAGCCTGTGCTTGGCCTGTGATTGGCTGCAGCCGTCACTTACACTGAAACGTCATCCTGGGAGGCCGGACTGGAGACAGAAACAGGGAGTTCTCGGTAAGTATGAACTTATATGTTTTTTTACAGATACATGTATATTGAGATCGGTAGTCACTGTCCCGGGTGCAGAAACAGTTACTGCCGATCGCTTAACTCTTTCAGCACCCTGGACAGTGACTATTTACTGACGTCTCCTAGCAACGCTCCCGTCATTACGGGAGCCCCATTGACTTCCTCAGTCTGGCTGTAGACCTAGAAATACATAGGTCCAGCCAGAATGAAGAAATGTCAAGTAAAAAAAGCAAGACGCATCCGCAGCACACATGACATGTGCATGACAGCTGCGGACTTCATTGCGGAACTTTGAATCTCCATTGAAGTCAATGGAGAAATTCCGCCATGAGTCCGCCACTGCTCCGCAACAGACAGAGCATGCTGCGGACACCAAATTCCGCTCCGCAGCCTATGCTCCGCAGCGGAATTGTACGCATCGTGTAAACGAACACTGCTAAATTAAAGTGAAAGTCAATGTAGAAACGGCTCCGCTGCGGATTAACGCTGCGGAGTGTCCGCAGCGGAATTTAAGTGCAATTCCGCCATGTGTGAACCCGCCCTTATACTTCCTGATCTCAGTTACTTCTGATTGACAAGCATCAGAAACAGAGTGGAAGAAACAGATATATGCACTACACTGACATAAGTTCACCTAATAATAATAAATATATAAAAAAAAACACAAAAATATCAAGAATATTATAATAATATCAAAATAAAAATATTAAAAAGGTGAAAAAAAAAAATGAAAATCTAAAAAAATAAGAATAAAAACTGGGAGGAAGAAAAAATTGAAATATTATATAGAGATCATTGCATCCGCATAGGTAGTATCTGTATTCCTTATCTACCACACTACATCTAATGGTGTTAATGTAAAGTGCACAGGCACTAGTTAAATAAGGCAGAATGTTGCCACAATTCATTTATGCTAAAATGACAAAACAATGTAACAAATGTAACCACATTTAGATGGTAATATATACAATACATCCTTTGCGATACAAAACTCAGTGAATTTTGCTCTAGCTTCAAGGGAAAACGACAAGAAATATGTTTTTTACAGTGAATTGTTTTCAGTGAAAGGAATACAAAAGAAACGTGACCCAAGACAGTCAGTGGGAGGTGTAAGGGTATGTGCACACACACTAATTACGTCCGTAATTGACGGACGTATTTCGGCCGCAAGTCCCGGACCGAACACAGTGCAGGGAGCCGGGCTCCTGGCATCATACTTATGTACGATGCTAGGAGTCCCTGCCTCTCTGCAGGACAACTGTCCCGTACTGTAATCATGTTTTCAGTACAGGACAGTAGCTCCACGGAGGGGCAGGGACTCCTAGCATCGTATATAACTATGATGCTAGGAGCCCGGCTCCCTGCACTGTGTTCGGTCCACTACTTGCGGTCGAAATACGTCCGTCAATTACGGACGTAATTAGTGTGTGTGCACATACCCTAACAGCAGTGGCCATCAGTAGTGCATGACTTCAGAGAGAATTGGTCCATTGTGTCAAGAAGGGGTGCCCTTGGCCCAACATCTGCCGGTTTACAGAACAAGCCAGCCATCTTGTCAGCATGAGCCATAACTGAATCTGTGCCTCTCGTCAGTGAGAAGAACGGTAAATACTATGATAAAGCTTGTGCCTCCCAAAGAACGGGAATAACTGTAAATATTAAACTTGGCCATGTGCACCGTTAGCACTGGCAAGAACTGTGTATTATTTGACACTGCAGGTAAAGTGTTTGACACTTAGGCCATGTTCACATAGCATATTTTTAGACGTTTTCAGCATAAAAAAAACACTTGTATTACGTGCCAAAATACACCTGCAAACCGCTTCCCATTGATTTAACTGGGAAATATAAATGGAGGCATATTTTTATGCTGCTGAATTAAAAAATGGCTTGTAAAAATTTGCTTCATAAAAAATAAGTGACATTTAATTTCTTGAGGCATTTTACAAACTGATTTTTCCCATTTCCCATTAACAATTTGAGAATATGCCTTAAAATATGAATCAAAAACAATTGCAAAAATAAAATAAAAAAAACACTGAAAATCAGCTCCAAAACACTTGGATTTCAGAGGCTGTTCTCTCTTGAAATCAACCTCGTATTTTTCAGCCTGAACAAATGTCATGTGAACATTGCCTAAAACTGTCCTGCTTCGTTTCATCTTTATTTGTGACACCCCTGTGGGGTCTTCCACCATCCGCACCCCATTATTACAGTTGGTGTGAAATATCATTCTTGTGTCTATTGTGTTTCGCAGCTTTAGCAAATATTCGAATAACTCCTTCTATAGAAACCACTTCATTGCCACATGAAAAACATGAGCAAATGTGTGCTTATTAATATTTGCATCCATATATTTTATTTATTTAATTCTTTATTTATTTATTGCACCAAATCCATTAAAGAATCTATTTAAGGCTTCGTTCACATCTGCGTTGGAGCCCATGAACGGAATCCTAACCCAAACAAACGGAAACCGTAGGATTGCAATGGTGACAGATCTTTGCAAATGATTTCCATTTTTCACCGTTGTTTAAGGAATAGCATAGTCAACTACGGTATTGATTCTGTCAAAACGATGGTGAAAAATGGAAACCATTTGCACTGGATCCATCACCATTAAAATCAATGGTGATGCAAACAGAAACCCAAAGTTTACGTTTGTTTCAGTTAGAATTCCGTTCATGGGTTCCCCTGACTGAAAGATCCGAAGGAACACCTGAACGGAGCCCTGACGCAGATGTGAACGAAGCCTAAATTCTACGGGACTTATGCTGCATTCATACGCCAGTATTTATGGTACACGTATTGTCTGTCTCTTTCCAAAAACAGGATGCCTTTAGGGACACAAAACAAAGACTAAGCTCCGATAGACTGCAAATACAGCCTTCAAATGTAATGATAGAGTTTATCAGTCAAAAGAAGAGGAACAAAACATATTCTGTAATGGCAGGAAGGAGGTGAAGGGAACAAGTGAGCCCTAATCTACCCACCGCCCTGTCCCTGCCTACTTGCAACGACCCGCCCTAGGCGACGGGGTACAACTTGGCGGCGGTCCCTACGCTGTCTAAGTGCAAGGGAGACAAACAGGGAACACGCAAGGGAATACAGTAGCCCACGGAACGCCGCGAGGAAACGGAGCGGTGAATGAGCCAGTCAGGATCAGGAAGTAGTGGAGTATACAAACGGGAGCACGGAGCAGAAGCAAGCCAGGGGCAGAGCAATGCAGGATAAACGGAACTGAAGCAAGGCAGAAGCACGGCAGAAGCAGGCTGGAGCAAGGCAGCAGTGGGGCCAGGAATCCAAGAAGAGTAACAAGCAAGGAGGAAGAGAAAACGTCAGGTATAAATGGACAGGGGGCGGAGCCTACTCTGACTGACCAGGCCGCGATAGGCTCTCCCACTCCTGAGCCTGCCACCCTGATTGGTGGGAGCAGGTGTCAGTCTCAGAGGTCTGGCCTCAGGTGTCGACTGATTAATCCTGGGAGTATACCCAGACGTAGTGCCTGGCAGATCCTTTACATATTCACTGTTTATAACATTTCATAGATTAAAGCAATCTCTGACAAAGGAATAACTTTAGGCGGTGCAGAGGTTGCAATCACACCTTGGCCCTAGAACATGGGGGGGACCCAAAAAGCCCCTATAATCCACACTAGGAGACCAATGATACAAATGATTTGTGATAGTTGCGAGGTTCTATTACAGATTTTGAATTAGGGTTTATACATTATAAGTGGCCTATCTCCTACTTAAGACGATCGGCGCTATAATGTAGGTGACAGTAATGCTTTTTATTTTTAAAAAACGATCTATTTTTACCACTTTATTAGCGTTTTTAGATTTATGCTAATGAGTTGCTTAATGCCCAAGTGGGCGTATTTTTACTTTAGACCAAGTGGGCGTTGTACAGAGGAGTGTATGACGCTAACCAATCAGCGTCATGCACTCCTCCTCTCCATTCATTTACTCAGCGCATAGGGATCCTGTTAGATCCTTATGTGCTGTCTTATACTAACACATTAACAATACTGAAGTGTTTAGACAGTGAATAGACATTCCACGGAATGTCTATTCACAATCTCTGCACTTCGTTACTGTTTCTATGGTAGTTACAGCCGAGGAAGCGTGATCTCGTTGTAACCTGTCATTTACCGCGTAATCTTGCGAGATTACACGTCCTCTGCTGTAACTACCACAGACAGAGTAACGAAGTGCAGAGATTGTGAATAGACATCCCGTGGAATGTCTATTCACTGTCTAAACACTTCAGTATCGTTAATGTGTAAGTATAAGGGTATGTTCACACGCAGCGTCCGTTACGGCTGAAATTACGGGGCTGTTTTCAGGAGAAAACAGCTCCGTAATTTCAGCCGTCATGGCAAGTGCAGGCGCTTTTTCGCTGCATCATTTACGGACGTAAATGGAGCTGTTTTTCCATGGAGTCAATGGAAAACGGCTCCATTTAACGTCTGAAGAAGTGACAGGCACTTCTTTGACGCGGGCGTCTATTTACGCCTTTTGACAGCGGGGCGTAAAAAAAATGACCGTCGGAACAGAACATCGTAAGACCCATTCAAATGAATGGGCAGATGTTTGCCGACGCTATCGAGCCGCATTTTCGGACATAAATCGAGGCGGAAAACGCTGGAATTACGTCCGTAAATAAGCCGTGTGAACATACCCTAAGACAGCACATAGCGATCTAACAGGATACCTATGTGCTGTGTAAATGAATGGAGAGGAGTGCATGATGCTGATTGGTCAGCGTCATACACTCCCCTGTACAATGCCCACTTGGTCTAAAGTGAAAATACGCCCACTTGGGCATTAAGCAACTCATTAGCATAAATCTAAAAACGCTAATAAAGTGGTAAAAATAGATCGTTTTTTTAAATAAAAAGCATTACTGTCACCTACATTATAGCGCCGATCTCCTTATCTAGGAGATAGGGCACTTATAATGTAGTGATAGAGTCTATTTAAGTCTCTGCTTTCTGAGGATATTGTAATGTGCTAAGGCATCATGTTTTCCTTTGTACTTGGCTTACTAAATAAAGTCTACTATAAACAGTTCTCTCCTTAGCAAGCGTAAAGCTACTGAATTTTTCACTTGAATAGTAGAGGGCTGTGGTGCTGTGGGTCGCTGCTCCAGGTGTGTCGGCGATTCACAGTGGAGAGCAGGTAAGGACTGAAAGGAAAGCAGAGCTCCAAGAGCTCCGCGGCCCCTTTAAAAGAGCTGATTGGCGGGTGTGCCAAAAGTCAGACCCCTACCGATCAGATATTGATTGCCTATCCTAAAGATAGGCCATCAGTTTCTTCTAACTGAAAAACCCCTTTAAGGACATTGGGCGAAGGTCAACATTAAATGAGTCCTACACTGTAACAAGATTTTAGAGGGACTCGCATTATCATAAGCGGATCCTGCACAATATCCGTGGGGGATCACAGATAATGTATCCATGACCGGATTTCCAATTAGGAACAAGAGGCAAGGGCGGACCTACCATATGGGCAACCTGTGCAGCTGCACAGGTGCCCAGTAGATAAAGGGGCTCAATGCCCTCTTAAACACAGCTTCCTTCTGTCTATTAGACGCATGTAAGAGATAATGAATTTCATGTTCTCACAATTACCGATGGATTGTTAGAGACATAAGGAAGCGTTCCTCCGCTGCAGCGGCCGCATGCGGATGAAGCAAAATCCGCATGTGGTGGCCAATGGTCGTACTATTTTCACAGTAACACTGGTATTACTGCCAATGTTGTGCGGCCTTTGCCTACCTTATGTGGAGGTGGTTTTACTTGAGTGCGGCCGCCACAGTGTGGGAACACCCTTAATGGGGTGCTCTATAATGAGATTTTGCGTAAAAATTGGCCATATATTGTTCTTGCACGGGGGCATATTGCTGTGTGCGTCCGACCTTGACAAGAGGCTTGTGTCTATAACTAGCCCTGACGGAAAAGACAACTGGTTCTCAAGGTCAGATTTGAGCTCATACAGAGTTGAGTCTCCATCCCATGCATGTCTTGTAGGCTGTAGATGCGGATAGAAGATACTTTGTTGTACTGCACTCAGCCAACTCTAGTTAAAAGTTTGGGTGTCAATGGCCCGTCATTCCTGTCATATTTCTCTGTCACGTAGATCTCCCATAGGCTCCCATGTAGAAATGAGCGTATGCCGCACGTTTGCTTTTTTTGCGGGCTGTCTTGGTGTGGAGTAGCGCAGCACACTAGACTATTCCATAGAGTTCGAAAAAATGTATGCTGACATATATCAGCGCAACGGGGGCCAAAAAGACTCTCTTTAGCTTCCCTTGGGTGACTATGCTCCTATGGATATAGTTGATGTATTCGCTGGGAGCCAAGGAAGAAAGGAAAGAGCAAAGCGGACATTGCAAACGCAGTGTGAATTCAGCCTAAGGCCTCATTCAGACGGCCATGTTCAGCCCGTGATAAACGGTCTGTGTGTCGGATGTGTTTCCCGGACCGACCACAGTTCAGGGAGCCGGGCTCCTGGCATCATAGGTTTGCCTGCCTCTCTGCGGGACTACTGTCCCGTATCTTAATCATGTTTTCAGTACAGGGCTGTATTCCCACTGTAGTCTGCTGCTCAGTTCCATGATGGGACAGCCCGCGGAGAAGGGTTGATGTGCGGTGTATATTTTTTTTACATGGGAGCCTATGGGCGATGGATGTCACTGTATGCCTTTCCAGTTGCATCCGTCAGAGAAATGCGTCCCAATATATACCTCCGGTGTACACTGCAATGTGAATAAATCTCCACATTCTAATTTCCCAAACTCAGGCAAACATACCCACCAGGTGTGGGTAGGGTGCCATGATCTACACATTTATCCACATGTGACCACTCCGACCCACAGATTACATATTACAGAAAACGGGTGTAGAAAGGTTGATAAATTCCTCCTATTGTGTTATCCCCATGAGTTGTAACAAACGACATACTCGGCTCTACTACATCAGAATACGAACATTATGACACAAATGCTCCTGAGAGTTATAGCAACTAATAAGCTGAATTTTTACCAGTTCCACACATGTCGTTTTACTCCTCAGCGAGACAAGACGGTAGAGCCTGGGTGGATTCATGTCTCGGTCTATCCATAGGGACATATGGGGAAGAGCCCCTGCTCCCTGTTACAAATATGAGCATTAACCCAAAACCTGTTTCTGTTTTCCTTTATTAGAAAAAGCTGTCGGCTTTCCAAAGCAATACCAAATCCATTAACTCGCTGTCCTTAAAGAGGGGAAGAAGGTAACTGAAGATTTTATAAGTTGATTCCTGAAACCTTAAATAGCAGTCCGCAGGCTTCAAGTGGAGATCCATTATAGCATTATGACAGCTCCATTACCAGTCGCTTGGGGTCCTGACTTGGGGTTTTGCGGAACACAAGAGGAAACAGTTAAATGTCTGGATGCCGTCTACAGACTATTGAGATTTCCCCGAGTGTGTGAATAATCTGCATTACACAGTCGCCTTCACTTTGCTGTTTGCATTCCGTTATTTTTCCACCCCGATTCCCGTTCCTTGCTTAAAATCACTTCATATTTTTCTGCCTAATTTAATTGCAAAAAAAATAAAAAAATAAATTTAATCTGTAAAAAAGCTACTGAAATTAAAGTCAATGTTATCTGCTATACCTTGAGGGTATGTTCACACGAGAACTGGCTGTTACGTCTGAAAAGACAGACTGTTTTCAGGAGAAAACAGCTGCGTGGTTCCAGACGTAAAAGCTCCTCCTTGCATTATGCGAGGCGTCTTTGACGGCCGATCATTTGAGCTGTTCTTCATTGACTTCAATGAAGAACGGCTCAAATTACGTTGCAAAGAAGTGTCCTGCACTTCTTTGCCGAGGCAGTCAATTTACGCGTCGTCGTTTGACAGCTGTCAAACGACGACGCGTAAATGACAGGTCGTCGGCACAGTACGTCGGCAAACCCATTCAAATGAATGGGCAGATGTTTGCCGACGTATTGTAGCCGTATTTTCAGACGTAAAACGAGGCATAATACGCCTCGTTTACGTCTGAAAATAGGTTGTGTGAACCCAGCCTTACAGTCACGCACAAGAACATAGCTGCCTACATTAGCCCCGATTTTTTAGAGTCCCAGTAGCAAACTTTTACATGAACAATATTATTTTGGGCAAAAAAAGTACTCATACTGTTTGACCCATATTGGTATATATTCAATGCTCCTTTAAATTTTAAAGCGGCTTCCTTAACCCCTTCAGGACTGAGCTTGTTTTGGCCTTCAGGACCAAGCCGATTTTTCAAATCTGATGTGTCAATTATGTGGTAATAACTTCGGAATGCTTTTACCTATTCAAGTGATTCTGAGAATGTTTTCACGTGAAATATTGTACTTTATGTTAGAGAAAAAATTTGGTCGATAAATTCAATATTTATTTGTAAAAAACACCAAGATTTGGAGAAAATTTGCAAAAATTAGCAGTTTTCTAAATTTAAATGTATCTACTTGTAAAACAGATAGTAATACCACACAAAATAGTTACTAGTTTACATTTCCCATATGTCTACTTTATGTTTGCATCGTTTTTTGGACATTCTTTTATTTTTCTAGGTCGTTACAAGGCTTAGAACTTTAGTATCAATTTCTCATATTTTCAAGAAAATTTCAAAAGGCTATTTTTTCAGGGACCAGTTCAGTTCTGAAGTGGCGTTGAGGGCCTTATATATTAGAAAGTCCCCATAAATCACACCATATTGAAAACTGTACCACTCAAAGTATTCAAGACAGCATTCAGAAAGTGTTTTAACCCTTTGGGCGTTTTCCAGGAATTAAAGCAAAGTAGAGGGGAAATTTACAAATTTCATTTTTTTTTGCCAAATTCATTTGTAATTCATTTTTTTCTGTACCACAGAAGGTTTTAACCAGAGAAATGCAACTCAATATTTATTGCCCAGATTCTGTAGTTTTTAGAAATATCCCACATGTGGCCATAGTGTGCTAATGGACTGAAACACCGGCCTCAGAAGCAAAGGAGCACCTAGTGGATTTTGGGGCCTCCTTTTTTTAGAATATATTTAAGGCTGGGTTCACACGAGCACATTAACGTCCGTAATGGACGGACGTATTTCGGCCAGAAGTCCCGGACCGAACTCAGTGCAGGGAGCCGGGCTCCTAGCATCATAGTTATGTACGATGCTAGGAGTCCCTGCCTCTCTGCAGGACAACTGTCCCGTACTGTAATCATGTTTTCAGTACGGGACAGTAGTTCCACGGAGAGGCAGGGACTCCTAGCGTCGTACATAACTACGATGCTAGGAGCCCGGCTCCCTGCACTGAGTTCGGTCCGGGACTTCCGGCCGAAATACGTCCGTCCATTACGGACGTTAATGTGCTCGTGTGAACCCAGCCTTAGGCACCATGTCAGATTTGAAGAGGTCTTGTGGTGCCAAAATAGTAAAGACCCCCAAAAGTGGCCCCATTTTGGAAACTAAACCCCTCAAGGAATTTAGCTATGGGTATAGTTAGCATTTTCAACCAACAGTTTTTTTTTTTGCTAAATTTATTTGAATTAGTATGTGAAGGTAAAAATCTACTTTTTTCAGAAAAACTTTTACAAGGAATAAAAGAGAAAAAACACCCCAACATATGTAAAGCAATTTCTCCCGATTACGTAAATATGCCATATGTGGTAATAAACTGCTGTTTGTACCCACAGCGGAGCTCAAATTTAGCTGAAATTGTTTTCGGGTGCCATGTAGAATTTGCAAAGAGACCAAAACAGTGGAAACCACAGAAAAGTGACCCCATTTGGCAAACTACACCACTTAAGGAATCGATCTCGGGGTATAGTGAGCATTTAGACCCCACAGGTCTTTTGCAGAATTTATTAGAATTAGGCTGTGAAACTGAATATCAACATTATTTGCACTAAAATGTTGAATTTTTTCAATTTCACGAAGGATAAAGGAGGAAAAAGCACCCCGACATTTGTAAAGCTATTTCTTCTGAGTACGGCTATACCCCACATGTGGTCATAAATGTTTTTTCATTAGAAAGTAATTAACCCTTTCCAGACTGATCCATTTTTGCCTTTTATTTTTCGTTTTTCCCTCCCCGCTTTCCAAGAGCCATAACTTTTTTATTTTTCCGTTAATAGAGTGGTGTGAGGGCTTTTGTTTTGCGGAACGAGCTGTCGTTTTTATTGGTACCATTTTTTGGTACATACAACTATTTGAGCACTTTTTCTTACATTTTTTGGTAGAGCCAAGGTGACCAAAAAACAGTGATTTTGCCGTTTTAAATTCTTTATTTTTTACGGCGTTCACTGTGCGAGCTAAAGAGACTCTGTTACCACATTATAAGCAGCCCATATTGTACATGTGATCAGCACTGTAATGTAGATTACAGCAGTGTTTTTTATTTAGAAAAACGATCATTTTTGACGGAGTTATGACCTATATTAGCTTTATGCTAATGAGTTTCTCAATGGACAACTGGGCGTGTTTTACTTTTTGACCAAGTGGGCATTGTGGAGAGAAGTGTATGACGCTGACCGATCAGCGTCATGCAATTCTCTCCATTCATTTATACAGCACATAGCGATATAGCTATATCGCTATGTGCAGCCACATACACAAACACTAACATTACTGCAGTGCCCTGACTATGAATATACATTACCTCCAGCTAGGACGTGATGTGTATTCAGAATCCTGACCACTTCTCTGCACGTCTCTGTGATTTACAGCATAGCAGGCGTAGTCTCGCGAGATTACGCTGTAAACTGTCATTTACAGTAAGATCTCGCTGTGCTGTGCTGTGCTGTAAATCACAGAGACGTGCAGAGAAGTGGTCAGGATTCTGAATACACATCACGTCCTGGCTGGAGGTAATGTATATTCATTGTCAGGACACTGCTGTAATGTTATAGTGTGTTTATGTGGCTGCACATAACGATATAGCTTTATCGCTATGCGCTGTATAAATGAATGGAGAGAAGTGTATGACGCTGATTGGTCACTGATTGGTCAGCGTCATACACTCCTCTGTACAACGCCCACTTGGCCAAAAAGTAAAACACGCCCAGTTGTCCATTGAGAAACTCATTAGAATAACGCTAATATAGGTCATAACTCCGTCAAAAATGATCGTTTTTCTAAATAAAAAACACTGCTGTCATCTACATTACAGCGCCAATCACATCACGTACAAGATAGGGCACTTATAATGTGGTGACAGAGTCTCTTTAAATAATGGTATATTATAATAGTTTGGACTTTTACAGACACAGCGATACCATTTTCGTGTATTTTTTTTACATTACTTTAGAGGAAAAATGTGAAAAGGTTTTTTTTGGACTTTAAATATTTATTTAATTTTTTTCACCAATAATAATTTACTTTTGTTTTTACACATTTTATTAGTCCCCCTGGGGGACTTGAACCCCAGCAATCAGTAAATAGCTGGTACAATACACTGCAATACTAATTTATTGCAGTATATTGTCCTTTTTACAGGCTCCTGTAACAGTGCTGTTCCTCACCGTTAGTCCCGGGTGTCAGCTGTAATACACAGCTGACACCCGCAGCGTATGGCACGGATTCAGCACGTGAGCCTGCTCCATACATCAACCCCCACACCACGAAATGCTATTAAGTCGAGGTG
The DNA here is from genome assembly GCF_050947455.1 of Rhinoderma darwinii. Lineage (NCBI taxonomy): Eukaryota > Metazoa > Chordata > Amphibia > Anura > Rhinodermatidae > Rhinoderma > Rhinoderma darwinii. The sequence goes on along the minus strand of NC_134688.1, from coordinate 219,225,998 downwards.
CGCTAAGGGGTTAATACACAGCGTCTGTTGCAGTGTGAAAATTACAAAATTTTCCACTGATATGCCATTTTAGTGCACTATATGTTATGCCCAGTTTTTGGCACTGAAGACAAATACCTCATAAAATATTAACCAGGTTCTCCCGGATATGGCGATGCCATATCTGTGGACGTAAACTGCTGTTTGGGCACGGTGTAGGGCTCAGAAGAGAGGGAGCCCCATTTGGATTTTGGAGCGCAGATTTAGGCCTCATGCACACGACCGTAAAAACTCCCGTTATTACGGGTCGTAATCACGACCCGTAATAACGGGCTCATAGACTTCTATTGGCGACGGGTGCCTTCCCGTTTTCTCACGGGAAGGTGCCCGTTCCGTTAAAAAAGATAGAACATGTCCTATTTCTGGCCGTAATAACGGCACGGACAATCCATAGAAGTCTATGGAGCTCTCGTAATAACGGGTGGCTACATGTGTGCACCCGTCATTACGGCAGCGTTGCTAAGCGACGTCAGTAAATAGTCACTGTCCAGGGAGCTGAAAGAGTTAACTGATCGGCAGTAACTCTTTCAGCACCCTGGACAGTGACTACCGATCAGTATAAACCTGTAAAAAATAAAAATAAAAGACGTTCATACTTACCGGCAACTTCCTGCTTCCTCCAGTCCGGTCTCCCGCCCGTTGCCTTGGTGACGCGTCCCTCTCGACATCCGGCCCGACGTCCTGGATGACGTTTCAGGCCATGTGATCGCTGCAGCCAATCACAGGTCAATCACAGGCTGCAGCGGTCACATGGACTGCCGCGTCATCCAGGGATGTCGGGCTGGATGTGAAGAGAGGGACGCGTCACCAAGACAACGGCCGGGTAAGTATGAATTTCTTTAACTTTTATTACAGAAAAGGCTGTCCCTTCTCTCTATCCTGCACTGATAGAGAGAAGGGGCTGCCGATTAGTGCAGTGCTATTTTGCCGCCAAAAACGTGCTCGTAAATACGGGTGGAATACGTGTGACACCGGACCCATATTTACGAGCACGGGTTCGTAAATACTGGTGCAAAACGGGTGGAATACGTGTGACACCGGACCCGTATTTACGCCAGTATTTACGGGTGGGAAAAAATACGGTCGTGTGCATGAGGCCTACGATTGGTAGTAGTTCTGTTTGGTGTTTTTCTGGTAATTCAGTTTATAATGTGGGGGCAAATGTAATCTGTGCGGTGTACAACAGGGCATAATAAGAGGGTATAATAATGGGGTAAATAAATAATAATCCGCAGATGTGTGCCCGATGTCGCACTCAATGTGCCCAATCTTATCCGCTTTTAGAACAATCTGCACATTTTGCATCGCTATATTCTGAGAGCCAGAACTTCTTTATTTTTTCTTCACCGAAGCTGTGTGAGGGCTTATTTGTTGCGGGACAATCTGTAGTTTTCATTGGTACCATTTTGGGGTACACGCGATTTTTCAGATCACGTTTTATTCAATCTTTTGGCAAGCAAGGCGACCAAAAACCATCAATTCTGACAATGTTTTTTATTCTTTTTTTTTGCGGCGTTCACCCTGGGCTATAAATGACCATTTTACTTTATTCTGCAGGTCGGTACGATTACGGCGATGCCATATGTATAAAGTTTTTTTATGTTTTGCAGCATTTGCGCAATAAAATCACTTATTTATAAAATAATAAATTTTTTGTGTCACTATATTCTGAGAGCCGTAACTTTTTTATTTTTCAGTCAAAAAAGCTGTGTAAGGCTTGTTTTTTGCGGGATGGGTTGTAGTTTTTCTTGGTATTATTTTGGCTATTTTGGCGTACATGCAACTTTTTATGATTCTAGCATTGTTTTTTTACTTATTTTTTTTGCGGTGTTCATCGTGCGGGAAAAATAATATCATAGTTTTATAGTTGCGGTCGTATCAAACGCAGTGATACCAAATATGTGTACCTTTTTAAACGTGTTCCTTTTTTTTTTATAATAAAAGACTTATTATAGGGGAAAAAAAGCATTTTTTCTTTATGTAACATATAATTTTTATTTTTACACTTTTTAAAAACATTTTTATTATCTTTTTTTTACTTGTCCCACTAGGTGACATAGACTTGCAGCTCTGATCGCTGCTAGAAAACATTACACTACCTACGTTGTGACGTGACAGTCAGTGACGCCACCTTGATGATCAGGTACGGGAGGGAGATGGGGGGGTGATCGGGGGTCTAATAGGGGGTGCTGGCCCTTATTTTGACCATTTCTCTCTTCTCTCACAGAATATATTCTGTGAGAGAAGAGAGAGAACTAACCGCCGCTGTTTTTATAGCGATCGCCGTTATTCGGTGAATAACGGCGATCACGTGACCGGGGACCAGACAAAATGGTCCTCGGTCTGTGCTGCAAGGCCTCAGCTACCTCAGTAGCTGAGTACATGGATTTTAAGCACCTCCCGGGGGCGCTATCTTATGCCAAAGCACCGTGGCGGCGGCGCTCTGGCATAAGTACCCTTAATGGTCGCCATGAAAACACGTATAGGCGGTCATTAAGGGGCTAAAGAAGTTGTCACTTTGGACAATTCCTACTTGGTAGAAGGGTCCCTTGACAATCAGCTCAATCCAAAGTCTCCCCCTGTTGGGACCCCCATCGATCTTTTGTTATGTGAGGAAATCTGGAAGTAAGAGTTAAATTTCCCTGCAATGTCTTCAAAGGAGAAATTAAGTATTACAAAGCATTTAATGCGCCCATTTAAATCAATCGGTTGTCTGTGTAATGCAGGACAGGACAGGTCCTCCAGGGAGAGAGAGAGAGAGAGACGCTCTTTGTAATCACTCTCTACTGTAGTGAAGACATGGGAATCCTAAAGAGAGGACCCTCTTTATTTACTGAGAATTCTATAAAAGGGTACATTTTGATTTTTGTTTTTTTCTAAACTAGACAACCCCTTTAACCCCTTAATGACCGGGCCATTTTGCACGTTAATGACCAAGGATTATTTTTTGTTTTTTCACGGTCGCATTCCAAGAGTCGTAACTTTTTTTTTATTCCGTCGACATAGCCGTATAAGGGCTTGTTTTTTGCGGGACGAGTTGTATTTTGTAATTGTACCATTTTTAGATGCTTATAACATATTGATTAACTTTTATTAACTTTATTTTAGGAGAGAATTGAAAATAAGCAGCTATTCCAGCATTAATTTTCACGTTATAAATTTACGCCGTTTACTATGCAGCGTAAATAACATGTTAACTTTATTCTATGGGTCGGCACGATTACAGGGATACCAAATATGTAAAGGTTTTATATGTTTTTTCTACGTTTGCACAATAAAAACCCTTTTAGAAAAAAATTACTTGTTTTTGCATCGCCGCGTTCCAAGAGGCGTAACGTTTTTATTTTTCCGTCAATGTGGCCGTACGTGGGCTTGATTTTTGCGGGACAATGTGTAGTTTTTATTAGTACTATTTTGGGGTACATAGGACTTATAGATTAACTTTTATTTTATTTTTTATGGGGGAAATGGGAGAAAAGAGAGAATTTTGACGTTGTTTTTTGCGTTTTCTTTGGACGACGTTCATCCGGCGGTTTAATTAATATGTTAATTTTATTGGTCAAGTTGTTACAAACGCGGGGATACCATATATGTGTATGTGTGATTTGTTTTGACCGTTTTACTAAATAAAACCACTTTTTGGGCCAAAAAAGTATTTATTTGACTTTGACTGTAATTATTTATTTATTTTTTTCACAAACTTTATTTAACTGTTTTACATTTTTTTTTTTTTGTCCCACCAGGGGACTTCACTATGCAATGTGCCGATCGCATATATAATGCTTTGGTATACTTCGTATACCAAAGCATTATTGCCTGTCAGTGTAAAACTGACAGGCAATCTGTTAGGTCATGCCTCCGACATCGCCTAACAGGCAGATGCTGAAGGCAGACCTGGGGGTCTTTGTTAGACCCCCGGCTGTCATGGAAACCCGACGGCGACCCGCGATTTGTTTGCGGGGGCGCCGATCGGGTGACAGAGGGAGCTCCCCCCTCTGTCAAACACATTAAATGCCGCTGTCACTATTGACAGCGGCATTTAATGGGTTAAACTGCCGGAATCGGCGCGCGCTTAGATTCCGGCAGTTGCAGCAGGAGCCAGGCTGTGTATAACAGCCGTGCTCCTGCTGCTGATCGCGTGGGTACAGTCTCAGTACCCGCGCCATCACAGGACGGATATATCCGTCCTCCTGCGCGAACTAGCAGCTGCTGAGGACGGATATATCCGTCCTTCGGCGTTAAGGAGTTAAGTGTACCCAGAGATGGGGGTCACTGGGTAAATAAATAGTGAAGCACTGATGTCACATTTTATCTGTAACTTATCACAGAACTGTTTTTTAGTGTTACACAGTTATCATGAGGAGGAGATAAGATTATCTTGTAAATATTACATTTGTACAGCGGAAATATGTTGTTAAATGAAAACAAATTCAATATTCACTTGGAAGATGTAATCTATGAATTTGTCCAAAAACAGAAAACAAGTTCTGCACTGAGCAGAGTTACTACAGCCACTGGTTATAGAAATGCTGTAGGGTTCTGTAGAGTAATGCTCCCTATGGGGAAGATCACATTTTCTGTTTAAAGGGGTTGTCCAGGAAAAAAAAAAATTCTAAAAAATGTCCCCCAGCCTTGATTTGCCTTCCCTAATACCCCCTATTAAAGGGAATGTGTTGCCATAAAAACATGTTTTTTTAAAAAAAATTAAACATTTAGTGTGTGGGTGATTAAACATTGTTCAAATTTTTTTTATTTTTTTGCACGAGTCCAGGAAATATTATAAATTATTTCTAATTTATAATACTACCCATTTTTGGTCACTAGATGGAGCTGTTCCCAAAATTGCAGCATTGCAACGTTGGGTTAAAAGCCCTCGCTCTAGTGAGCTCTCAGCATTCCCCCCTCCTTTATCCTGGCTAGTGCCGGGATAAACGAGGGGTTTGAACGATGTAACCTCCTACACTGTGTGTCGCCATTTTTTGAGCTAACCCACAGTGTAGTAGGTTTACATACAGTAGTAAACACACACAAACACGAACATACATTGAAATCTCTTACCTGCTCCTGCCGCCGCGGCTCCCTCCGGCCCGTCCGCTCCGTTTGCTGCCGCTGGTGCAAGTGCACAAATCCGGAAGCCGCGACCGGAAGTAGTAATATTACTGTCCGGCCGCGACTTCCGGTCCACAGGAAAATGGCGCCGGACGGCGCCAATTTCGAATAGGACTGTGTGGGAGCGGCGCATGCGCAGTTCCCACACAGACGCCGTACACTGCAGTCAATGGGACGGGAGCCGTTCGCAGTCCCTATGGGACTGTGGCTGCCGTATTCCATGTCTGTATGTGTCGTTAATCGACACACACAGAAATGCAACAAAAAATGGCAGCCCCCATAGGGAAGAAAAAGTGTAAAAATAAGAAAAAGTAAAACACAAACACACAAATAAATATAAACGTTTTTAATAAAGCACCAACATCTTGAACATATGAAAATTTTTTTGGGTGATGACACTGTTCCTTTAAACTTCTAACCAGTTTCTGTTTCATTTCCATCGTCACTGCTGCTTTTTCTGTTTGTTTACATCCCTTGCTGTTTGTTTACATCCCTTACTGGCTGTTTCCTGTCTTGTAACCCACTATACCCATGATCCCCGGCTGCATCTGAGGAGACAGTTGCATCCTCCCCCTTCCTCCAAAGCACCTCAGCTATTTGCATACTGCCACGCCCCTCTATGGTCACATGGTCCTTCCCTGCTCTAATTACAGATTACAGGCAGACGGCTCCCTCCCTGCACACGGTCTGAGGCCGGATTACACCAGCGTGTGCCTTTTGCTTGTGCAAAAAACACGTCGTTTTGTGCGCGCAAAAGGTACATAACAGCTCCGTGTGTCAGCCGCGTATGATGCGTGGCTGTGTGATTTTCGCGCAGCCGCCATCATTATGACACTGTTTATATGTTTGTAAACAGAAAAGCACGTGGTGCTTTTCTGTTTTCATTCATACTTTTTACTGCTGTTGCGCGAATCACGCGCGTACCACGGAAGTGCTTCCGTGTGCTGCGATTGATTTTCACGCACCCATTGACTTCAATGGGTGCGTGATGCGCGAACACACAAATATCGGACATGTCGTGAGTTTTACGCAGCGGACACACACTGCATGAAACTCACGGACTGTCTGCACGGCCCCATAGACTAATATAGGTCCGTGCGAGGCGCGTGAAAATCAGGCGCGTTGCACGGACGTATTACACGTTCGTCTGAATAAGCCCTAACACAGTAATAATCATCATTATCCTTTGTGCCTCCATCTATCCCTGATCTAAGTACAGGCACCCGTCTCCCTCCCCCGCCCCTTCCACAGCCTGATAAATGTCAGGGTATGTTGACAGGCAAAGACGTCTCAAAATACGGAGCCGTTTTCAAGAGAAAACAGCTCCTGATTTTCAGAAGTTTTTTGTGCAAATCGCGATTTTCGCTGCGTTTTTTACGCCCGTTTTTGGAGCTTTTTTCACTACAGTCTATGGAAAACGGCTCCAAAAACGTCTCAAGAGGTTTCCTGCACTTCCTTTTCGCGGTCGTTTTTTTATGTGTAAAAAACACATCAAAAAATGCTCCCTCGGAACAGAACGCCGTTTTCCCATTGAAATCAATGGGCAGATGTTTGGAGGCGTTCTGCTTTGGATTTTTCGGTCGTTTTTCGGGCGTTTACGGCCCGAAAAACGGACGAAAATAGGCCGTGTGAACATGCCCTAAGTTTGCCCACTCCACCTAAGTCAGACATCTTGGTACACACAATCCAGTCAGCACATTTACCTCACCTGCTGCTGGATCTGTTCCAATAGATCCTGTATTAGGCCCTGTTCACACTGAGTTTTTTTTGCTGGCAGAAAATTCTGCATCAAGATTCTGTCTTGAATTTGGAGGCAGATTTTGACCTGCCTGCACGCCGTTTGCCACGTTTTTTGCCCGCGGCCATTGAGGGAAAAAGAAGCGACATGCCCTATCTTCGGGCGTTTACTCCTCTGACCTCCCTCTGACATCTATGGGAGACAGAGAAAGCGTTTTTCGCAGCGTTTTTGCCCGTTGCGCTCAATGCCCGCGGGCGAAAATCGTGGCAAACGGCGTGGAGGCAGATCAAAATCTGCCTGAAAATTCAAGCGAAATTTTGAGGCAGAATTTTCTGCCTGCAAATAACTGTGTGAACAGGGCCTTACAGTGAAGCCAACACCAAACACTACTCCAAACAATGGTAAAACGTTTCTTTTTTTTTTACATCATTTACTATAAATGTATGTAAGGCCCCATACACACTAACGTGCTTTTGTGGGCGCAATTCCCCCGAAAATCCACGAGAGAATTGCGGCCCCATTCACTTCTATGGGCCCATGCAAAAGACCGTGGTTTCCAAGGTCCGTGCATGGCCCAGGACCCTGGACCGCGGAAAGAACGGACATTTCTTAGTACGGCCGTGTTCTGTGGTCCAGGCTCATAGAAAATAATGGGCGGCTCGCGGGTGACACTCCGGGGCAGGTCGACCCAAAGATCACGGCCGTGCACATGGCTACGGTCGTGTGCATGAGGCCTTAGTGTGTCTCACTATTTATATATATTTTTACATATAAAATTTTGTGTATGTGTGTGTATATATATATATATAAAATGTGTGTGTGTATGTGTGTATATATATATATATATATATATATAATTTGTATATGTGTGTGTGTGTATATATATATATATGTATATGTGTATATATATATATATATATATATATATATATATGTACACACATATACAAATTATATATATATATATATATACACACACACACACACACACATACAAATTATATATATACACACACACAAAATTATAGATTTATATGGATACATATATACACACATATATTCACACACAGTGCGGGAACTACAAGTGTGATATAGGATGAGAAGGTGTGGACGACGAGATTGTCAGCGGAGGGGGTGTGTTCTGTGATTGATGACGCTCCGTGTCTTTGCTAAGACAGCACTTTCGACTGTGTAAAGACACGGCGCGTCATCAACTACCTTTAGGCTCTATTCACACGAGAGGGTCTGAGTGTCAGCCTATAAAAAACGGCGGTTTTGGTCAGTTTTCTCGGCCGTTTTGCATCTGTTCCGTTCCGGGCCATGCTTTCGCTTTTAACCCGTTTTGTACCCATTTTTTTCCTTGTCCGTTTTAAAAACGGATGAATTTCACTTGTCAATTTCCTGCCACACACTGCCCCCTGTAGATAATGCCACACACTACCTTCTATAGATACTGCCACAGCCCCCTGTAGGTAATGCCACACAGCCCCCCTGTAGGTAATGCCACACATCCCCGCTGTAGGTAATGCCACACAGCCCCGCTGTAGGTAATGCCACACAGCCCCCCTGTAGGTAATGCCACACAGCCCCCCCTGTAGGTAATGTCACACAACCCCCCTGTAGGTAATGCCACACAGCCCCCCTGTAGGTAATGCCACACAGCCCCCCTGTAGGTAATGCCACACAGCCCCCCTGTAGGCAATGCCACACATCCCCCTTGTAGGCAGTGCCACACAGCCCCCTGTAAGTAATGCCACACAGCCCCCTGTAAGTAATGCCACACAGCCCCCTGTAAGTAATACCACATAGCCCCCCCTGTAGGTAATGCCACATAGCCCCCCCCTGTAGGTAATGCCACATAGCCCCCCTGTAGGTAATGCCACATAGCCCCCCCCTGTAGGTAATGCCACATAGCCCCCCCTGTAGGCAATGCCACCCCCCCCCCCTACTTTCCTGTAGGGGACGGCTCTGGAGAAATCCCTCACTTCACTGTCCATATATGAACAGTGAAGTGAGGTACTTCTCCTGGAACGGAATCCCCGGCCACATCGGCGGGGATTCCGCTTCAGAAGTCACTGACGTCACTGTCCATATATGGACACAGTGAAGTCAGTGAGTTCTCCTGGAGCGGAATCCCCGGCCACATCGGCGGGGATTCCGCTTCAGAAGTCACTGACGTCACTGTCCATATATGGACACAGTGAAGTTAGTGACTTCTCCTGGAGCGGAATCCCCGGCCACATCGGCGGGGATTCCGCTTCAGAAGTCCCTGACGTCACTATCCATATATGGACACAGTGAAGTCAGTGACTTTTCCTGGAGCGGAATCCCCGGCCAATTCGCCGGTGATTCCGCTTCAGAAGTCACTGTGTCCATATATGGACACAGTGAAGTCCGTGACTTCTCCTCGAGCGGAATCCCCGGCCACATCGGCAGGGATTCCGCTTCATTAGTCCCTGACGTCACTGTCCATATATGGACACAGTGAAGTCTGTGACATCTCTTGGAGCGGAATCCCCGGCCACATCGGCGGGGATTCCGCTTCATTAGTCTCTGACGTCACTGTCCATATATGGACACAGTGAAGTCTGTGACTTCTCTTGGAGCGGAATCCCCGGCCAATTCGCCGGTGATTCCGCTTCAGAAGTCACTGTGTCCATATATGGACACAGTGAAGTCTGTGACTTCTCCTGGAGCGGAATCCCCAAACCCGTGCTTGGGGATTACGCTCCTACAGTGACCAAATAAACACCCTCCTCCTCCTCCTCCTCCTCCTCACATGCGCTTCGGACTGTGAGGAGGAGAAGGAGAGAGCGAGCTACAGTAGACACGGCCGTCACAGTGCACACCGATACCACATACTAAAACTTGCGCATGCGCAATGAAACTGCTGCTGAAGACGCAGCCATACCATTTAACAGAGCATGCGTGGTAGACACAACCACGCATGCTCTAAGCAGATGGGGAAAACACGTGGTACAGTTATGACGTAACCGTACACTGTGAAAACCGGAAACCGCAAACCGGAAGTTAGGCGCGAATGGACGGGTATGCACAGGAAGTGCAAATTTTACATGGACAAGCGGTCACGTGACGGAAGAGGGGATACGACGATACATCCAGCAAATCAAAGGTAAGTACATTACAAAGTTAAATGTTTTTTATTGTTTAGTTTAATTAAAAGTAATTTTTTACTTCTGGAAAACCCCTTTAAAGGGGTTGTCCGAGATACCAGCATTTTTTCAAAAACTCTGTCATACATTACCCCTTATTTATTCTTTGAATTTAGCACAGCTTGTTTACATGCAGTTCAGCTCTGGTTTGTTGATCTTTCCTTGTGATAAAACTTTTTTTCCGTGCACGCTCATTGCAGGCTGCAATGAGCGTGCACGTACCTTCCAAGAGTTCACGTGAGCTGTCCCTGCTCCTCCCCGCTGACATCCTTCACTGGACTTGTCTCCTTGCTGACATTCTTGAAGGATGGTGAGCAAATGTTCTCCTCCCCATTATGTTTTTCACATTTATGTTTTCTTTCTCTTTTCAGGTCTATAAACCTCTTCGTGTCTCCCCTCACCCTCGTCCACCCTCTTCTATCTCATGTCTCTCTCCACTAAGGCCATGTTCACACTGAGTTTTTTTGCAGGAGGAATATCTGCCTCAAAATTCCATCTTGAAGTTTGCGGCAGATTTACCTCTCCCTGCACGTTGATTTTTGCGTCATTTTTCCCGGAGTTTTTCGTGCGCTGTTTGCAGCTTTGTTTGCGTTTTTGTTTGCCGCTTTGTTCGCTTCGTTTTTCGCTTCGTTTATCTTGGCGTTTTTTGCTTGTTTGTTTGCGTCTTTTTTTGTGATGTTTTTTGCTGTGTTTTCCGCTGCGTTTATCATAGCCTTTTTCGCGTAGTTTATCGTTTCTTTTTTTGCGTCGTTGTTTGCGGCTATTTTTGCTGCGCTTTTCGTTGCGTCTTTCGTGGCGTTTTCCCAGTTGTTTTTCGCGGCGTTCTTTGCCTCTTTGTTTGCGGCTTTTTTCGCGTCTTTTTCCGCGATGTTTTTCGCAGCGTTTTCCGTGGCGTTTATAGTAGCCTTTTTTTCGTTGTTTTTCGCGTCTTTTTTTGCGTTGTTGTTTGCGTTTTTTTTTCTGCGTTTTTCCTGTCGTTTTTCGTGGCGTTCTTTGCCTCTTTTTTCGCGGCTTTATTTGCGATGTTTTTCGCGGCGTTTATCGTAGCCTTTTTGGCGTTGTTTTTGCGGCTTTTTTTGCTGCGTTTTTCGCGTCATTTTCCGTGGCGTTTTTCGCCCACGGCAATTGAGCATAAAACAACGCAAAATACGCTTTCTCTGCCTCCCATTGAAGTCAATGGGAGGTCAGAGGCGTAAACGCCCGAAGATGGAGCATCTCGCTTCTTTTTCCCACGAGGCAGTTTTACTGCTCGCGGGAAAAAGACGCCGACGCCTCCCATTGAAATCAATGGTACGCATTTTCGAGCCGTTTTTGACGAGTTTTGCTACGCTGTTTCCGCTTTAAAAAAAACTCGGCAAAATACTCTGTGTGAACTTAGCCTAATGCTGCCTCCGTTATTGTACTTCATGTACCATTCCTCCTCCTCACATGCACTTTGTGCTGTGAGGAGGAGTAATTTTATTACATAGATGACACACCACCCCTCCCCCCAACTGTACCTAGCGCTATTGTGCGTAGCGCTATTGTAACTTATCGGAGTAGTGGAATCCCACTATGGTCGGGGATTCTGCTCCTGCACGCTTTGCTTGGACATAGACCTAGGCAGAGACATGAAGCAATCCGTTGTGGACCGGAATCATAGTGGCGCTGTCTACCTAAGGGCGGATTTACATGAACGCCATATACGTCCGTGCAACCCTATGCAAGTCTATGGGGCAGTGCAGACTGTAATTGATTTTTGCGCAGCGTGATTCCGCTGCGTAAAACTCACGACATGTTCTATATTCCGGCGTTTTTCGCGCATCACGCACCCATTGAAGTCAATGGGTGCGTGAAAACAACGCATTGCCGCACGGAAGCACCTCCGTGCGAACTGGCTGTTTTGCACAACAGCTGTCAAAAGAATGAATGTAAACAGAAAAGCACCACGTGCTTTTCTGTTTACAAACATCCAAATGGCGTGTCATAATGATGGCGGCTGCGCAAAAACCACACATATGATGCTGCCTCACGGAGCAGGTAAGTGGCTTTTGCGCAGGCAAAATGCCGCGTGTTTTGACTGCGCAAAAACGCCACGTTCGTCTGAATCAGGCCTTCTACACATTTTTAGGCAAGTTAGTTCAGACATTGATGAAAACTCCGCTGCGGACGATAGGCAGCGGTGCAGAAATTTCAGGCCGCAGCATGCACTGTCTGTTGCGGAGAAGTGGAATGGCACAAAGTATTTCAGCCTTTGCAATGCAAAAACTGAAATCTGTGGCAAGTCCGCTGTGTTTTCTGCAACGTCTGAATTACCTGTCAAAACTGCAAATATTGGTGTAGATTCGTTGCGTAATTGCCCCTAAATCTGCAACAACATTTGAAGCATAAAAACTCTGCCACGTCTGAACGTGCCCTAATAATAACAGCCAGCGCTGTAGCCACCACAGTATTAGCGATGGTCAGCTACTGGATGTTACCCAGGTATGCTATTCCCAGTACCCCTGGTGGCGGAGGGTACCAGGGTCATAGTGATGGTTAGTGTTCGTCCAGCCCCGTCTTATGCCTCATGCACACTTGCGTGTAAGATTGACGCCCATGAGAAACGCGTATGAATCGGGTCAGTTTGTGTGCGTTATTCATCAGTGTGCTTAGCAAGTGGCATGCGTTATTCACGCACTCAGAAAGGCCATTTTTTGTTACAACAAATTGCAGCATAAACGCTTGTTTGGTGCGTGGTTTTCACGCATGCATCTATTTAATGTGAGTGTAGGTGCATGATAACGCACCAATAGAGGACATGCAGTATGTTTCACGCAGCGGACTCTCACTGCGTGAAAACGGCCCCATTGAAATAAATGGGTCGCGTGTGTTGTGCGTGGTTTCGACGATCAGCACACGGACGAGATTCACCCTGGTGTGAATGGGGCCTTAGGCACGATTTACACTAGCGTGAATCAAGTCTGTGTGCTGTGCTTTGAAAAAACGCACAACACACGAGACCCATTTATTTCAATGGGGCCGTTGACACATGCGTGACTTTTCACGCAGCGAGAGTCCGCTGCGTGAAACATACTGCATGTCCTCTATTGGTGCGTTATCATGCACCTACACTCACATTGAAGTCAATGCATGCGTGAAAACCACAAACAGCACACACGTGTTTGGTGCGTGATTTACACAGCAATTTGTTGTAAAAAAGAAGAAAAAAATGGGCTGGCTTTGTGAGTGCGTGAATAACACATGACAATCGAAAAGCACACTGATGCATAAGGGCGGATTTACACGAGCGTGTGCGTTTTGCGCACACAAATACGGCGGCGTTTTGCGTGCGCAAAATGCACTTGACAGCTCCGTGTCATGTTCATACGGATGCGCAGCTGCGGTTTTCGTGCAGCCGCCATCATTATGACACGCCATTTGGATGTTTGTAAACAGAAAAGCACGTGGTTCTTTTCTGTTTACATTCATTATTTTACTGCTGTTGCGCGAATCACGCTCGTCCCACGGAAGTGCTACCATGTGGTGCGCCTGATTTTCACGCACCTATTGACTTCAATGGGTATGTGATGCTCGAAAAACGCAGAAATATAGAACATGTCGCGAGTTTTACGCAGCGGACTCACGCTGCGTAAAACTCACGGACTGTCTGCACTGCCCCATAGACTTGCATAGGTCTGTGCGACCAGCGTGAATACCACGCGGGTTGCACGGACGTATAGCACAATCGTGTTAATCCGCCCAAATGCAAACACACGGATGGGATTGACGCAAGTTTTTCACGCGCTGAAAATACACACGCTAGTGTGCATGAAGCCTTACTAATGGACGCTGTTAGACAGTGCCCATTAATAATGAACTAGTAATACATTTTTAAATAAATGAGAAGGACATAGAAAAAATATTGTAATAAAATAACACACACAACACTGGTTAACAATTTTATTAAAAATAAAAAAGGTGTCATTGAAGTAGTCAAATGACGGCGCGTAAATAGACGCCCGCGCCAAAGAAGTGTCCTGTCACTTCTTTGGCCGTAATTGGAGCCATTATTCATTGACTCCAATGAATAGCAGTGCCAATTACGTCCGTAATGGACGCGGCGTTCAAGCACCTGCACATGCCGTTACGGCTGAAATTACGGGGATGTTTTCAGGCGGAAACATCCCCGTAATTTGAGCCGTTACGGACGCTGTCGTGTGAACATACCCTAATACAGGAATAAAAAGAATGTCATCTGGGGTCCTGTATCTAAGCCTACATTGTGTTAGGCTTAGATACAGGCTCCATGTGTGACACTGTTTGTTAGACCCTGTATCTAAGCCTAAGGGTATGTTCACACGCACTAATTACGGACGTAATTCGGGCGTTTTTGCCCCGATTTACGTCCGAAAATAGCGCCTCGATAGCGCTGACAAACATCTGCCCATTGAAAGCAATGGGCAGACGTTTGTCTGTTCACACGAGGCGTATATGTACGCGCCGCTGTCAAATTACGGCGCGTAAATAGACGCCCGCGTCAAAGAAGTGACCTGTCACTTCTTTGGCCGTAATTGGAGCCGTTATTCATTGACTCCAATGAATTGCAGCTCCAGTTACGTCCGTAATGGACGCGGCGTTCAAGCGCCTGCACATGCCGTTACGGCTGAAATTACGGGGATGTTTTCAGGCGGAAACATCCCCGTAATTTCAGCCGTTACGGACGCCCTCGTGTGAACATACCCTAACAATGTAGGCTTAGATACAGGACCCCAGAAGATCTTATCTAGTTCAGGACGGGGCTATTTTGCGCCTTCACGACCAGACACCATTTTAAGCACGTGTTCGTTAAATGGCTATAACATTTTTATTTGTTGGGCTAACGACGTGTTTTTTCCGTAGACAATGCAGGTTTCATTTTTTATCGTTTTTATACACACCTTTTTTGCTATTTTTGAATTTTCGTTCATAAAGTTTGAAAATAATAGTAAAAAAATACGCTTTTTTACGGTTCAGCTATTTTTTTTATGGTAATAACATAGTTTTACCCTAAAATAGACCTTTTATTTGTGATCGTCATTGTCTACCGTAAATTTTTATATATTACATGTCTATATTAGGGTAATAGGGTCAGCGCTAGCGTTAGAACAATGATTGGCGGGGGGGAACGTTTTTTTTTGGGGTGGGTATTTTATGTGTATTTATTATTTAGTTTTTTTTGTACTTTACTATTTTTTTTATTACTATGGTCTGTCCCCCAAAGGTCAGAAAAGACCTTTGGGGAACTTTATATATTTTTTTTCTTTCTTTTACACCATCTTTTCCACTGTAACTGGAGCTGCACAGCAGCCCCAGTTACAGGGGAAATCAGCCCTCTCATAGTGACGATTGTCACTAATAGGGCTGTGCTGGGTCTAGTAAGACCCAGCAACAGTCTGCCACTAACGGCACCCGGCGATCATGTGACCAGTCACATGATCACCGGGAGGAATAGAGACAGCGGCGCGGCCGCTGCCTCTATTCCTATACACAGCGTTCATTGAAGACAGAAGCAGCGAAAGCTGCTTCTATCTTCTCCTCAAGGTCCCCGGCAGTCACTGACAGCCGGAGACCCGACATTCAGCTGCCCGATTGCGCGGGCAGCAAGTTAAAACCCGAGCTGTAGAAAGTCTATGGCTCGGGTTTTAAGGACCCGTCCCTGACCGCTGGCCGTAAAAATACAGTCAGCGGTCGGGAACCAGTTGTTAAACAGTGTACTATTATAGGTTCTGCTCCGGGACTCGCCTGACATCGGAGCAGAGCCTATACTAGCGTAGTGCGGGTCCTACGGCGCAACGGTGTCCCACGGGCCGCAGATAACAGCCTCAAGGGCTGCATGCGACCCGTGTGCTGCATCGTATTGTATAATTCCCTATCAAAGCCTACTATGTGTAGGCTTTGATAGGGGAAGAACTAAAAGTACAGATGCCACTGTACCTCTCTAGTCCGCAGGTGCCGTCCCTCTTCACTTTTTTCACTGTGAACACGCATAGGCGCGCTCACAGTGAAAAGCTGCATAGGCTGGGCGGGCAGGCACCCGCAGAAACGACACGTCTCCAGTGACGTGTCGTATCCCATCCGAGGTCTCACTGGGGCGAGACCATGTGATCGGGATACGACACGACAGTGGAGGAGGAAGAAAACGTGACGTCAGAAGACATGTGATCGGAAGAAAAGAGCTGCCAGAACGGAGAACAGAAGCAAGATTGCACAGGTAAGTATATTATGGAATATTTAATGTGTGCATTGTGTGTTTAAATTTAAAATAAAAATATATCTCGGACAACCCCTTTAAGTAGCTGTGCTGTCTGTTCATTTTTACCGCATTGTTCTATAGTAGTGGACATGGTTTTAAGAAATCCCAGCTACATGGTTTAGAGGCATGCAGATTTTGTGGCAGTGTCTAGGATATGCAAATTTTCTGTTACACAGTTTTGATAAGTAAGGCCCACTATATCCGTGCAAAGAAAATTTTGGGGATTTTGCCTCCTGGCATTCCATCAGTCATAACTTTTTTTATTTCAAGGCTACGTTGTTATTTGAGACCTCGTTTTTAGCAGGACGAGTCTAATTTTTGTAGGCATCAACTTCAGGTAAATATATGGTAGTGTTTATATAAAATTTTTAGTATGGGGGAATGTATAAAAAAAAAAAATTCCGTCGTTTTTTTTTTCTACAATTTTGACCGTTAAAATAAATATGGAGTATAACTTTATTGTACGGGTCAAGACGTGTGTGGGGATATAAGTATATATTTGTCATGTTTTGTGACTGTGATTAAATAAAATAGTTTTGTTTTTTTTATAATTTTTTTTGCGTGGTGATTTATTTTAATTGTTTATTTAATTTTGATTTGTTTTAGTCCCATTAAATGTTTACTATTTTATTTTAAACAGAATGTACTGTCATATGTCTATATGACAGTGCATTACTGTCTGTGCATCTAAAATGTGCAGGCATCTGTAACACCTTTTGCACACGACCAAGTTCGGGCCATGAAAAACGGTCCATGTGTCAGCTGTATTTCCTGGCCCGACCGCGGTACAGGTGAACGGGACTCCTGCCATCATAGACATTTATGATGCTAGCAGTCTCTGCCTCCCCGCAGAACCGCTGTCTCATACTGAACAAAATTATGCAGAACTATCCAAAATTATCCTATTGTGCTTAGTTCTATTACTGTATTTATAAACTAAGCTTGGTTCTGAAGCCGTATTTATTTATTGTGCTTGGCTCTATTACTATATTTATGAACAGGGCTTTGTTCTGGTGTCGTATTTTATTATTGTGCTTGGCTCTATTACTGTATTTTATTAACTAAGCTTGGTTTTGGTGCCTTATTTAATTAATTTGCTTGGTTCTATTACCGTATTTATGAACGGAGCTTCATTCTGGTGCTGTATTTATTACATGTGCTTGGTACTGTTAGGGTATGTTCACACGGCCTATTTACGGACGTAATTCGGGCGTTTTACGCCTCGAATTACGTCCGAAAATGTGCCTCGACAGCGTTGGCAAACATCTGCCCATTGAAAGCAATGGGCTGACGTTTGTCTGTTCACATGAGGCGTATATTTACGCGTCGCTGTCAAAAGACGGCTCGTAAATAGACGCCCGCGCCAAAGAAGTGTCATGTCACTTCTTCAGACGTAAATGGAGCCGTTTTCCATGGACTCCATGGAAAACCAGCTCCAGTTACGTCCGTAATGGACGCGGCGTTCAAGCGCCTGCACATGCCGTTACGGCTGAAATGACGGGGCTGTTTTCTCCTGGAAACAGCCCTGTAATTTTGAGAAAAACTTATATAGAACCAAGAAGTCAAAAAGCCACAAAAGTAATGAAAAAAGTACAAATTTTTATTAGGACATACAACACAAAATCGCAAATATTAAAATTCAAGGAGATCTAAAAGAACAGTATGGGTAGTGAAACCAATTGATTCAGGGTATCCTACAATAAATGGAATCCATGACATGACAAATGACAGTGCATCTGACAAGGAGAGGGGGAGGGGGGTTTTTGCAATACTAAATAGAGCACATGTGATCGGTCTATCAATAAAATAGCAAAAATACCTGGACACCAGTATATTCAGTACAATATTACAGTTGATATTTGTAGGTGTCCAGGGTCAAAGGGTTACAGACCCCATCTTGCCAAGATAGAAATAAGTATAGAAACGACCGACAGCAGTAGAGTCAAAGAAAAAGGAAAGAAACATGGAAAACATTCAGAGTGCCTGTAAATCCAGAGGGATCTACTCAAGGAGCAGATCAATTATGTGGCAGGCTTACCCATGATGGTGAGTGTATGTATGGTCCCACACTGCGGCCCAAAGTGATAGCGCCCCGACGCGCGTTTCGCCGAACTGGCTTCCTCAGGGGATAGTATATTGTGATGTGGCATTGTGACAGCTTATATATAGCTGGGTGATGGTACCACAGTATGTTCCGGTGTGTATGACTCCATTGCCGGTCCACGGCGCATGCGCGGGAGTTCGGCCTGAGCCGCGAGATCCCGGGAGTCTGTCGTCACGCCCGTGCCGCGCATGCGCGCCCCCAGGGACAAGTATCCCTGGAGACGAGGCAAGCGCAGCACGAGCGTGAAGACGACAGAAAACCGGGCGAGGCTCCCAGACTCCCCCGCGCATGCGCAACCCAGGAAACAGATGATGTGTAAGTAAATATGATACAAGAGTCCTAACTGTAATCCCGTATCTGGGGGGTAAAAAACCTAGAACTCTTGAGGTAATTAATCTATCGACACACTCCCTCTCTGACACGCAATGTGAGATTTTAAGTAAGGGGTTGACATTCTCTCCAAGTAACACATTCGATCTCTTTACAGCTATAAAAGACCTGTACTTATTTTCAAGAAAGTTGGTGTTGCGTAAACTCCATGGGAGGGGTGATAGCCACATGGGCCTGGATAGTCCCTTGGAACAGGAAACTCTATCGGCTTTGGAGGAACTTTTACGGGAACAATTTCCCTTGGAGCAAGGTGGGTCTCTGAATTGGATCGCTCCCAGATCAAAAAAATTCCCCCCCTTGTCCCTATGCTCACAAGTGGAGATCTTCACAAAACTTGTGATGGAGGATTTTAAGAAGATCCCCATTAACAAGAAATTTGACAATCTCACAGTCGCACAACGCATTGCGTTGCAATATTTACAATCTTTTAAGGATGTAGTATTCAAAGCAGCGGACAAGGGGGGGGACATTGTGATCTGGCCTATTAAACAATATGAAAAAGAAGCTTTTCGCCAATTACGAAACAAAGAGACCTACTGCAAATTAAGCTATAACCCTCTTAGCTCCTTTTCTTTGGAGCTATTTAAAATTCTTAATAGAGCTTTTGAGATAGGGATTATCCCTAAAAAAAACATTGGAATCGCCTGATCGTGGAATTTCCCAAAGTTCCAACGTTCTACCTTCTCCCCAAAATTCATAAAAACATCAAAGACCCACCAGGCCGCCCGATAGTGTCAGGGATTGGAGGCCTCTGTGAACCTGTGTGCAAGTTCATTGACTTTTACTTGAAACCCCTAGTGGAGTGTTTGCCCTCATATGTCAAGGATACCACAGAGGTGCTTAAAAGAATTGACGGAATATCGTTGGAGGCAGACATGCTACTGGTCACAGCAGAAGTGGAATCCTTGTACACCTGCATTAGACATCAAGACGGTATTGAGGCGGTTCGCTTCTTTCTCGGGATGAGTAACCGGGACAGCCAACTGTGTGATTTGATAATTGATCTGTTGGAATTTATTTTGACTCACAATATGTTTGTCTTCAAGGACACTTTCTATGTCCAGAAACAAGGCACTGCCATGGGGGCGGCGTGCGCGCCGTCGTACACCAACCTGTTTCTGGGTCTTTGGGAGAGGCAGGTTGTGCATGGCGACGGCGCCTATGCCGCCAACCATGTGCAGTGCTGGTTACGTTATATTGATGACATATTAATCATCTGGCAGGGCACCGAATCACAGCTTACGGATTTTATGCATAATTTAAACATCAATACTTGGAACATAAAATTGACTTTTGTCCATGACCGACAAAAGGTGGATTTTTTGGATATAACCATTGAAGCTGATAACGATGGAAGTTTACAGACCGACGTCTTTAGGAAAGAGACGTCGGTCAACTCCCTACTACATGCAACATCGGCTCACACATATTCCACTGTGAAAGCTGTCCCGGTTGGTCAATTCCTGAGGATGAGGCGGATCTGTTCCTCAGAGACCAGGTTTGAAAATCAAGCATTAGATTTGAAAGAACGTTTCAGGGAAAGGGGTTATAGCCACCGCTGTATTAAACAAGGCTACAACAGGGCTAAGAGAGTGGAAAGAGAACATTTACTTAATCCACTACCGTCAGAACGTTAGGTTCATCTCTACCCACAACAATCAATGGCAGACCATGAGGGATATCCTACAAAAACACTGGCTGATTTTACAATTAGAGCCAACACTTACTCCAGTCCTAGCTCATCGTCCCCAAATGACAGCGAGAAGAAGCAGGAATCGGAGAGATTTTCTGGTTCAGAGCCATTATGTCCCGAAACTAGAAAATCCTCTCTCAACCAGAGGCCCAGCCCAGGGATGTTTTCCCTGTGGTGACTGTGTGGCATGCCCTAATATTTTACGTATTACAACTTTTGATTCTGTCAGGAGTGACAGACGTTTCAGAATTTTGCATTATATCTCGTGTAGTACCACTCACGTGATATATTACGCCACATGTGACTGTCCAAAGGTGTATGTGGGCTTAACTTCAAGACAATTCAGGTTGCGAGTCCGGGAACACGTACGTGACATCATCGCAGCTAAAGACATAGATGACCTGACTATCTTAAAAACCATTCCTAGACACTTTAAATGAAAACACGGATGTGACCCCAAAACCTTTCGTGTATGGGGGATCGATCGAACACATTGCGGTGTCAGAGGTGGAGATGTCAAGAGGACACTTGCACAAAAAGAGTGCAGGTGGATCGTTACTCTGGGCACCATGACCCCCTATGGTCTTAACGAAAATTTGAGTTTCTCAGCTTTCCTATAAGAACCCTTCTCTGTGATGGTATCTGTCCTATACCATCTCAGTCTCTCTCTTGTATCTCAATTCCCTTTACTTTTTAGAGTTTTTAGCTGTTTTTAATGCCTGCTTTTTTGTGCATTGTTGTATTTAGATGACTGGGTGACTCCAATCCGCTGCTCCTAGAACAAGCATTTGTGCTCTCTATGTACCAATCAACTCCATCAGACAAGATGAGAACCATTTGAGTTTATTATTATCTATTAGTTTCTAAACATTGTATTGGTGTCCTTTATCCTTATTAGACGATTCCCTGTTTATGTCATACATAATGTGACAACCCGCTCTGTCTCTTTTCCTTTTCCCCTCGGTCCCATTACATTATCTCTGTCATCATCCTTTCTTTTGTTAGCACTATCGCCAGCATTTATATTGGCTTGCGTCTTTCATTCATGATTATTCATGATCTTTACCATCACTGCATTTATTGTGTATTACATGTGTTGGATTCTCTTTCTCCCCTTCCCTTTCCCCCCTTGTTTTGTTTTTCTATGTGTGTCTACCTGTCTTCTTTCCTCCTTTTTCCTTTGGTCTTATGATCACATTCATTTGTTACTTTTTCTTCTTTTGTTGTCACTTATCGCTAGCACTGGCTAGCGTCTTGCATTCATTAAGGTTTATGATTTTCACTCTCACTTAAATTAATGTATATGATATTATTGTCATTTGTTCTTTTTTGTTGCTTTTTATGATCCATGTCCTTCACTTTCCATTGTACACATAATTCGTCAAACCTTGTACTATCATTATAGTACTCTTGTACCGATTACTGTTTATCCTGATACCCATATTATAATGTTTTCAATAACATCGTATTTGTCACAGCTTTCAGCGTTTATTTTCGTTTCACTCACCACCTCTTGTTCTGTCTTCCCCACGCTTTTTTGTTTTTCTTCTTCTTCTTCTCTTTTCTTTTTTCCTTGGCCTCTTCTTTATTGGGAACACAATATGACTAGTTACTTCTCTCTAACGGGATTACAGTTAGGACTCTTGTATCATATTTACTTGCACATCATCTGTTTCCGGGGTTGCGCATGCGCGGAGGAGTCTGGGAGCCTCGCCCGGTTTTCTGTCGTCTTCACGCTCGTGCTGCGCTTGCCTCGTCTCCAGGTATACTTGTCACGCGCGGCACGGGCGTGACGACAGACTCCCGGGATCTCGCGGCTCAGGCCGAACTCCCGCGCATGCGCCATGGACCGGCAATGGAGTCATACACACCGGAACATACTGTGGTACCATCACCCAGCTATATATAAGCTGTCACAATGCCACATCACAATATACTATCCCTTGAGGAAGCCAGTTAGGCGAAACGCGCGTCGGGGCGCTATCACTTTGGGCCGCAGTGTGGGACCATACATACACTCACCATCATGGGTAAGCCTGCCACATAATTGATCTGCTCCTTGAGTAGATCCCTCTGGATTTACAGGCACTCTGAATGTTTTCCATGTTTCTTTCCTTTTTCTTTGACTCTACTGCTGTCGGTCGTTTCTATACTTATTTCTATCTTGGCAAGATAGGGTCTGTAACCCTTTGACCCTGGACACCTACAAATATCAACTGTAATATTGTACTGAATATACTGGTGTCCAGGTATATTTGCTATTTTATTGATAGACCGATCACATGTGCTCTATTTAGTATTGCAAAAACCCCCCTCCCCCTCTCCTTGTCAGATGCACTGTCATTTGTCATGTCATGGATTCCATTTATTGTAGGATACCCTGAATCAATTGGTTTCACTACCCATACTGTTCTTTTAGATCTCCTTGAATTTTAATATTTGCGATTTTGTGTTGTATGTCCTAATAAAAATTTGTACTTTTTTCATTACTTTTGTGGCTTTTTGACTTCTTGGTTCTATATACGTTTTTCTCAGTATTATTTGAAGTTTGCCTTTAATTTATAGTGGGGGTGCTCAGACACTTGTAAGTGGCACCCAACCCGTTACTTAAACCTATTGAATCTCTATATTTAAAAAAAAAAAAAGCCCCGTAATTTTGGCCGTTACGGACGCTGCCGTGTGAACATACCCTCACAGTTTTCCTTAACAGGGCATGGTTCTTGTAGGAAAAAAGGTGGGACCAACTCTCAACTGTTTTACCAGTGCACATCTTATTTAAATATGCTGCACCCCCCCCCCCCCCTCTATGATGCTGAATGTGCATGCATTGGTCTATTCACAAGGTACAGTCAAATCCCTTTTTTTCAGCAATTTTTGCAAAACTGCAGCAGAAAATGGGACTTGACCACAATGTGTGAATAGACCCTATAAATGATAGAGGAATTTACTGTGGTGAGTGTGGGGGACGGTAAGTATGTAATTTATAGGATAATAATCCAGTGTATACAAATATTGTCTAAGGGTATGTGCACACATACTAATTACGTCCGTAATTGACGGACGTATTTCGGCCGCAAGTCCCGGACCGAACACAGTGCAGGGAGCCGGGCTCCTAGAATCATACTTATGTACGATGCTAGGCGTCCCTGCCTCTCTGCAGGACAACTGTCCCGTACTGTAATCATGTTTTCAGTACGGGACAGTAGTTCCACGGAGAGGCAGGGACTCCTAGCATCGTACATAAGTATGATGCTAGGAGCCCGGCTCCCTGCACTGTGTTCGGTCCACTACTTGCGGCCGAAATACGTCCGTCAATTACGGACGTAATTAGTGTGTGTGCACATACCCTTAGACTGTGCGACTGAGCGAGAGCTTGTCTTTTCATCCTTTACATTGCTATGGGCAAAATACACTGCAGAATTTTTATGCAGCATGTGATTAGGATTTTTATAAAGCCTATACATTTGTATTGAAAATAATTCCACAACGTGTGAAGATAAAAGTTGTATATTTTTTTTCTTTGCAATCTGTGGATGTGGTCTACTCGACACTCACCTTGTGGCAGGGATGGGGGCCCCATTTTTGACTGTTTGCCTCAGGCAGCACAAACTGTTTTGGACTTTCATTATTTAATATCCCTGCGCCAGCACCACTGCTGCATATTATAGCAGGCACATGCATCGGAAAAGGGATCAAGCAAAGCACGGTCTTTCCTGACCTCCTCTCTGCATTTTGGAGCCAACAATGGGAGTAGGAGACAAGGACCATTAGGGGCACACCAGCACCGGCCTGGAGTCGGACTAAGGGGACTGGTGGAGTGAGTAGGACAGCACTGTAGCCAACATACTGTTGTCTCAGAGTCGGCCGTGTCTCAGTCTTCTCCTTCCTCCTACTGTCTAACAAGACATGGAGGAGGCTGAGGCGGATGGACCACGACATCAAACACTGTCAAAGGGACGGACAGTGATAGTTGAGCGCTGTACTCGGATATTTCCATCAGTCCCATAGACCGCAAACCGAGCAGCGATGCGCACCACTCCATTCAAATAGATGTCTAGGGGAACCCCATTCTAGTGATCTGTGGGTATCCCAGTGGTAGGGCCCCAATCGATCAGACATTTATTACAGTAACTGCTGCAGAAGCTTTTTTTTAACGGTAGGGAGAGATCCCTGTCAGCAATTGAGGAAACTCTCTTATCTTTATTTTAAAAAAATGAAGTCTGAAGCAGCTGAGCTGTGGATTGTGATGTTCTGCAGCAGCTGAGATGTGTATTATTAGGTTCTCCAGCATGTAAGATGTGTTGTATTAGGTTTTGCAGCAATTGAGCTATGTATTGTGATGTTTTGCAGCAGCGGAAGTGTATTTTGATGTTCTGCGGCAGCTGAGGTGTGTATGGAGTTAACAGTAAGAAACATATTTGCATTGATATAATTATGCAGTCTTAAAGCCGGATTCACATGGCGTTTTGCACGCGCAAAAGGTCCATAACAGCCCCGTGTGTCAGCAGCATATGATGCGTGGCTGCGTGATTTTCGCACAGCCGCCATCATTATGACACTGTTTGTAAACAGAAAAGCCTTCGTGTGCCCTGCGCGGTTTTCACGCACCCATTGACTTCAGCGAAAAACGGGCAAATATAGGACGTCGGGAGTTTTACGCAGTGGACATACACGTGAAAATCACGTGCATTGCGCGGACGTATTATACGTTCGTCTGAATAAGCCCTAATAGTAACGTTGTCAGCATTATTTGATGTTGGGGGGCACTTTTTTGATTATCGTATGAGAAAATACATGTGCAGCAAAACACACAAAGTTTGCAGTGACTAAAGCAATTTTCCTCAGTTAAAGGGTATTCCCTATTAGGGAATTTTGAATTAATAGTGGGGTCCCCTGTTCAGAATCCTTATTCATTACTAAAGGCCCTTTTGCATCGGCCGATAATCAGCCGATGCAGCGAGCGCCGATCAACAAGACATTGATCGGCGCTCGTTTGCTCCTGTCACACGGAGCTATGGATGGGGACGAGCAGTCGTTACTCTGATCGCTCGTCCCCATACATTATCATCATGTCATGTTTACACAGGGAGATGTGCTGCCGACAACGATAATATTTTACTTTTTTAAAACGATACGATCAGCAGATGATCGAGCGTTTGCTTGTTCATCTGCTGATCGTTCCCCTGTTTACACAGGGCAATTATCGGCAACGAGCGTTCTGTGAACGCTTGTCTGCCCGATAATCGCACACTTTAAAACCCCCTTTACTGTGACGTTTTACGACAGATTATAGCTGATAGCTGGGAGTCCCAGCAGGGGGACACTGTGATCTGCTTATTATCGAAGTACCCTGCTAACAAGTAGAGATTGTCCAAGGTGGAGAACCCCATTAAAATCATTCCAATTGTTGTTAACAGAAATGTATGCTCCTTTAATCACCAGTGTTCTAGTAGTGAAAAATATTGGATTGCTGGTTGGATCAAAGGAAAATTGCTCCATGTACAATGCATTTGGAGTTTGACTGGGGTGGTACACATGTCAAACTGTAATGCAGGTGTCCTAAGGCGAGCTCAGGGAGGACAGAAACCTCCCGTGGAGCAGAAAGGCAGCTCTAGGAAGTGTCCTGGTTGTTCCAAACTTCTTCCATATAAGAATTATGGAGGTCACTGGGCTCTTTGAAACTTTCAGTGCAGTAGAAATTTTTTTGTACCCTTCTCCAGATCTGTGCCTCTACACAATCCTGTCTCTGAGCTCTACAGGCGGTTCTTTCCTCCTTAATAGCTTGATTTTTGCTCTGATATGCATTGTCAGCTGTGAGACCTTATATAAACAAGGGTGTGTCTTTCCAAATCATGTCCAATCAAATGACTTTACCACAGGTGGACTCCAATCAAGGTCTATAAACATTTCAAAGATGATCTAGAGAAATGGCAGGACCCAGAGCTAAATTTCAAGTGTCATAGCAATGGGTCTGAATACTAAGGCTGGGTTCACACGACCTATTTTCAGGCGTAAACGAGGCGTATTATGCCTCGATTTATGCCTGAAAATACGGCTACAATACGTCGGCAAACATCTGCCCATTCATTTGAATGGGTTTGCCGACGTACTTTGCCGACGACCGGTAATTTATGCGTCGTCGTTTGACGACGCTATGGCAACTGCCACATCTGGTGTGGGCTCAGCTCCTGAGCCCACACCATATTGTAACGTCGCACATCCAACGGAACTGAACAGTATAAGGGGTTAAAGGGGATTTCCACCCAAAAAATTTAATTTACCAAATATATGAAATCCGAAGAAGGAGCAGTAGCCAAAATCTGGTTACTATGTTTGTTATACTTACAAAGATATTGGTATAGTTCTGCTTAGTTCTGGTGGTCATCTTTACAAAAGTGTTGGGAACTCCAACATACGTTGTCACTCTTAACCCCTTCCCGACATCCGCCGTATATATACGGCGCAATCGGGAAGGGCTTCCCGCAAAGCGCAATACCATTACGTCGAGGTGATAGTGCGCACCATCACTGCCGGGTGCCAGCTGTATGTTACATTATGTTACAGCTGGCACCCTGAGGTATTGGCCAGGACCGGAGCTAGCATCCCATCCGGCCGATTAACCCCTCAGATGCGGCGTTCAATAGAGATCGCAGCATGTGAGGAGTTTTTAGCCACCGGCACCCCAGCAACGTGATCACTAGGTTGCCGTTGGTCGCAAAGGCGATCGGAGGCCTAATACTGTACTTACCTTCCGGTCTGCCAGCAACGGAAGCCTCCTATGCCCCGCTCTGCGGTGGGGCCTAAAAGTTTTCCGGTATCATCGACAAGATGGCGCCGGCTCAGCTTCCAGCTCAGAAGCTGAGCCGGCGTCATCAGCAGTGGCTGTCCACTGTATGTTACAGCGAACACCCCGATGTATAGTCAGGAACCGAAGCTAGCTCCGATTCCTGCCATTAACCCCTTTGATGCAGCGATCCAATGTGATCGCTGCATCAAAGTGGTTTGTAGCAAATCGGCAGCCTGCCATGCAATGGCAAGGCTGGCGAGTGCTACTATGGCAACAGGAGGCCTAACAATGGTCTCCTATCTGCCATTATGGAAGCCAATTAGGCCCCGACTGGAGCCGGAGCCTGATCGGCTTGCTGTCAGTGAATAACTGACAGTTCTAATACATTGCACTACATAGGTAGTCCAATGTATTAGAACATCAATCAAACAGTTGGACCTTCAAGTCCCCTAGTGGGACTAAAGAAAAGTGTAAAAAAAGTTTAAAAAAGTAAAAATAAAAGTTGTTAAAAATAAAATAAAAGTTTCAAATAATAACAAAACACGATCGCCCTTTTTCCCTTATCAAGTCATTTACTATTGTAAAAAAAACAAATAAAAGCATGCATATTTGGTATCGCTGCGTCCGTAACGACATGAAATATAAAAATATTATGTTAGTTGCCCCTCGTAGTGGACGCCGTAAAAAACAACCTAAAAAATACTGCCAGAATTGCTTTTTTTGGTCACTTTGTCTTACAAAAATTAAAATAAAAAGTGATCCAAAAGTCGCATGTATCCAAAAATGGTACCTATAAAAACTATTACTCGTTTCGCAAAAAACAAGCCCTCTGACAGCTCCGTCTATGAAAAAAAATAAACAGTTATGGCTCTCAGAACATGGCGACAGAAAAAATACATTCTTTTTCCGAAAGTAATTTTATTGTGCAAAAAGTTGAAAAACATAAAAAGGTTCTATAAATTAGGTATCGCCGGAATCGTACTGACCCACAGAATGAAGGTAACATGTAATTTATAATGCATGTTGAACGCTGTATATAAAAAAAAAAAAAAACTATGGCAGAATTGGTGTTTTTTTATTACCTTGCCTCCCAAAAAGAAGGATAACAAGTGATCAAAAAGTTGCATGTACCCCAAAATGGTACCAATAATAACTACAGTTCGTCCTGCAAAAAA
This sequence comes from Rhinoderma darwinii, assembly GCF_050947455.1. NCBI lineage: Eukaryota > Metazoa > Chordata > Amphibia > Anura > Rhinodermatidae > Rhinoderma > Rhinoderma darwinii. The sequence continues at coordinate 219,197,537 of NC_134688.1, read as the reverse complement.
ACAGCCCTCCTACTACTACATCTATGAAAAAATAACATTAGTTAAGGCTCCAACAAGTCAGGAAAGAAAAATATGCAGTTGTGCTGGCCCGAGGGGAACATTTCTTCTGTTTCAAAAGGCAAATTATCAAGGCACTAAAATTAGAGAACCGGGGAGGGCCCAAACATATCTGCTGGAAGCGAGGGTGCCCATATTATACCAGGACAACACTTCCCAGCAAAATTCCTCAAACTGCAAAGGTGCGGCGTGTGGACCAAATGGGAGATAAGAAAGGACACCATTTATCAGTGCGACACCGGCCTGTGCAGAAAGGATTGCTTCACAGCGTAACACACATCTATGGATTATTTTATAGTTTACCCCATTATTATACCAGCTGACTATGCCCCTGATGTACTCTGCCCAGCTTACATATGCCCGACATTATAAACTGAAACACCAGTAAAACTCCAAACAAAACAAAGCAAAATCCACGCTCCAAAAGCTAAATGGTGCTCCTTCCCTTCTGAGCCCTACAGCATGCCCAAACAGTAGTTTACTTCCACCTATATGACATTGCCATACCTAGGAGAACCCTTTTAACAATTTTTGGGGTGTGTGTCTCCAGTGGCACAAGCTGGGCACGACATATTTCCCACTGAAATGTCAGATCCAGGGAAAAATTTAAATTTTTACACTGCACCATCCGCAGCGCAATCATTTATGGAAAAGACCTGTGGGGTGAAAATGCTCACTACACCCTTTAATAAATGCCTTGAAGGGTGTAGTTTCCAAAATGGGGTCACTTTTCAGCGGTTTCTTTTATTATTTCACATCAGACCCTCTGCAATTGTGAACCAATACTGTGTAAGTTGCCAAATTAGGCGTGAATTTCACATGGTACTCTCTCACTCCTGAGCCCTGTTGATAGTCCAGGCAAACGATTGGGGCCACATGTAGGGTGTTTCTAAAACTGGGAAACACAGCATAATAATTAGATAGCTGTCTTGTTATGGTGGCACAAGCTGGGCACCACATATTGGCATATCCATGGAAAAAATGCAATTTTCACTCTGCAACATCGAGCGCACACGAATTTCTGCAAAACACCTGCAGGGTTAAAATGCTCACTACACGACCTAGGTGAATACCTTGAGGGGTGTAGTTTCCAAAATGGGGTAACTTGTGGGGGGTTTCCACTGTTTTGGTCCCACAGGGGCTTTGCAAATGCGACATAGTGCCCAGAAACCAATCCAGCAAAATCTGCACTTCAAAAGCCAAATGGCACTCCTTCCCTTCTGAGCCCTACCGTGTGCAGTTTATGAACACCTATCGGATATTGCCGTACTCAGGAGAAATTGCTTTACAAACATTGTGGTTCTTTTTTTCCTTTATTTATTGAGAAAATGAAAAAATTTGAGCTAAAGTTACGTCTTATTGAAGAAAAAGGATTTTTTTCTTTTCACTGCCCAATCCTAATAAAATCTATGAAACATCTGTGGGGTCAAAATGCTCACTACACCCCTAGGTAAATACCTTGAGGGATGTAGTTTCCAAAATGGGGTCACTTCTGGAGGTTTCCACTGTTTTGTACCTTCCGGGGCTTTGCAAATGTGACATGGCATCCGCAAACCATTCCTGCTAAATATGAGCTACAAAAGCCAAATGGCAATCTTTCCCTTCTAAGCCCTGCCGTGTGTCCAAACAGCAATTTAGGACTACATGTGGGATGTTGTTTTAATCGGGAGAAATTTATTTACAAATGTGGTGGTGCTTTTTCTCATTTAATCCTTGTGGAAATGAGAAAAAAATTGCTAAACCTACACTTTCTTTGAAAGAATGTAGATTTTAATTTTCACGGCCTACTTCCAATAATTTCTGCAATAAACCTGTGGGGTCAAAATGATCACTATACCCCTAGATCATTTCCTTGAGTGGTCTAGTTTCTCAAATGGGGTCACTTTTGGGGGATTTCCACTGTTTTGGCACCACAAGAGCCCTTCAAACCGGACATGGTGCCTAAAATATTTTCTAATAAAAAGGAGGCCCCAAGACTCACTAGGTACTCCTTTGCTTCTGAGGCCGGTGCTTCAGTCTATTAGCACACTAGGGCAACATGTGGGATATTTCTAAAAACTGCAGACTCTGGGTAATTAATATTGAGTTGCATTACTCTGGTAAAACCTTCTGTATAACAAAAAAAAAAATGGATTAAAAATGAATTTCTGCAAAAAAAAAAAAAAAAAAAAAAAAAAGACATTTGTAAATTTCACCTCTACCTTGCTTTAATTCCTGTGAAACATCTAAAGTGTTAAGAAACTTTCTAAATGCTGTTTTGAATACTTTGAGGGGTGAAGTTTTTAAAATGGGGTGACTTATTCGGGGTTTCCGATATATAAAGCCCTCAAAGCCACTTCACAACTGAACTGCCCCCTGTCAAAATAGCCTTTTGAAATTTTCTTGAAAATGTGAGAAATTGCAGCTAAAGTTCTAAGCCTTGTAACGTCCTGGAAAAATAAAACGATATTCAAAAACTGATGCCAATCTAAAGTAGACATATGGGGGATGTTAATTAGCAACAATTTTGTGTGGTGTAACGGCCGGTCTTACAAGCACATACATTTAAATTTAGAAAAATGGTCATTTTTGAAATTTTTCACAAAATGTTGGTGTTTTTCACAATTAAATACTGAATGTATCGAGCAAATTTTGCCAGTAACATAAATTCCAATGTGTCACGAGAAAACAATCTCAGGATCGCTTGGATAGGCGAAAGCGTTCCGAAGTTATTACCACACAAAGTGAAACATGTCAGATTTGAAAAATGAGGCTCTGTCAGGAAGGTCAAAAGTGGCCAAAGCGGGAAGGGGTTAAAGTACCTTCATCAACACTGAACATTGTGGCAAAATGACATTTGTTCAACATTCAATAACAAACAAGATAAAACATAAATACTAAAGTTTGGCTACTGCTCTGACTTCTGATTTACTAATATATGGTTTATCTAGATTGAGATTTCTATATTTATCATTCTACTTATCATCGGAGTTCCCAGCGCCTGGTTTCACACCTATACTATCTGCAAGTATGCTGATTTTGGTGGTAAAGTACAAAATTTGTTCTGAAGTTTTCTTGTTACCCTGTTACCCTTTTTGCATTCATTTGGGAGGGGGGGGGGCTCTAGTACACAAATCTTTCTTCAGTGTTCGCAATGTCATAAAGGATGTCCTGGTGTCCAATATGCCACCATTCAAGTACAGTTGCGTACCCAGCTGACACCACTGGTAAGCCCAAAGCTGAGTACTTTAGGAGGGAGCAGGGCATTTGCACCTGGCACACTGTTATAAGGGTATGAGACATTTTTAGGACTAAAAAATAAAAAAACATTGGTGTTGTATACTATACATATTCATCCATAGTGCTGGGGGTATGAAGGGGGTCGTACGTATTTTGGATATCAAAAATGATGGAATAGCATGAGAAATAGTCGGACACAAAAATGTACACACACACACACACACAATTTTAAATATACTAGAAATAAACTGTAGTTTGTTGTTATGTATCCTGTATGCTGGGGAATGATGTATAGTAAACTACTCAGAGGAAACCGTAGACAATAGTGTGTAGTGCACATGTCCATTCATATCTTCAGCACACTGCAGACGTCTGTTTACTGAACCCTGACAGATTTCCATAAAAGGTTCTTCTTTATTGATTGTTCCAGAGGATGCACAAACTTCTATGGCCTCACCACTCCAGACACGTTGTTTCGCATTTCCTTTTTTCTCAGCACACGGTTTATGTTTGAAGTATTATCTAATGCTGTGGAAAATCTTTTGGCATTTTGAAATAAACAGCCAATGTACTAGAAAACTATTTAGCAAATACTCATACAATAATAATCATAATAATAATAATAATAATAATAATAATAATAATAATAGCATAAAGCTTATAGCCACACAAACGGAAAGATGATCTGTTGAATAACTATGAACGACTAATTTTCATCATCATAAACTATAATATAGATAATAATTGTTGGGAGCTTTTACACTGGACTCAAAAATGTACAAATTCTAATCAAAAACATGAGTAAATAAGCACACGTTGTTCCTACGGCTACAAATCCTGCAATCTCGCTGGGGGTGCTAACCTGAATTAACAAATGGGGGGGGGGCAGCTTGAGGGGCGCACTGCTTTTTTTTTACAACAGGAAAAACCTGTGCGGGTATGCAAAATATGTGGAGCCATTTTGAATTTTGCTCTAAAGAAATAGCACATCAGGTTAGTATACCCAGTGAAACAGAACAAAGCAAACCATGGCCATGGTGTCATTTTTGGGAAGTTTCTGGGAAGAAGAATCTGAGTAAAATCCAGTCCTTCTCCCAATTGCAGATAATTGGGAATAGAAGCAGCAGAATGGGGTTGGAAGCCATTGTATGGTATTGCAAGGGTGTGTCGAGAAGACCGACTGTTCACACAAGACGTTTTGTTCTGTCCGAAAGAGCGTGCCAGAAGGATGGATGATAGACAATAGTGACACTGAAGGAAACTTTGCTTCACTGAAATAAATTGTTTCTTGATTTGGCTCGCCCTGTAATATTATATCACTGAAAATCTAGAAAAAGCTGTGATTCTTATAAGGGTAACTCCTCCCTCTCCTTCTCCTGCCCCCAATGTTGTCCAATGAGCAGTCAGTGCATCACACTAACATTACTAGGCATCATTGGCTAGGATCAGCTCTCTGTGTTTCCCTAGGAACTTAACAAGCAGGGGTGTAATTAAGACTGCAAGGACCCTTTGTCCACCATACCTGCCCAGGACCTTATACCATCCTTATTTAAATAAAACACCAACACCTTTTTTATGGAAATGTGGAAGTGGCCACAGCTTTATTATTATTATTTACAACCATCGGCATGAAGACATATATATATATTTCTTTCTCTCCTTCTCCTGAAATGCCGATGCTCCCTGTCTCCATCAGGCATGTAGGGTGCTAACTCTGTCTTCTTTTGCCGTACTTTCCGCCAAGGAGGGGAACTGAGAAACCTACTCAGTCCCCCGACCACCCCCACCAAGCAACGCCAGTCCTCTCTCGGCACCATCCAACAAATCCAACAGAAAAATATCGAGCCCGATATCATTGAGGTGTACCCCATCCGGTGCCAGCAAGTCCGCATTATCCCCTTCCAAGGATTGGTGCCGCAGCCCAACTCCTCCTTGCGAGCGAATGAACCGCGACACCCGCACATTAAGTAACCTGCGCACTTTCTCCAACGCTGCCATGTTCCTGGCTCCCGCCACACCGTCCGTGCCACTATCTCCGACCATACCACTACGCAGCGAGCAAACAGATCCTGAAAGCGCGCCAAATCAGTCCGAATTAATGATAACAACTCGGCCATTTTAACTTGGCCGATATCATTCCCCCCGGCGTGAATGATCAGGACAACAGGTCCGTCAGTGTGCCTCGTAACTGCCACTACTTCTGGCAGCAACTGCACCCACCGTAGTCCCCAGACACCTCTCCAGTGGACGTCGGCCTGTGAGAGGCCCAAATTCGGACCCAACGGCCTCCGTACTGCTCGGACCGCCGCCCAATGCACATATGAGTGCCCCTGGATCCACACCTGGGGGCGCCGAGACCCTAACAAAAGAAAAGTCAAGCTGAATTCCCGGTCAAAAAAGGAATACAGACAGGCATAGCATAACACGATACCACAAAGAAACGAGGAAAGAGGGGAGGGGAAGAGAGGGGCGGGGGGGGGCAAACATCAGGGGAAAAAGGGGGGGGGGGAAGAACTAACAGGGGGACCACCATAATTAATCACACTTTAAAACCAAATCCGGTCGCACATACGACTTATAGCTATTAGAACACCATCTACCCAAACGCATGATAGCCACTGAATCCAAGCCCAAGGCATCTGCTTCCGTGGCAGCGCCAATCCTAAACGAATGCGTACCAAACTCGCCCGGTGGCAGCCCCAGGTACTTTAGCCCGGCCTTAAAAACCGCCTCAAATTGAAAGCGCGACATTGCTGAACCATCTTGGTGTATCAAGAATTGAGCCCCGGACAGACACAAATTCCTGAACCAACTTTACCGGACAATCCTGGCCCCCAATCCTCCCAATCGACAACCAAGCTCCCCTCCCTGCCGTATCTGTTTTTGACCTCCGAATGCAGACACGGAGGGAATCCCCCAACACCACCACATCGGATGCGAGAAGCCCACCGCTTGTATTCACGCTGGGTGGAACCAGCTCACTAACCCGCAATGCGGCAAAGAAAGCCAAAGAAAACGCTGCGCCAAACAACGAAACCTCATATTCATCCCGGCACACAAAACTCAAAACAGATAGAAGCCGACCCAGGAGCGCAAAGGATACCGGACGCCTCGTGTCCCTGGAAAACGCCTCTTTTCTCCACCCTTTCAAAGACTGCCTAACGACAAATTCTTTTGTAACATCTCTACATCCCCACAATTTTAACATAAAGGCCACACCTGCCAAATGTTTTCCAGCAGTGGCCGCACTGCAACCCTCCTGACGTAATTGCACCAAACTTGCAAGGGTGATATCAAGGTGACAACCATCCTGTGATGGGAAATTACCCCCCGCAATCTCCAGCCACCGATCCCACGCTCTGCAATGACTCTTCCAAGTCGCTGGCACCACAGAACCCCTCAACAGTCTCATAAGTTGTCCTCGACCATGGCTCATAAGTGAAAGGGGGGGGGGACTCCCCTTCTGCCAAAGCTGCCGGGTGCAATTCCCAAAACCAGGACATCTGTGAACGAGACAAAGCATCGGCCATCACATTATGGACTCCCGGAACACGTTTCGCACGAAACCACACATTCAACTCCAGACATTTCAAAACCAACCATCGTAATAAAGCTAATACCGGCAATGAACTAGACGACAAACCGTTCACCGCGTGCACCACCGCCATGTTGTCTGTCCAAAATACAATCCGCTTATTCACCACGCGCTACCCCACAAATCTATAGCAACAATAATAGGAAACAACTCTAATAACGTTAAATTACGTACCAAACCTAACTCCCCCCAATGCGAGGGCCAAGGGGATCTACACAAACTTCGGCCCAAAATTGCTCCAAAACCATCACTCCCAGCTGCATCCGTGAACAATTCCAAATCTATATTAGACAACTCAGCGTCTTGACAAACCGACCTCCCATTAAATGAACTCAAAAACGAATGCCATACAAACAAATCCTTTTTCATCCAAGAAGTTACCCGGATGAAATGATCCGGTTTCGATATACCCCTAGTGGCTAATGACAAACGCCGAGAAAAAACACGACCCATAGGAATTATCCGACAGGCAAACACCAGCAATCCCAATAACGACTGTAACTGCTTTAACGTCACTTTCTTAGACCCCATGACCTGGTCAACCTGGGACACCAAACTTGCCAATTTGTCAGCAGGCAAGCGAAAAATCATCTGTACGGTATCTATTTCAATACCCAAAAAGGACAAAACCGTTACCGGGCCTCAGTGTTTTCTTCTGAAATAGGTACACCAAAATGAGACATCACTTGCCGAAACACCCGCAGCAACGTGCTGCACAACCCAGAGCCCCTAGGGCCCACAAAAAGAAAATCATCCAAATAATGAATGACCGAAGCAAAACCAGACTCCAAACGAACTACCCATTGTAGAAATGAAGCAAACATTTCAAAATAACTGCATGATATGGAACAACCCATGGGAAGGCACATATCAACATAAAATGCACCATCCAAGCAACAACCCAGCAGGTGAAAACAGTCTGGATGAACCGGCAGCAACCGAAACGCCGCTTCAATGTCAGACTTAGCTAAAAACGCGCCCTGTCCTGCTGCCTGCACCAACCTAACTGCCACATCGAAAGATGTATACGAAACCGCCGTTACCGCCCTGGAGATCCCGTCGTTAACCGATCCACCGCGGGGAAAAGAAAGGTGATGTATCAACCTAAACTTCCACCGCTCCTTCTTCGGAACTAAGCCGAGGGGGGAAACTCGCAGGTTCGGATATGGCGGCTCGCAAAATGGACCTGCCATCCTCCCCAACTCCACTTCCTTAGCCAATTTTAGACACGCAACACCAACATTCTCATTGATCGACTTCAAATTGTCAGCCAATGGCAACGTTGCAGAATATTCAAAAGGGATTTCAAAACCATAGGAAAACCCACTAGTGAGCACCTCTGCTTCCCGTCTCCTGTGGTACCGCTCTAACCATGGGCCCATCTCGAGAACGTTCACCGGCGTTCTCCGCTGCGCCGGAAGGAGGTGCCTTGGCCGGCTGCTTACCTCTCCGGAAACACCTGAGCGCCGAATGAGCGCCCCCACAGATGGAGCATTCAAGCCGGAATTTGCACGTGGCAAGGAACCGACAATGACCCTCGTTGTAGAGCCAGCAGCCTCCCGTGGGCCTAGCGGCCGCAGCTCCAGGGGCGGGGCCTGGCGCTGCGGCCGCACTGGAAAAGGGGCGTTGTTGTCTGCTCCCTTGCGCTAAGATGAGCTGCAACCAAACATCCGTTGCCTTTGTCGCCCAACTAATATCCGGCGACAAAGCCAAACGACGCCGAAATTCTTCATCGTAACGCCACCAGGCTGCACCACCGTGCAGCCTGTGGGCACTGAAAATTGTGTCAAAATAAACAAACAACTCGGCCCCTTTTACAGGGTAGCGCTGGCAAATAACATGAGCCAGTGTAGCATAACACTGTACCCAGTTGCCAAAAGTTTTTGCTACCTTAACTTTTTTATCTGAACCTCTCTCAAATACCCGCTCCTTATCGACAGTCACCTGCTCCACGGAGACCAAGGACCAAATATCCACAAATTAATTTCTCCACATTTTTTTCTTGATCTCCGCTGACAAATGAGTCCCGAGAGGAGCAACCCCACAAAACAACGAATCCCGAAACGTTAGACTAGCTAAATTATTTTCTCTCTCAGACGGGAGCCCAGCCCCCCCTGGTGGCACAGAGGGAACCGACGTTCCCTCAGTCACATTCAAACCAGCCACCACGGCCTTTAAAACAGAAATCAGATCCGTACCTGATGCATTAGATTTATTAAGCCATGCGTCACCGCAGGCTGACTCACCGCTCCCAGAGGTCCCACCGACTCCAGAGGGTCCTTCAGCCACTTGCCGCGGCACTGGAACCACGGCCTGAACCTCCTCCACCGCCCCGGCGGGAGGAACAACCTGGAACAGCTGCTCATGATCCACCGACAAGTGCCGCACCTCCCGGCGTCGACTGTGTCTCTGCGGCCGTGATAATCTCGCCGAAGACCTCTTCTGCGACTCCGATGAAGCAGATGCTGATGACGCGGACGAGGAGGAGAATCCTTCGCTGGATGACGAGGAAGCTCGCCGACCATGCCTCTTCGCGCCACCCGATCTGCGGCGTCTACGATGGCCGTGGCGGCGATGTCTCCCAGAACGACGTTTCCTCCCTCGCCTAGAACGCTCCCTCACCGAACCTACGGAAGAAAAATGAGACAAGGCAGGAGAAGGGCAAACCGGACCAGATGTTCCCCTGATCCTACACTCCCTGGCACAATCCCCACCCGACCTCGCCCCTGCTGGCAGGGGACCGGAGGAGACCGGGGGTGAGAAGCAGCAGGCGCAGCCGAAGCCCCCGCCCCAGGGCTGGGCACCCACCGCTCGCTTCTTTGTGCCCACCGCCATCTTCCTCCCATGGGCGCCGCCATCTTGCTTCCTGGCCGACCTGTGCCGACTCAGAAGCCCCGCCTCTGTTCTCTCTCCAACCATTTCCGGCTGAACGGAGAACAAAACGGGGGGCGATGACGTCGGCTGCTCGCAGGGGCCGGAAGCAAGTCCCAGTTCCCGCGAACATGCCTCATGGTAGGCAACCATGGCAGACCAGCTTTCTGGGCCCGCCATACTGACCCCACTGTCCATGAAGTCGCCTGCCCCATACGTGCCCGCAGCTGCAGCTCGAGGTATGTTGTACCGTGCCTGTGCCGGTTTAACTGCAGCCCTCTTACCGCTATGGGGAGGGACGCCAGCGCGACGCGTGGACAGGGGGGAGGGCGGCACTATGTCGCCCGACGTAGCGCCTGGTGAAATGGGCCTGGGGGAAATACTGGGACCAGCGCGCAACGGTGCCGCAGTCCCCGCGCCCCGAACTGGAACGGGGCTGGGGCTTAAGCGAACAGGAGGGCGGATAACACGCTGCGGCCTACCTCGGGTAGCTGCTCCCGGCTGTTCCATGCCCCGATCTGATCCGCTCCTCTTCCCATCCGACAACAGGGATTCCAGCCAGGCAGGCCCCTCCAAAGCCACCCGCTGTGCCACCTGCCGCAAAAGCTCCTCAGTGCAGGACCGTCCGTTAAAACGACAGGAAAAAGCTCTGAATCTCCCAGCTACACCAGAGGATGTTTCTCCCACTGCAGCTTGAAGGTAAGAGGGCTTTCTGCCCCAAACCCCAGCCTTATATCTCCTTAACCACGCCCCTCTTACCCCTTGCTCACCAATCCTGGTCCTGGGCATTATTTAAACGTTCCATCCTTCTTTAACCCCTTGCAGTCCCTGACACTCTCCCTAGGCGCTTCAGTGTCTGCAAAGGCTCATGGGCCACGGTGCAAAAGTTCTTCTTGGGCCCCCAACTTTTCTTCACGGTCGAATTTCAGCTGCATCACTAACAGGCCACGCCCCATCTGCTAAACCTCGCCAACTTTTCGGAAAAGCATCTTAAATGCATGAGGGGGTCTCACATCTTCGAGCAAGTTGCTACTTTTGATGCATTTGCGACTTTTCATGCCAGAGAACTGGCGTAGAGGAGTTTATATATTCCTCTCAATATCTACTAAACTATCGTTTGGAATACACTTACTTCTGTAAAATCTGGGGTTAGGAACAAAACACATATATATATATATATATATATATGCGCTGACAGCTCGTTGGGCAATAGTGGGGCAAGAGAAACAGAGGAAGGCGTTAACCCTATAAGAACCACAAGCAAAGGTGTTTGTTCTCAATGCCAACAATGAACTTTCCAAGCAAAGGTGTTTGTTCTCAATGCCAACAATGCCACAAAGCTTTGTTATGCCTCTGCCACTTAGATGGATTTTCTGCCTAAAGGCCGCTTTACACGGGCCAATTATCGGGCAAACAAGTGTTCACAGAACGCTCATTCCCGATCATTGTGTACACAGGGCAACGATCAGACGATGAATAAGCAAACGCTTGTTCAACAGCTGACTGTATCGTTTATGCAACCGAAAATATTATCATAGTCGGCAGCACATCTCCCTGTGTAAACAGGGAAACATGCTGCCGACATGTTAGAAATGTATGGGGATGAGCGATTGTAGATTAATTTGAGGTGAGAACATAACCAAACCAAGCCAGATTCTGCAGTGCACTAAGATCAGAATCAGGTTATTAGGCTATTTCTTTATTATATTCAATCTCTTACAAAACCATCTGACGTACAATGTTTAACAGATTCAAACCAATGCCTCTCTTTTCTGAACAGCATTATAGTCTAATGATATATTGCTAGGTTTTTACAACAGATTAATTAAAATTTTAATGTATTTTATTATTTAGAAACTAATTCAGTGATATAACACTGATGGATGCTTAAATGGACACTAACTAGTAAACAACTTATGCTAATTTAATAGTATAAAGTCGTGGGGAGAAGGAGTGGTCACTACTGTAGTAGAATCTCCACTTATATACAGAACACCTATAACAACAGTGGTTCCTGGTTCATCTTCGGGTGGTGCTCAACAGCAAAGCACATCATCAAGGAAAAATACATCAGAGGTAGAAGAGAAAAACATGTGGCACTCACCCAGATGCAATAAAATCCTTTATTTTGGCATCAACAAAGACTGTGGCGGGAGGACGAACAGACAAGTGCGGTTACAGACAGTGTCGCACCCGACGGCGCTTCTGACCTAAAAGCACAGCTAAAAACAGGGCTTCAAATAGCCCACCTACTGCCGTGATTGCACAGTACGATTCTGACGCATAGCGGCCAGCGCCCACTCAGTGAACCAATCAGGAAGCTCTTGAGCATCCTGCCGTCACAGAGGTGGAACTCTCCGTGACATAGGTCCTCATTCCGGATTGGTTGTTGGGCGCTTATGCACAGGGAAAACCTACGCTGCGCGAGTGCACACAGAGAGCAGTCCGGAAAGGACGGACAAGAATGGCAAATTCTTTAAGGCAGTAACCCAAGTCTCACTTGGTTATCGAGGGAAACTTGAAAACATGGACAGGGAAGAACAACCAGGAGGGCTACATTTCCACAGACGCGTCATATGATGCCGAGGTGGTATGGACCCATGACTGGCAGATAAACAACCCTGATGGCAACGGGGAGCCTAAATTAACCCCTTAATGACCAGCCTATTTTAGACCTTAATGACCAAGCCACTTTTTACGTTTTTCCATCGTCTCATTCAAAGAGCTATAACCTTTTTATTTTTGTGTCGACATAGCTGTATAAGGTCTTATTTTTGCAGGACAAGTTGTAATTTTTAATAGCATAATTTTGGGGTACATAGAATTTATTGATTAACTTCTATTAACTTTTTTTTGGGGGGGGAATAGAAAAAAACAGCAATTTCGCCACACTTTTTTGCGTCCTAAATTTACGCTGTTTACCGTGTGGTATAAATAACACAATAACTTTATTCAGTGGTTTGTTGCGATTGGGACGATACCAAATTTGTATAATTTTTGTATGTTTTACTACTTTTACACAGTGAACACACTTTTTTTTCAAAATTATTTGTTTTTGTGTCTCCATATTTGTAGAGCCGTAACGTTTTTATTTTTTTGCCGATGCCATTGTAGGTGGGCTTTTTTTTTTGCGGGACGACTTGTAGTTTTTATCGGTACCATTTTGGAGTAGATGCGACTTTTTGATCACTTTTTATCACATTTTTTTTAAGGCTGGATTCAAAGAAAACAGCAATTTTTGCATGTTTTTATATTTTATTTTTTACGACATTCACCGTGTGGGTTAAATGATGTAATAAGTTTATAGTTGGGGTCGCGGCAATACCAAATATGTGTCAATTTTTTACTTTATTTTGTTTGTTAATAATAAAGCAGTTTGTAATGGGGAAAAGTGGGTTTTCCATATTTTTTTTCCACTTTTTTTTTCACTTTTTTTACTAGTCCCACTAGGGGACTTCACTATGCGATTATCCGATCGCATTTATAATACACTGCAATACTTCTGTACTGCAGTGTATTATGCCTGTCCGTGTAAAACGGACAGGCATCTGCTAGGTCATGCCAAAGGCATGATCTAGCAGGCATTCACTACAGGCAGACCTGGGGGCCTTTATTAGGCCCCCGGCTGCCATCGGAGACACAGACACTCGGCGATCTTATCGCCGGGTGTCTGTGGGAGAGAGAGGGAGCTGCCTTCCTCCCTCCAAAACCACTCAGATGTGGTGCACGCTATTGAGCACCGCATCTGAAGGGTTAAACGGGTGAGATAGATACTAATATCGATCTCACACGTTACAGCAGGGACGCCCCCAGCACTCAGCTACCTCTGGCAGCTGAGAGCAGGGAGATTGGACAGCTCCCTGCTCTGTTTACTTATTCCGATGCAGCGACGTAAAAAGTCTATTGCATCGGAATAAAGCCCGTTAGTGACCGGCGTAAAAACACTATGGGGCGGTCACTAACGGGTTAAGGTGATAGCGCCACATTCTTTATAAATAGATGAACCACATTCAATACCCTTCGTTTTAAAACAGTGGAGGCATGGGAGCACCATGTTTCCCCTGGTTAAAACTAAAATACAACTGTCCTAAATGTACCAGTTCTAAATACAAAGACAAAGACTTGCTTAATAAACTATTTCAAAGGAATACAGCCATATCATTTAGGCCTGCTGGACCCATTGCATTGCTGCGAATGATCCAGCTTGCCTCATTCCTCAAGAGGATTTTGTGACGATCACCTCCATTTACAGGTAGAAGAACTTGTTCAATCCCTGCAAATCTCAGAACATTTGGGTTACCCCTATGCTCTTCACGTATATGTTTAATGAGGCAAGGTACCCCTTCGCCTGATTCCACTGATTTGTAGTGTTCTCTAAACCGAATGTACAGGCATCTAATTGTTTTTCCTATGTAAAAACGTCCGCAAGGACAAAATAACATGTATACAACATATTTTGTTTTGCAACTAATGAACTGTCGAACCCTAAGGGACAAGCCCCCTAATTCTAGCATTTTTGCTTGGAGGTTAAAGCTGCAGAAAGCACAATTTCCACAGCGGTGGTTTCCTACTGGAATAGATTTTTGTAGCCATGTTTTTCTCTTTATATCTTCGCGATCTACAAAGTTGCTTCTTTCTAGCTGGTCTATATAAGAAGATCGGCGCTATAATGTAGGTGACAGTAATGCTTTTTATTTAGAAAAACGATCTATCTTTACCACTTTATTAGCGATTTTTAGCTTTATGCTAATGAGTTTCTTAATGCCCAAGTGGGCATGTTTTTACTTTAGACCAAGTGGGCGCTGTACAGAGGAGTGTATGACGCTGACCAATCAGCATCATACACTTCTCTCCATTCATTTACACTGCACTAGCGATATAGTTATATCGCTATCTGCAGCCACATACACAAACACTAACATTAGTGCAGTGTCCTGATAATGAATATACATCACTACCAGCCTGGACGTGATGTTTATTCAGACTCCTGACACTTCTGAATCTTTTCTGTGAGATTCCAGCAAGGCAAACGTAATCTCGTTTGAAATGACAGGTTACATCGTAATCTCGCGAGATTACGTTTGCCTTGCTGTAAATCTCACAGAGACGCTACAGACATGTCAGGATTCTGAATACACATCACGTCCAGGCTGGTAGTGATATATATTCATTATCAGGACACTGCAGTAATGTTAGTGTTTATGTATGTGGCTGCACATAGCGATATAACTATATCGCTAGTGCAGTGTAAATGAATGGAGAGAAGTGTATGACGCTGATTGGTCAGCGTCATACACTCCTCTGTACAACGCCCACATGGTCTAAAGTAAAAACACGCCCAGTTGGGCATTAAGAAACTCATTAGCATAAAGCTAAAAATCGCTCATAAAGTGGTTTAAAATAGATTGTTTTTCCAAAATAAAAAGCATTACTGTCACCTACATTATAGCGCCAATCTCCTTATATAGGCGATAGGGCACTTCTAATGTGGTGACAGAGCCTCTTTAAGTGTTCTACTTCTCCTACTAGAGATAAGGGGTTTATTAACCGCTATTTCCCTTAGATTAGGGTCGTTTTCTATCAGGTGCCAATGTTTAAAGATGGCATTCTCAATAGCCTGTGCTTGAGTGTTGTAATTAAAAGCAAACGTAAATCTTTATTTAGTTTTATTTTTGACTCTGTTTTTTCCTCTATTCAGCGATGAGCTTAAGAGGTCTTTCTGATTTTTCTGAAGAGCTCTTTCAAGGGCCTTATCTAGCAAGTGTGCTGGGTAACCTCTGTCTAAAAGGCGATTTTTTTAGGTCTTGGGCCTGTATCATGAAGGTTTCATCTGTATCATTGATTCTCCTTAATCTTATAAATTGTCCTTAGGGGATTGCTTTTTTTACATGGTGGGGGTGGAAGCTGTTGTAATGAAGCAGCGTATTAGTCGCTGTTGACCTCCTGAAACCCTCTGTGTGTACGGTGCCTCCTGTCACTTCAACCTTGACATCTAGGTACTCCATGATGTGAGTACTTAACTTTGACGTGAATTTCATGTTCATTCTAGTTTCTAAATCTCTGGAAAAATCTGATTTCCTTTAGGAACGGGTTCAGCAGGGAGATTATGTATTCATCCTCGAACACCCCTAGAAAAATGATTGCATAGGTACAAGCAACTGAGGTGCCCATGGCGGTCCCGTTATTTTTGATGTACCAGTCCTGATTGAAATGAAAGGCATTGTGTTCGAGGATGAAATACAAGGCATCGCAAATTAAATCAATACAGCTTAGGCCAGGGGTCTCAAGCACGCGGCCCGCGGGCCGCATGCGGTCCCTGGGGCTGTCATCTGCGGCCCGCGGGACACAGAGCTGCTAGTACAGACTCTGCTCCGGGACTCTGGAATTCCCTGACATTGCTGTCCACATATGGACAGCGATGTCTGGGGCTTCCCCAGAGCCGGAGTCCCGGTCAGAGCGCTAGTATCGGCTCTGCTCCAGGACTCTGTGGAATTCCCTGACATCGCTGTCCACATATGGACAGCGATGTCTGGGGCTTCCCCAGAGCCAGAGTCCCGCGCAGAACGCTAGTATAGGCTCTGCTCAGGGACTCTGGCCATATATGGACAGCGATGTCAAGGAATTGGAGAGAGTCCCAGAGCAGAGTCCCACTGCATGGGACTCCGCTCCGGGGAAGACCCTGACACACTGTCCATATATGGACAGCGATGTCACGGAATTCCACAGTGTGTCAGGGTCCCGGTCAGCGGAGTCCCGGTCAGATCGCTAGTATCGGCTCTGCTCCGGGACTCTGTGTAATTCCCTGACATCGGTGTCCATGTATGGATAGTGTGTCAGGGTCTTCCCCAGAGTGGAGTCCCGGGCAGAGCGCTAGTATCGGCTCTGATCCGGGACTCTGTTTAATTCCCTGACATCGGTGTCCATGTATGGACACACGATGTCTGGGGCTTCCCCAGAGCCCCGGGCAGAGCACTAGTATAGGCTCTGCTCCGGGACTCTGTGGAATCTTCTCACATCGCTGTCCACATATGGACAGCGATGTCTAGGGCTTCCCCAGAGCTGGAGTCCAGCTATAGGCCAGTATAGGCTCTGCTCTGGGAAAGCCTCTGACATCGCTGTCCATACATCGACAGTGATGTCAGGGGCTTGCCCAGAGCAGGAGTCCCAGTGATGACAGGAGCACAGCTGGATTCCCAGGAAGAGCCTACTAGCGCTCTGCCCGGGACTCCAGCTCTGGGATTGCCCCTGACATCCATGTCCATATATGGACAGTGATGTCAGGAGCAGAGCTGGAATCCCAGGCAGAGTGCTAGAAGCAGCTCTGCTCTGGGACTCCAGCTCTGGGCAAGCCCCTGACATTACTGTCCATATATGGACACTGATGTCAGTTGCTTCCCCAGAGTTCCGGCGCAGAGCCTATACTAGTGCTCAGCTCCGAGACTCCGGCTCTGGGGTTTCCCCTGATATCACATTCCGGTCCAGGAGGATCCCCTGAATTCACTGTGTATGGACAGTGATGTCAGGGGCTCCAACAGTAGAGGAATCCCCAGCCAAAGCGTCGGCAACACTCTGGCTGGCACTCCTAGAGGGAGCCCCAATGGAGCTATCTACTTGGGGTGTGTGTGGCATTATCTACAGAGGGCCCTGTGGCAGCATCTACAGAGGGCACTGTGGCAGCATCTGCGGAGGGCACTGTGGCAGCATCTGCGGAGGGCACTATGGCAGCATCTGCGGAGGGCACTGTGGCATTATCTACAGCGGGAACTGTGGCATTATCTACAGAGGGCACTGTGGCATTATCTACACAGGGCACTGTGGCATTAGCTACAGAGGGCACTGTGGCATTAGCTACAGAGGGCACTGTGGCATTAGCTACAGAGTGCACTGTGGCATTATCTGCAGAAGGCAATGTTGCATTATCTGCAGAAGGCACTGTGGCAGCATCTACAGAGGGCACTGTGGCAGCATCTACAGAGGGCACTGTGGCAGCATCTACAGAGGGCACTGTGGCAGCATCTACAGAGGGCACTGTGGCAGCATCTACAGAGGTTACTGTGGCAGCATCCCCAGAGGGCACTGTGGCACTATCTAAAAAGGGGCTGCCCAATCTTGACATGTGTGTCTGCCAAACACTGCTAACTGAGCCGCCGGACTGCATTTAGCGACACTTAAACTGGAAAACTGGATTGTTGAAATAAGCACGTGGAGAAATATCTCAAATTTTAAACCTAGCGGTATTATAGTAATGTAGTATTATTATTATTATAGTAATATAGTGTTATAGTAGATCAAATAACTAATTGCTTAACAATAATTTTGTATTGTATCAAATTTGAAAGTAATGCGGCCCGTCAACTTCCCATTTTTTCTATATGTGGCCCACTTACCCGGCCGAATTTGAGATCCCTGGCTTAGGCTCTTATCAGTCTGCTAATATGCGTTTAACTGAGTATACTCCTATTTTATGGGGAATCCTAGTGTAGAGGCTTTCTACGTCTACTGACGCTAAAAGGAAGCATTCCTCCCAAGAGAAATTCCTAAGTTAATTTAAGAAATCATTTGTGTCCTTAAGAAATGAGGGGATGCTGTCAAGGATTGGTCGTAAAAGCCAGTCTATGTATTTTGACAAGGGTTCAGTTAACGATCCTACCCCGGAGACTATGGACCGACCGGGTGGGGTTTCTAAAGTTTTATGGATCTTTGGTAAGAAATACCAACTTGGCTTTTTAGGAAACAAAGGAAGAAGCCTCTCGCCAGATTTTCTTGACAAGATCCCTAATTCCACGTTATTGCGCAGAAACTATTGAAGTTTGGCCTGAAACTTTACTGTGGGGTCACTACTTAACTTAGAGTATGTGTTTTGATCAGACGGTTGCCTTAAAGCCTCGTGGCTATAGTGGTCATGAGTACCGTATTCCCTCCCTTATCGGCTCTCTTCACCACTTAATTTAAATGATGACTCCTCTACCGAGAGGTTAGACACACCTCTCTGCAGAAGAAACTTCAGATCATTATTAACTCTGGTGGAGAAAACCTCTAGACTACTCCTGGGTACTATCGGTGGGGAGAAAGTAGACTTAATCCCTCCAGTACAGTTGCAGGCTATGTCTGTTTCTTGGGTAAAAGTGATCATGTCATCATGTGATGCCTCTGCTCGTGACGAGATACTCTCTTTTTCTAATTATGAGAAATTTTTGCTTACACTAAAGCCAAGACGACCAGTTCGACAGGGGCTTCTCCCACATTTTTAGCATATGGAACTAACCTATCATGCTTGAAAAGTTTAGACAAATTCCATTTTCTATTACCGTTGGACAAATAAATTTTTAAGTCTACCGCATCAAAGTTATCTACTGTACTGAAATTGGAGGAGTTTTTTACATCATTCGTCTAGAGTCAATGGAGTTAAGTTGACGATGTTGAGGGGACAACTCTTTGCGACGTCGGTAATTTTTTCCATGTTACTTGCTTTCTCTTCCGGCCAGATCTCGTTTCTCTTTCTTTTACTACATCTTCCCAAGTCTAATGCGTTTCCTAAAGGTATGTTACCTTGGTTTTTAGTGGGGTCATCAGGCCCATTGGAATCTGAGCCTGTAGTCCAGACGTCACTCTTAACCTCCTTTCTTCTTCCTGCAAAGCAGTATCTTTTCCGTTGTTGTCGTTTGCTCCCCAATCAAAGATCTTTTCAGAGACATAGTCTTTCTGGTCACGCAAGAATTTGTCTCTCTTTCTTTAACTTCAGCAATCTTTTTTCTACTTTCTCCCCACCGATAGTACCCGGGAGTAGTCTAGAGGTTTTCTCCACCAGAGTTAAAAATGATTTGAAGTTTCTTCTGCAGAGAGGTGTGTCTAACCTCTCGGGAGAGGAGGAGTCAGCATTAAAATCTCCAAAAAAATAAAATCTGGAGAGTATAGTGGAGAAGGGAGCCGATAAAGGAGGGAATAAAGTACTCATGACAAAAAAATATAACAGACACGAGGCTTTAAGGTAACTGTCTGACCAAAACACGTACTCTGAGTTAAGTAGTGACGCCACAGTAACGTTTTAGGCCAAACTTTAATCATTTCTATGTAATATCTTGGAATTAGGGATCTTGTCAAGAAAATCTGTCGAGAGGCTTCTCCCTTTGTTTCCTAAAAAGCCAAGTTGGTATTTCTTGCCAGAGAGCCATAAAACTTTAGAAACCCCCACCCTGTCGGTCCATAGTCTCCGGGGTAGGATCGTTAACTGAACCCTTGTCAAAATACATAGACTGGCTTTTACGACCAATCCTTGACAGCATCCCCTCATTTCTTAAGGACACTAATGATTTCTTAAATACATTTAGGAATTTCTTTTGGGAGGAATGCTTCCTTTTAGCATCAATAGACGTAGAAAGCCTCTACCCAACACACTTGCTAGATAAGGCCCTTGAAAGAGCTCTCCAGAAAAATCAGAAAGACTTCATTGCTGAATAGAGGAAAAAACAGAAGCAAAAATAAAACTAAACAAAGATTTACGTTTGCTTTTAATTAAAACACTCAAGCACAGGCCCTGCCATCTTTAAACATTGGCACCTGATAGAAAACGACCCTACTCTAAGGGAAATAGCTGTTAATAAACCCCTTATCTCTAGTAGGAGAAGTAGAACACTTAAAGACCAGCTAGTAAGAAGCAACTTTGTAGATCGCGAAGATATAAAGAGAAAAACCTGGCTAGAAAAATCCATTCCGGTAGGAAACCACCGCTGTGGAAATTGTGCTTTCTGCAGCTTTAACCTCCAAGCAAAAATGCTAGAATTAGGGGGCTTGTCCCTTAGGGTTTGACAGTTCATTAGTTGCAAAACAAAATATGTTGTATACATGTTATTTTGTCCTTGTGGACGTTTTTACATAGGAAAAACAATTAGATGCCTTTACATTCGGTTTAGAGGACACTACAAATCAGTGGAATCAGGCGAAGGGGTACCTTGCCTCATTAAACATATACGTGAAGAGCATAGGGGTAACCCAAATGTTCTGAGATTTGCAGGGAGATTGAACAAGTTCTTTGAACAAGTTTCTGAGATTGAACAAGTTCTTCTACCTGTAAATGGAGGTGATCGTCACAAAATCCTCGAGGAATGTGGCGAGCTGGATCATTCGCACCAATGCAATGGGTCGAGCAGGCCTAAATTATAAAAATGATATGGCTGTATTCCTTTGAAATAGTTTATTAAGCTAGTCTATATCTTTATATTTAGAATTGGTACATTTAGGACAGTTGTGTTTGGGTTTTAACCAGGGTACATTGGGTGTCTGGGAAGGTTTTCATAAATGTCCCAACCTTGCCGTTGTTTTATTTTATCAGCCATTAGAGCGAATGTCTCTTTGTTGTCCTCTATAGGCAACCAAACACCTGAACTATTTGACCCCAAATTTGGCACATATGTACATCGGTTGTTCAGGAAAGCTTTCGTAAATGTCCCGACCTTCCTGTTGTTTTCTGTTATCAGACATTATCACTATCCAATACTATAAAAGCAAATACAGACATTTGCTTTTATAGTAAAGATGTTTTTATCTGGCAGTAGCATGTAGTGCACTTTACTATATAATCCTAGATGGGAAGGTACAGGGGAGCAGTTACCCATAGCAACCAATCAGATTACTGATGGCCAGGAGGAAAGCTGCATTACTAGCTGCAGAGACTCCTCTTGTCCAACTACAAGCTGATCAAATGCATAATACTGCTGCTTGAGCTGCTGAAACTCCTCAGCAAACTTGGACTCTCTCAGCAACAGATCAGACAGGTGGCTCTCAGAAGTGCAGACACTCCTGCCTGAACCCAGGCCAGAAAGCAAGCTGATAGAGCATTTCACGATCCACCATAGCAGAGTAGCAGCTGGCCAAACAACAGTCCTAGTACAAGAGTACCTTTGATACACCAGACAGTAATGGAGGCTCGGCACAGATGAACTTGCAGACACCAGACGTGGTGTATATCAGCAGGCGTGACAGGTAGCACAACACGGCTCCAACACTCTAAGGCACAGGAACAAATATAGCACGGGATACAGGATACAGGTAGCAGGGCACAGGAGCAACGGGAACAAGATAACACTAAGAGACCATTTGTTAAGACTAACATGGGTAATCACAACAACGCTCAGGCAATGAGTGAAAGGGCGGAGCCCTTTTTATAGTCCAGGGTGACAATGGGCTAATTACAGATTTTACTCATGTGTGTGCACTGGCCCCTTAAGGCTGGATGCGAGCACGTGCACACACCCTACAGGAACCAGTGCAGTGATGCGGAAGTGAGTGATGGTGTCTCTCAGGAGGGAGATGCCACCTGACACTCACTCGTCCATGCCCGCGGCCTTCGGGGGGCAGGTAAGAATGACGGTCTGCGGCTGGGGACGTTACAGAGCACATCATGTTCATCGTGTTGGCGAGTAAGCTTTCATACATGATGCGGTTTTCAATTATGATCCAACCATAGTCTATGGCCAACTGGTAAAACTGCCAATGTTGTTAATCAACAGGCTCTGTCACAGTCTTATGACTCCATTTCCTACCAGTTTAGCAGTTAGGTATTTATGAAGTTAAAATTGAAAGACACAGTGTGTAATTGCCAGGGTATATAGGGCTGCTAGCGATTTCCCCATAAATAAAGAAAATATGGTGGCAGGGATTGGCCTCCTGGGCACCCTGGAACAAATCCAATGAACACACAGACAGACCGACACATTATACCCGGTCAGTGGCGGGTACTTTTTCTAGTGTGTATGTATATAGATATATATGCATGTGTATATATATATATATATATATATACACTACCGTTCAAAAGTTTGGGGTCACCCAGACAATTTTGTGTTTTCCATGAAAACTCACACTTATATTTATCAAATGAGTTGAAAAATGACTAGAAAATATAGTCAAGACATTGACAAGGTTAGAAATAATGATTTTTATTTGAAATAATAATTTTCTCCTTCAAACTTTGCTTTCGTCAAAGAATGCTCCATTTGCAGCAATTACAGCATTGCAGACCTTTGGCATTCTAGCTGTTAATTTGCAGAGGTAATCGGGAGAAATTTCACCCCATGCTTCCAGAAGCCCCTCCCACAAGTTGGATTGGCTTGATGGGCACTTCTTGCGTACGATACGGTCAAGCTGCTCCCACAACAGCTCTATGGGGTTGAGATCTGGTGAATGCGCTGGCCACTCCATTACAGCTAGAATACCAGCTGCCTGCTTCTTCCCTAAATAGTTCTTGCATCATTTGGAGGTTTTTCTTTGGGTCATTGTCCTGTTGTAGGATGAAATTATCTTCAATCAAGCGCTGTCCACAGGGTATGGCATGGCATTGCAAAATGGAGGGATAGCCTTCCTTATTCAAAATCCCTTTTACATTGTACAAATCTCCCACTTTACCAGCACCAAAGCAACCCCAGACCATCACATTACCTCCACCATGCTTGACAGATGGCGTCAGGCACTCTTCCAGCATCTTTTCAGTTGTTCTGCGTCTCTCAAATGTTCTTTTGTGTGATCCAAACATCTCAAACTTCGATTCGTCTGTCCATAACACTTTTTTCCAATCTTCCTTTGTCCAATGTCTGTGTGCTTTTGCCCATATTAATCTTTTCCTTTTATTAGCCAGTCTCAGGTATGGCTTTTTCTTTGCCACTCTGCCCTGAAGGCCAGCATCCCGGAGTCGCCTCTTCACTGTAGACGTTGACACTGGCGTTTTGCGGGTACTATTTAATGAAGCTGCCAGTTGAGGACCTGTGAGGCGTCTATTTCTCAAACTAGAGACTCTAATGTACTTGTCTTGTTGCTCAGTTGTGCAGCGGGGCCTCCCACTTCTCTTTCTACTCTAGTTAGAGCCTGTTTGTGCTGTCCTCTGAAGGGAGTAGTACACACCGTTGTAGGAAATCTTCAGTTTCTTGGCAATTTCTCGCATGGAATAGCCTACATTTCTAAGAAAAAGGATAGACTGTCGAGTTTAACATGAAAGCTCTCTTTTTCTAGCCATTTTGAGAGTTTAATCGAACCCACAAATGTAATGCTCCAGATTCTCAACTAGCTCAAAGGAAGGTCAGTTTTATAGCTCCTCTAAACAGCAAAACTGTTTACAGCGGTGCTAACATAATTGCATAAGGGTTTTCAAGTGTTTTCTAATCATCCATTAGCCTTCTAACACAATTAGCAAACACCCATGTATCATTAGAACACTGGAGTGATGGTTGCTGGAAATGGGCCTCTATAAACCTATGTAGATATTGCATTAAAAACCAGATGTTTGCAGCTAGAATAGTCATTTAGCACATTATCAATGTATAGAGTGTATTTCTGATTAATTTAATGTTATCTTCATTGAAAAAAACTGTGCTTTTCTTTCAAAAATAAGGAAATTTCTAAGTGACCCCAAACTTTTGAACGGTAGTGTATATATATATATATATATATATATATATATATATATATATATATATATATATATATATAAATATGAATTCCTGTTGTCTGTTCTTTATGCACGGCCAAACGACTGGACCAATCTGCACCAAGGTTGGTACATAAGTAAATCTGGGGCTTTGGAAGGTTTTAGATCGGGTTTCAGCTCCCTAGGACCTGTCGTTCTTGACATATTCACAAAATTGAAATACAAAAGCAAATATGGCACCATATCACACCAAATACCCCATATTGGCCAATAGAAGCTTGAAGGTTCTTCATTCTTAGCTTCACTGACATACACACAGTTTAATACCAGGTTCCCATAACAACCCGGTCATTTTTGTTTTACTCCGGGTTACCATAACAATCCAGACATCTTTCTTTCCTCGCCATGAACGGATTGTACGCATACTACACTGTACCTATGCTGGATTTGAACATTCTCATAAGTTGAACCCCTTTCAGACCAGTCACGCCTCTAAAAAAGAAACCTGCACTTGGACGAAAGCCTCCTGCAGCAAAGCGCATGGCTGCTGCTCGAGCTGCATCAGTAGAAAATGTATTTTCACACAAAAACAACAAATAGACCCGAACAAAGCTAGGTAACTATGCTAGTATGTGATAGATAGAAGAGGAGCATCCTGTTCTCCTATCTCTATGTGTGTAGGGTATAGAAGACATGATAGCCGTATGACTCCGCCCACTAGCTCAGAGACCACAGAGAATAAGAGATAGGACCTGCAAGGGGGAAAACTGCTAGAATAAATGCAGAATACGTGTCATATAATGTTTAGAAATAGTGTTATTCCTCATGTACACACATAGGACAGATCATTATGAATAGTCCCCTGAAAAGTTATGTACACTTTAAAAAGGAAATGTGGGAGGTACAGAATTCCTTTTCAGTTGTCATACATCAGGCGAAATGTCTTTTTTTTTTCATAATCTTTTTTATTAGGAATTTTAACAAATACAAAAGCAAACAAACCAAAGAAAACATCTCAATATACAAACATGTTATTATTTGCATTGTCTGTAGTTCTCCTAGGTAAGGGATTGGCATATTTCAACATATTACACACACACCTTATCTGCGAAATTCACGTCTCAAACTATAGGCATAATCTCTCCTTAATAAGGTCTCATAAAAGTAAATCCAAGGCTTTGTGTAAAGAGTGTGATATCATTCCAAGTCCCACGAAAGGAGGAAGGAAGAAGAAAAGGGAAAGAGAGAAGTGAGGAAAGATCAAGGAAAGAGCTAGAAGCCCAGAGCTAGAAGACCTGAGCCATCAAGAGACTCCCTGTTTCCCACCTACCCAGTGGGGACAATGAGAGGATGGGCTGGGGAGGAAAAAAGGGGTTCCCCTCTCCCAGACGGAAGCCACTGTAGTAGCAGACTGCTCCTGACCGACCCCTCTATGGGGGGGGGTTCCGCCTAGCCATTTAGCAAAGTGTGGACCAGATTTGAAGGACGACCATGCACTCCACAGAGAAAGAACCTTACCAAAGCGATCACTGTCCTCTGCAACCAGAGATTCCATTCGACATAAAGAATCCATCTCTGCCACCAATTCGCCAACTGAAGGCGGCACATTAGACTTCCAATGTCTAGAAATAACTGTTCGTGCCGCAGTCAAGAAATGCCGCAGTAGCCCCTTACTAATACTCGGCAAAGGGCCCGGAATTAGGGATAGCAAAGCTATCTGAGGAGTGGGCACCAGCGGCGCACCTTCCACTTCTGAGTAGATTTCAAAAATCGCTTTCCAGAAGGTCTGCAATACTGGACATGACCACCAAATGTGTAACATTGTTCCGGTCTCAGTCCCACACCGCCAACATAAGTCTGACACCTCCGGGTACATTCTGCTCAGAATCTGTGGGCAACGGTACCATCTAGTCAGTATCTTGAAGTTCGGCATTTTGTGAGACAGAAAATATATTCGATCCCAATCTGCCAGTGACAGGGTTACTCCCAGTTCTCGCTCCCATGTGCTGACGTATGCAGGAGGCTGGTCATCACAGGCCTCTAGAAGTAAGGTATACAGGTTAGATATCACCCGGGCCGGAGGCTCGGTTTGGAGCAACAACGACTCAAATGCAGTGCTAGTGACGATATGCATCCCGCCCGGTAGGGCTGAACGTAAAAAGGTGGACAATTGGGTATGTTCCATCCAAGAAAGCGTCCTCCCCAGGCAAGTCCCGCGCAACTCTGACAAAGGAGGGAGCCTCCCCCCATCCGACATTACCTGACATAGTCTCGTGTCTTCAGAAGAGGACCAAATCAGAAACTGTTTCGTATTGACAGCTGGTAAAAATTCCGGGTTATCAAACAGCGGACTAAGGAGCCCGGGTCTATGTGAAAGGCCCTTTCTAACCATCAGTCTGTCCCACAACGTGAGACAGTGCTGGGTTAGCAATGGCAGGGTCGCAAGCGCCAGCCTATAATCAGGAAGGATCCATGGCAACGATCTAAGTGAGAGCGCGACTATGGACTGCTCGATCTCTACCCACTGTTTCTTGGATCCATTATGAAACCAGTCCACCACCCTTGCGAGTACTCCGGCCTGATAAGTGGGCAAATCCGGGAGTCCAGCTCCCCCCTTCAGTTTTGGGCGGGACAATGACGCAGACAAGAAATGCCGCAGTAACCCCTTCCTAATACTCGGCAAAGGGCCCGGAATTAGGGATAGCAAAGCTATCTGAGGAGTGGGCACCAGCGGCGCACCTTCCACTTCTGAGTAGATTTCAAAAATCGCTTTCCAGAAGGTCTGCAATACTGGACATGACCACCAAATGTGTAACATTGTTCCGGTCTCAGTCCGGGTTATCAAACAGCGGACTAAGGAGCCCGGGTCTATGTGAAAGGCCCTTTCTAACCATCAGTCTGTCCCACAACGTGAGACAGTGCTGGGTTAGCAATGGCAGGGTCGCAAGCGCCGGCCTATAATCAGGAAGGATCCATGGCAACGATCTAAGTGAGGGCGCGACTATGGACTGCTCGATCTCTACCCACTGTTTCTTGGATCCATTATGAAACCAGTCCACCACCCTTGCGAGTACTGCGGCCTGATGATTAGTGGGCAAATCCGGGAGTCCAGCTCCCCCTTTCAGTTTTGGGCGGGACAATGACTTCAGATTAAGGCGCGGCCTCAAAGTGCCCCACACAAAGTTCCGAAAGGCTTTCTCCAATGCCTTAAAAAATGTTCCAGGGATTAATACTGGAAGAGCCTGAAACAGATATAAAAACCGAGGGAGGATGTCCATTTTGATAGCGTTTATGCGGCCAAACAATGACAGTTGCGCTCGATCGTATGAATGTAGGTTTTTGAGAGTGGTTTGCAATAAAGGCTGATAATTGAGAGTGTAAAGATCTACTAGGTCCCTAGGAATCTGGACTCCCAAATATTTGATTGACCTCGCCTGCCATTTAAAATTAAAGGATGACTTTAAGAGCTCCAGTGTCTCAGAAGTTAAGGAAATGTTGAGTGCTTCAGTTTTCGTATAGTTTACCTTAAAGTTGCTGACCTGGCCAAATACTTCGAATTCTCTAATGAGCACTGGTAAGGAAATCACAGGGTTTGTCACAAAGAGCAGGAGATCATCGGCATATAAAGCCAATTTATGACAATCTCCGTCTATTCCTATCCCTGCTATATCTGGGGAATTACGGATAGCCACCGCTAAATGTTCCATCGTGATGACATAGAGTAATGGAGACAGGGGGCATCCCTGTCTAGTGCCATTGGCAATCGAGAATGTTGTTGAAAGTACCGCATTTGCCCTAACTCGTGCAGTAGGTGTCTGGTATAGGGACAATATCTTATCCAGCATAATGGGGCCAAGCCCTACCTGGGTTAGTGCCGATTTCAGAAATCCCCAATGCACCCGATCAAAGGCTTTTTCCGCATCAACCGATATTAAACAGGTGGGTAGAGACTTTTTCAGGACATAGGAAATTAAGAGAGTGGTTTTATTGGTATTATCCCTCGCCTCTCTGTGTCGAACAAATCCTGCCTGATCTTCGTGGATACAACGTGGTAGGAGTGGGGCTAGTCTATTTGCAATGGCCTTAGAATAATGTTTGACATCCACATTTATCAGGGAGATTGGACGGTAATTAGAACAGGCAGAGGGATCTTTCCCTGGTTTGGGAATCACAGTAATGGTGGCCGCTAACGTTTGCGGAGTGAATGGCATGGAGGTTGTAACTACGTTGTATACCTTAGTCATATAGGGAAGAAGTTTAGTTACAAAGGTCTTGTAGAAGGACGCCGGAAATCCATCCGGGCCCAGACTTTTACCCGACGGAGCTGACTTTATGATTGCCTGTATTTCCGATTCCGAGAAGGCCTCCCCTAGCGAGGCCGTCTCGGTCTCCTCTATAGTCGGCAACGCCGTCTGTGCAACATAGGAATCAATTCGCCGTTGGAGGGCACTTGGAGACATATCTGCCAAAGGCCCCTTTAGGTTGTACAGGGCCTGATAGTAGTCCCGAAATGTATTAACAATATCTTCTGGCTTATGTCTGACCTCACCCTGTGTCGTTTTTATCGCCGGTATAAAGGATTGAGGAGCCCGTGGGTGTAATGATCTAGCTAATGCCCTACCACATTTATTGCAATGTTCGTAGGCGAAACGCCTCATCCGGTCTCGAAAAGACGCATGCGCCTGATCTAATAAATCTCTCAGCGAATTTCGAGCTTCTAGTAGCTCCGCCAAAGTCTGGGGGTGTTGGGACTGTTTGTGAGTGGTCTCTAGAGTCCGTAACTGGGACAAGAGCTTTTCAATTTTGAAAGCCCGTTCCCTTTTTAGTCTCAAGCCTTGCTGTATAAATATACCTCTTAATACACTTTTCAACGCTTCCCACTGAACCGGAAGAGGAGTGGAGTCCACCACATGATGATCTAGAAACTCCTCTATTAATGGCCGTTTGGCATACCGCATCCCTCAAAAGATGGGGGTTCAACCGCCAATGCCATTCCCGCTGTTTAGTGTCTGGGAGGGTAAGAGACAAGTAAACAGGTGCATGATCAGCCCAGATCATAGTTCCAATCTGAGACTTCGGGGACCAGGAAAGTAAATGATGACTAATAAGAAACAAATCTATCCTGCTGTACATGTCATGCACCAGAGAGTAAAAGGTGTAGTCCCGTGTTTGGGGGTTGAGAATCCGCCAAATGTCTACCATTTGCATGGCGAACAGCTTAGACTTAAGGGAAGCCAATTGAGAAGCGGAAACGGAGGATCTGCCCGAGGAGGAGTCTGCAACTCTGTCCATTGTGAAGTTAAAATCTCCTGCAGTTACCAAGAGACCTTCTGCAAATTTGGAGAGTTCCGTTAAATAACTCCTGCATACGCGCACCTGGTCATGATTAGGGAGATACAAGTTCGCTACAGTGAACAGTCGCTCACAGATTCGAAGTTTCAGAAATGCAAAGCGCCCCTGGGTGTCATATTGGGTAGCAACAAAAGAGACCGGAAGAGATTTATGTATAGCAATACTCACTCCTCTGGATTTCGCATCAGGGTTGGTACTATGGAACCACTGCGTATAGTATCGATGTTTCAGAGGGGGCACATGGTCGGTCCTGAAATGAGTCTCCTGCAAAAGTCAAATCTGAACACGTTGTTTGTGTATATGATGCAGAATTTGAGCACGTTTTTGCGGGGTATTAAATCCCCGAACATTTAATGAGCAATATTTTAAGGACTCCATCTGGGAAAGAGAAGGAGAGGGGTAAGAGGGAACAGGAGAAAGAGTCAGTGAACTAATGGATTCACTACAGACAGTGATCCAGCCCCAAAACTACTCTGTTTAGGGGAAAGAAGTTAATGTAAAGTGTTGAACCGAACACGCCCTAAGTGTGGGTTTGACTGGACTATGGAAGAAGGAAGCTCCCGACCAACTCCCATATGCCCGAAGCCTTGTATAGACACACACATAAATTATCACATCATCAAACAATAATGGTCAAACAACCCGTACCTGGCTATTGTAGGCCTAGCACCACTACCTCCATGGAGTGGAACTGCCCCCTATCAAGGATGCCATGTATCATATCTAAACGGCTCCCATTACCATACAGGGAAGGATATCAGCTGCTATTCTGACTAAACTGCCATTTATTCCAGGCTAGGTTCCTACCCAGGGGAGGGGGGGGGTTAACTCTGAAACCAGCGTGGCGGAAATGTATATAGGCCATAACCTCTGTCATCTCCCTCCCACCATATCCAAAGGGTCTGCAGACCTGATGTGAGGTGGTCCATATAAGCCCACCTGGCCAATTGCAAGGGAGGAGGTATGTACCCATAATCCCGACCTAGGGGCCCATTCTAATCTGTAATGAATACAACATAAATCCCCAATGTATTCCCCTTCCCCCGCATCCCCAATGCAGCATATTAGGACAAAAAAAGAGTAACCCCAACCACTCCTTATCGGCGAAGCAGAATGTCTCAACATCTTATTCCAGCAATCTTGACCTGGTCGCAGCCAATATCGAGGTAGCAGCCATCTGTGCGTCTCCATAGACAATTCCGCGGGCCAGGCAAGTCCTATAATATACCTGGTAGAGAGGTCATATCTCGGGAACAGAGTCCAACATATGCGACCATGGCTATCATGACCGCTGCATAACTCAGTAAGGCACTAGGGAGGCAGCCGGCGGCGCATCAAAGGAGCAACCTCAAGATTCCTGAGAGGCATGAGCGGGAGCCCCCGGACCCTGCACTCTTCTGCGTCTCACAGGGGTCAAGGAATGATCCATCCGATAATTACGTCTTGGCGTACGCTGCGGCATAGGAGGGAAATACGGCCAATCTGAGATGGAAATCTGTGGGAGATCCAGGGCAGCGAGGAAATCAGGGATATCTTCCGGAGAATAGACCGAATACATGGAGGATCCACGGCGCACTTGTAGTTGGAAGGGGTATCCCCAGGAATACTGGATATCTTTTTCCCGAAGTGCGACAAGTAGGGGTCGTAAGGCTCTCCTTTTTGCCAGAGTGGAAGGAGAAAGATCCGCCAGCAATTGCACCGGAGCCCCATCAAAGTCCAGTGTACCCCTGTTACGAGCTTGCCTCATTATAGATTCTTTAAGTTGAAAAAAGTGGATTCTACACACCACGTCTCGCGGCCTGGCCAAATCCGTGCTTTTTGGACCCAGGGTGCGGTGAGCTCTATCAATTTCCACTGGGGAATCCGCAGGTCTTTCCAGCAACATGTTAAATATACCCTGTAACGTGTGAACGAGGTCCTGGGGCCTGTAGCTTCTGGGATACCCCTGACCCTGATATTGTTCCTCCTATTTCTGTTCTCTGCATCATCCGTCATATCAAAACAGCATTTGTATATGTGCAGAGTGTTGATCCAATAAAATTTGCTGGGAGGCCTGATGCTGCTGAAGCTCCTGTGTTTGCACCTCAATGGCTTCCACAGATTCATTAATATGGGTAATGTCCTCTTTCAAGGAGCGGATCTTATTCTTGCAAACCGCTTCAAGGCGGAAAATATAACCCTCCATATCCCGTTTAGTGGGTATGGCCGCCATTTGTGCCGTTAGTGCCTGTAGCTCAGGGCCCATAATAAGTGCTGATGCCGGGTTAGAGGCTGACTCACCACTCTGAGGCTCCGACGAGCTATCCTGCTGCTGGGCTGGAGGAGTGGTCTTTCCCTGAGGCGGCGTACCTGAGGCGCCGGTGCGGTCCACCATATTGGAGAGACGGGCCGGAGATGCAGGCAGGCCCGGGTCCGAGAAATAATGAGGTATGCCTCTCCTCGTCCTTGTCTGGTTGCTTCTCGCGGGTGTCGGGGGTTTGGTGCATGATCCCCTTCGCATTAGTGAGATGTGTGTCGCAAATAGACGCTATTAATCGGGCTTGGGAGCAGTCAGGGAGCTGGAGTTCTTACACCACGCGTCTCACCAGCGCCATGTCCAGGCCACGCCCCCCCCAGGCGAAATATCTTAATTCATGAAGCCCACTGCTCTATATTAAACCATAGGGACTGGCTTCTAAAGAAGGATCTTTCATAGAAAGAGGAATTTATGTATTCCCAGGGATCTGGAATTACGGGGAAGGCATGGGAGAGACAGATCTGTAGGTTGCATGAATTAAAAGATATTGGGCAGATTAACTACTTCGTCTGGGTCTATAAATTGGGCGCATTTTAACGCAATTTTGATTTTTGCACCTCACTAGATACTTTTTTTTAAATGTCTCAAATAGGGGGCATGGCTTAGTGGGAAAGTAATTGACTCAAAAGGGGCATAGCTTAAATTCCCCTACAATAGACTGACACTTCCTGTTCTGTAGAGATCAATTCTCAGTAGTCATCTCATTATCATCATAGGCAGGATTACAATGAAAGGAAATACCTCTACATACAGTATATATAACACAGGATCCAGCATTGACAATAGGTGATAGCTTCCCTCCTATCCCTTCCTGCACAATGACCACTGCACAGGTCACATAGCATGCCTAGAAACCTCTCCCATAGGAGTCAATGGGTCCCCTCCTATTAACAGGTTCCTATTGTCCATGTGGCTGCTGTAAAGCATTTCTCTAAATTCTGTTAACAGTGCTCAGGAAAGATGACTGCCCCTATAATTATGTACAGAAAACAGAACAAATAAAATCTATAATCAAAAAATAAATACAGATAAGAAAAAAAGATTATGTTCCACCATCTGGTTTGAATTAAGGGAAACAAAATATAGGCGATAGATTCCCTTTATGGATGTTTGCACTGTTCTCTACTTATTTGAAAATGTTATTAAAAACATAAATAACCAAAAAAATTTCCATGTTAATGCAAGAGACTGACCTGATTTATCACCATAGAAGGCAATTGGTATAACTTAGAATCCAAGTTGTAAAACAAAAATGAAAACCTCGAGCACTTGGCAAGATTTATCACATTCCCACATCGTTGTGCAGAAGAAAGGAACAAGAGGGTGGTTAGAAATTATCACTTCATAAAGTGAAGTCAAGTAGCTGATAACCAGGATGATGTAAAGCAGTGTCATGTAATTCTTGTATAGGCATGTTCTGTGTCTTTAGCGCAAGCAAAACAAACAGCATTACAAAAATAATGCAGGAATCATGGTTCATAGGGGGGGGGGAATTTATCGACTTTTCTATGGCAGCTTTTGGTGTAGAAAAGTCGCAAAGAGCCCAAACTTCTCAATTTGCTGAGAAAATTGTGACTTTTGGGCAGTTTACGTTACTCAAGCCACTTTGGGCGTAGTGGATGGGGAGGGGCGACTTGCTGCCTGACAGATTTACATTTATGATGTGATTTTTTTCCTAGGCATTTGTCCTATTTTAGCACAAACTGCATACTTATGCTCGGGCTGTATTCATACACATTTGGCTCTTGATTCACTGTGTCCTGTTTTTATGTGTCGGGGTCTAAGCTGGGAAGGTATTACTTATCATAGTATACACTGAATGGCCACTTTAGTAGGTATACCCATCTAATATCACGTTGGACCTGACGTTCACAACCACAGCAATTAATTGTGACATACAGTTAGGTCAGAATTATTGGACAGAGACAAGTTTTGACATTTTAGCGGTTTACCAAAACATTGAAAATACAGTTATAAAGTTAGGACTTTCTACCTTAAGTTTTGTCTTAAGCAAGTGAAATGCATGCTCGATTGGGTTGAGATCTGGTGATTGGACAAATTAACATTACCATAAATAAAAAAACAAATTGTAATACTTTGTAGAGAATCCTATGCAGGCAATGGCTGCCTGAAGTCTGGAACCCATGGACATCACCACCCGCTGTGTTTCCTCCTTTGTGATGCATTGCCAGGCCTTTACTGCAGCAGTCTTCAGTTGTTGTTTGTTTGTGGGCCTTTCTGCCTTAAGTTTCATCTTAGCAAGTGAAATGCATTCTCGATCGGGATGAGAGCTGGTGATTGACATGGCCATTGCAGAATATTCCACTTCTTTGCCTTAAAAAAACTCCTGGGTTGCTTTCGCAGAATGTTTTGGGTCATTGTCCATCTATACTGTGAAGCGACGTCCAATCAACCTTGCTGCATTTGGTTGAATCGGAGTAGAAAGTATATCCCTGAACACTTCAGAATTAATCCGGCTGCTTCTGTCTTCAGTCACATCATCAATAAACACTAGTGACCAAGTGCCATCACACTGCCTCCACCATTTTTTACAGAGGATGTGGTGTGCTTTGGATCATGAGCCATTCCAAGCCACCACCATACATTCTTCCTCCCATCATTCTGGTACAGGTTGAACTTAGGTTCATCTGTCCAAAGAATGCTGTTCCAGAACTGGGCTGGCTTCTTTACATGTTGTTTGGCAAAGTCTAATCTAGCCTTTCTATTTTTGAGGCGGATTAATGGTTTGCACCTTGTGGTAAACCCTCTGTATTTGCTCTCATGAAGTCTTCTCTTTATGGTAGACTTAGATACTGATACACCTACTTACAGGAGAGTGTTCTTCACTTGGGTAGATGTTGTGAAGGAGTTTTTCTTCACCATGGAAAGAATTCTGAGATCATCCACCACTGTTGTCTTCTGTGGACGTCCAGGCCTTTTGGAGTTCACGAGATCACCTGTGCGCTCTTTCTTTTCAAGAATGTACCAAACTGTTGATTTGACCACTCCTAACATTTGTGTGATCTCTCTTGTGAAAGGAGCAAATGAGCGCCGATCAATGAGCGGTCTCGTCGGTCAGTGTAATACCACCTTAAAAGCAATCGTAAATCCCAGTTTTCAGAAGAAGTAACAATGCAAACATGATACACTTCAGAAGAAATATTGAGATTGTGGTGAATTAAAAGGAACAACGATGGTAGTATGCCAAACTCTGAGGGTGGTTTTACATAGGAATATTTTCTGCCCTGTAACAAGTCCTGATTGACAAAACAAGCAGGTCGATCTGTGCTCTTTTGCTCCATTTACATGGAATGATGATTAGCCATATGGAGACAAACAATTATTAATACGACCGTTCTACCCAATACCAGTTTGCATATTGTCGGCGGGACATGGGGAGATGTGCTGCCGACAAACAACCATTCTATTTATTTTTTTGCAAACCTTTCATTAACATTTTGCCTTTAATCTTCACAGCGAACCATCACATAACTATTCAGTTATAGTAATTACCATATACTTGCAAAAGAAAAAAAAAGAAACATGATAAAAAAACAGAACAAAAGCATAGTTATGCCTTATAATATGTTGCAATAATATGATATATCACTACAGTAATACAATAATGTGTATCTGCGAGATACTCATGATTTAAAGACAAGTATTTAGGCTAGGGAAACTCTACTTCATGTTATGAAACACCAGTCTGCCATGCCCATGCCGGAGCAACTCCCTTCAGTCCCCCCCCCCCCCCACAATAATTACAACTGTTTGATCCTTTACTCAACCATTATGAAATTAAATTGTCAAGGAATACTCAAAAATCTGTTTGCCTTTTTGTCACTAATCCCTCTTGCTACCAGTTCCTGTTCTAAACTTTTATGGTCAGATTTCAGGACTTGAACGAGTGATAAAGGAGATAGCTCCCAGACTACCCCTCAAGTTTTACTTTTAATATCATAGTGCGTAATGGTCTCCATCAAATTGGTTATTTCTGCCCCGGATCAGTTTGCTAAATACATTTTCACATGTTATTTTTTTATGTCTTTTAGTGTAAAAAAATTTTTACCAAGTTTTTGTAACTGAGCTATGACCTCTGAAATTCTTGGAATGTCGGTCAACATTCAATTAATTTTTTTTACCATAGTAAAGGCCCTTTTATCCGGCAAACGAATGCCCACAGTGCGCTAGTTTCCGATAATTGCCAGATAATTGCCCTGTGTAAACAGGGCAACAATCAGCCGATGAACGAGCAAATGATTAAATGCCGAAACTATTATCGTTGCCGGCAGCACTTGTCTCTGTGTAAAAAGGGAGATGTGATGCCGACTTGATAGAAATGTATGGGGACGAGCGATCGGAGAAACGATCGCTCGTCCCCATACTAGCTCCTTGTGAAAGGAGCAAATGAGCGGCGATCAACGAGCGGTCTCGTCGGGCCGTGTAATACCATCTTAAAAGCAATCGTAAATCACAGTTTACAGAAGTAGTAACAATGCAAACATAATGCACTTAAGAAATATTGCACAAGCCTTTATTTTTCTGCATTCCATAAACATATCACTGTGTCAAAACTTTAAACAAGGCCAAAAATGTGCCGAATTCTTCTATAGCGTGCAAAGGATCTACCTCGAGATTCTTTTTAGAAAAGAAGCACGTCTTCTGCAAAGATTGTCACCAAGTTTTTTTTTCCAATTTGTATGCCATTATAAAGAAAGGAATCCTGCAGATATCTCGCCAAGGTCTCCAAGGCAAAGTTAAATAACAGGGGAGACAAAAAGGTATCCCTGTTTATGCAATTGTTCAATAGGAAGGGAAGGGATAGGACCTAGGTGTGTATCCAAGCAATGTGATTTTCATATAATCCCAAGAGGAATACTTTAAAGTTGCTTGTTATAAACCATTCTGTCTAACACCATCCCCAGGCAGGACCATTTTACATTGTTAAATACCTTTTTGGAATCGAAGTCCAATAAAATAAGATGCTCTCCTGGCTGGGGATGGATTTTTATTTTATCTAAAACAGTAATGATTTTCATGACCGCCGAGCAATTTTTAACAAATCCCACCAGTGAGGAGCCAAACAAAAATGGGAGAACCAAAGCCAGGCAATCTGTAAAAGTTTATATATAATTTTTAGATCCTGGTCTATTAATGATATTGGCCTATATAAGCCGTCAGGCAAATCTTTTCCCGGTTTCGGGAGTAATTTAATATATGGGGCAATAAATGCTAAAAAGCAAGCATTTAAAAGAAGCGCTAAAAGTGAAAAGTAAAAGCTATAGGAAAAATAGGTATTATGTAAAAAACAGGTAAAGACAGCAAAGACTTTATAATGTTCTTCAATTACATAAATAATGAAGTTAAACTGAAAGTGTTGGCCATTTAAAAAGTAGTGAATGAGAAATTGTGGTGGTTGATGAGGAAAAAGCTTACTTATTGAAAGAAAAAAAAAAAATTCTCCACTGTGTTTACAGAGGAGAATGAAATGTCAGGTGAAATCCAGTGGAAGAAAGTAAAATCTCCATTAAATGTCACCTGTCTAACCCAGGAAGAAGTGCAGAGCTGCCCTAAAAATATTAAAATAGACAAATCATCAGGTTGAGATGGCAAATACCCTCAAGTTCCAAGGGAATCAAGTAATGATTACTACAGTACCGAGAAAGATTATCAATATTAGGGTTATTTAATTTAGAAAAAAATACGGCTGAGGGATGAACCTAATAACTACCGTATTTTTCGGACTATAAAAGACGCCGTTTTTAGCAAGAATAAATCTTGCTAAAAAGTCCCTGCATCTTATAGTCGGCAGTCAAGGGACCCGGCAGCGCCAGGCCCCCTGACCGCTCCTTACTTAACCCTTTCCCGACCCATGATGTGCCAGCACATCATGGAGCGAGGAGGGGATGATGTATGGAGAGGTCTCACGCACTGAGCCCGCTCCATAAATTGCAGGTGTCAGCTTCTGACACGCTGCTAACGGCCAGGAACAGCGATCGCACTGTTCCTGGCCGTTTAACTAGTTAAATGCTGCGGTCAATAGCGACCGCGGCATTAATAGTGTTTTTTCCATGAATAACATTTAGGACATATCTCTAGAACGGGGCCTGGCTCCGCTGTCTTCCGGTCACTTCCTGGTTACATCGTCGCTGAGCTCCGCAGTTTCCGTAACTCCCATAGAACTGAATAGCAGTTACGAAAAAAGCGTAGCATGCTACGCTGCTTTTATAACTGCCATTCACTACTAAGGGAGTTACAGAAACAGCATAGCTCAGCGAGTTACGCTGTTTCCGTAACTCATCCATGTATTGCAGTGTATTGTACCAGTAATCTATAGACCGCTGGCTCAAGTCCCCTAGGGGAACTAAAAAATTTGTAAAAAAAAGTTAGCTACATTTTCAGGAGTGTAACATTTTTTACAAGTGTAAAAAAAAAAAAAACCTTTTCCCATTTTTCCCCAAGCACAACGTAAAAATAAAAAAATTATAAAAGAATTGGTATCGCTGCGTCCGTAAAAGTCTGAAACTATTACAATATGGCATTTGACTCCCACAGTGAATGGCGTAAAACAAATAAATTTGAAACCCCAGAATTGTCGTCTTTTGGTCACCATAGCGCTAAAAAGAATGAAATAAAAAGTGATAAAAAAAATCGTATGTACCAAAAAAATTGTGCTAATAAAAACTACAGCTCACTCCGCCAAAAATAAGCCTTCACACTACTCAAACGATGGAAACATATAAGTTATAGCTCTCACAATTTGGTGAAACGGAACAAATAATTTTTTTAACCAATAGTTTTTTCTTTGTAAAAGTAAAATATGAAATTTTTTCCTATTTTCTTTTGTCTAAAACCTGGGTGCGTCTTATAATCCGAAAAATACGGTATGTATAATTACATCAAAGGTCCATACAGAGATCTCTCTCATGGTGTATTCATACCCAAGATTGTAACTATACCAAGAGGGCATCCTCTACGTCTAGAGGAAAGAAGATTTCTACATAAACATAGAAGGGGATTCTTTACTGTAATAGTAGTGAGACTATAGAAATCTCTGCCAGAGGAAGTTGTTCTGGTGAATTCACTGAAAGATTTTAAAAGGGGCCTGGATGCCTTTCTTGAGTGTAATAATATTACAATAATATTACAAGTTAGGGTTACTAGATTACTGTAGATGGGTTGTTGATCCGGGGATTTATTGGGATTGGCATATTGGAGTCATGAAATATTTTTTCCCTAAAATGCGGAAAATTGGCTTTTGCATCATGGGGGTTTTGCCTTCCTCCAGTTTAACATTGCAGAATAGGCTGAACGAACATATTTCTTGTTTTTGCCTTACAAATCATTATATGCGACCTTGAAGGCATCAGGAATTTTTCCCGATATAAAGCATGTCATTAAATAAGATTGTAGGGCAGTTGGGACAATCTACTTTCCAGAGTTTTAAAATTCTCCCGTATACCCGTCGGGCCTGGAGACTTGCCATTATATACACCCTAATAGATATCTTAATCTCTACCTCACTAATGTCCAAACCCAACATTATTTTCGGTTTGTCCATCAAGGCAGGCAACGATAGGTTGTTTTAAAGCGACAGACCCCCTTCCGGATTTGTTATGTGCCATGACAGACCGTGTGGAGAAGTTGTGGATGGGGTCTAGATTTCCCCAAAATGTATGGCTTCTTCTACCTAAAACAACCAGGGAGTAAATTCAGCTAATTATTTCTCTGCATTAGGTTTGGTTTAAAACTTGGTAATCGGGCTTGGTTGTTGGAATGGGGAGAAAAAGGTGGGAGCCCCCTCTATCCTCACAATCCTGGTCTTTGGTTTTCTAATGTAATTAGGGGTTTGGCATGATGACCCTTTAAAAAATTGCAGCTCAGTTAGAATGGTCTTTCTCAGCCTGAAAAAAGGAGCAGTAGCTAGGAGCCTGTGAGAGCATTACATTCATATCCGGTTGTATGGATTGCATTGTTTATGGTGCCAGGTATTCGGCCTGCACTGTGTCAGATAGGATACTTTAATGTGTAGTTAGAGCTAGAGAGGCATAGGTTTTTCATTTGGATTGTTGTGTATTCCTTTTACAACCTGAAAATACAACTGACCCCTGCTGTGTGGACTGCAATTTCCTTGCTTGTGTGCCTGTTGCAAAGTGCCCCTCTACCCCAGGAGACTGTTTCGCTAACTAATACGTTAACTCCTTCCTATCGAGCTACACCTTGGTTGTGGTTTAATAAAAGGAGGGATTATCCTTGTATCATTTATTATCCACCGCAAACACAAGCCACCAACTTTGCAGTAACTCTTTAAGGCTTCCTTCACATCTGCGTCAGGGTTCCGTTCAGTCAGAGCTTTCAGTCAGGGGAACCCATGAACGGAACACTATCTGAAACTAACAGAAACCATAGGTTTCCGTTTGCAACACCAATGATTTCACTGGTGGCAGATCCGGTGCAAATGACTTCCGTTTGTCACCGTTGTGCAAGGGTTCTGTCGTTTTGACGGAATCAATAGCGTAGACATAGTTGATCGGTCCTCGTTTGCTCATGTCACACGTCCCCATACATTATTATCATGTCGGCCGCGCATGTCCCGGTTTACACAGGGAGACGTGCTGTCGACAACGATATTTCACTTTTTTAAAACTATACGACCAACAGATGATTGAGCGTTTGCACAAGAGGAAAGATTACTTATCAGTCAATGTCATTACGTATTGCATTGACTGTGGTTTCTTTTTTCTCTTCAGTTTATAATGAGTGGTTTTCTGCAATAAATACTTTGACTTGACAAGCATGAGATAACCGATTAGTGGGCTGTAAACTCAAAATTAACTTAATTGAGAGACATTCTGTTACAAAGCCAAATGCGGACGATGTGAACACTATGTTTCAAACGAATTTGGCTAGAGTCTAATCCAGGGAGGAGTTTAAAAAATGTCCAGGTTTTTACCCCTTAACCCCTATATAGGGCTTCTGGACTTTGCAGAGAATCCCAAATTTGCTATCCCTGGAGTAGTTCTGTAAAAACTGACATGTAGAGAAATGGGGACTGATTTGTGGTAACAAGCCAGGCAGAGGTCAGGGCAGGCAAAGAATGCTCAATACGGAGAGACTAGTAGAAGCTCAGGACAGCCAGAGTAGGGTCAATATGGAGAGACTAGCAGAAGGTTAGGCGGCAGACAATAACAGTAGTCAGGAAGCAAGCCAGGTCAACATCCGGAAAAAAAAAGAGAAGTAGACCGATGCACACAACAGGTAAAAAAAATAATCAAATTGCTCTAGTCCAGAGTGATGGGGAGGGTACCTAAAGTAGCCTGGGAAAACCTGGGTGAGAGCAAGGTTTAACCATTAGGGAACTGAAGCAAAAGGGTGTGGTCACAAGCCCAAGGACTTTAGCCCCTTCCGTCTGCAGACATTTCTTTAAAATGACATTTTTGGTTTTTTTCTCCCCACTTTCCAAAAGCCACAACTTTTTTTAAATGTTTTTTGTCAATATAGCCATATAGTTACATAGTTTGCACGGTTGAAAAAAGACACACGTCCATCAAGTTCAACCAAGGGATGGGAAAGGGGAAGCAAAAAATGTCTACACATAGGAGCTAATATTTTTTTGTTGTAGGAAATTATCTAAGCCTTTTTTAAAGCCATCTACTGTCCCTGCTGTGACCAGCTCCT
This sequence comes from Rhinoderma darwinii, assembly GCF_050947455.1. Classification (NCBI taxonomy): domain Eukaryota; kingdom Metazoa; phylum Chordata; class Amphibia; order Anura; family Rhinodermatidae; genus Rhinoderma; species Rhinoderma darwinii. Next base: position 219,156,053 of record NC_134688.1, on the reverse strand, counting down.
GCGGTGACTATTCCATAGATTCACAGTTGCCACAGTAAAGAAGGCTTGTCGCCTCTGCAGGTTGAACCTTTCTTTTTCCAGAGGGCTTGTTTTTTGCAGGATGAGTTGTAATCTTTCTAGAGCATCTTGAGGACTTTGACCAATTGTGTTTACTGTTGCACAGCAGTACATATATGGTCACATGACAGGCTAGGTAGCTGTCAGCTTGTACAGGAAGCTGCTAAAGGATGTATTGTAAGAGGGCTAGGATGGAAAAAACATCACAAATATTTTGAATAACAAAGATGGAATTAAAGGGGCTTTACCATCTTAGACATTTATGGCTTCACCTGTTTCAGCGGCCGCAGAATCCTGACAGAGGCTATTGTGTTGTATAGTTGTTACGGCAGCGCTTGCTCAGCTGTTTCCGTAACTTCCATTGAGCTACTCTATGCCTGGATTCTGCGGCTGACTAATTATAATGCGAGGCAGGGGTCCGGGGACTCCCGTTATCAATATAGGTGCGGGTCCCACAGACAGGAAGAGTGCGCTGTTGGATTTGTCAGAATCAGCAGCACCTCTAGCTATGTACAAGACTTTTACCGACTCAACAGCAGAAAAATGGTAGGAGATTTTTAATTAAAGACGAATTGGAAAGTTTATTCATTTTGCATTAGGAAGGAAATGAACAATAAAAAAAAATAATAAATTCAGTGCAAAAATTCCATAGCTTTTAAAGAAAATATGTTTATTACTTGATTTTACTGGCAGATGCTACTCCTTTCATTGACCACCACATGTTTTTTGTGTTTCTACTCATTATACATTATAAAAGCACAAGAAAGTACTTTCATTATACTCCACAGTGGCTTCTCCATGCACATGAGTGTACTTTATTATTTATAGTATGTGTGATGTTGGCATTTAGAATTTTTTTTTTACTGGCTATCATTTTAGCTAATCCATACGATGTAAAACATTGTATTAATTACTATTATTATATGATATTACATGCTTTACCCATCATTTTTTTCCCGTGTCAGCAATTGAGTCATGTTACTTGAAAAATAGTATCTCATAGTACACCGTGTTCCAAATTATTATGCACATTGGATTTAAGTGTTATAAACATTTAATTATTAGTTTTTCAATTAAACTCATGGATGGTATTGTGTCTTAGGGCTCTTTGGATCATTGTAATCAATCTCAGACACCTGTGATAATTGGTTTGCCAGGTGTGCCCAATCAAAGGAAAACTACTTAAGAAGGACGTTCCACATTATTAAGCAGGCCACAAGCAATATGGGAAAGAAAAAGGATCTCTCTGCTGCCAAAAAGCGTGAAATAGTGCAATACCTTGGACAAGGTATGAAAACATTGGATATTTCAAGAAAACTTAAGCGTGATCATCGTACTGTGAAAAGATTTGTGGCTGATTCAGAGCACAGACGGGTTTGTTCAGATAAAGGCATAATGAGGAAGGTTTCTGCCAGACAAATTAATAGGATTAGGAGAGCAGCTGCTAAAATGCCATTGCAAAGCAGCAAACAGGTATTTGAAGCCGCTGGTGCCTCTGGAGTCCCGCGAACCTCAAGGTGTAGGATCCTCCAGAGGTTTGCAAGTGTGCATAAAGCTATTATTCGGCCACCCCTAAACAATGCTCACAAGCAGAAACGGTTGCAGTGGGCTCAGAAATACATGAAGACTAATTTTCAAACAGTGTTGTTTACTGATGAGTGTTGTGCAACCCTGGATGGTCCAGATGGATGGAGTAGTGGATGGTTGGTGAATGGCCACCATGTCCCAACAAGGCTGCGACGTCAGCAAGGAGGTGGCGGAGTCATGTTTTGGGCTGGAATCATGGGGAGAGAGCTGGTAGGCCCTTTTAGGGTCCTTGACAGTGTGAAAATGACCTCTGCAAAGTACGTAGAGTTTATGACTGACCACTTTCTTCCGTGGTACAAAAAGAAGAACCGTGCCTTCCGTAGCAAAATTATCTTCATGCATGACAATGCACCATCTCATGCTGCAAAGAATACCTCTGTGTCATTGGCTGCTATGGGCATAAAAGGAGAGAAACTCATGGTGTGGCCCCCATGTTCCCCTGACCTCAACCCTATTGAGAACCTTTGGAGCATCCTCAAGCAAAATATCTATGAGGGTGGGAGGCAGTTCACATCAAAACAGAAGCTCTGGGAGGCTATTCTGACATCCTGCAAAGATATTCAAGCCGAAACTGTCCAAATACTCACAAATTCAATGGATGCAAGAATTGTGAAGGTGATATCAAAGAAGGGGTCCTATGTTAACATGTAACTTGGCCTGCTAAGTTTTTTTTTATTGAAAGAGCTTTTGATTTCTGTAAATATGACCTCCTGATGCTGCAAATTCAACAAATTACCATTTTAGTTCTCTTTACAACCTTTCAAATGTTTTGATCTCTGTTGTGCATAATAATTTGAAACCGTGCATTTTGAGTTTTTTACTTCTAAAAAAAAATCTGTTATCATTAGGAGATTTGTTCAATAAAATTTGCATTATACTCCAACGGTTGATGGCTTGAAGATTATACTGACTGTCATTTGCATCAACTATTTAGGAAAATCAGCGAAAAATAACATTTGCATAATAATTTGGAATGCGGTGTATAAGTCAGTTCAATAATTCAACCCAGACAAATTGTAATATAATAGTCTTTTATTCTTTAAAAATTCCACTCATATACAAATATTGTTAAAAATCAGAACCCACTCTAAACAGGAATACATTTCAACAAAAAAGAAAAACTGAATAATATTTGGTCAAACCTTTTCCAAGATGTTCTGTAAAATAGAAGCTCCTTAAATATAGAATATATTAATTAATTACAGTAAGATCTCTTGCATTTTTTCTGTACAATGAATCTACTCAGTAGTATAGCAAGTGTACACATTCCTATGCATCCTGGTGGCATGAGATACAGTATATCTGAGAGTATGAGAAAACAGTGGGCAGCATTTTACCACTACAGTAGATAATTTATAGTGTGGAATCAGTCCCTTTTATACATTTTAAGGCAAAAATTTGAACTAAGAAAGATGTGAAAGCATTCTAAGCAATATTTCTTACAAAGTATTAACCCCAAACAACAGATACTTTACTTCTGCTCCTTTTGCGTGTTCTAACATGTTCCCACTAAGAAGCCATGCCACAAATGTCTCTTTCATTGTCACTTGTCACCAGATAGGCTAATATGTACTGCACTGCAAAGTACATACATAGATTTAAGGCCCTTTTACACGGGCCAATTATTGGGCGAACGCTCGTTGACATTTTCATCTTCTGATCGTATCGTTTTAAAAAAGACAAATATTATCGTTGTCGGCAGAACATCTCCCTGTGTAAACAGGGAGACGCGCTGCCGACATGATAATAATGTATGGGGACGAGCGATCGGAGTAACGACAGTTCGTCCCCATACATAGCTCCTTGTGACAGGAGCAGACGAGCGCCGATCAACTAGCTGTCTCGTTGATCGGCACTCGTTTACACGGCCCAGGACGGGCCATGTATTAGGACCTTAAAGCGATTGATAGTAGCGTTGGTTCAGCTTTTAAAATGGCAATGCATTATTTATACGCAACCTTTATGAAGGGAGAAACTACATGTTTTGAAAGTGGACCCTATACAGTATTTCTGAAGATAAATTTGCTATGATTCGCAACCATGAAGAGTGCTGCATATATCAACTACCTCACTATTGAATAGCACATTCCTAGAAGTAAGCAGGAACCCGGAAAGAAGCAAGATATGAAAAGTAAATGCTAATACTTGCCAGAAAAGAGTAGGCTTTCAGGGTACTAAAGGACCGGACACCTGGTACACTTATTATTCTTCTTATATCAGACAGATCACATAATAACATTGACAACCATGTAATGATTTGGATGGTTCGGGGTTAAAATTTAATTTTTAATTAATGAGAACACATTGGGAGAAACTGATCAAATCTAGTTAAAAAGAAAAGCAGCCAATAAGGTAATGCTTTACATTGGGTTTGTTTTAGAAAAGTAACTGCTTTATTCTGATTGGCTGCTAAGGGGAACAATGTTTTTATTGATAGGGAACTTATTAGAATTTCAACAAGGATCAAGATGCAATCCTTGTGACAGACTAAATTCTACCCTTTGTGTAGATGGATGGATCTAATGTCTGAGGTTGTAGTGATGACAATGACCCCGTTTACTATAGGATCCCTAATCTCTATTTATTTATTTATTTCTTCGCAATTATCTTTGAGACATTATTAAGAAAGTCCACTAACGAATATGTAATTAGTGTGCAATGCAGCCTTGGATGAAATATCTGCCATGAAAATGAATATAGGAGCTATAAAACAATGTTTCTATCTGCAGTAATAACAGTAAACTACTAAAACAAAGCAGCCAATGACCCCATAAACCATTTCTACTTACTTTCCACCCCTTACAAACAACTTATAGTGCTAGACAAACCTCAGAACACAGCATTTGTGCGGATACGTTGAAATGGATGAAGGACACACCAGAGCTCTCTTGACAGATACATACACAGTAAAGAAGATGTGAGACTGCTTAAAACTTCACACAGTGAATGTCACAGCTTCTCAGTGTCATAGCTGAAGGACATTGGACAATCTGTAGATCAGAGGTGGATAAGCTGATGACCGCATATATTTTTTGGCAATAGCATGAACGTAGTCTTTGACCTGCCTTTACACAAGCCGACTACAAATAATTGTAACCAGGAAGCGTCTCCTTTCCGCATGATGACAGGCTGTTGCTGTTAATGCACGTAGTAGCCTTCCCAAAGTTACATCATTTCACGTGTATGTCAGCACCAACAGGGACGAAGGACCTCTTCACATTACATAAGAGAACAACTAGCAAATCCTGATTTTCCAGAATCCTGCACGACCAAAATGATTTATTTTTATCCCCAAGCCACAATTAAGATGTCCAGTTATTGCACCGTTATGTACAGAAAAAAAGCTACAAACAAATATTTATCTTTTTTTTTTTTCCTCTTTTTTTTCTTGTTTATGCGTTTATGTATTTCACCCACATTGTTGTGATAGGTGGAAATATGAAAGACCTGTCGCCGTTGAAGACGTGCAAACACATGGGATTCTTCACTTTGGATTGTGGTGATGGAAAACGTTACTTAGAAATATTGTTGTCGGAGTGTTGTGGATATCGTTTCATCCTACAAGAGCAAAAAGAAAAAAAATATGTTAATCTTGAGAAACACTTCTTAGTAATTAATCTAAAAAAAAATAATCACCAGTTTTGAAAACGCCTAGCTCAGTCTTAGATACAATTTTACCAATTATTAGGAAATTACTTTTAGTATAATTCTCGAATATAGTTTCATCATTCATAGTTTTCCTTTTCAGTAACGGAGCAGAACTAAGGCTCTGTTACATCCGTTTGTGTATGTCCATAGTATATACAGTGAAGGAAATAAGTATTTGATCCCTTGCTGATTTTGTAAGTTTGCCCACTATCAAAGACATGAACAGTCTAGAATTTTTAGGCTAGGTTAATTTTACCAGTGAGAGATAGATTATATATAAAAAAAAAAACAGAAAATCACATTGTCAAAATTATATATATTTATTTGCATTGTGCACAGAGAAATAAGTATTTGATCCCTTTGGCAAACAAGACTTAATACTTGGTGGCAAAACCCTTGTCGGCAAGCACAGCAGTCAGACGTTTTTTTGTAGTTGATGATGAGGTTTGCACACGTTAGATGGAATTTTGGCCCACTCCTCTTTGCAGATCATCTGTAAATCATTAAGGTTTCGAGGCTGTCGCTTGGCAACTCAGATCTTCAGCTCCCTCCATAAGTTTTCGATGGGATTAAGGTCTAGAGACTGGCTAGGCCACTCCATGACCTTAATGTGCTTCTTTTTGAGCCACTCCTTTGTTGCCTTGGCTGTATGTTTCGGGTCATTGGCTGAACTCTTAATGGTTGGTAGGGGATCAAATACTTATTTCTCTGTGCACAATGCAAATAAATATATATAATTTTGACTGTGATTTTCTGTTTTGTTTTTTTTTTTATAAAATTTAATAAAATCTATCTCTCACTGGTAAAATTAACCTAGCCTAAAAATTCTAGACTGTTCATGTCTTTGACAGTGGGCAAACTTACAAAATCAGCAAGGGATCAAATACTTATTTCCTTCACTGTATATGCTAGATGTAAGCAACCATATGCCATAAAGTCTCTAACAGCAGGGTGAGACTGTAGATACAACCCCAGATTCACTGTATTGACATACAGTATGGTAAGAATTCAGTGCTCCTGTGAGATTCCAAGCTCAAGTGCTGTAGCAAAAGCACTTTTTGATATGCAATTAAAAGATTTTTACTACTTTAATATAAAAACAATGTTTTAAGAAAGACAGCACCACTTTATCCTAAATACCAAAGTCAATTAATAGATTAGGTCCATGTATCATTCCTGCCCTGGTTAACTAGTTTTATCATTATTTTACCCCCTTAAAGGGGTTTTCCCACGAGAGACATTTATGACACATCCACAGGATATGTCATAAATGTCAGATAGATGCGGGTCCCAGCTCTGGGACCCACACTTATCTCCAGAAGGGGGCCCCCTAAACCCCGTTCAGCCGCTGTGTGTTGCGGCTGAATAAGGTGTTTTCCGACCATGAAAAGCGTTATATGGTCGTCAGTTACATAAACAGCGTAACTCGCAGAGCTACACTGTTTACGTAAGTCTCAGTTTAGGGGGCCCCGTTCTGGAGATAGGTGTGGGTCCCAAAAGGTGGGACCCGCATCTGACATTTATGACATATCCTGTGGATGTTCAGAAAAAGCGTGGTGAACAGCAGCACACGTCTCCCAAGCTTTTTCTGAAGATTGCATTACGTCAGACTGGGTTTGTCTGATCTTACAGCGTGACACCGCTCCAGATAACGGGATTTGTGCCGCTTCAAATATTGCATTTTTTGGATTATATCCTGTGGATGTATCATAAATGTCTCTCGTGGGAAACCCCTTTCCACTGTGGCCACTTTTGTCCTTCCTGACAGAGCCTTATTTTTCAAATCTGACATGTGTCACTTTATGTGGTAACAACTTTGGAATGCTTTTACCTGTTTTCTTGTGACATATTGGACTTTATGTTAAAAAAATTAAGTCGATAAATTCAATATTTATTTGAGAAACCAAAATTGAGAAAATATGCAAAAATCATCATTTTTCTAAATTTAAATGTATGCGCTTGTAAAATTGATAGTAACAGGACAAAATAGTTACTAGTTAACATTTCCCTACTATATGTTTCCATCCATTTTTTGAACGCGCTTTTATTTTTCTAGGACGTTACAAAGCTTAGAACTTAAGCAGCAATTTCTCACATTTTCAAGAAAATTACAAAAACCTATTTTTTCATGCACCAGTTCAGGTCTGAAGTGGTTTTAAGGGCCCTATATATTAGAAATCCCCCATAAATCACCAAATTTTAAAAACTGCACCCCTCAAAGTATTTAAAACAGCATTTAGAAAGTTTCTTAACCCTTTAGGCGTTTCACAAGAATTAAAGCAAAGTAGAGGTCAAATTTCATTTTTTTTTTTTTTTTTTAAGAAATTCAGGTTTAATTAATATTTTTTGTAACACAGAAGGTTTTACAAGAAAAATGCAACCCAATATTTATCCCACACGTGGTCCTAGTGTGCTAATGGACCCAAAAGAGCACCCAGTGCATTTTGGGGCCTTCTTTTTTTTAGATTATATTTTAGGCACCATGTCAGGTTTGAAGAAGTCTGGTGATGCCAAAACAAAGGAAACTCCCCAAAATAGACCCAATTTTGGGAACTACACCCCACAAGGAATTAATCTAGGAGTGTAGTGAGCATTTTGAACCCACATGTGTTTCATAGATTTTATTATAATTTGGACACAAAAATAAAGCTCCCCAACATTTGTAAAGCAACTTCTCCAGAGTATGCAAATACCCCATATGTGGTCATAAACTGCTGTTTGGGCACACGGCAGGGCTTAGAAAGGAAGGCGCGCTATTTGGCTTTTGCTGGATTGGTTTCTTGGCACCATGTGGCGTTTGCAAAGCCCCTGTGGGACCAAAACAGTGGAAACTCCCTAAAAGTCACTCCATTTGGGAAACTACACACTGAGGAATTTATCTAGGGGTGTAGTGAGCATTTTGACCCCACAGGTGTTTCATAGATTTTATTAGAATTGGGCAGTGAAAAAAAAAAATTCCAATAAGATGTACCTTTTAGCTCAAATTTTTTCATTTTCTCAACAAATCAAAAGAGAAAAACACCCCAGTATTTGTAAAGCAATTTTTCACGAGCACGGCACTACCCCATATGTGGTCATAAACCGCTGTTTGACCACCCAATACGGCTCTGAAGGGAAGGAGCGCCATTTGGCATTTGAAGTGCAGATTTTGCTGGATTGGTTTCTGGGCGCTATGTCGCATTTGCAAAGCCCCTGTGGGACCAAACCGTGGAAAACCCCCAGAAGTGAACCCATTTTGGAAACTACACTCCTCAAGGTATTCACCTAGGGGTGTAGTGAGCATGTTAACCCTGCAGGTGTTTTCCAGAAATTTGTGTGCACTCGATGTTGCAGAGTGAAAATGGGAAATTTTCCATTGACATGCCAATATGTGGTGCTTAGCTTGTGCCACCATGAAAAGACAGCTTTCTAATTATTATGCTGTGTTTCCGGGTTTTAGAAACACCCTACATGTGGCCCTAATCTTTTACCTGGACGATCGAAAGGCTCAGGAGTGAAAGAGTACCATGCGAAATTGAGGCCTAATTTGGCGACTTACAAAGTATTGGTTCACAATTGCAGAGGCTTGGATGTGAAATAATAAAAGAAACCCCTGAGAAGTGACCCCATTTTGGAAACTACACCCCTCAAGGCATTTATTAAGGAGTGTGGTGAGCATTTTCACCCACAGGTCTTTTCCATAAATGATTGCGCTCCTGATGGTGCAAAGTAAAAATAGCAGTTTTTCCCAAATATGTAATTTCAGTGGCAAATATGTTGTGTCCAGCTTGTGCCACTGGAAACACACACCCCAAAAATTGTTAAAAGGGTCCTCCCTTGTTTGGCGATGCCACATATGTGGATGTAAACTGCTGTTTGATCACGCTGAAGGTTTCAGAAGGGACGGAGCGCCATTTGGCTTTTGGAGTGTGGATTTTGCTTGTAGTAGTTTTGTTTTGAGTCTTACTGGTGTTTCCGTTTATAATGAGGGGGTACATGTAAGGCGGGCGGAGTATATAAGGGGCATAGTCAGGTGGTATAGTTGGGTAAAAAAACAAAACAATAAAATAATTAATAGATATTTGTTACGCTGTGACACAATCCTTTCTGCACAGGCCGGTGTCACACTAATAAATGGTCTTTACTTATTCCCCTTTCGGTCCACACTCGGCACCTTTGAAGTTTGGGGAATTTTGCTGGGAAAATGTTGTCCTGGTATAATACGGGCGCCCTCACTTCCAGCAGATATGTTTGGGCCCTCCCCTTCCTGGTTCTCTAATTTTAGGGGCCTTGATAATTCGCTACTTGAAACAGAAGGAACGTTCCCCTCAGGCCTGCACAATTGCATATTTTTCTTTCCTGACTTTTTGGAGCCTTAACTTATTATATTTTTTCATAGACGTAGTGGTATGAGGACTGTTGTTTTGTGGGACGATCTATAGTTATTATTGGTATCATTTTGGGGTACGTGACTTTTTTTTTTTCTTATTCAAAATTTTATGGAGTTTCAGAACACAAAATTACAAAACATAGTGGAGGGAAGGCCTCCACACCTTAAAACATGTGACTTTTTGATCACTCTTTATCCTTTTCTTGGGAGGCCAGGTAAGCAAAAAACAGCAATTCTGATTTGTTTTTTTTTATATAGCGTTCACCACGTGTCCTAAATTACATGTTGACTTTATTCTGCGGGTCAGTAAGATTCCAGAGATACGAAATTTATAGCACTTTTTTATGTTTCACAACTTTTTGCACAATAAAATTATTTTTTCTGTCGCCATGTTGTAAGAAACATAACTTTTTCATTTTTTTGTCGACAAAGCTGTATGAGGGCTTGGTTTTTTGTAAGACTAGCTATAGTTTTTAGGGGTAGCATTTTTGGATACATGCGACTTTTTGATCACTTTTTATTTAAATTTTTGGAAGACAAAGTGACCAAAAAACAGCAATTCTGAGCAGTTTAGGTCGCGGTGATACCAAATATGTATGGTTTATTATTATTTTTCAATAATAAATGACTTGATAAGGGAAAAGGGGTCTATTGTGTTATATTTTATTACTTGAAATGTATTTTATTTTTTACAACTTTTATTTGAACTTTTTTTACACTTTGTTTCACACTTTTTTTTTTAGTCCCACTAGGGGACTTGAAGGTCCAACTGTTTGATAGATGTTTTAATACATTGCACTACCTATGTAATGCAATGTATTAGTACTGTCTGTGGTTCACGGACAGCGAGCCTATCAGGCTCCGCCTCCGGGCGGGGCCCAATCAGCTACCGTAATGGCAGACAGGAGGCCATTGTTAAGCCTTCTGTTGCCATAGTAGCAGCATCTCATAGCGGGGCTGCCGATTTGCTACAAACCACTAAGATGCAGCGATCGCTGCATCTAGAGGGTTAATTGCAGAAATTGGAGCTAGCTCCGGTTCCTGCCTTTACAGCAGGGTGTCCACTGTAATATACAGAGGACAACCACTGCTGATGAGGCCAGCTCAGCTTCTGAGCCGGAAGCTGAGCCGGCTCCATCTTGCCGATGGTTCCCGAAAGCCTTTTAGGCCCCGCCTTTGAACGGGGCATAGGAGGCTTCCATTGCTGGCAGACCGGGAGGCCAGTATTAGGCCTTTGGTTGCCATTGCAGCCACTGGCAATCCAGCGATCACATTGCTGGGGTGCCAGTGGCTAAAAACCCCTCAGATGCTGCGATCTCTATTGAACGCAACATCTGAGGGGTTAATCGGCTGGATCAACTAGCTCCGGTTCTGGTTTTTATATCAGGGTGTCAGCTATAAGATACAGCTGGCTCCTGGCGGTGATGATGCGGGCTCAGCTCCTGAGCCTGCACCATCACGCAACATAATGGTACTGCTCTTTCCGGGAAACCCTGCCGGACAGAACCGTATATATATGGCGTATGTCGGGAAGGGGTTAAAGACTATGTACGCATTTGAAATGTTTTTATGTTTTATAAAACAGTCTATCAGTGTGTTTTGTTAAATACTTTTATTAAAAATTATTTTTAGTTTTTGAGATACAGCTGGTTTGTATTCTGTATACAGAACAGCTGTATCATGTGCCAAAACCTGAATCCGTCAGGACCGCGGGACTGACTGTTTCAGTGACAGCGGGTCCTGCATATCTCTGACACATAGATGTGATCGATTACAGGTGGATCCTAAGTTAAGAACTTAGATGGGATTGGTAACCGCTCAATCCTGCGTGTCAACCCGCTGACGCGCCGAACCCACTCACACTGAGCCCGTCAGTGCCACTGACCTGACGGCTCCAGGTTTCAGTGCTAGATACAGCTGTTCTGTATACAGAATACAAAGCAGCTATATCTCAAAAAGTAAAAATAATTTTTAAAATAAAAGTAAATTAGAAAGTTGTACAAGACACACTGATAGACAATAAAAATAAATAAAAAACACTTTCAAAAGATGTACATTGACTATTTTAGGCTTTCAGGATCAAGCTATTTTTTAGTTTTTTTCATTGCCGAATTCTAAAAGCAAACTTTTTTTTATTTTTCCTTTGACCTAGCTTGCTTTTCAAAAGGACGAATTGTAGCAATTATTTTTTTTTGAGTACATATCACTTATTGAATTTATATTTTTCTTTTTAAGGAGCGGATTTGGGGGAAAAAAAAAGCAAATCTACAATCGTTTTTCTTTCTATTGCCATGTGCATGGAACGTTGATACGATTGTGGTGTTACTAGATACATTTGTTTTGTTTTTTATTTTTAAATAATAAAGCACAAAAAGGTTGTTTGTTTTTTAACCTCTTAACAACCTATGCTGTAACTGTACGTCATGGCTGCGAACAGGGTGTATGGAGCGTGATCATGGGCCTAATTCATACTCAGCGGATGTCGGATGTATCTGAACTATAACAGCATGAAAGACCGCATGACCTAAAAGATTGCCTGTCAGTGTAATACTTCGTATATCTAAATGGGTATTCCCAGAAACCACACTTATCACCTATCATCGCTGGGGGCACCACCACTGGGATTCCTACAGATTGCAAGAACGGGTGTCCCGAACCCACTGTTCCGGCTCACGGCACCCCTCGCCGTAAGGAGGAGTTGGAATGAAGTGGCGGTTAAGCATGTGCCTGCCCACTCTATTCAATGTCTATGAGACTGACGGAAACTGCTGAGCACTGTACTCCATTCAATATCCTCCTCACTGCACTTGAGCAGTGAGGAGGAACACTGGGTTCAGGAGCCCCTTTCTCACGATCGGTGGGGGTCCCAGAGGTGGGGCCCTCAGCGATTAGACAATTATCACATTTTCTGTAGATAGGTGATAATTGTTGAATCTGGGAATACACCTTTAAGTATACTAAGTGTTATTGCCGGTCAGTCATGCAAGGACTTGCAATGTTTTAGGACATGCCTCCGATAGGTTTCTCTGATCCCGGCTGTCAATCACAGCCGGGCTCTTGCTGTCCATCACAAGGGCAATGCTCCTGTGCCCGCACGATCACCATAGCGTACATTTAAATTGTGGACCCTTTGGTTAAGGCAATCCCTGATATACATGTACGCCATGGAGCGTTAAGCGGTTAAAATGGTTACTGAAGAATGGTGTTAGAAGAGTATAAAAAATACACTAAAACAAAAAATAACGTATTTTCTTCTAACATAACCGTCCATTCTCATGGATTCCTTCTCAAAGAAATCTTGAAAATAGAGTAATAGGTCGGCCCAATAAAGTACTAAATAGAGACACAAGCTATAATTAGGTCAGTCAACAGAAACGGATCTGCTGGTTTTCAAGTAGCAACTGGCATAATAAAAACTGAAGATAATAAAAAGATACTTGTGAAAAATTACTAAGATGCTAAATCTAACATTTGCTAAAATATAGGTAATGTTTAACAATTCTTCCCCACCCCAGGTAAATTAACAGTCTAATGGCCTGAAGGAGCCACCCACGCGAAACGCACGTTGGGAAGCATATTGTTCCTACGGTACTTATTAGGGCGAATTTCCTCCAACCATGGGTGAGGTAAAGGCAACTTTGACCACCATGAAATCTGCACCGTAGTGGTGTGCACAGCCTGTGATTTGTGGCTCGGATGGCTGCAGAGTGTCTTCCGTGTGCTGCCCGCAAATCACGGGCCGTGCACCTGGCCGTGTACATTAATTTCAATGAGCTTGGACCGCAAAACGCGGCCGTATTAAGACATGACCTATATCTTTTTTGCGGTCCAGGCTCCCGGGCAATGCACGGACCGTGTAAACCTCGGTCGTGTGCATGGGCCCATAGAAGTGAATGGGACCGCAAAAACACTTTCGTGTGCATGAGGCCTAAAAGGCATTTTTTGCCCTAGATCATAAATGTTTACTATACTCTTTACTGATGTCTGGTGGCCTAAGATACGGTGTACTAACCAGCACAGTATATTATATATATGCTTGATACCTCCCCCGGTGTTCCCTCCATGATATATCCAGCATACTTTTGTATTTAATATATTATTTATATGGACATGGTATGGACATGTTGACTGATAGCCACTTGTTTTGTGTAACAATGTGATTGTATACTGGAGTCCTCTTTTCTAGTCCATGTTTTTATCAGTAGATATTGTCACACAACTGGGCGTGTTTAAAGTAAAAGTACAAGTGGGCGTGTATTATGTGCGTACATCTGGGCGTTTTTACGTCTTTTACTAGCTGGGTGTTGTGAATGGGAGTGTATGATGCTGACGAATCAGCATCATCCACTTCTCTTCGTTACCACCCAGCTTCTGGCAGTGCACAGACACACAGCGTGTTCTCGAGAGATCACGCTGTGACATCACTCACTTCCTGCCCCAGGTCCTGCATCGTGTCGGACGAGCGAGGACACATCGGCACCAGAGGCTACATTTGATTCTGCAGCAGCATCGGCGTTTGCAGGTAAGTCTATGTAGCTACTTACCTGCAAACGCTGATGCTGCTGCAGAATCAACTGTAGCCTCTGGTGCCGATGTGTCCTCGCTCGTCCAACACGATGCAGGACCTGGGGCAGGAAGTGAGCGACGTCACAGCCTGATCTCTCGAGAACACGCTGTGTGTCTGTGCACTGCCAGAAGCTGGGTGTTAACGAAGAGAAGTGGATGATGCTGATTCGTCAGCATCATACACTCCCATTCACAACACCCAGCTAGTAAAAGACGTAAAAACGCCCAGATGTACGCACATAATACACGCCCACTTGTAATTTTACTTTAAACACGCCCAGTTGTACTTTAGAAAGCCTCATTTGCATAAATATAAAAATGGTCATAACTTGGCCAAAAATGCTCGTTTAAAAAAAAAACAAAAAAAAACGTTACTCTTATCTACATTGCAGCGCCGATCTGCTGCAATAGGAGATAGGGGTTGCAAAATCTGGTGACAGAGCCTCTTTAAGCAAGTGAAATGCATGCTCGATCGGGTTGAGATCTAGTGATGGACTTGGTCATTGCAGAATATTACACTTCTTTGCCTTAAAAAACTCCTGGTTTGCTTTCGCAGTATGTTTTGGGTCATTGTCCATCTGTACTGTGAAGCGACGTCCAATCAACCTTGCTGCATTTGGTTGAATCTGAGCAGAAAGTATAACACTTCAGAATTCATCCGGCTGCTTCTGTCTTTATTCACATAATCAATAAACACTAGTGACCCAGTGTCTTTGGTAGCCATGCATGCCCATGCCATCACACTGCCTCCACCATGTTTTACAGAGAATGTGGTGTGCTTCGGTTCATGAGCCGTTCCAAGCCTTCTCCATACTTTCTTCCTCCTATCATTCTGGTACAGGTTGATCTTAGTTTCATCTGTCAAAAAAATGCTGTTCCAGAACTGGGCTGGCTTCTTTAGATGTTGTTTGGCAAAGTCTAATCTGGCCTTTCTATTTTGGAGGCTGAATAATGGTTTGCACCTTGTGGTGAACCCTCTGTATTTGCACTAATGAAGTCTTCTCTTTATGGTAGACTTATATACTGATACACCTACTTCCAGGAGAGTGTTCTTCACTTGGGTAGATGTTGTGAAGGGGTTTTTCTTCAACATGGAAAGGATTCTGCAATCATTCACCACTGTTGTCTTCCATGGACGTCCAGGTCTTTTGGAGTTCACCAGTGCTTAATTGATGATGGATTAACGAGGTAATAGCCCATTAAATAGCTTTTGAGATAATTATCCAATTACCTTTGGTCCCTTGATAAAGAGGCAACTACATATTAAAGAGCTGTAATTCCTAAACCCTTCCTCAAATTAGGATGTGAATACCCTCAAATTAAAGCTGAGAGTCTGCACATTAAGCCCATATTGATTATATAACTTTATATTCAATATGTTTTGGTAAACCGCTAAAATGCCAAAACTTGTGTCACTGTCCAAATAATTCTGGACATAACTGTAATTTACCAATAACTGTAATTTACCAATAGTAATATATAGAGCCCTAAAATCTAGTGACAGGTTCCCTTTAAAAGGAGGAGAAACAGGGCAGACTTGATCTTCATTAGGCCCCCAACTTCCCTGACAAACCATCGTCACCCGGCAAGGCAGGGGGAATGGAGATCGGATTACAGAGGACCCCCCTATCAAAAATGGCATCTAAGTGGTTAAACAGTCGGGATCACTGTTATCTGTTCTAGCATGCTGTCTGTTGTAAAATACAACTAACACCCAGAGCGTACAGGGCGGGCTCAGTCTGTGAGGCCGCTCTCCATACTTCCCCTTACCCATCAGGACATACAGTTATATCATGATGGGTTAAGGAGTTGCAAAAATAAATAAAATAACCTTTAGAATGCAGCATTCCGAAAGGTGAAATTATGCTCTGGGCATCAAAGGTCCAACCCCCCCCCATCCCAGTCATGAGAGGGTTAGCTTCTGATTAAGCCCAACCTAATATACTTTGTTATTCTGAACAAATAGAATTCAAAACCAGTAATAAAAAAGAATGTATAAATACATATAAACATTGCCCGTAGCAACCAATCACAGCATTTAATTAGGATAGTGCTCTTGAAAAAAAGAAAACAGCACTGTGATAGGTTGCTTTGGGCAACAAAGACTTTAATCTCCCCTGTTGTCGGACAGCATAGCTACATGTATGCAATGATGGTGTACATGTTTCGAATGTCACATTGATCGGTCATTACCTGTTAAGTCCTGGAATAAAAGCCACACAAAGACAAGCGGTAAAGCAAAAGAGGAGAGATACAGTATAAGGCAACAGGTTAAATTGATCCATCACCCAAGAAAAATATCCTAATCATGCATAAAAGCCTGTAGGCACAGCGTTACTAGCAGAGGGAGAAGAAGTAACAGTGATAATTTTCTCTGCACTTCACTGTTTACCTTACAGGTCTGCCAGTGCACTGTGGCAAAAGCAAGATGCCAAATCTGCAAAGCTTCAGGAGTGTATATATTCTGCTAGTCTATTTAAGGCTGCACTGGTATCTACTACCATTTTAGGATAACAGAATATCGAGAGAAGGCCTATACATAGCTTGACCGGACAAATATCTCTCCAGAACTATCCTTGATGTATGTTTCATCCACACGAGGCAATGGAAAACGGAGAAAAGTAGGATTGGTCTAAAGACTAAAGTACACTATTATGACAAGGTAGAAATAAAAAATAAATTATATATATATATATATATACACATACATACACACACATTATATATATATATATATATATATATATATATATACATACATACATATACACACATATACAGGGTGGACCATTTATATGGATACACCTAAATAAAATGGGAATGGTTGGTGATATTAACTTCCTGTTTGTGGCACATTAGTATATGGGAGGGGGGGAAACTTTTCAAACTGGGTGTTGACCATGGCAGCCATTTTGAAGTCGGCCATTTTGTATCCAACTTTAGTTTTTTCAATGGGAAGAGGGTCATGTGACACATCAAACTTATCGAGAATTTCACAAGAAAAACAATGGTGTGCTTGTTTTTAACGTAACTTTATTCTTTCATGAGTTATTTACAAGCTTCTCTTTGTTTACAGCCATTGACATGTTGCAGAGGTTAACACGTAAGGAGCGGATAGAAATTGTGTTGATGTCTGGTGAACGCAGTACCCGGGTCATTGCAGCAGATTTCAATGCAAGACACCGTACGAGACCACCCATCTCCCAAGCTACATGCAAACTGCTTGCCAAGTTTCGTGAAACTGGTTCAGTGTTGGATTTGCCCAAATGTGGACGCATGAAAACTGTCACTAATGAAGAAACATCAGTGGCTGTCCTAGCTTCATTCAGCAAGAGCCCACAGCGTAGCACTCGCCGCATGTCACTGGAGAGTGGCATCAGTCGAACATCCCTTCGGCGGATATTAGCTACTCACAAATGGCACCCTTACAAACTCCAGCTGCTGCAGCATCGCAACGAGGATGACCCAGATCGGCGCACTGAATTTGCAGAATGGGCAAAACAAATATTGGAACACGACCCTCAGTTTACACAGAACACTTTGTTCAGTGATGAGGCAAACTTTTATGTGAATGGTGAAGTTAACAAACAAAACCACCGCTATTGGTCTGACACTAACCCACATTGGATAGATCCCTCCAAGACTGTTGGAACACAAAAATTGATGGTATGGTGTGGTATATGGGGTACAAAGATAGTGGGGCCATTCTTCATCAATGGAAACCTCAAGGCCACGGGATATCTGAAATTGCTACATGATGATGTGTTTCCCTCTTTATGCACTGAAGCTGGCACGTTCCCTGAGTTTTTCCAGCAAGATGGTGCACCACCACATTATGGGTGTCAGGTCCAAGCATTCCTAGATGAACAGTTTCCTGGAAAGTGGATTGGTCATCGTGGGCCAGTTGAATGGCCCCCTAGGTCTCCCGATCTGACCCCCTTAGACTTTTATCTTTGGGGTCATCTGAAGGCAATTGTCTATGCTGTGAAGATACAAGATGCGCAGCAACTGAAACTACGGATACTGGAAGCCTGTGCTAGCAATTCTTCTGCGGTGTTGCTATCAGTGTGTGAAGAGTGGGAGAAGAGGGTTGCATTGACAATCCAACACAATGGGCAGCACTTTGAACACATTTTATAAGTGGTAAGAAACTTGTAAATAACTCATGAAAGAATAAAGTAACGTTAAAACCAAGCACACCATTGTTTTTCTTGTGAAATTCTCGATAAGTTTGATGTGTCACATGACCCTCTTCCCATTGAAAAAAAACAAAGTTGGATACAAAATGGCCGACTTCAAAATGGCCACCATGGTCAACACCCAGCTTGAAAAGTTTCCCCCCTCCCATATACTAATGTGCCACAAACAGGAAGTTAATATCACCAACCATTCCCATTTTATTTAGGTGTATCCATATAAATGGCCCACCCTGTATATATAATTTTCAAAGAGAGATCTTGAAGCAATAAAAAAAAAAAAGTGTAATTTACTCAACATTTTTCAGTCCATTTTTTTACTTCAACTTTTCAGTCCTGCAATAAGACCTTTCTCAATGTATACCTACATACATACATACATATATATATATATATATATATATATATATATGTTTTATGGTGGGAAAATAGTTTACATGCGAGCAAGCATCATCCAATGCTATGTTTATGTTCACCCGGTGCCAGCGATGACGTCTTGACACGATTGGTGACCTGAGTGATGTCGACATGTCACCGCTATAGCTGGTTACTATACACATTGTCCATAATCCGAGCTTTTCGGCAAGTACTACTCCCCTGCTTGTCACTAACCTACTAAGCACTGAAGAGGCATTTGTGGTTCAGTTTGGTGTTATTCATACAAAGCATACTAAATATCCTGGAGTAGCCTACAGAGCTGTAAATTCCAGATTCTATACAAATTCCAGCTTGTACAGCAATGTCAAAGTAACAGAAGAAAGGGGAAAGGAGAGACAGACTAAAACATTGAGAGAAGGAAGGGGAAGCAAGAGAGCATGCTTCATGCCCACTGAGCTCTGAACTTGCAGGTCTACAAGCAAGCATGTCAGAGAAAGCAAGTCTTGAATATAAAAAGGCTAGTGCACATATAAGAAGCCTAGGAGGAACAGTCTTTACTACTTCCTTCAAAATGCGACACCAGTCCGTTTGGTAGGTAGATCCCATTCACACCCGTAACCTATATAGTGTAAATCTAAAGATGGCCATACACTTTAGATGTAAGTCGACTGAACTTGACGATTTCGGCAGTACCGGCCGACATACATCTAATGTGTATGGTGGGGTCCTGACTCTCCCCTGATGGCGAATGAATTTCAACATGTCCGATCCTTTTGTTCGTTAGTAGATAGCATCTACCAGAAAAGTCTTGGAGCAGTTTTCTCCCTTCTCCTTATTGAATACACATGCATGCTTGGCTACTGCGGAGTCGGGAGGAATAGCTGTCAGCTGAACGATCTAATGTATGGCCAGCTTAAGTCTTACTTCTATCAATAGACATATTTAAAGAAAACCCCAAAAAATTAAATACACTGACCCAGATTGTTCTGGACTTCGAGAGACCTTCATCTGAGTAGTTCCATTCCAGGACTGTTCTACAGTCTTCAGTAAACCTAAAAGGGGCAGAATATATAGTTACTGTCAATGATGTAAGAGGAAAAAAAATCATGCAAAAATATATAACTATAAGCATTATTATTATTTATCAAATAACAGTCAATGACCTTGTATTTGTCTATTACATTCCCGAACATTAGTGATGCCCATTAAGACTGACCTAGTTATTTCCACAACATTACAAGTTTTCAGACACCAATCAATTCTTTTTACTTCCATCAGATTAACAAATGTGCCTTTGTCGCATTAACCTATACAAACAGGAACGATTTAGTCTCCGCTCTGGAAAAAAGATCTATGTCATCCATTGTGAACACAGAAATCGCTTTAGGCTTTGTTCACACAAAGATACGTAGACATAACCTTTCTACCAATAAGCAAACCGCTGTAGCTACAGTGGGTCATAATAACTGCTGGAAGATTTGGCAACTGCCATCTATTTTATAGCCTTATATCTACCATTTTTCAAGTACATTTAATACCAACGGAACATAATAATTTATTGCCTACACATTGTTTTCAGATTCATGAATAAATTTAAAAAAGGATATAAGATATTACACTCCATGGCCAAGAGTATGTGGTCACCCCCATGTAGTTCATGGCAGGGGCCAAATCCTGCCTGCCGCAGTGACATATTCCTCTGCTGTGAACACGAGGACACCGGCAGCAAGTATTATTAAGAACATTGGAAAGTTTGCGGAGTATGTTTTGTTAAATGTGTATATTACAATGCTGTTGTAGCAATGAAAATAAGTTTTGATTTCTATTTCTTACACACTACATTCTTAACCCTTTCACGACCAAGGACGAAAATGCACGTCCTGGTCGGCTGCTAGTTCCCGCACCAGGACGTGCATTTTCGTCCGCATTTCAAACTGTCACTCTGTGTAAACACAGAGTGACAGACCCGCGCTGACAGCTGTCATAGACAGCTGAGACATCAGTCTTGCCGGACAGCGGACCATCGCCGCTGCTTTCGGCAGTTAACCCCTTAAGTGCGGCGACGGATTGCCGTCGCCGCATTTAAGTGGTTTGAAGCATATCGGCAGCCCCCAAGAAGTGATCGTGGGGGCTACCGATGCTTGGCACGGCAATCGGAGGTCAGATAATGACCTCCGGGTTGCCATGTACGGAAGCCTCGGAGGAACAGCCTCCGGCCGTTCCTCCTCTGCTTCCTGTCAGTGTGACAGTCACGTCACAATGACAGTTAGAGTACATCACACTACGTGTGTAGTGTAATGTACTCTAGCAGCGATCAAAGCTGCAAGACTAAGTGTCCCCTAGTGGGACAAGTTAAAAAAGTAAAAAAAAGTAATAAAAATGTTTTCAAAAAAGTGTAAAAATAAAAGTTAGAAGTGATATAAACATGAACTGCTTTTTTTCCTATAATAAAACTTTTATTATAGAAAAAAAATGAACACGTTAAAAAAGTACACATATCTGGTATCACCGCGTTCGTAACGACCCCAACTATAAAACTATAATGTTATTTTCCCCGCACGATGAACACCCCCAAAAAAATCAATAAAAAACGACGACAGTATCACAATTTTTTTGGTCACCACCCCTCCCAAAATAAAGAATAAAAAGTGATCAAAAAGTCGCATGTTCCCAAAAATAGTACCAATAAAAACTTCTATCTGTCCCGCAAAAAACAAGCCCTTACACAGCTTTTTTTACTTAAAAATAAAAAAATTATGGCTCTCAGAATATGGTGACACAGAATTTTTTTTGTTTATAAATAAGTCATTTTATTGTGCAAACGCTAAAAAAAAGGACCAAACCTATATACATATGGTATCGCCGTAATCGTACCAACCCGCAGAATAAAGTAAAAATGTCATTTATAGCGTACGGTGAGCGCCGCAAAAAGAAAACCTTAAAAACGGTGTCAGAATTCCTGTTTTTTGCTCAGGATTGCAAAAAAATGGAACAAAAAGTGATAAAAAAAAATAAATCGCATGTACCCCAAAATGGTACCAATAAAAACTGCAGCTCCTCCCGCAAGAAATAAGCCCCACACCACTCTATTGATGGAAAAATAAAAAAGTTATGGCTCTTGGAAAGCGGGGAGTGAAAATCTCAAATATGAAAGCAAAAAATGGATCAGTCCTGAAAGGGTTAATTCATTTCTAATGAAAAAAACGTATGACCACATGTGCGGTATTTCCGTACTCGGGAGAAATTGCTTTATAAAAAATGGTTGTTTTTTTCCTCCTTTATCCCTTGTGAAAATGAGAAAATGCAACATTTTAGTGGAAAAAATTTTGATATTAATTTTCGCGCCCTAATTCTAATAAACTATGCAAAAGACCCGTGGGGTCTAAATGCTCACTATACCCCTAGAAAAATTCCTTGAAGGTTTTTCCAAAATGTGGTCACTTTTCGTGGGTTTCCCCTGTTTTGGTCCCTCCAGTGCATTGCAAATGCGACATGGCACCGAAAACCATTCCAGCAAAATCATAAATCCAAATGGCGCTCCTTCCCTTCTGAGCCCTGCTGTGGGTCCAAACAGCAGTTTATTACCACATATGGGGTATTGTCGTAATCGGGAGACATTGCTTTACAAATGTTGGGGTGCATTTTCTTCGTTATTCCTTGTAAATAATAAAAATTTCTATGTTGTTTCAGAAAAAAAGTACATTTTAATTTTTACAGACTAATTCCAATATATTTAGCGAAAAACCTGTGTGGTCAAAATGCTAACTATACCCCTAGATAAATACCTTAAGGGGTCTAGTTTTCGAAATGGGGTCGTTTATGGGCAGTTTCTATCGTTCTGGCAACTCAAAGCTTCTCCAAATGTACAGTGGGGCCTAAAACATTTTCAAGCAAAATATGAGTCCTGAAAGCCTCCGGGTGCTCCCTTCCTTTGGGGCACTGCCGTGTGTCCAAACAACGCATTAGGGCCACAATGTGGGTATTTTTGAAAACAGGAGAAAGAGGGTGATAGATTTTGGGGTGTGTTTCTTCATTTTCATGTTCGCTTTACAAAGAAATTGGTCTTCAAACAAATACTTTTATGAAAAAAGTGAAATTCTTTTTTTTTTCACCTGATATGCATTAAATTTAGCAAAGAACTGGGGGGTCAAAATAATTACTATATACCTAAATAATTACGTTATGGGGTCTAGTTTTCTAAATGGGGTCGTTTATGGGGAGATTCTATTGCTCTGGTAGCTCAAAGCCTCTCCAAATGTACAGTGGGGCCTAAAACATTTTCAAGCAAAATATGAGTCCTGAAAGCCTCCGGGTGTTCCCTCCCTTTCGGGCCCTGTCGTGTGTCCAGGCAGCGCATTAAGGTCACAATGGGGGCATTTTTGAAAACAGGAGAAACAGGGTGATATATTTTGGGGTGTGTTTCTTCATTCTCATGGTCGCTTTACACAGAAATCGGTCTTCAAAGTGATACTTTTATGAAAAAAGTGTTTTTTGTTTTTTTTTTCACCTGCTATGCATTAAATTTAGCAAAAAACTGTGGAGTCAAAGTACGCACTACACCCCTAGATAAATACCTTAAAGGGTCTAGTTTTCTAAATGGGGTCGTTTATGGGAAGATTCTATCGCTCTGGTAGCTCAAAACCTCTCCAAATATACAGTAGGGCCTAAAACATTTTCAAGCAAAATATGAGTCCTGAAAGCCTCCGGGTGCTCCCTCCCTTTCGGGCCCTGTCGTGTGTCCAAGCAATGCATTAGGGTCACAATGGGGGCATTTTTGAAAACAGGAGAAACAGGGTGATATATTTTGGGGTGTGTTTCTTCATTCTCATGGTCACTTTACACAGAAATCTGTCTTCAAAGTGATACTTTTATGAAAAAAGTGAAATTATATTTTTTTACGCCTGCTTTGCATGAATTCTTACAAAAAAACTGTGGGGTCAAAATACTTACAACACCCCTTAATAAATACCTTAATGGGTGTAGTTTTCAAAATGGGGTCACTTGTGGGGGTTTCCACCATTCTGACACCTATGAGCCTCTGAAAACCTGGCTTAGTGCAGGAAAACAAAATGTACTTCAAAATGTATAAAATGATTACTAAACTTGTAAGTCTTCCAAATTGCTGGAAAAAAAATTTTTTTTTTCAAAAGTGCTGCCAAAATAGAGTAAAGAGATGGAAATATATATTTAATTAAAAAAATTGTGCAGTATGTGTGTACATATGTCACATATTGCAGTTAAAAATAGGGAAAAATTATAATTTTTACAAAATTTCTTCAATTTCTCTATTTTTTTATTAATTTCCGCAAATCGTATCAGTCTACTTTTACCACTAAAATAAAGTACAACATGTGACGAAAAAACAATGTCAGAATTACTTGGATATTCAAAACTTTCACAGAGTTATTCTCTGATAAAGTCAGACATACCAGATTTGACAAATCTGGCTTGGTCATTAAGGTACAAACATGCCCGGTCATTAAGGAGTTAAAGTGTACAAAACTGGTCTGTCTGTATTTGCAGTATTTACTACTAGTAAACCACTAGTGTGACCTCGCAAATGCTTCTGTGGCTGAACAAAATAAATCTCTGCAGCCATATTTAAAAATCCAATAATATCTTACTATTTAATTTTTTTTTATGCAGTACATATTATTAGACATGGTAATAAGTATAACAGGAATACAGTGTTTACCTTTTCATGCCATTTTGGCAGTCAAGCGCCTACTCTAAAGGATTATATTTAAAGCGTACCTCGAGTGATCCACCTAAAAATCTCTTAGTATATCAGGATGTGAACCTCTCCGAGTATACATTCGAATTTATAAACTAGATTTAAACATTGCGTTCTCTATGCTGCTTATTAGCTTCATTAACTTGTACGGTGCACGCTCCGTTCCATCAGTATACTACAATTACTACAATTCTTTACTTACACCCTGCGAGCAGAGAAATACAGCTACAACTTAAAGATCTAATCTTACCCAGTGAAATACAAGCGGTCTGTGTGTCTGTAGAGAGAACTTGCTAGTTAATAGAGTCCAGCATTGGCGCCACGGATTTAAGCAAGTAGTAGTAGTCGTAATCTGCTGACCGGGGGAAGGGGATTGTCAAGTGTAATGTCCGCTAGCAGGCTTGTAGAGAAAGTGACTGGGTTGCAGGTTCACGGTTTCTGTAGCACGTTTTGAAAATATCCATTTATTTGTACGGAAAGAAACGCTCAATTTGAAGCCTTATTCAGATGAACGTGTAAATCGTCCATATGATGGCATTTTTTATTTTTTTTTTTAAAGGTCGTCACACGGCTGCAAGTATTTATTTTGGGCTGTTCACACGGCCGTTGTTTTAACGGACCGTGTGATAGGCCCATGAAAAATAGGACATGTCCTATTTTTGTCTGTTTTCACGGATCCCTCAATAGACTCAAGTCTATGAGGGATCAGTGAAAACTGGTCCCGCACGGGTGCAAATCAGCCATGAAAAATGGCCGATTTCACACACGTTTGTCAGAATAAAGCTTTATGAGTAGTCATGTGAATAGCAACACTCGTAATACCTACATTGGGAGCAGTAGTAAATACAATTTTAAAAGTTTATAGGAAAACCCCTTTAACAACATATATATTGCTCCCTGTACAGATGCTATTTATATAAATAAGCTACTACTTTTTGGTAACATCACGGCTAATGCTTCGTTCACATCTGCGTCAGGGCTCTGATTTGGCGAGCGGAACCCTGACTGAGACAAATGGAAACCACGGATTTCAATGGTGACGGATCCGGCGCAAATGGTTTCTGCTGGTCTCCTTTGTGCAAGGGTTCCGTCGTTTTGAGGGAATGAAAAGTGTAGTCTACTGCGGTATTCCTTACGTCAAAATGACAGAACCCTTGCACAACTGAAACGGAAACCATTTGCACCAGATCCGTCACCATTGAAATCAATGGTGATGCAAACGAAAACCTATGGTTTCCATTTGTTTCAGTCAGGGCTCCGTTCTGACGGAAAACTCTGACGGAACGTAAGAACAGAACCCCGACGCAGATGTGAACGAAGACTTAGCTAGGTTAGTTTTTCTTTCCCTCATATATGAATAGTTGACTGCAATATAATATACATACGTGTATACACACACTCATTCTCACTGACTACCTGTGTGTGACTGATGACATGGCCTGTTATCCCAATGGAAGTAACAATGTCCCAATAAAAAACATTCACTAACAATTACACGTCCAGCAGCCTGAACTGGTGACACATGACAGGATGAAACACTGGTCTACAAAAATCTCTGACCTACAGACCATGCAGGTTCAACAAGAAATCAACATTCATCGCACCAGGTTCCATTTTTCAAATCTTTACTTTCGGGAGTCTCTGCCAATTGTAGTTTTACTATCCTCGTAGCAGACAGGATTGGAGCACTTCATGGTCTTATGCTGCGGTCATGAAGTGCTTTGTATTCAGAGGTGCTGTTCTGCATATTACTCTTCACAAATGTGATTATTTCAGTTACTGTCCCCTTCCTGTCATCTGGAACCAGTCTGGGCATTTTCGGTCGGAACAACTGCAGTTCTTCACCAGGTCTACATGCTTTTATGTACTAAGTTGCGGTCACATAATTAGTTATATATTTTCATAAACAAGAAGTACCAAATAAGGTGGCCACAGTGCGTACATATGAATAATGGGCCATGCCTGTTCACAAATTGAGCAAGGTGTACATAATGTCTTTAATGCCATCTAGTGGTTATAAGTGAGAATGTCACCTTCCTTAAAGGCTGCTTAAATGGCACTTTTTTTTTTTTAAATTGTAGATTATGCCTCCACTGGTTAGCATGGTTGCCTTGCAGCACTGGAGTCCTGTAGTTCAAATCCAACCAACGACAATATCTGCATGGAGTTTTGGATGTTCTCCCCGTGTTTGCATGACATTCCTACAGGTACTCAGTTATCCTCCCAACTCCAAAAATACAATCTAAATACTCCATCTTTTATGCGCCCAACAACAGAGGACAACCTCTGTACAGTGCTGTGGAATATTTTGGCGCTATATAAGTAACAGAAATAAACCTTTGTAGCCTTTTTAATGTAATGTATGTGTTTATATACAATTTTCAATTTGACTTTTTTTTAAATTGTATTTACGTTTTGAGCTGTAGCTACTATGTATGCACTATACATATAATCTGCTAGAAACCGGACAACCCCTATAGGGACCAGTAAAATATTTTCCCCCTCTGTGTTTTAGTGATCATACTTTATAATTTTTTCTACAATCTAGCTGTCTGAGACTTTGTATTTTGTGGGACGAGTTGTAGTTTTTATAGAAACCATTTTAGGGTACATATAATGTATTAGATAACTTTTATACATATTTTGGTGGGGAGAAAAAGTAAACAGCAATTTTGCCATTGTTTTTAGATTTATTTTTAATGCGTTCACTCTGTGGTATAAATATGTTCACTGTATTCTACAGATCCTTATGAATATAATGATACCAAATTTATATAGTTTTTGTTATAATTGACTACTTTGCACAATAAAAATACATTTGATAACAAATTAATATTTTTTGTGGCACCGCATTCCATGACCCAAAGCATTTTTATTGCTTACTATGATGTATGACTTCTTTCGTTTTCATTGGTACCATTTTATACAGTATGACTTTTTATACCTGTTTTTGAGAGGCGAGATGAAAAAAAAACCCAGCTATTCTGGCATTATTTTTTATGTCATTTACCATGCGGGAAAAATAAAGTATTCATTTTATAGTACAGGTCTTTTATAAATGAAGCCATACTAATTGTGTATTTTTTTTTTTCAATAATAATGTAAGGAGTTTGTCTTAATTATTTTCTGTAAAAAACACTTAAATGCCATAGGTGGCGCAGTCAGAATTACCCAAGGGGTTAAACTGCCGGGTCATGGAGTAATAAAAAACATACCCCCATATGTTACAATCAGGGAGCAATCATGCTCTTTGATAAGGTGGGTTAGATCATGAATAAAAGTCCATAACAACCCTTCCCTGGGTCATCTGAACCCATGCAGGGACAGGAAAGTGATAACAGATTTCAGATTCTTCTCCTCTCCCTGCACGCTGTCTCCCCGCTGCCCATCCCCCCTCCTCCACACAGGCTGAAGTGAGAGTACAGTATATGTATTTCCCCCTACAACTTGCTCTTGTTAGAGCTGCGATCCCTGTCGTGTTTCTTGGCTTTAAACCAAGACCAGCTAGATCCTGTAGCGTGGCAGCTCCCTCTGCAGACAAACGAAACTGTCTGCGGCCCGAGATTAGCTCCAGATAAACGGTTAGGTGGTCAAAGAAAAGCTGTCCCATAGTCAGCAGTTGAGAGTCTCTTGATTTTGCTTACCTGCATTAATCTATGGCGCAGTGCTGGCTGGATAGCAGAAGTGCACATGCAGTAGAGTAAGACCTGGATGCCTTGTCCAGGAATTGCTCTTCTATGTACAGTATCATCTATGTTTAAGAATACCACATAGATGAACACTGCCTATTCAAGACATTCAGGACCCCATCCCAATTGCTACCTTCTATTAGGGTATGTTTCCACAGAGCAGCCCTAATGCAGGTTTTATTTTTATTTTTTAAACTCGTTTTATTGAACAATAAAAAAAAATTTGTACATCAATAAAGAAATAATGGCATCACATCATACGTACATACACATAATAGAATAAAGGATAAAAATAAGAGACTGAGCATCCGTCAACTGAGCAACACTCACTCCCGCACAAATATAAAATGTACAACATAAATCAGGATGATAGTTAGTATAAAGTAAATAGTGTATTAATAAATGTAACTGAACATAGTTAAACTGAACTTTTGCACACGTGAGTTTTCCACATAATATATCACAGTATTTCGAGTAGGGTAATGGATGTGGGATACAATATCCTTCAGTCATCTCAGTAACAACTATGCACGGCGTTGGGAGCATCTACGCATCACAATGCTGGACACTCCAGGAACCTCAAAGATCAGAAGAAAGGCCCCCTCTCAATGATATCGGTGACAAGAGAGCCATATATATTCCATATATCCCAAATTTTCTGGAATTTTTGGGGACAGCCTCTGTGAGAATATACCATTTTCTCATATGGAATAGTTGTATTGATCAGTTTTGTCCATTGACCTCGGGTTGGAGGCCTATCGCCCATCCATGTGATTGCAATGGCTTTTCGGGCAAAAAATAAGGATTCCCTAAGAAAGATTTTAGTATGATGTGGCCACAATGACTTATCTAGCAAACCAAGGCGGCATACCTCGGGGGTGAATGGCACCGGGATCCCCAGAATAGATGTCAACTGCGATATTATCTCACCCCAAAATGAGTTCATATATGACCACTCCCACACCTTATGCCAGAAGTTAGCTTGTGGTTTAGAACATCTATGACATCTGGTGTTTGGGATTCTTCCCATTTTATGGAGACATGTTGGAGATCAGTAGCATAAATGCAGAAAGTAAAGTTGAGTCATGCGGTTGGGTCAGGCAGGAGAGACTAAGTGGGGCTGCCATTGCCTCCTCCCAATCCTCTACAGATAAAACTGGGATAAGTATTTTCCACCTAGTCTCAGAGGCCAACTGAGTAGATTTCCATTTGTTGCCCAAGAGATATGTGTACAAGGCTGATCTAATGCTTCTGGGGCCCTGTAATACAAAAATTAGAATTATGGGGTAATCAGACATGGGGCATGATATACCTGGAAACTGGCTCCAACGAGCATGCCTTAGTTGCAAATATCTGTACGTGGTATGTGATATAATTCCTCTATTTGCGTAAAGGATCGAAGAGTTCCATCGCTGTACAAATCCCCCAGCGTCTCAATACCATATGAAGTCCAAAACATATCTTCCGCAAAATGAGAGGAGGAAACACAGGGTTTCCCCAAAGAGGTATCGTGGGATGGGGATCATGATAGTGAGATAATTCTTTAGTAGCTTCCCAGACCTGAATGGCCAACCTGTGAAGCAGAAGTAGACGATGAGGGAATTGGCCCGGCCTCTCCAAGACCGGCCATGGGTGCCCATCTCCAAATATTGTGTCAAGTAATATTCAACACTACTTGAAGTGATATGTTAAATTTCTACATGAAGGAAGCGGAGCTAGCTAGCTAAAAAATATAGATGGAAGTCCGGAAGGGCCATACCCCCCTGAGTTTCCAGGCCTTTGCAAAATACTCACGCTTAATTTATGTCTGGAGTTTACTCATAAAAAGGAAGTTTTTTTGTAATTTGGAGAATCCGAGGCAAGATTCCGAGAGTCCGAGAGTTCAAGGCGGTACAATCCTTTCAGAAGTATAATTTTAATTAAATTGATATGTCCAGGAATGGACAAAGGTAAAGTGCCCCATACCTTACATTTGGATTCAGTATACTCTAGCAGAGGGTAAATGTTTTTTTGCATGAGATTTATTAGCACATTTAGTGATATAGATACCTAGGTATTTAAAATCTTTTACCACTGGTAGGTTATAGTATTCGGACGGCCAATCAGAATCCCATAACGGCATCAAAGCGGATTTGCTCCAATTTATATGGAGGCCCGAAAACGGATCAAAGGCATCTAAAAGATGGATAGCTCTATGTAAGGAGGTATCTGGGACTGTCATGAATAGAATAAGATTGTCTGCATATAAGCCGACACGATCCGCTCTCTTCCCCTAAGAAACGCTGCGGAATACAGTATCCTGCCTTAAATCGAAGTGCCAACAGTTCAATCGCCAATGCAAACAGCAATGGCGATAGAGGACATCCCTGACAGGAATCACTTTTCAAATCGAAAAAAGTGTACTGAATGAATAATGGAGAATGGCAGAGTTAAGACAGTTCGCTAATATTTTGGTTAGTATTTTGTAATCCTAGTTCAATAGTGAGATGGTTCTGTATGAGCCACATTCCAAGGTTTTTTTTTTTATCAGGCTTCAAGGACACCACTATAGTAGCCTCATACAAAGATTCTGCTAGCTCATTTGAGTGGTGAGCCTCTTTAAACATGTTAAGGAGAAGCGGTCCCATTTTTTCTGAATATCTAGCATATACCTCTAGTGGAAGAGCATCAGGGCCCAGAGATATACCTCTAGCCATGTCTGAAAAAGCCTGCTCTATCTCCGCCAAAGTGATATCCGAATCTAAAAGCTGAATGTCCGCCTCCAATAATTTGGGAAAGGATATTTCATTCAAGTAAATGTCGAGTTCAGCCGGAGAACTAGTATAATGGGTTGAGTAAAGTTGATTAAAAAATTCTCTAAAACAAATTAGGATTAAGTGATTATCTAGGAGGACTTCTGCCTTGGGCCAACAATATTTTAAGAATAGCTGGTGAGGCATTATTCTGATGCACTATATGAGATAAAAACTTTCCTGCCTGATTACCCATCTCAAAATAGGTTTGTTTGGAGAAGAATTGTTTCCGTTGTGTTTTTCCTTCAGTAGTGCCAGGTATTGGTGACCCGAGCCCAACCATGCCTGTTTTTTGGATTCACTGGTATATAATATAAATTCTCGCTCTTTATGAGTTCAATGTCAGGCCAACCTGTCCTCGTGACTAGCAAATACAAAGGTTGGAGACTTGAGGCATCCTCGAAGAGAAGCCTTCAGTGTTTCCCAGATTATGAGGGAATCGGCAGTACTAGTATTAGAATCTATAAAGATTTAGAATTGGTCAGGTATCCAATCCTGGTCACCTAACAATGTAAGCCAAAAAGGGTGTGCTCTCCATCCTGACCGACAAGTAGCTACCGGGTTCTGTAATTCCAAGCATAGGGGGGAATGATCTGACAATCCTCTAATAGCATATCGGACATCTGACACCAACAGATGCTGTTCCAAAGACATAGTCAATGCCTGACAAAGCTCCCCTCTCCGGCATAAAACAGGAATATTGCTTCTCAGAGGCATACCTATTCTCCATAAATCTACCCGCCCCACCTCATCTAGAAATTTCTTTAAAGCAGTTTCTTTTGAAGGAGTGGTACTCATTTTCTAGGACATATTTAACCGATCTAAGCCTGTGTCCAGTACCATATTGCAATCTCACACACACACACTACCATGGCATCAGTGTATTGAACCAAAAATATTGCAGCTTGATGCAGTATAGACATACCTGCTGCCGGGGGTATATGCAAACCCAGTAAGACATAGGGTGAACAATTGATGGACGTGCGTACAAATATATATCATCCATCGGTGTCTATGGAAACCTGTGTCACCTCCCATCGTAAACTCTTATGTGCTAGAAGTGATACTCCTCTGGAGTGTGAAGTATGAGTGGAGTGTCTGGACCACTGTACCCAAGGCTTAATTAGAAGACGGACTCTATCAGGTGTCAGATCGGTCTCTTGTAGGCAGATAATATGTGATGAGAATTGTCTGGGATAGAACAGCCATTGTCTTCCTTGGTTGACCCATTCACCTAATATTCCAACTGACAAACTTCAAAGATTATAATTGTCAGGACATGCAAGGCTACGTGTATCTACATATCTACACATCCCAGTAATTGCAAAGAGGTTTGTTATCCAGGCTCCAAAAGGAGTATTCGCCCAGGGGTTCTTAATTAGTTCTCAAAAATAACAAGTGTGCAATATCATATCACATGTGCAGTGGATTACAGAACCGCCAAACTGTGTAACCGCTAAAAACATATAACTTGTATAGTAGCATGTGGCAAGGTACAGGGGTTACTCGTGAGACGAAAAAGAAAGGTGTTAGTTATCTCACAAGTAAAAGACAAGTCTTACGAGACTAGTAGTAACAGGCAAAATATAAGAACAATATACTTATATATAATGGTAGCCGTGTCTCTACACCCTTGTCGACCCATTTAGCACTGTGAAGTGTATAATAGCAATACTCACTTAAGAGTAAACTTCGTTTTGGCGTGTCAGAGCCTAGAAACAAAATACTATAATCCTAGGAGTGTCAATTGTAGGAAAAGTAGTCACACCAGTTATAAAGTCACGGCTGCAGCACATATGTATTGTCATAGAGTTAACAATAACAGCAACATATGTATTGCAGTCATTTATCAGGTAGTAAATTATCAAACATTTATCTCTTACGGAATCAGTCCATTTTGAAAAGAAGGACATATACTGACAGAAATCAAAATGCAGGTCAGAGTGTAAGGTGTACGGCTCCACGAAATGTGAATATGAAACAGGTAAATGTCAAAGTAGAAATGAAGAGGTATGCTAGCATTTTACTGTCCACCAGTATTAGGACGACGTGCATTCCAATCCTCCGCTTCAGCAGGATCTTGAAAAAATAGAACTTTATCTCTGTCCACCACTCAGAGTAGGCCATAGAGTATGGTACGTTAGCTTCACGTAATTTCGGCTTGGCAGATAAAAAAGTCGCTCTCCTCTCCGCAGAGAAATCTGTAAATATCAAAATGGACAAATTTTCAAATTGAATGTCCTGCTTCTGTTTTGCCGACTGCAGAACAAGGTCACGATCCCTCCAGTTGAGCATCCTGGCCAGCAAAGGTCAGGGTGGAGCTCCAGGTGGTGGACTCAGGGCTTGTACCCGATGTGCCCCTTCCACCGCAAATGCTGAGGAGAAGGAAGCCTCCGGGAACATGCTTTTAAGCCAAGCCTCCAAAAACGCAGCTGGATTCGTACCTTCTGCGCACTCCAGAAAGCCCAATATCCTTCGTTTATTGCGACGAAGTCTGTTCTCCATGTCATCACATTTTTGATGCCAGAGATCAATTTTCCGTTCCAGAGTACATTCTCGTTCCAGTAATGGCGCCACGGCATCTTCCAGCTATGAAAAAACTATTTTCGGCTTCTTTAACTCTATCCCGAACGTTATGGAGATCTTGACGCAACAGATCTAGGTCCACTTTAACTTCATCGATTTTGCCCATAAGGGAAGTATTGCTAGTAGCTATTGCAGCTATAAGTTGTTCAGAGACCTGCCTCAGCGTAGGCTCTGAATCCATGGCTGGGTTGTTAGTGGAACCAGCAGTAGAATGGTCGGCGGAAGATGTGCTTGCGCCCTTGTCAGGAGCAACAGCCCGTTAAGTTTGGCCACAGTCGTTGCCGGAGGAGGCTTTTGTCATAGTATTGCGGGAGTTGGTTTTGAATCGTCGAAATTGGTATGCTGAAATTATGGCGGTTAGCAGGAATTAAAAGGATATTGAAGACACAAGCGTTTTTTTAAGGTGCTTAGCGGGAAATGCGCATCACAAAGTCAGCGTCTAGGCTCTGCAGGACCCAAGCAGATGCAGGCAGCAAAGTGTAGAGAGAGCAACCCATAATGTCCTGATCCCACAGTGTGGGGTCTCTATTTGCTGTATAATATGTTTGGACAGAAACAAATCTAATTTGTATTTAGTTGCAGCAATGGGTAGTGTCCACTAGATGGCAGTAACAGCTCACATATAGCGCCTACAGGAGCTAACCATACAGTATGTCTGATGAAGAAAATATAGATTCAGCTGTAGATATAGTACCGCAAAAGTGCAGCAATTCAAGTTGGCACTGAAGTTAGATAGTCTGAAGCAAGAGCAAGATGTATATTATAATAAAGGATGCTACGAGTCCTCGGTAGAATGCTTCAAATAAAGACACAATATGTCTGCCTATCCAGTGCCCAGTGTTCCAGTCGGGATGTGGGAGAATTGCTCTAGCAGGAGTCACTGGTTACAATTGAGTAAGCCTGTGGTGCTTGCCCCAAGCAGATGCAATTAAGAGGCGGGGGCACAGCTCGCAGATAAATTTAGGTCGGGGATCATACCCCTCCACTAGGCCCAGCATTCTTCGCCAGTACAGGCCGAAAGCAAGGGGTGTTCTCATCGGGTAGTGAAAGAAGTGTCACTGAGTGATAGGGATCCAATGGCGGTGGTCCCATCCCTGAGCTACCTGCCCTGAATATCTGTTCCCTGCTGCCGCTATCAGAGACAGAATTTAGGCCGGGTATCCAAATGCTCAGTAGGCCCCTATTCACCTGATGGCTGAATTGCGCACCCGAGGTCTCCAAATGTTCCTCAGCCATAGAGGAGTGCAGCTAAGTAAGTTTCCTCGCTACCCACAGAGTCGGGGATTAAGGTAAATGCCGGCAGAACCTCTCCAATGTGCGTCCTCTCCCACTGGTGTCTTAGTCACACCCCCCTTGATGCATATTTTGCATGTATTTTTTTAAGCCAAAACCAGGAATAGAACTTAAACAGAATATATAAAAGAAAGGCCTTATAGGTCGGCTCTCCTGAACCCAATTCTGGTTTTGGCTTACAAAATGCAGGCGAAATCTACACCGTAGGAACCCAGCTTTAAAGTACTGAACCCCTTTAATCAATCAGAATAACTGTAAATTTAAGAATTTCCATGACAATATGAGTATTTTACAAATTATACAGACAAAATGATTTTGGATATTGCTGCAGACTAGAATGTGAATGTTTATAAATTGAATCTAGAACTATTGCTTGTACACTTAGGCTGGGTTCACGCACCCTATTTACGGACGTAATTCGGGCGTTTTAGCCCCGAATTACGTCTGAAAATACGGCTCCAAAGCGGCAGCAAACATCTACCCATTCATTTGAATGGGTCTTACGATGTTCTGTGCCGACGGTCATTTTTTTTACGCACCGCTGTCAAAAGACGGCGCGTAAAAAAAAGACGCCCACGTCAAAGAAGTGCCTATCACTTCTTGGGACGTAATTGCAGCAGTTTTCCCTTGATTCCATGGAAAAACAGCTCCAATTACGTCCGTAATGGACGCAGCAAAAAGCGCCTGCACTTGCCATTACGTCAGAAATTCCGGAGCTGTTTTCTCCTGAAAACAGCTCCATAATTTCAGACTTAACGGAGGCTGCCGTGTGAACATACCCTTAGGCCAATTCGCTCTGTATTCGGCTGGTTTGTAACACTGCAAGCAATGTGTAACTTTACAGTCTGGGGAGTGTAAGGCTGGGTTCACACAGAGTTTTTTGCAGGAGGAAAATCTGCCTCAAAATTCAGTTTGGAATTTTGAGGCATATTTTCCTCTGCCTGCACGCCGATTTTCGCAGCGTTTTTCGCCCGCGGCCATTGGGCGCTGCGGGCATAAACCGCCGCGAGATACGCTTTCTCTGTCTCCCATTGATGTCAATGGGAGGTCAGAGCCATAAACGCCCTAAGATAGGGTATGCCCCTTTCCCGCGAGCCGATTTTTCCACTCGTGGGAAAAAAAACACCACCGCCTCCCATTGAAATCAATGAGAGGCATTTTCGGACGTTTTTTGGCGCATTTTCCGACGCGGTTTCCACGTCAAAAAACGTGCCAAAAAACTTAGTGTGAACTGGCTCTAAATGTTCATTATCAGTATTAAAGATATAGAGGGTGTTTTTAACCCCTTAGTGACCACTAATACGCCTTTTTACGTCGGTCACTAATGGGCTTTAGGCTAGGCTGACGCCTTTTCACGTCAGCCTAGGCTAAGTCCTGCACGGGTCTCCCGTGCAGGCAGGAGCCGGGGCTCTGCTGTCTGATGACAGCTGAGCTCCTGCTCCAACGCCCGCGATCGAAGTTTACTTCGATCGCGGCTGTTTAACCCGTTAAATGCCGCCGTCAATAGCGACCGCAGCATTTAACTTTGTTTACAGAGGGAGTGCGCTCCCTCTGTCACCCATCGGCGGCCCGCGAATGAAATCGCGGGTCTCCGATGGGGTGTCATGGCAGCCGGGGGCTTGATAAAAGCCTCCAGGTCTGCCCTGGACATATTCCTGTTAGGACGCGCCGGAGGCACGTCCTAACAGATTGCCTGTCAGATTTACACTGACAGGCAATAATGATCTGGTATACGAAGTATACCAGAGCATTATAGCAGCGATCGGAATATCGCACAGTAAATTCCCCTAGTGGGACTAATAAAATCAGTCATCAAAGTGAAATAAAGATTATTAATAAAAAGTACAGTAAAAAAATAAATAAAACCATTTTTTCCATAAAAAGTGGTTTTATTTAGTAAAAGTGTAAAAAAAAAAAAAAAGTACACATATGTGGTATCGCCGCGACCGTAATGACTCCATTAATAAAGTTAATATGTAATTGAAACCGCAAAGTGAACACCGTAAAAAAAAACGCAAAAAAACATGGCGAAATAGCATTTTTTTTCCATTGCCCCACAAAAAAGTCATAATAAAAATGAATCAATAAGTCCCATGCACCCCAAATTAGCACAAATCAAAACTACGTCTTGTCCCGCAGAAAACAAGCCCCAAAAATCACTACATTGATGGAAAAATAAAAAAATTACGGCTCTTGGAAAGCGACGATGCAAAAGCAAATAATTATAGTTCAAAAGTGTTTTTATTGTGCAAAAGTCGTAAAACATAAAAAAACCTCTACATATGTGGTATCGCCGTAATCGTACCGACCCAGAGAATAAAGGTAACATGTTATTTACGCCGCATAGTGAACGGCGTCAATTTAAAAACGCATAGAACAATGGCGGAATTTCAGTTTTTTTTTTTATAATCCCCCCCAAAAGGGTTAATAAAAGTTAATATAAAAATGATATGTACCCAAAAATGGTGCTATTAAAAAGCTCAACTAATCCCGCAAAAAACAAGTCCTCATACAGCTATGTAGACGAAAAAATAAAAACGTTATAGCTCTTTGAATGAGACTATAGAAAAACGAATAAAATAGCTTGGTCATTAGGGCCTAAAATGGTCTGGTCACTAAGGGGTTAAAAGCAGAATCTAGGATTACTGGGTAGGGCTGAATTGTTTATATATTAGGAAGCGCTTTCATCATTTTAAGGTCTTAAAGCCTAATTCCACCCAAAAAAAAATCCCCTTTATCAAGCTAACAAACTCTCGCTCTATGCACATTGCCATCTTTTTTTGTTTTGTTTGCATTCCGTCCCCTAGTTAACCCCTTCCCGACATGCGCCGTACATGTACGGCGCTGTCGGGAGGTGGTTCCCGCAAAGCGCCGTACATGTACGGCGCAGTGATTGTGCGGGCTCAGAAGCAGAGCCGGCACCATCACCGCGGGGTGACAGCTGTATTATACAGCTGGCACCCTCCTGTAACTGCCAGGACCGGAGCTGCTCTCCGATCCGGCAGATTAACCCCTCAGATGCTGCGCTCAATAGAGTGCAGCATCTGATAGGTTTTCACCCGATCGGCAACCCAGTGATGCAATCGCTGGGTTGCTGTGGCAATCGGACGCCAGAAAATGGCGTCCGAGTCTGCCTTGTACGGGAGCCCATGAGGACCCGCCTTCGGCGTGTCCTCATAGGCTTGCTGTCAGTGAATAACTGACAGCGCTAATACACTGCACTTCGTATGTAGTGCAGTGTATTAGAGTAGCGATCGGGGCATCAGGCCCTAATGTCCCCTAGTGGGACAAGTCAGAAAAGTAAAAAAAAGTTAATAAAAATGTCGTAAAACAATAAAAACACACACATTTCAAATAAAAATAAAGCTAAACTGACTTTTTTCCCATAGTAAGACTTTTATTATGGGAAAAACCGTAAAAATTAAAAAAACTATACATAATTGGTATCGCCGCGTCCGTAACGACCCAAACTACAAAACTATTATGTAATTTATCCCGCACGGTGAACGCCGTAAAAAAAAAGCATGAAAAACAGCGCCAGAATCTTTGTTTTTAGGTCACATCTCCTTCCAAAAAATGCTATAAAAAGTGATCAAAAAGTCACATTTACTCCAAAATAGTACCAATAAAAACGGCAATCCGTCCCGCAAAAAATAATCCCTGACACCGTTTCGTACACGCAAAAATAAAAAAGTTATGGGTCTTAGAATGGCGACACAGAAAACAAATGATTTTATAAAAAAAGTGATTTTATTGTGCAAAAGCCGCAATACATAAAAAAAACTATATAAATTTGGTATCGCCGTAATCGTATCGACCCGCAGAATAAAGCCAACATGTAATTTAGGGCGCACTGTGGATGCCGATAAAAAAAACAATAAAAAACGATTCCAGAATTGCTTGTTTTTGGTAATTTCCTTTACCAAAAAATGAAATAAAAAGTGATCAAAAAGTCGTATGTGTTCTAAAATGGTACCAATAAAATCTACATCCCGTCTCGCAAAAAACAAGCCCGCACACCGCTCAATCAACTGAAAAACAAAAAAGTTACGGCACTAGTAATGCGGTGATGAAAAAACATCTCAATGCGCAGGCCGGAGGGGAACATTCCTGCAGTTTCAGGGCCCTAGTATTTAGGAACTAGGAAAGGGAAGGGACACAGCACATCCGCTGGAAGCGAAGGTGCCCGTATTATACCAGCGCAAAACTTTCCCAGTAATATTTCCCAAACTACGAAGGAGAAAAAGTCCCCAAAAGGTGCAGAGCGTTACAGAAGGTGAGTGAGAAAGAAAACTTTATCAGTATGACACCGGCCTGTGCATAACGGATCGCTTCACAGCGTAACACACATCTATGGAGAATTGTATTATTTACCCCATTATTATACCCTCTTATTATGCCCTGATGTACTCCGCACAGATTACATATACCCTGATGTACTCCGCACAGATTACATATGCCACCACATTATAAACTGAAATACCAGCAAAACCCCAAACAGAACTATTACCAAGCAAAATCCATGCTCAAAATGGCGGTCTTTCCCTTCTTAGCCCTACAGCGTGCCCAAACAGCAATTTATGGCCACAAGTAAGGCATTACCATACCCGGGAGAACCCGCTTAACAATTTATGGGGTAAGATTCTCTAGGGGCACAACATCTTGTGCGGTGAATGGGCAGATCAGTGGAAAAATTGAAATTTTCACTTTGCACCATCCACTGCGTATTCATTTCTGAAAAACACCTGTGATGTCTAAATTCTCACTACACCCCTTGATAAATGCATTTAGGGGTGTAGTTTCTAAAACGGGGTCACTTTTGTTTGGTACATCAGGGGTTTTGCAAATGCAACATGGCGTCCGCAAACCATTCCAGCAAAATCTACGCTCCAAAAGATAAATACCGCTCCTTTTCTTCTGAATGCTCCCATATACGTAAATAGCCTATTATAACCACATATGGGGTGTTACCGTACTCGGGAGAAATTACTTTACAAATGTTGGGGTGCTTTTTCTTCTCTATTCCTTGTAAAAATGAAAAATGTTGATCTAAAACTACATCTTGTTGGGAAAAAAAAATATTTTTCATTTTCATAGCTTAATTCTAATTAATTCAGCAAAAAACCTTTGGGATCAAAATTTTCACTATACCCCTAGATGATTCCTCAGGGGGTGCAGTTTCCCAAATGGAGTCAATTTTGTGGTGTTTCCACTGTACTAGTACTACAGGGGCTCAGCAAATGTGACATGGCGCCCAGACACTATCCAAAATCCAAATGGTGCTAGTTCCATTCTGAGACCTACCGTGTGTCCAAACAGCCGTTTATGACCACATGTGGGGTATTGTTTTACTCGGGAGAAATTTCTTTACTAATTTTATGGTGCTTTTTCTCCTTCAGTCCTTGTGGAAATGAAAAAAAAAATACCTAAACCTACATTTTATTTGAAAAAATGTAGATTTTCATTTTTACGGTCTACTTCCAATAAGTTCTGTAAAACACCTGTGGGGTCAAACTGCTCACTGTACTCCTAGATAATTTCCTCATGGGGTGTAGTTTCCAAAATGGGGTCACTTGTTGGGGGTTTCCACTGTTTTGTCCCCTCAGGAGCTTTGCAAATGCGACATGGCCTCCGCAAACCATTCCTGCTAAATTTGAGCTCCAAAAGCCAAATGGCGCTCTTTCCCTTCTAAGCCCTGCCGTGTGTCCAAACAACCGTTTATTACCACATGTGGGGTATTGTTTTACTCGGGAGAAATTGCTCTACAAATGTTGTGGTGCTTTTTCTACTTTAGTTCTTTTGGAAATGAAAAAAAATTAGCTAAACCTACATTTTATTTGAAAAAATTTAGATTTTCATTTTCATGGCCAAGTTCCAAAAATTTTTGCAAAAAAACTGGCCGGTCAAAATGCTTGCTACACCCCTAGATAAATTCCTCGAGGGGTGTAGTTTCCCAAATGGGGTCACTTTTGGGGGGTTTCCACTGTTTTAGTTCCACAAGACCTGTTCAAAGCTGACATGGTGCCTAAAATATATTCTAATAAAAAGGAGACCCAAAATCCACCAGGTGCTCCTTTGCTTCTGAGGCCGGTGCTTCAGTCCAGTAGCACACTACGGCCACATGTGGGATATTTCCTAAAACTGCAGAACCTGGGCAATAAATATTGAGTTGCATTTCTTGGGTAAAACATTCTGTGGTACAAAAAAAATGGATTCAAAATGAATTTCTGGAAAAAAATAATGAACTTTGTAAATTTCACCTCTACATTGCCTTAATTCCTGTGCAATGTCTAAAGGGTTAAGAAACTTTCTAAATGCTGTTTTGAATACTTTGAGGGGTGCAGTTTTTAAAATGGGGTCACTTATTGGGGGTTTTTAATATCTAAGGACCTCAAAGCCACTTCACAACTGAACTGGCCCCTGTAAAAATAGCATTTTGAAATTTTCTTGAAAATGTGAGAAATTGCTGCTAAAGTTCTAAGCCTTGTAACGTCCTAGAAAAATAAAATGATGTTCAAAAAACGATGCCAATCTAAAGTAGACATATGGGGGATGTTAGTTAGCAACATCTTTGTGTGGTATAACTGCCTGTCTTACAAGCAGATACATTTAAATTGAGAAAAATGCAAATTTTTGCAATTTTTCGCTAAATTTTGGTGTTTTTCACAATTAAATACTGAATGTATGGGGCAAATTTTGCCAGTAACATAAAGTCCAATGTGTCACGAGAAAACAATCTCAGAATCACTTGGATAGGTAAAAGCATTCCGGAGTTATTACCATATAAAGTGAAACATGTCAGATTTGAAAAATGAGGCTCTGTCAGGAAGGTCAAAAGCGGCCAAAGAGGGAAGGGGTTAAAAGATGCAGAGGCAACTTAGCAGAGGACTGGGGGCTACATTT
This sequence comes from Rhinoderma darwinii, assembly GCF_050947455.1. NCBI lineage: Eukaryota > Metazoa > Chordata > Amphibia > Anura > Rhinodermatidae > Rhinoderma > Rhinoderma darwinii. The sequence continues at coordinate 219,114,255 of NC_134688.1, read as the reverse complement.
CATAACGGTTCCTAGCTTTAAGGGTGGAGCCCACCTTCTATGGTGTGGCTTAGGAGCGTAGTTTCATATGGAATTAGTAACATGAATGATTGAATGAATGAATGAATGAATGAATGAATGAATGAATGAATGAATGAATGAAGTTGAGGGATGTGTGGAAGGATCACTGGGCCACATGTATTCCAAGCTCTATATTATCAGAATTATGACCAAAATAAGCACTATATAAAAGCAGCATAGCCCTAAGGGATTCATTTCAGGTGCCCAGATATATTCTCCGCTTTTGAATATGTGTGTCTGTATGTACTTCTCCTATAGTGTAGACGCTGCGCAGGAACTAGAGCGCTGGGGGACCTGATTATATGTCACTCCCTGTCCTGCCAGTGATGTCTACACACCCTGCCAGTGATGTCTACACACCCATGGCTGGCAAAATGACTATATGGTAGAGAATTCACAAGACATTTCTTGTTAACCCTTGTTGGGTAAATTTATACAGCAGTGTGTGTATGAGCCGTAGACCGTTTTCTAACGGAGACACTCACATTACGGTGTCCCCCTCTGCTATATAACCTTTCCCAACAAGGCTTAACAAGATATCATCTTTCATTTCTCTATTATATGGTCATGTTTTGCAGTCCTAGAAACAGGTCATCATTATGCTGCATAAATCTGATCTCTGAGGTAACTATACAGTATAATGATAACCATAGCAGTGGTAAGATGACTTTATATAATAGAGCCTTCAAAGATTATTTATTTTTAAACCTTGTTGGGGAAGAGACCGTGTGGGAGCTACATAAAGTATCCTGAGAAATAGGGAGGAGGGGGTTAAGTTCACTCATCTCTTATCTCCTCCACTCTCTATCAGTGGCTTCTTCTTTCATGAGTCCAGTCCTCCCCATAACTACCAGACAAGCCACGCTCCAACAGTCCAGCCTTAGTCATACTTCAGTTTCCTGGTCTGTGTGTTCCAGCCCATGCAGTACAAACCTCCCCCTTTATCTTCTTCTAACCAGGCTGATGCACACTAGATTCCCTTCTGATGAGCGGACCTGCTGACTTCCTGACATCTGTGCATGCAAAATACCGGCCAAGATTGTTGCTGGTTAAAAACTATTACCGGCACGATGTTAACACCGGCTGGGCCAGTGGTTTACTGGGCAGTTTGTAACTGCCCTATTGTCTTCCTGGCCATTATTTGAGTTATTGTCTGTGATCACGACATTTAGGTCTGCTAGGAGACTAAGCTTTGAAGCCACAGAGACAGGAAGTGATGTAATTTGATTGAAAGAGGCGGAAAGGAAGGCATTATTTGAAGTGTTATGGGAAAATGACTGCAATAATGTTACATTGCATGGTGTATATGTAAAAACAGTATGTGACTATAACCGATACACGATGATATAAACCTAGGCTTTAAGACATGTATGAAGAAATACGGATGTAAAGCAACAGTACTTACCATCCAAGTGATGCCGTGAAATATATTTGAGCCCTTCATCAAGCAGAATAACAGGCAATGAGATCTTCATAACTACCAGCCACTGAGAACAGCTCAGAGGAGTTACTTGAAAAATAAGCTGCAGATATAAAATGGCAACAATATTTAAAATTAAATAGCCATAAATAGTATGCAATTTTCAATAAATTGCTTCTATTCGTAGAAAGGTCTATGATGTACAACAAAGGTTTTAGTTTAAATTGGGGAGTTTCCAATAAGGTATTATGGTTCTGTACTTACCGGCATTGGCTTCACATACAGTATAAGGAAGTGTAGACCCATAGACATTAAAATGGCACCTAGAAGCCAGATGTTGAGCCATGGTGGCATCCTTAATAATGACTGATTTTCAGACACGCTGTAATTATGAAAAGGACATATATTAAGATGCAGAATATGTCTGATGTAGTTTGTACATTCACGCATTTATTTAAAAAGAAAGTACAAATGGCTAGAAATGCATCGGAAAAAATTAACAATTAGTACAGTGCTGTAATAAAAGTTTTTGCGATTTCTTCTAGGAATGGCCGGCCTTACAAAATGTCACCAAGAATGCATCGACAACTCATCCAAGAACACAGACTTACATCTAACCGAACTCCATGCCACAATAGCCTCAGTTAAGGTCAATGTACAGAATTCCACAATAAGAAAGAAACTGGGCAAACATGGCATCCATGGGAGAATTGCAAGACCACTGCTGACCATAAAAACCACAAAGGCTTGTCTCACAATTTTAATAAAACATCTACATGACCCCCCAAGACTTTTTAGATATTCTGTAGACTGATGAGTCAAAGGTGGAACTTTTTGGAAGAGATGTGTCCCATTATATCTGGCGTAAAGCTGACACTGCATTCCACCATAAGAACATTAAACATGGTGGTGGTGGTGGTGGTGTGATGGTCTGGGGCTGCGTTGCTTCTGAAGAATCTGGACTACTTCTCATAATTGATGAAACCATGAATTCTATTCTCTAGCAGAAAATCTTGAAGGAGAATATAGGCCCATCAGTTTGTGGCCTAAAGCGGAGTTGGGTTATGAAGCAGAACAATGATCCAAACCACACAAGCAATTCCAACTCTGAATGGCTCAAGAGAAACAAAAGTAAGGCTTTGGAGTGACCGAGTCGAAGTCCTGACTTGAATCTTTTTGATATTCTGTGACAAGACAGGGCAGTTGATGCTCGAAAACCCTCCAATGTAGCCGAATTAAAGGTTTAGTTGGGCAATTACTTTTTCACATGGGCAATATAGGTTTTAAATTAATCTTTATCCTCAATAAATGAAATGACCTTATAAAAGTGGCATTTTGTATTTACTTGTGTTGTCTTTATCTTACATGAAAAATTTGTTTGATGATCGGAAACTTTTAAACATGGTAAATAAGCAAAAGTACAAGAAGAAATCAGGTTGGGGCAAATACTTTTACAAAGTACTGTAGGTTTAATCAATAAAAATAAAAAAAAGGATAATTATGTATATTATGCCCATATTCACAAACATAGAATCCATTTTTTTTAAATTTAGCTATGTATTTTTTTTTTTCCCATACTCACTATCTTGTCTCGCCTTATTCACTAGTCCCAAGAATAAAATCGTTGAGCCAGTTTACCTATTATTCTCTTAAATCTGCCAGACTTTATCTGGAAAAATTGTGTTGCCCATTGCATCCAAATGAAAGGCAAATCACAAGCCGACTCCGGAAATGAGAAACCTAGAGACTGCTGAAACAATTCGCTCATGACTACTCAGATCATCCGTACAAAGTATTAAGTAAAACTTAATTATTTGTAACTTTAAAGGGGTTGTCTTATTATACACCTTGGTGGCTTATTGCAAGGATATGCCACCAATCTCAAATTTCCTGAGGTCCAACTGCTCTAACCCCTGCTGATTGCTAGATTTAAGTGCCAGCAGCACTAGAAAAATGCCATGACACTTCATCTCTACTCGGCCCGGCTTTATACTGGAGACCTCAAGGACAGCCACAGACTATAATTGGAAAACCTGAATTGAACACTTGCTGCCAGGATCCCCCACAGATTACAGCGAATTGCTTGGAGCTAGGGTAGATTTCCACTAAAATTGATGCCAGTTTTTGGTGTAAATTATAGTACATTCGTCAAGCTGCAGGTGGCCACGTCTAATTAGAGAAGCTCTGTCCACTTTGTTGAAAAATGTCGAGAACGTGGTAAAAAGGGCCCAAAGGGCGCAGTTTCTAGTTTAAGTGTTTGCAAGTTTACTGGGAAATGTTGTTGCATTCCCCCATATGTCTTCATATTCCAGCTATTTGTTAATTGTTTTATAAATATAAAAATAAAACCAGTAAGCAAATCATACGAGAAAAATTAAACTCAACGCATTTTCACGTAACTGTACGTAAAAGGTGTTAAGGGGTTGCATGGAGTGGGCTAAGCCTGCCCCACACTGAGAACGTGTCGGCAGTATGTTACAGCAGACACCTCACTGCATCGGGCGGAATCAAAGAAAAAAACTTTTGGACGTTTAACCCTAGATCCCGGGGTCAAGAGCAACCGCTGCATCCAAGCGGTTGAAAAGAGGCGGCGGCCACCTCCGACTTACCACCTGCCCTTCCCGAGCGCGGGGTGCCGATGGTTGTTACGGCAGCCTGGGAGTCTAATGAGACCCCAATATCTGCCATGTTTGTACTCTTATGAGGGCTTCATAGGAGACAGTTATTATAGCGATATACTGCAATACATAAGTATTGCAGTATATCATGCAAGCGATCCAATAATTGCTGGTTCTTAAAAAAAAGTTTAAAAAAAGTTGGAAAAAGGTTTTTCTAATGTACGAAAAAAATGTATACGTTCAAAAAGGCCCCCTTTCCCATTTTTGTTAAAAAAAAAAAAACGAAAAATATAAAATTAACATAACTGGTATCTCTGCATCAGCAAAAGTCAGAAATATTACAATATAGTGTTATTTAACCCGCACGGTGAATGCTGTAAAAATAAATAAATTTAAAAAACACCAGAATTGTTTTTTGCTCACCTTTGCTCCTCAAAATTTTCAATAAAAAGTGATTAAAAAGTAGCATGTACTGCAAATTGGTACCACTTAAAACTACAGCTCTCCCCGCAATAACCCTCATACAGCTCAATCGACGGAATAACTAAAAAAAGTTATGACTCAGAATGTGGCAACAAAAAAATTTTTTTTTTTTATTTTTTTTTTAAACAAAACCCTTTTCTTTGTAAAAGTAGCAAAGCATAAAAAAAACAAAAAACTATATAAATTTGGTATTGCCGTAACTTTATTCTATGGGTTGATACAATTAACATGTCGTTTTTACCGCATGATGAACAGCGTAAAAACGAAACAATTTTTTGACCATTTCATCCCACAAAATATTTTTTTTCAGTTTCCCAGAACATGATATGCTACATTAGGCTCCATGCACACGACCGTAATTTTAATCCGCAATTGCAGACCGTAATTGCATATAAAAATACTGATCCATTCATTTCTGTGGACCACGGACACCTTTCCGTATATTTACAAGGTGTCTGTCTGGGTCGTAGAAATTATTCACAAAAAATAGGACATATCCTATTTTTTTAATTTTACGGACCGTTCTCCCATACTTTATAACGGGAGCACAGCCGGCAAATGCAGGTGACTGTTCGCGGCCAGCCGTGTGCGGGGCGCCTTAAATGGTGCCATGAAAACCTACAACTCACCCTGCAAAGCACAAGCCTTATGTCGACTGATGGAAAAATTAAAAAAAGTTATGGCTTTCAGAAGGCGGGTAGGAAAAAACGAAAAAGAAAAACTGAAAATTGGCTGTTTAGGAAAGTGGTTAACTAATAATTACTGTACTGTCACTAGGTTTTAAATAAAGGATCTTTTTATTCCATAATAATATTTGGAAAGCATTTCAAGTTTAACCCTATAGCGACCGCCCCTCTGTCTTTTCATGGGGGGGGGTGTGCAGGTCCCCAATTTAAAAGGCTTCTGAGCGCTCCAGTGACTGCTCATTCTCTAAGAAGGAGCGGTTACTAACAGTTCCTGAACTTAGAGCAGCCTGCTGAATACATCTGGACTGGAAAAAAAACTCAGACCCTCAGCTGTTTAATCCTTCGATCACCGCAGTTCGCAGCATGATCAAGGGAGACTCCTCTTCGATGGGAGACCGGGGGAATCCTAGAAAGGACCCAGGGCTGTCTGTTCTATAAGCCTGCTGTTAGGGCACACTATGTGTTGCCCCAACAGCGGCCTGTGTCATAATGACAGTATAATGTTTCAGCATACAGGAGTATGCGAATACATTATGCACTCCTAAACATTGAAATTGCAACACCTAGAAGGGCAAGCCTTGAGGTTATGCAAATCGAGGAAGTAGCAGGTGTCGCTAAGATCTGCAAATAATCAAATTTTCGAGCACCTAGCGCCTATCTGTGGCAAGTGGGAGGGGCATAAAATCCAGATTGAAAGAAAAGCTTTTTTTAGCCACATGAAACGTCAAAAATCAGTTCAAGTGGTGTGGAGTAATTGTGCGATGCCTCCTCTTCCTCCACGTGCCAGTTATCGCCACTTGTCGAAAACTGAGAGGGACAGATTCCTTTAACGGAGAGACCTTGGTTTATCACTACGCGCCTAGGCCGAGAAGTCAACAATGTTCAACGTTGTGTGTCCCGGAGGTTGGGAGAACAAAAACTAAATGGGAATGGCGGAGGCAAACCTCTGCATGGACGGACGGTCAGTTCAGAAAAATGGCGCGTAGTGATCCGTTCTGTACTGCAAGTGAAATTGGATGTCACATCCCAACCCTCGAGTGGCTACCAGTGTCAATACAAACCATCAGAAGGCATATGAATGACATTGGGCTACGAGCCAGACATTCAGCTATAGGTGTTCCATTGACCACGCGCCACCGCTCTCAAAGGCTATCATGGTGCACAGAATGGAGGTCTATCCTCTCCAGCGATAAGTCACCGCTTTTGTTTCAGACGCAATGATAGCTGGAGATTGGTCTGGAGACCATGTGGGCAACTCCATGAAAAGACCTTCACAAGGGAACGTCACACCGGTCCTACTCCTGGGATTATGGTGTAGGGTGGCATAATGTATAGTAGCCGGACCCCTCTAGTCTTCATTTCAGGTACACTAACAGCTCGGTGTTACATTGATTTGGTCGTGGAACCAGTGGTACGGTCAGTTCTCCAAAGTGTCCCAGAATAAGTTTTTCAACAGGTCAATGCCAGGCTGCATGTTTCTCATGCTACAGTGAGCAGCCTGTGTGGCCTAAACAGGCTATCATGGCCTGCAGCGTCTCTGGACTCATCTCCCATCGAGCACATCTGGAATGTCATTTGGGGCAATTGCAAAGGGAGCCGTCAGCAGACAATCTTGATGATTTGCGTGCCCAAATACTTTCAGCGTGGTATAACATTCCTCAGACAACCATTAAAAACCTCATTGATAGAATGACAAGGGCACGTAAGCGCGTGTATTTATGCACGTGGCGTTCATACTCTATGTTTGAGAATATTTTATTTCCTTTTTTTTATCATTTGCATATCATTAACATGATTATCGGTCATGTGATTTCTACAATTCCAAAACTTTTCCTTCTTGGTGTTGCAATTTCAATGTTGAGGAGTGTAAGTAAAAAAATAATAAACCTTTTATGTGATTAAAAAAAATGTAAGTAGATTTAATTTAACAGGTTATTTAGCATGAAACGTAAACGAGATTAAAAAAACAACAATGCTGAAAATAGTTTTTTTGCAATATTTACGCCGCAAAAAATAAAATTATATAACTCTCTACATTTTTTTCTACACCCCCTCCAAACTGCACAGAAAAAAAATAAAAATTTCGCCAGCATAAGAGTAGAGCTCATATAGCCACATCAATGAAAAAATAAAGTAATTATTGCTGCTGAAAGGCATAAGCAAACACCGAAAAAATTTAGCTGGTCATTAAGGCCTTTTCAAGCCTGGTCAATAACACCTTTCCGCACCTTGGCGTAAATGCACGTCCAGGTGAGCAGTAAATTTGCAGTTATGTCAGTTATGTCCGCGCTTTAACAGTTAACCGCCGCGCAACACTACACCTCAGCGGCGGTTAACTGTGCACGGTGTCTGTCCTGCTCTCCCCGTTGCCGATCAGCGGCCCGTCGCCGCTGAATTCGTCAATTAACCCCTTAGATGCAGCAGTCGATTGCGATCGCCGCATTGAAGAGGTTTAGAGCAGATCGGCAGCCCACCACATGCATTTGCGGGGCCTGGCGATCCTTGTCACAGCAACTGGAGGCCAGACAATGGCCTCCGGGCTGCCATGTACGGAAGCTTATGAGGACCAGCCTCCGGCTGGTCCTCATAGGCTTCCTGTCAGAGTGACTGTCACGTCCCAACGTAGGTAGTGTAATGTGCTCTAGCAGCTTCTAAATGTCCCCTAGTGGGACAATTAAAAAAAGCGTAAAAAATAAAAGTTATAAGTTACATAAACAAACACTGCTTTTTTTCGTATAATAATTTTTTTCCTATAATAAAAGACTTAACACATTAAAAAAAAGTACACATATTTGGTATTACCGCGTTCGTAACAACTCCAACTATAAAACGATAACATTATTTTTCCCACACGGTGAACACAGCAAAAAAATAAGTAAAAAAACAATGCCAGAATCACTATTTTTTGGTCACCACTCCTAGGAAAATATACAATAAAAAGTGATCAAAAAGTCGCATGTACCCCAAAATGATACCAAGAAAAACTACAACCCGTCCCGCAGAAAACAAGCCCTTACACAGCTTTTTGGACTGAAAAATAAAACAGTTATGGCTCTCCGAATATGGGGACACCAAAAATAAATTTTATAAATAAGTGATTTTATTGCGCAAACGCTGCAAAACATATAAAAACTATATACAAATGGTATCGCTGTAATCATATCGACCCTCAGTGTAAAGTAAAATTGTCATTTATAGCGCATAATGAATGCCATAAAAAAAAAAAAAATAAATAATAGAAAACATTGTCAGAATTGATGGTTTTTAGTCACCTTGCTTGCCAAAAAATGGAATAAAAAGTGATTAAAAAAAATCATTAAAAAAAAAATCGCATGTACCCCAAAATGGTACCAATGAAAACTACAGATTGTCCCGCAACAAATAAGCCCTCACAAAGCTCCTGTGGAGAAAAAATAAAGACGTTCTGGCTCTCAGAATATGGCGATGCAAAATGTGCAGTGTTCCGAAAGCGGATAAAATTGGGCACCATTTATCAGTGCGACACCAGCCACATATCTCCGGATTATTATTTATTTACCCCATTATTAGACCCTTATTATGTCCTGATGTTCTCCGCACAGATTACATATGCCCCCACAGTATAAACTGAAATACCAGCAAAACGCCAAACAGAACTACTAAGCTAAAATCTGCGCTCCAAAAGCCAAATGCTTTTCCCTCCCTCCCTTCTGAGCCCTACAGCGTGCCCAAACAGCAGTTTACGTCCACCGATATGGCATCGCCATACCCGGGAGAACCCGGTTAATATTTTAGGAGGTTATTTTTCTTCAGTGGCACAAACTTGGCATAACATACTGTGCACTAAAATGGCATATCAGTGGAAAATTGCAATTTTCACTCTGCACCATCCGCTGCGCATTAATCCTTTGCGCACCACGACATAGCATGTCATGGTGTGGGGGGTGATGTATAGAGCGGGCTCACACGCTGAGCCCGCGCCATACACTGCGGGTGTCAGCTGTGTATTAGAGCTGACACCCAGGACTAACGGACAGGAACAGCGGTCGCGCTTTTACAGGAGACTGTAAAAATGACATTATACTGCAATACATTAGTATTGCAGTGTATTGTACCAGCGATCTACTGATTGCTGGTTCAAGTCCCCTAGAGGGACTAATTAAATGTGTAAAAACAAAAGTAAATAGATATTAGTGAAAAATAATTAAATAAATATTTAAAGTCCAAAAAAGAAACCCTTTTCACATTTTTAATGTAAAAAAAATTAAAACAATACACAAAATTGGTATCGCTGCGTCCGTAAAAGTCAGAACTATTACAATATACCAAAATCGCTGTTTTTGGTCACCTTGGCTCTAACAAAAAATGTAATAAAAAGTACTCAAAAAGTTGTATGTACTAAAAAATGGTACCAATAAAAATGACAGCTCGTCCCGCAAAAAATAAGCCATCACACAACTCTGTTGTCGGAAAAATAAAAAAGTTATGGCTCTTGGAAAGAGGGAAGGGAAAAACGAAAAAGCAAAAATGGTTCAGTCCGGAAAGGGTAAATTACTTTCTAATGAAAAAACATTTATGACCACATTTGGGGTATTGCCATACTCGTGAGGAATTGCTTTACAAATATTGGGGTGCTTTTTCCTCCTTTATCCTTTGTGAAATTGAAAAAAAAATTCAACATTTTAGTGGAAATAATGTTGATATTCATTTTTACGGCCTAATTCTAATAAATTCTGCAAAAGACCTGTGGGGTCTAAATGCTCACTATACCCCTAGATAGATTCCTTAAGTGGTGTAGTTTCCCAAATGGGGTCACTTTTGGGGGGTTTCCACTGTTTTAGCCTCTCAGGGGCTTTGCAAATGCGACATGGCACCCGAAAACCATTTCAGCTAAATTTGAGCTCCAGAAGCCAAATAGCGCTCCTTCCCTTCTAAGCTCCGCTGTGGGTCCAAGCAGCAGTTTATTACCATATATGGCATATTTCCGTAATCGGGAGAAATTGTTTTAAAAATGTTGGGGTGCTTTTTCTCCTTTATTTCTTGTAAAAATTAAAAATGGCTAAGTGTTTTCAGAAAAAAAAGCAGATTTTTACCTTTACAGACTAATTCCAATGAATTCAGCAAAACAACTGTGGGGTCAAAATGCTAACTTTACCCTTAGAAAAATTCCTTGAGCAGTGTAGTTTCCAAAATGGGATTACATTTGGGGGGTTTCCACTATTTTGGTCCCTCCAGTGCAGTGCAAACGTGACAAGGCACTGAAAATTATTCCAGCAAAATCAGAAATCCAAATGGTGCTTCTTCCTTTCTGAGCCCTCCTGTGGGTCCAAACAGCAGTTTATTACCATATATGGGGTATTGCTATAATTGGTAGAAATTGCTTTACATATGTTGGGGTGTTTTTCCGCCTTTATTCCTTGTAAAAAAAAAAATTCAGGGAAAAAAAGTCGATTTTCATTTTCACATACTAATTCAAATAAATTTAGCAAAAAAAAAACTGTGGGTTCAAAATGCTAACTAGCCAATTCCTTGAGGGGTGTAGTTTCCAAAATGGGGTCACTTTTGGGGGGTCCTTACTGTTTTGGCCCCACAAGACCTCTTCAAACCTGACATGGTGTCTAAAATATATTCTAAAAAAAAGGAGGCCCCAAAATCCACTAGGTGTTCCTTTGCTTCTGTGGCCTGTATTTCAGTCCATTACAACACTAGGGCCACATATGGGATATTTCTAAAAACTGCAGAACCTGGGCAATAAATATTGAGTTGCATTTCTCGGGCAAAACCTTCTGTGGTACAGAATATTTTTAGTTACAAATGAATTTTGGCAAAAAAAATATTACATTTGTAAATTTCACCTCTACATTACTTTAATTCCTGTGAAACGGCAAAAGGGTTAAAACACTTTCTGAATGCTGTTTTGAATACTTTGAGTTGTGCAGTTCTCAAAATGGGGTGATTTATGGGGACTTTCTAATATATAAGGCCCTCAAAGTCACTTCAGAACTGAACTGGTCCCTGAAAACAAAATCGCTGCTAAAGTTCAAAACCTTGTAACGTGCTAGAAAAATAAAAGCATGTTCAAACACCGATGCAAACAAAGTAGACATATGGGAAATGTAAACTTGTAACTATTTTGTGTGGTATTACTATCTGTTTTACAAGCCGATACATTTAAATTTAGAAAAATGCTAATTTTTGCAAATTTTCTCCAAACCTTGGTGTTTTTTACAAATAAATATTGAATTTAATCGGCCAAATTTTTTCACTAACATAAAGTACAATATGTCACGAGAAACCAATCTCAGAATCACTTTGATAGGTAAAAGCATTCCGAAGTTATTACCACATAAAGTGACACGTCAGTGACACGTCAGATTTGAAAAATCGGCTTCGTCCTCAAGGCCAAAACAGGCTCAGTCCTGAAGGGGTTAAGTGGTTAATTTCATTCTAATGTCAAAACTCTGATGTCAACATCAACAATTACTTTATATGGTAACATCCAATGCCACTTAGAGAACAACAAATCTCTTTCTAATCTGTACAAACGTAATATCAAATAGTTTGTTTTCAACGATAATATCAAGAATTCAGAAATAATGTGAAATGTATCCGTTTACTATTTATAGCATGGGAAATTATGTACAATTTTACCTTACATAGGACTCATGACTGTAAAATGCACATTTACCATTCAACAAGATTCACCAAGATTGTATGTCTCAGAAACTTATAGTCACCATTGTGGTGGCTTCTTAAAGTGGAATGAATTTCTATGGATGTGTTAAAAAAAAACAAAAAAAAAAACGGACACCAGCTTATTTGTATTTCCAAGATGTAATTCAGTTAAAAAAATCGCCTGATCTAGTATTCAGTAATCTTCCAACTCAACTAGGCTGGGTACAGGGTGCAACGTTTGGGTATTTTATAGAAGCTTGTTACACGAGTGCTGTAGTCATACGGCAACCAGGTTACGAAGGATGAGGAACCCACAACATGATAATACAGCTTTCATTTCCACCAGTGCCTGCCATAGGACTGAATATTTACTGTGCCACCGACTATGCTGAACATTTAACGAAGCACCAGGTAGTGCCCTACTAACACCATATACAATATCAAGATTCCGCACTGACCATGGTCAGCTGATTTTGGCATGGTGGGTGGTTGTGTATGTGTGATGGAGGTGTGGATAGCAGACGTTTTTTGTTTTTTTCAATTGCCCAGCCCTAGTACAGGGACTTCTGAAGCTCTTGTGCAAAATCTGTAACAGAGCAACCCATTTACCATGTGCCAATTATAATATTGGTCTCTTCTTATGTGGTAGAGCCTCTGGGCCCACTCTGGCACCAGGGCCCTGGTGCAACCGCTAACTCTGCACCACTTTAACTGCACCCCTGTATAGGTATGGGGTGTGTATATATATATATATATATATATATATATATATATATATATATATATATTTTATAATTCAGGTTTTATTTGTACAAGTCAAAAGTGTTCGAAGCAATCATTTTAGAATGATACATTACATTTATAATGCACAATGTTATTTACATTGTAATACCCCTGATTCTCATATGTCGGTCTTGTGAATGCTCACGAATATATATTAGGGGTTCCATCCTTTTCAGCCTTCCGATAATACGTTATTTAGTAGCTTCCCCTACATGTGACAGATGATTGATCATGTGATCCCAATGGCACAGCTGTGCAACAATGAATCTCCAGCTTTTAGACTCATTCAGAGATGGGTTTAGACTCCTTTGTTATTAATTAACCCTTTAATGACTAGGCCATTTTTCCATTTTCTACTTCCTTGCCTTTCAAGAGCCATAACTTTTTTATTTTTCCATTGACATGGCCAGTGTGAGGGTTTGTTTTTTTGCGGGATGACTTGTAGTTTTTAAAGAGGCTCTGTCACCAGATTATCAAATCCCTATCTCCTATTGCATGTGATCGGCGCTGCAATGTAGATAACAGTAAAGTTGTTTTTTTTTTAAAAACGATCATTTTGGCCAAGTTATGAGCAATTTTATATTTATGCAAATTAGCCTTTCTAATGGACAACTGGGCGTGTTTTCTCTCATTTCCAACTGGGCGTGTATTGTGTTTGTAAGATCTGGGCATGTTTACTTGTTTTACTAGCTGGGCGTTGTGAATAGAAGTGTATGATGCTGACATATGATGCTGACAAACACTTCTATTCACAACGCCCAGCTAGTAAAACAAGTAAACACGCCCAGATGTTAAACATAATACACGCCCAGTTGGAAATGAGAAAACACGCCCAGTTGTCCATTAGAAAGGCTCATTTGCATAAATATAAAATTTACTGTTATCTACATTGCAGCGCCGATCACATGCAATAGGAGATAGGGATTTGATAATCTGGTGACAGAGCCTCTTTAATGGCACCATTTATTTTTATTCCACAAAATAATTTTTCAATTTTCCCATAGTTTTTTTGGGGGTTTCGATTTTAACACACTTTGCTCTGCGGTAAAAATGACATGTTAACTTTATTCTACGCGTCAATATGATTACGGCGATACCAAATTTATTTTTATGTTTTACTACTTTTGTTAAAAAAAATAAATACATTTTGTTTCACCATATTCTGAAACCCCGAACATTATTATTTTAATGTCGATGGAGATGTGGGAGGGCTTGTTTTTTTGCGGTGAGAACTGTAGTTTTTATTGGTACCATTTTAGGGTACATAGGACTCTTTTTAAACATTTTTAGTAGCAGTCGAGGTGACTAAGAGACAGAAATCGTGGTGTTTTTATTTCGTTATTTTTTGTGGCATTCACCATGAGAGTTAAAATTTTTCATATTGTAATAGTTCAGACTTCTCTGGAGGTGGCCATACCAATTATGTTTATTAATCTTTTTACATTAATTTTAGAAGAAATTGGAAAAGGTTTTTTTTAAACTTCTAATATTTTTTGGTATATAATTTTTTTAAATTTAACGGATCCTTAACTTTTTTTTTTTTTATTAGTCCGCCTAGGGGACTTAAACCAGCACTTGTTAGATTGCTAAAACAATATACTACAATATCCCCTGTATTGTAGTATATTGTGTTTTTTTAACTGCCACTTATTACAGGGCTTAACAGGAACTCAAAGTTAGGAAACCTGGGGCCTTCACTGGGCCCCTCTGTTTGCCGTGACAACAATTGGCATTCCGCTATCGTGTCGCAGCGATGGGTTGTCATGGGGTCCGCCCCTCTCTTTCTATTGGCTTAGATGCTGCAGTCGTTATTGACTGCGGTATCGAAGGGATTAAACAGCTAGGATCAGAGTTATGTCCGATTCTGGCCATTAGAGCAGAGTGTCAGCTGTAATATTCAGCGGACATGTGCAGCGTATGAAACGTGCTTTCCTAAAAAATGGCAGAACACTAAAAAAAGTAAGAGATGTCCTTAACCCCTTCAGGACTGAGCCTGTTTTGGCCTTGAGGACCAGCCCCATTTTTCAAATCTGGCGTGTTATTTTATGTGGTAATAACTTTGGAGTGCTTTAACCTATCCAAGTGATTTTGTTTTCTCGTGACATATCGTACTTTGTTTGTGGGAAAACTTGGTTGATAAATTCAGTATTTATTTGTGAAAAACAACAAAGTTTGGGGAGAATTAGCAAAAATTTGCATTTTTTCTAAATTTAAACGCATCTGCTTGTAAAACGGATAGTAATACTACACAAAATAGTTACTAGTTAACATTTCCCATATGTCTACTTTATGTTTGCATAATTTTTTGAACATTCTTTTATTTTTCTAGGACGTTACAAGGCTTAGAACTTTAGCAGCGACTTCTCACATTTTCAAGAAAATTTCAAAAGGCTATTTTTTAAAGGACCAGTTCAGTTCTGAAGTGGCTTTGAGGGACTTATGTATTAGATAGACCCCATATATCACCCCATTTGAAAAACTGCACCCCTCAAAGTATTCAAAACAGCATTCAGAAGTTTCTTAACCCTTTAGGCGTTTCACAGAAATGAAAGCAATGTAGAGGGGAAATTTACAAATTAAATTTTTTGGCCAAAAATTTGTAATAAAAAAAAATTCTGTAACACAAAGTTTTACCAGAGAAACGCAACTTAATATTTATTGCCCAGATTCTGCAGTTTTTAGAAATATCCCACATGTGGCCCTAGTGCGCTAATGGACTGAAACACCAGCCTCAGAAGCAAAGGAGCACCTAGAGGATTTTGGGGTCTTTTTTTAGAATATATTTTAGGCACCATGTGTGGTTTGAGGAGGTCTTGTGGTGCCAACACAGTGGAAACTCCTTAAAAGTGACACGATTTTGAAATCTACACCCCTCAAGGAATTTATCTAGGTTTATAGTTAGTATCTTGACCCCACCTTGGCCTTTTGCTAGATTTATTGGATTTAGTCTGTGAAAATGAAAATCTACTTTTTTTTCTGAAAAAACATAGAAATAAAGAAGAAAAAGGAACACCAACATTTGAAAAACAATTTCTCCCAATTATGGCAATACCCCATATGTGGTAATTAACTGCTGTTTGGACCCACAGCGGGGCTTAGAAGGGAAGGAGCGCTATTTGGCTTTTGGGGCTCAAAATTAGCTGGAATGTTTTTCGGGTACCATGTCGCATTTGCAAAGCCCCTGAGGGACTAAAACAGTGGAAATACCCCAAAAGTGACCCCATGTGGGAAACTACACCCTTAAGGAATCTTTCCAGGGTTTATAGTGAGCATTTAGACCCCACAGGAATTCATTAGAATTAGGCCATGAAAATGAATATCAACATTTTTTTTCACAAAAATGTTGATTTTTTTCATTTTCACAAAGGATAAAGGAAGAAAATGCACCAAAACGCTTGTAAAGCAATTTCTCCCGAGTACGGCAATACCCCGTGGTCATAAATGTTTTTCATTAGAAATTAATTAACCCTTTTTGCTTTTTCATTTTAGTTTTTCCCTCCCCTTTTCCAAGAGCCATAACTTTTTCTTTTTCCATCAATGGAGCAGTGTGAGAGGTTTTTTTTCTCGCGGGAGGAGTTGCAGTTTCTAATGACACCATTTATAGTACCATATAACATACTTTGAAACTGAAAATAAAATTCTTTGCAGGCTAAAATTGGAAAAAGTTGCGATTCCTCTATTATTTTTTGGGTTTCGTTTTTACGGCTTTCACCGTGCGGTAAAAACGTCAACTTAAATTTTTTTTCTGCAACTTAATACGATAAAAGCTTGTTTTTTGTGGGACGGGTTGCAGTTTTTATTGGTACTCTTTTGGGGTATATGCAACTTTTTGATCACTTTTTATTCTGTTTGGGGAGGGGTGGTGACCAAAAAAAAAATTGTGATTCCGGCATTGTTCTTTACTTTTTTTTTTGCGGTGTTCTCCCCTGTACGGGAAAAATAACATTATGGGTCGTTACGAACGCGGTGATACCAAACGTGTACTTTTAACGTGTTCATTTTTTTCCTATAATACAAAATTTATATAAGTGCGATTGGTGCAACTTTTGTTATTGCATTCTATTAAAAATTATTTTTACTTTTTGAGACACAGCTGCTTTGTATCCCTTATACAGAGCAGCTGTATGTTGCGCTGACGAGTTATGAACTTAGATGTGATCGATAACAGCTCGATTCTGCACGTCAGAGACACAGAGGACCAGCTGTCAATGAACCCGTCAGTGCTGCTGACCTAACGGATTCAGGTCTCCGTGCTCGATACAGCCGCTCTGTATACAGAATACAAAGCAGCTGTATCTCAAAAAGTAAAAATTTTTAATAAAATGTAATTACAAAGTTGGACTAATCATACCGATAGACATTTTTATTGAAAAGTTTTCAAAAGGTGTGCCTTTAAAATAGATTGCGTCTATGAGAATATGATGTAATATAACATTGGCTTTCACTTGAACAACAGCGATAGGTGATCTTTATAAAACTACAGACATTTATGATATTTGCCTTCTAAGTCAAACATTTACTATTCAGCCTACCTGTTGAGGGCATTGCACATCTCAATAGTTACAAGCACTGAAAGGGCCATAGTTGTGGGATAGCGGGACTCAAACACTTCACAGTCTATTCCCTCAAATAAAGCATGGTCAGGTGTACATTTCATAAAATGCCTCTGTAAAGAAAGTGAAATTATTCAGAAAAAGATTGGTATTCTCAGCAGAATAATTCTTTCCTTTGGCTGTACGACCGATTTACATCATTGCTGGATCATGAAAACGTTAGACTTTGTGCACCATAGTCATATTACTAGAGAATGCATATAGGGCTTTACAGTAGAACTATTGGTATATTTTAGCATGATCTGTGTGTAGTGTTATCAAGCCATCAACATAAGATATCCACACTATATGTTAATAATAATTGCCTAGCAAAAATAGCTGGCCTAGTTAGCTATGTTTCATCAATGCCATATAATATATTTTTAATGAGGAATCATTAAAGGTAAGGTCTATGTAAACTTTTGACGGCAATTAAAAAAAATAAAAATCTATGTTTTTATATAAATTTTGAACAACCTTGTAATTTATTTGAAACATTTTTAACTTTTTGGAGATACAGCCTCTATGTACTCTAAATACATAGAAGCTGCATCTCGTGGTCAAAGTCGGTTCCGTCAGGTCTGCATTACTGACGACTTCAGCGAATACTGGTCCTGAGCATCTCTTACGCGCAGGATCCAGCTATTGTCGATAGATGTGAATTATTAGCACTATAATGTACAGGCACTGTGAAAATGCAGGTACTGTATGATAATAAAAGTGTGTTTGGAATCTCTAGTCTACTCGAAAACAAAGTGTTGATTTGAAAGGAAAAGTTCTCTGCATGTGAGTGGTGTGATACTGTTTAGACCAGTCTTTCTTAACCAGGGTTCCTTTTGGGACCACAACAGGAGTTCCATGGTGGTCAGGACCAGTCTTCCTGACCCCGTAGACCTGACTTCATAGATGCATTGGAGGAGGACAGTTATCTTCTCCAAGAATGTATCATGGCAGATCTGCAAACATCACCATGTGTGCAGTGACACACAAAAGTGAAGAGGACCTAAGAGTGGTAAGCATATGAATACACTTTAGAATTTGGTCTGCGATTTAAATCAATTTAGGGGTCTGGTGTGGAGTCTGAATACATTTTAGGGGCTGGTCTGCGGTCTGATTTAAGTTCAATCCACATCTCGTTTTGTGCACACGTTTGTGGTATATGGCGACGTATAAGTTTTAAAAGTTTCAAAAACATATGCATTCGTGACATACATTTACGTTTTTATGAAGTATAAGTCGTATACTTTTTTATACGTTTTAACTACTTAAAAAATATAAATTTTTTGTTCTTGCGCCAAATCAATAGATATAAAGGAAGTAGTAGGGAGTGGCTGAAGTGTTTTCTGGCACCAGTTCTGAGGGGGTGGGCAGTAGGAGGCACTGTTTTGTCACATGATCTTGCTGATTTCCCACATATGGTAACAAAAACGTTTGACATATGCAAAGTAGTGTTTACATTTTCATACGTCAGCCATATGTCGCCATCGACTTCACATATACGTGTGGTATAAGTTTTGGAAGAGTGCTGAAAAGTGTAGTAGACTACGCTTTTCAGGACTTGGTAAATAAAAAGGATGGAACGTAAGCACACAATACGTATGCACAATCTACACTATTAGGGCATCTGTCCTAACCATAGAAATCAATGTACACGCTGTCGTACATGTTTTGACACTGTTTTTTCATGCCAAAACGTTGACGTCAGACGTACAGTTAAAATGAGAGGTGAACTTCGCTTTAGTTTAGGGGTCTGGTCGATTTATTACTCTGCTTACAAATAAAATCATATTTTTCTAGAACTCTGATTTACTGTATAAGAACTTGCGTATTAGTTGTTTTTAGTGATTTTTTAAATAAATTAATTGGTAAGGGTTTCTTGAGATAACAATATTTTTCAGGAGTTGCCTAATGCTAAAAATGTTGGGAATTTAGACAATGTCAATTATCAGTAAGTCAATAATGTTTCTTCTTGTCATATTAGGAACAAAATGCCACAATCTTGTATGATAAACTGCACTACAATATCAAATCTTTGAGCTGTTGTCTGTCAATCAAGAACCTCTCATATGATTAAAAAAAAAAAGGCACAAGACCTAAGTAAGTTTGCACATACATTTTTGCATAGTACTTATAAATTATAAAGTATGAAATAGAATATGAGAGGTTCTGAAATAAATTTGTAGGCTGTATATGTTGACTAGGTGTCTAATCTGTTACTATATGTGTATACCAAAAGCAGATAAAACTCACCAGCTGGTAGAATGTGAGCTGTGGTCCATCTTCATCATATAAGAACCACCATGTTGCAGCACCTACAGTGGCTAGGCCTACATAGACTGCAAAAAGAGAAGACAAGGGCTTCAGAGGATGATCTGGATGAGTAGGTTTTGCAGACGTAAGAATATACATGTATTTATGCATTACAGTCATTCTGACAGAGAAGACTTCAGGAAGACCTCCAGTAGAAACACAACTTTCCATGTCTGCATTCCCCCCCTGACTGTATACCGCACTCTACACTTCTTTTATGTATTCTGTACTTACTTATGGAACTGCTGCCTTGTCTGTGCTTTAAAAATGCCTCCATCTTAAATCTTAGATTTCCCCAGCTTTCTCTTCCTCTCTGCTTTGCTAACAATCCCATGATGATTCAGCACAGCATCACATGACCTGCTAAAGACCATACCATTTCTGCATGCTGGGGGACACTGTGATTATCATTCTCTCTATATTCTCCTAAATAAGCTGAGAAACCACAAGTATACAGACAGAGAGGCTGCACTATATTCTTCTACATTATACCTGTGTGACAGGAACATATCTAAATATCCATGGTAGCTGATGAAAAAAGTGGTGTTGTACAGGAACTGCTGAAGTCTGTGATAGGCGACACATAGATCTTCATAGACTCAAGTAGAGAAACCGTGTCGCCGAGCCCGATTAACACTGCTGCTAAGCAACCATCCCAGTCTGATATATAGAGATAGGAGCAGCAAGAAAAATAACAGGTGGGAGACTGACACATGGAAAACTATATTGGCACACATGGGAATGTTTAGTTATGGCCGGAGTGTCCTTTTAAGGATATTAATCTTTAAATAAATGGTGATCGGCACTCGTACACTACTAAGCTATTGTTTCTGCAAAAAAAACAGAAACCGAACAGAACGGAAACAAACGAAAACCAACTTCAACGGAAACATTACCATTGAAATCAATGCTAATGCAAATGGAAGCTATGGTTTCTGTTTGGCTTTCCGTTCATCGGTTTCTCTGATGGAAAAGTCGAGCGGAACCGAAGAACGGAAGCCTGACGCTGATGTGAACAAACCCTAAAGACGGACATACACGTTTTGAATAATTCCATTGGATTTGATTTCTTTGTATGAAGAGAAAAGCTTGTAAAAATACAGACAGCAGCGTTCATTACTTTTAACAGGAAACTGATGAAACCTGCCAAACTGAATGCATTAAAGCCACATGTTTCTTCAATATATAAAAATAACACTTGTTGTATGGGTGGGCTGAAAGCACTCTCATAGGTTAAAAAAAAGTGTTTTGCAAAAATACCTCCAATGGCCAGGTATCTGAAAAATAACCATCCGCTGATAAGTGGCTCCCGAGGA
Organism: Rhinoderma darwinii; assembly: GCF_050947455.1. Classification (NCBI taxonomy): domain Eukaryota; kingdom Metazoa; phylum Chordata; class Amphibia; order Anura; family Rhinodermatidae; genus Rhinoderma; species Rhinoderma darwinii. The sequence goes on along the minus strand of NC_134688.1, from coordinate 219,093,333 downwards.
TTACGAGGCTGCTTGTCCATGATGTCAAGGTCGGGTGGGTTAAATCCCAGAGCCGTTGCAGGTAAGCCATCTGTGACCAAATTAACCCAGAGGAGCTGAACAGGGATGAGGGCTTCAGGAAGGCCAATGATAGCAGTGAGAAAGATACTGAAAGAAAACAAAGAGACTAAGCATTTTCCAAGAAATAGGCACTATTACAAAGTTCTGTTACACAATTTCCGACTTTAAAATGCTTACAGCAGTTTCATAACACATGACTATTACCATAATCACTTTCTTTACATGGGGATCGCTTGGAGTAATAGGTGAGAGCAGGCATGGGGAAATCAAATTCCCCACACCCGACCTCACGAATAAAACATTTTTATGTTATCCATATTCATAGTAGTCTGTGCCATTTATACACTGCTGCAGGAGGAATTTGATCCCCCAAATTACCCGATACTCTCTAGCTTGCAGTGTAAGGAAGCACAATATAAGTAAAGGTTCTTCAAAAATAAATCTTCCCTCTCAGAGATTGCTGCAACCGGTTACCTATGGCTTGCCCATTTTTAAGTAATGTCATGAGAATAAAAAATCAACTAAATCTGAGGGAGCCATTAGAAATCAATCTGGTGAAAAAAACACAAAATGAATTGTAACAGATCTGACCTATAAATGGATCCTGTAAAACCTGAAGTCATGATGTCAGTGTGAGCAGAGCCTGATAATACTACATAGCACTAATAATGATCAACATCTTAATAATGAAGAAATAAAAAAAAAAATAATATACAGGGTGGGCCATTTATATGGATACACCTAAATAAAATGGGAATGGTTGGTGATATTAACTTCCTGTTTGTGGCACATTAGTATATGGGAAGGGGGAAACTTTTCAAGCTGGGTGTTGACCATGGTGGCCATTTTGAAGTCGGCCATTTTGTATCCAACTTTAGTTTTTTCAATGGGAAGAGGGTCATGTGACACATCAAACTTATCGAGAATTTCACAAGAAAAACAATGGTGTGCTTGGTTTTAACATTACTTTATTCTTTCATGAGTTATTTACAAGTTTCTGGCCACTTATAAAATGTGTTCAAAGTGCTGCCCATTGTGTTGGATTGTCAATGCAACCCTCTTATCCCACTCTTCACACACTGATAGCAACACCGCAGAAGAAATGCCTCCCGATCTGACCCCCTTAGACTTTTATCTTTGGGGTCATCTGAAGGCAATTGTCTATGCTGTGAAGATACGAGATGTGCAGCAACTGAAACTACGGATACTGGAAGCCTGTACTAGCATTTCTTCTGCGGTGTTGCTATCAGTGTGTGAAGAGTGGGAGAAGAGGGTTGCATTGACAATCCAACACAATGGGCACCACTTATAAAATGTGTTCAAAGTGGTCAGAAACTTGTAAATAACTCACGAAAGAATAAAGTAACGTTAAAACCAAGCACACCATTGTTTTTCTTGTGAAATTCTCGATAAGTTTGATGTGTCACATGACCCTCTTCCCATTGAAAAAACTAAAGTTGGATACAAAATGGCCAACTTCAAAATGGCCGCCATGGTCAACACCCAGCTTGAAAAGTTTCCCCCCTCCCATATACTAATGTGCCACAAACAGGAAGTTAAGATCACCAACCATTCCCATTTTATTTAGGTGTATCCATATAAATGGCCCACCCTGTAGAATCAGTTTCTAGTGTAGTAGTATTCCAATACTAAAAATGTTAAATTAAGGCTAGAAATCTATGAGCCGTAACATGTAAAATGACACACAATACACAAAGCTCCAGATATAAGATTAGCAAACTACAATATTCTATCCTGTGAAAAAAACAAAAACGTAAACCTGAAAGACGCATTAGAACTCAATAGGGAAAAAAAGCGAAAAAAAAAAAATAGAACTAAAACAATCAGTCAACGGATTGTAACAGATCTGACCTGTAAAAATTGATGCCAGTTTGAATAGAGCTTAAAGTGCTTTTCCAGAGAGAAAAAATGAATGACCTATACTTAGGATAAGCCATCAATATCTGTTTGGTTGGAGTCACACTCTCGGCACCCCCGCAATTAGCGGTTTTGAAGGACCCGTGGCCTGGTTGCGAACACAACTATCCCTTCATTCCCTTGAGTGCTCAATACTGTCAAACACCGACACACTAGCGGCAGTTCACAGTATTACATATAGCAGTATTGCTTTCACGAGCACTTGGGCCCCTTGATCAGATATTGATAGCCTATCCTGAGGATAGTTTATCAATTTTCTCTATCCGGAAAAACCCTTTAATACTGCTACGTACCATAACAGTCCTAATGTAGTAGTACGTAAAATGAGTGCAAAAAAAAATAATCTATGACCGGTTATAAAACCGGATATAAAAGAAAGAGGACAACCGGTACACAAAGGCCCATACGTACTTTGATTGGCATATCATACCCCAGTCTTCTTTAAAGGAAATAGTTGGAGCGATTTGCGCCAAATTTGTAAAAACGTGCACTCTAAATTTATTAATAGGCACTTAGAGACCAGGAGCACTTTTCTTGTCACTTTCAAAATTTGTTAAGTAACACAAAAACCTGGTATACCCACCCTACATGATAAATGTGGGCCAAGGTGTGTTAGGCCTTATTCACAAGGCGCTAAAAAAAACAACCCAAAAAAACAATGTTTTTGTACAGCTCTTTTTAAAGCACAAGCGCATTTGACGTGTTTTTGGGTGTGTAATTAGGACTCCTATTGACTATGGGAATTAGGCAAGTTTTTGAGAATTTACCGGACGCTTCTTTTTTTACATGACGTGTTTTTTTAAACGGGTGCGAGTAAAAATAAAAAATAAAAAGTAAAAAATGTGACATATGCACTACAATGCGATTTCCCATTGATGTCAATGGAAAGTTAAAAGCATGAGTTTTTGACATGTTATTCGGCGTGTAAAACGCGCCAAAAATACACCATGTGATCAAGGCCTTAGAAACATTTGCAATAAATTGGGGCAGAACCCCAAACTCAAAGCGGTCATCTAAGAGGAAAACATGTATAAAATGGTTGCCAGGCGCAGTATAAATATAGTGCATGTGCTTGAGCAATTTTTAACTCTGTATCTTGACAAAAAAAAACTGTCTGCAACAAGTTCTATCAACTTGCCTAAGGCCCCATGCAAACGATTGTAATTTTGATCCGCAATTACTTATCCGTAATTGCGGATCAAAATACGAATCCACTCATTTCTATGGCCCACAGATTCTATGGCCCACGTCTATATTATGTATATGGACGCCTGGAAAATATCAGCAATATCTTACCAGACTACTTCACCAACATTAGAAGAGATAAGATAGCGAATGAATTGTTTCATATTATTGTAAATTGCTCGCCCTTCTTCAACAGCAGATACTATAGTTGAGAAGTTGTCATCAGAGAGAACCATCTCTGCAGCGGATTTTGCCACCGCTGTGCCAGAACCCATAGCAATGCCTATCTCAGCCTTCTTAAGGGCAGGAGCATCATTTACTCCATCACCAGTCTAAAAATACAAGGAAAATAAAAAAAAGTATCAATATAAACACTTAGTATTTGTAGTACATACTTTTATTTAACTTTTTAATAAATGACAGATGTCTTACCATGGCAGTAATTTCATTGAGGGACTGCAAATACTCTACAATTTTGGACTTGTGTGCTGGTTCCACACGGGCAAAGCACCTAGCAGTACGGCAAGCATCTCGCTGTTTCTCTAAAGGGAGGTCATCAAACTCTCTGCCAGTGTATGCCTTGTCTGTTATATCCTCAGACTCAGAGAAAATGCCAATCTTTCGGCATATTGCCACTGCGGTACCTTTGTTGTCACCAGTTATCATTATCACTTTTATTCCAGCTATTTTGCACATCTGAATTGAGGTAGCTACTTCTTTACGAGGAGGATCAAGCATGCCAACGCACCCAACAAATGTCAAATTTGTCTAATAGAACATAAAATAGAATTAATACACATATTTCATAAACCCTTTTATAAACAAAAAAAACAAAAAAAAAATTGTTCTGGAACTCACCTCATAATTGATAAATTTGTTTGCATCATCTAATTGCATGTCTTCCAATTTTGGTGGCACATCCCGCGTAGCTAGACCAAGACACCGTAATGTGTCCATACCAGAACCCCAGTCCCGAATCTTGGACATGATCTTTTCTCTAGCAGATGGAGTCAAAGGAAGCTTTGTGGAACCCACACGTACATAATTACATCGCTCAATGACACTTTCAGGAGCACCCTAAAATGTAAGAAAAACATTTTTAGAATGCTATATATATATATATATATATATATATATATATATATATATATATATATATATATATATATATATAACAAAAAATAGCTCCAGGAAAAAAATTACTAAAATGTACTGAGATTTTTTTTTTCCTACCATTTTTTTACTTTTTTCCAACGAGAGCTAACATTTTACGCCACGAGGAGTTTAAATTTTTTTTTCCCTACTTATAAAAAATCTAAATTTTGTATCTAAATATCAGATTCAAGAAACAGAAAAGGAGGACACAACTTCCCTTTATACTCCCGCCTCCAATTAGAATCAACTCCTGAATTTGGCTAAAGAAAACCCTTGCAAAAACTGCACCAAAAATGCACAGTGTGAACAGCTTAAAGTCCCAGACATCTAAATGGAAAGTGGGTTGTGTAAATAAAAAGCCTAAATAATAGAATTCAATGGTTTGTAACAGGGCCAGGACAAGGGGTAGGTGGGATAATCGACTGCCTAGGTTCCACCCCTCAACCGGGCGAATTGCAGGTAAAAACTCCACAAAACTGCTATGTCCAATGATACCAGGGCACAAGTGTGTGCAGGGCTGTTAAAGGACCTGCACAGATAAGGACACATGACCACAGGTTCTGAAGCCAGAGGGTGAAGTAGCAAGGTTCCACAGAGAAGGAGAAATTGTGAGCTGCTGTGTACAGGGTGTGGTCTAGTTTCTGTATGTATGGTATTTAGGAATCTGGGGTATTTAGGGAGTCTGGTTTGTGGTTTATATTTATTTAGTGTGTCTCGTCTGGGGTCTGTATTAATTTAAGGGCCTGGGGTCTGTAATAATTTAAAGGACTAGGGGTCTGTAGTTACTCAGGGGGTCTCATGTCTGTAGCTACTCAGGGGGTCTCATGTCTGTAGTTACTCAAGGGGTCTCATGTCTGTAGTTACTCAAGGGGTCTCATGTCTGTAGTTACTCAGGGAGTCTCATGTCTGTAGTTACTCAGGGAGTCTCATGTCTGTAGTTACTCAGGGAGTCTCATGTCTGTAGTTACTCAGGGAGTCTCATGTCTGTAGTTACTCAGGGAGTCTCATGTCTGTAGTTACTCAGGGAGTCTCATGTCTGTAGTTACTCAGGGAGTCTCATGTCTGTAGTTACTCAGGGAGTCTCATGTCTGTAGTTACTCAGGGAGTCTCATGTCTGTAGTTACTCAGGGGGTCTCATGTCTGTAGTTACTCAGGGGGTCTCATGTCTGTAGTTACTCAGGGGGTCTCATGTCTGTAGTTACTCAGGGGGTCTCATGTCTGTAGTTACTCAGGGGGTCTCATGTCTGTAGTTACTCAGGGGGTCTCATGTCTGTAGTTACTCAGGGGGTCTCATGTCTGTAGTTACTCAGGGGGTCTCATGTCTGTAGTTACTCAGGGGGTCTCATGTCTGTAGTTACTCAGGGGGTCTCATGTCTGTAGTTACTCAGGGGGTCTCATGTCTGTAGTTACTCAGGGGGTCTCATGTCTGTAGTTACTCAGGGGGTCTCATGTCTGTAGTTACTCAGGGGGTCTCATGTCTGTAGTTACTCAGGGGGTCTCATGTCTGTAGTTACTCAGGGGGTCTCATGTCTGTAGTTACTCAGGGGGTCTCATGTCTGTAGTTACTCAGGGGGTCTCATGTCTGTAGTTACTCAGGGGGTCTCATGTCTGTAGTTACTCAGGGGGTCTCATGTCTGTAGTTACTCAGGGGGTCTCATGTCTGTAGTTACTCAGGGGGTCTCATGTCTGTAGTTACTCAGGGGGTCTCATGTCTGTAGTTACTCAGGGGGTCTCATGTCTGTAGTTACTCAGGGGGTCTCATGTCTGTAGTTACTCAGGGGGTCTCATGTCTGTAGTTACTCAGGGGGTCTCATGTCTGTAGTTACTCAGGGGGTCTCATGTCAGTAGTTACTCAGGGGGTCTCATGTCTGTAGTTACTCAGGGGGTCTCATGTCTGTAGTTACTCAGGGGGTCTCATGTCTGTAGTTACTCAGGGGGTCTCATGTCTGTAGTTACTCAGGGAGTCTCATGTCTGTAGTTACTCAGGGAGTCTCATGTCTGTAGTTACTCAGGGAGTCTCATGTCTGTAGTTACTCAGGGGGTCTCATGTCATGCCCATTAGTGACCGCCAATACGCCTTTTCACAGCGGCCACTAATGGGCTTTATTCTGATGCATACGACTTTTCACGGCGCTGCATCAGAATAAATCTGCGACGCCAGGACCAGTTAAAACTCCCTGTTATCAGCTACCATAGGTAGCTGAGAACTTGGGCATCGCTGCTCGAGTGGGCAGATCGAAATCCACACATTTAACCCCTTAGATGCGGCGCTCAATAGCGAGCGCCACATCTGAGTGGCTTTGGAGAGAGGGACGGAGCTCCCTCTCTCACCCCCCTGGCACCCTGCTATGAGATCGCAGGGTGCCAGTGTCTTCTATGGCAGCCGGGGGCCTAATAACGGCCCCCAGGTCTGCCTGTAGTGGATGGCTGCTCGGCCATGCCTCTTGCATGACCTAGCAGATGCCTGTCCGTTGTAAACGGACATGCAGTAATACACTGCGATACAGAAGTATTGCAGTGTATTATAAACGTGATCGGACGATCGCATAGTAAAGTCCCTTAGTGGGACTCTTGAAAAAAAAAAAGTGTAATAAAGTTATTAATAAATGTGAATAAAAGTGAAAAAAATATAAAATTAAAAACACACTTTTTCCCATTACAAAATGCTTTATTATGACAAAAAAAAAAAGTAAAAAAGTTACACCACCCCGTCCAGAACGACCCCAACTATAAAGCTATGTTATTTAACCCGCTCGGCGAACGCTGTAAAAAATAATAGAAAAAAACAATGCCAGAATTGCTGTTTTCTGTTCATCCTGCCTTTAATAAAATGTGATAAAAAGTGATCAAAAAGTCGAATGTACTCCGAAATGATACCGATAGAAACTACAAGACGTCCAGCAAAAAAAAAAAAGCCCTCATACAGCAGCATCGGCGGCAAAATAAAAAAAGAGATGGCTTTTCGAATACTGTGTAAAAATAGTACAACATAAGAAAGCCATATAAATTTGGTATTGTTGCAATCGTAACGACACGCTGAATAAAGTTATTATGTTATTTATACCACACGCTAAATGGTGTAAATTAAAGACGCAAAAAAATTTGTGGCGAAATTGATGGTTTTTTTTCTATTACGCCCCAAAAAAGGTTAATCAATAAAGGATATGTGCCCCAAAATGGTGCTTTTAAAAAATACAACTTGTCCCACAAAAAAAAGTCCTTATACAGCTATGTTGACGCAAAAATATAAAAATTCTAGCTCTTGAAATGACGATGGAAAAACGTAAAAAATAGCTTGTCATCAAGGTTTAAAATAGGCTGGTCATTAAGGGGTTAATTTAGGAGTCTAGTCTGAGATTCATACTTTGGGAGTCTGGTCTGGGGTCTGTATTTAGAGGGTCTGTGCTTATTTTGGGGTCTGATCTGTGGTCCAAGTAAAAGTAGGGTACCCCCTGTTATATAATAGGTTGTTACTAAGGAAATAAGTTACACGCAAAATGCATATCCCCTTAAAAATGTGTAAGTTAATATTTTTCTTTTGTCTGTACAGCCATTTGGGTTAGGTGTTCTATGGATCCACCTTCCTTTGTGACAATTAAGAGGCCTTAATTGACATCAAATTTTCTGGCTCATAAAATGGGGTCCCTAGACTGTCCTCTAGTGCATGCATATGTCCTAATAAGCCATATGGACTTAAAGGGGCTTTCCCACGAGGGACATTTATGACATATCCACGGGATATGTCATAAATGTCAGATCGATGCGGGTCCCGCCTCTCTAGAACTGGCCTCCTAAACCCCGTTCTAGCTTTGTCTGTTATCGCTGACTCCCGGCCACGTCCTGACTTTATGGTCGGGAGTTATGAAAATAGCGTAGCTCGCTGAGCTACGTTGTTTCCGTAACTCCCATAGTAGTGAATAGCAGTTACGGAAACATGCGAGCTACGCTGTTTCCGTAACTACCATTAAGATGCATGGGCTTACGAAAATAGTGTAGCTCAGCGAGTTACACTGTTTTCACCTTCATGGTCGGAAATCAGCCAACACACAAAAACTTAGAACGGGGTTTAGAGAGAAGTGCGGGTCCCAGAGGTGGGACCCGCATCTACCTGACATTTATGACCTATCCTGTGCATAGGTCATAAATGTCGTTCGTGGGAAAACCCCTTTAAATAAACATAACATACAAATTTCCTAACAATTAATTGTAACATCTGTACACACACTGGAACATGACAATTCATCTTACCTTAACAAACATCTTGCTGCCAGATGTTGTGCCACTGGAACTAACAGGAGTGCAATACACAGACATCGATTTGCGATCTCGAGAGAACTCCAACGTACATTCTTTCTTAATAAGTTTCTTTATAACCTGATATGGCATATAAAAAAAAAAAAAAGTTTAAATTCTTCTAAACAAACTATCCACATTCTTAGTTTATCCACAGTTATTACACAGTTAGTAACTATTAGGGACCTATTGTAATCAATTGTTTATGGGATCCTCAAAGCTTATAAACCAATAACATTGTGCCATCGTTTCAGACCAGAACTAGAAGTGTGTCTATAATTAAAGGGAGTCTGTCACTGGTAGGTCAAGAGGGCTCTCAGTTTAAGCACTACTTCCTTTGAACAAGTGTGCGAGGTAGGGAAGCACCACCGCCATGAGGGCACAGTTAAGATTTCTGCCTTCAATAGGCACCTAGAAGAATATTTTGTAGGTGCATCTGCCATCTTTGAGTTGTATTTGAAAGCATTAACCTGTATGGTACTACATAGTGAGAGGATACAATCTGTTAGCAAAATACAGACAGTACACTATAGAACTAGTCAGATTACTCCTGCTCATAAAGGGCGTTTTAAAGATAACAGGCAGACATTAGTGAATTATTGTATATGAAATGCCATAACATTCAAGCACAATTTCACATCTCACTCAACAAATGTTAAATTAAGCCCTGTTAATAGATGGAAGAATACTCACAGAATTGCAAGAATTTGCTCGTTCCACCTTAGAAAGCTTGGACAAATCATTATTAAATACATTCATCTTTTCCACCAGGCAAGTCAAGGCAGTCTCTGTTGCTTCTCCCACCTTTTCATATATTCCCTTGGACTGTAAAATAAATCTGTTATCAATAGATCAATTCCTTACCACAATAAAATAGACATTTTAAAAGGGCAAGATTCTTAAAAAAATGATATGTAAGTCAGTACCTACAGGTGATGCAAAACTGTTCAGCGTTTCTGTAACTACAATACGGCAACAGTGCCTAGAAAAAGTTTGAGAGTCTGAATCACACCTCCTGTCTCATTATTGGTTCAGGCAGCTGCTCCCTCCCTCCCCATTGCAGCTCTGCCTCTTCAGATTGGCTGCGGTGTATAAATACAAGTATATCACAGACTCACCAGGCAGTCAGTACATGGGGAGCTGATTTCTATTAGGACACACTGATTATAAAGTATAGATTACTAAATAGAAAAAAAGATGAACGTCAGGTAAATGGCACACAGATACTGAGGCAAATAAGCTTTTGTAAGGGGGAGCCTGGAGAGTTGCTTTAAATAACCACCAAACGTAAAATCTCTGTTGCTTCGAATAAATAGGCCATTGGGGTAGATATTTAAATGCAATATATCACTTCATACCTTTGTTTTGGGTATGGAAGGAGTAGGACAAATGGATTTGCTTTATATGAATTTGAAGTGGCAGTTAAATGGCATTACATTATTGTGGATAATAAAATATGGATTTAACGCTCAGTGGACGTATAATCCTTGACAACTTTTAGTGTGTTCGGTTGAATCTTCATGTAGCTTTGTATAGACCATAAAATGCAAACCAGTGTACAATTTGCAGAATAACTGCAAGCTACTGTATACATTCATTTAAATGGTAATAAATGACTGAAGGGAGTGATAAATACAAGCTCATCTTGTTCTACAGCAGTAAGAAAGGCAGGCAAGAGAGGATCTAGTGTTAGCATGGAGTCATTCCTGGTTTTATAAACGATAGTTATATTCCATGATATTATGCCTTTAATCTGTAAACTATCCTTTCTGATTATAGCCAATACACATCCTGCATAACAAGAGATTATCTCATCTCCTTTAATATCCTATATAATAATTACTCCGTGTTCCGGTGTCCTATACTAAACACATTGTTATTGAGCAGAGCCAGTGTTTGTTTCACATCGCCATACCTACCTCATTAAAATCCAAAGAGGAGTCGTTACAGAGAGCACAGATTGTAGCCAGCTCCACCAAACCGTCATACTGTCCGCACTGAACAGGCTTCTCATCTTTCAAACTGTTCCAATAAGATAACCGCATTAAAATAAGCTTTAGTTTAAAAACCAAACTTTTTTTTAGATATTACCATACAGGTTTGTTTTTTTCTGTCGGATCTACAAGAAATCTGACAGAAAAGAAAATGTGGTTCTGTATGGGCTATCAGATTACTGAGCTGTTCTCCCCTAGAAAAAGTTTTCTGTAGTATTTGGTCTATGGCTACATAGTATTATAGTATCATCAACCACAAACCATCATATAAAACAATTCACTGAAAAAACGTTATTACTTATAGGATATAAGACAGCAGAAAATTGTATACATATATTACAAAATGTCAGCAGATCCCCCAAGACATAGACAAGGATAAAAACGTCCCCTAGAAAAATGTAATTACGTTCGTGTAGCATCCATATCAAAAGTGGAAAAAGGTTTTAAAAAAAAAAAAAAAATCAGCTCGGAGACCTCTTCAAAACTCTGGTTACAGCAGATCCGACTGTTATCATCGGCCCACGTTCTAAAAAAATTTTTGTGTGTCCCAATGGGACCTTTAATACGCTTCTCCTCCCCCAAACCCCTGTGCGGTGACAGACTGAGTTTTGTTAGCGGCACTGCAATCGCTTCTATCTGCAGCTAGACACTATCCCTTTAACCCCTTAGTGACCAGCCTATTTTAAACCTCGATGACCAAGCTATTTTTTATGTTTTTCCATCATCGCATTCCAAGAGCTATAACTTTTTTATTTTTGCATCGACATAGCTGTATAAGGTCTTGTTTTTGCAGGACAAGTTGTATTTTTTATTAGCACCATTTTGGGGTACATATCATTTATTGATTAACTTTTATGAACTTTTATTGAGGATAATTGAAGTACATTCTTACAACCCTTTATGAAAGACAAATTTATCAAAAAGGAATGCGCTTCTGACAACAATTTTTTGTGTCTCCATATTTGTAGAGCCATAACTTTTTTATTTTTCCGCCGATGCAGCTGTATGAGGGCTTTTTGCAGAACAACTTATAGTTTTCATCGGTACCATTTTTGAGTACATGCAACTTTTTGAAGGCAGGATTCACAGAAAACAGCAATTCTGGAATTGTTTTTTATTTTATTTTTTACAGCGTTCGCCGAGCGGGTTAAATATCATAATAGCTTTATCGTTTGGGTCGCTACAGACACAACGATACCAAACATGTGTAACTTTTTTATTTATTTTTTTCATAATAAATTATTAAGGTAAAAAGTTGGTTTTTAATTTTTTTTCCTTTGGGGTTTTTATTTATTTAACTTTATTAAAAAAAAATTAACATTACTAGTCGCACTATGGGACTTTACTGTGCAATCGTTTGATCGCTTTTATAATACACTGCAATACTTCTGTATTGCAGCGATTGCCTGTCAGTATAAAACTGACAGGCACATGCTAGGTCATGCCTCTGCCATGGCCTAGCAGGCATCAACTAGAGGCAGACCTGGGGACCTTTGTAAGGCGCCCAGCTGCCACAGCAAGCACAGACACCCTGCAATCGAATGCAGGGCGGCGGTGGGGTGAGAGGGGGAGCCGCCTCCCCCCTCCAAAACCTCTTAGATGCGGCGCTCGCTATTGAGCGCCGCATCAAAGGGGTTAAACAGGCGGATGTCTGGAGTAATCCCAGGATTTATATATCAGAAGTCGTGCTCTCTACACTGTCTAGTTCATGAAAGTTACGTACAAGTGACACCTCTGTTAACTCAGAATACGATGATAGGGTATCAAAAAAACAACCCCTTTAAGACCAGTTTCATAAGAAACTACTAGAATTACTACTACTAGAAATACACAAAACCCATGCAATAGCAGTTTGCAGGTGCACAGTTGACGCTCTCATCCCTAGGGTCTCTCAGTCATATAAGAGGAAGGCAGCATGTTAATATTAGATAGAGCTACATGGTTAGAGAAATTTGTTGTTTTAAAGCACATAGACCAAATACATCATCATCATCATCATCATATTGGAGGTGTGGGACTTCATGGACGTCAGTTGCCTCGGTAAAGTATTTTCCCCATGCCCAAAAATTTTATGGCTTTGCAATAATGACCTAGATAATATCAAAGGTAAAGGCACCAATAGAGAAAAAATAAAACTGAGAAACCATCTAGATTTTGACTCAAGGACATATTTTATCCTTAAAGTTACCACATAGCTGAAAAAAAAAAAAATTGGGAATGGTAATATTAAGTGAATTTTTTAAAACAACGGCCAACCTTTAAGATGTCATTTGAGAAATTAGGTCACAGATTACCGATTCATAACATATAATTAAAAGATCATTGCAAAATACAAGAAGAAAGAGAGACTGCTTGTTTTATTTAATTCAGGCCTGTTTAACAGAATAATGTGTCCGAAATGATGACATCCACATGAATACCTGGAATTCCAAAGGTTATTTTATATATTTTACTTTTCTTTTTTAGGTTAAGGACAGAAAGGCTTAATATTTCGGAAAGAGTACTCACACTTGGCCCTCTGGAGCATAAGTAGATCCAGTAATACTGAATTTGTGAAGACTGCAATTCGTTCCTTCAATCTTCTCAACTACAAACATCTTTAAAGAAGCAGAAAAAAAAATGCTTAGAAAACATTATTTGGACCCATGTACACCCGAGTTACAATTCAAGGATCTCCAAACAAGGTAATACAAGTCTACAAAGCAGCTGAATCGCTGGCACTGAACCACTGCAATTTTCTGCTTTTTGTTCTACATGATTACCCTTGGATGGATGAAATGGATTTTACTTAGTCTCAATAACGTTACACAACAAGTGCAATTTAACCTTGGCACACAAACCGGTCATCTTAAAATGCACAAAGTCTCATAACACCCAGCCGCTAGTTTATTTTTTTCCTATATGAAAATAAACTTTTCTTTGTAGCGCATAATGTGAGTGTACACGCGTTTTTCCTTTGCAAAAAAATTCAACTGTAAATATTAATTGTGTCATTCTATTAAATAGTATGGCTTGTACAACAGCTTCCACAGGGGTTATCACTCAGCTTTCCTAGTGTCCTGAATGTTGTTTCACTGTATAACTATAAAGAGGCTCTGTCACCAGATTATAAGTGCCCTATCTCCTACATAATCTGATTGGCGCTGTAATGTAGATAACAGCAGTGGTTTTTATTTTGAAAAACGATCATATTTGAGCAAGTTATGAGCTAGTTTAGATTTATGCTAATGAGTTTCTCAATGGACAACTGGGCGTGTTTTTACTTTTTGCCAACTGGGTGTTGTACAGAGGAGTGTATGATGCTGACCAATCAGTGACCAATCAGTGTCCTACACTTCTCATTGTTCCAGCCCTGCATGATCCACAGCACAGTGTGATTGTGCAGTGAAAGAAGCTGGGCTGGAACAATGAGAAGTGTAGGACACGGATTACTCACGGATTGGTCAGCCTCATACACTCCTCTGTACAACACCCAGTTGGTAAAAAGTAAAAACACGCCCAGTTGTCCATTGAGAAACTCATTAGCATAAATCTAAACTAGCTCATAACTTGCTCAAAAATGATAGTTTTTCAAAATAAAAACCACTGCTGTTATCTACATTACAGCGCCAATCAGATTATGTAGGAGATAGGGCACTTATAATCTGGTGACAGAGCCTTTTTAAATCAATAAATTCTTATTGGTTTTCACCCAGCTGTGCCAGAAGGCAGGATTCACACGACCCAATTATATCTTTGTACAGGAGGCGTATCGTCAGAGCCATGGGCAGGATCAGATCCCATCCTGTGAGATCAGGAAAGCCTCTCTCAAGACCTTATTTGGGAAAGTCTTTCCTGATCGCATAGGATGGAATCTGATCCTGTCCATGGCTCTAAATATGAAGCTCTTGCATAGTCACAAGAAACCTGTGAAACCAGCCAAAAGGATATAGTTGTATGTATATATATATATATATATATATATATATATATATATATATATATATATAAAAACCTAAGGATTTATATTTAAAAGCAATTACTTTATTTTCTGAGAAAATGCCCTTTAAGGCTCTTTTCACACTTTAGGTTTTCTCCTTACTGTTAAGAGTACCGGTGTTTTTGACAGCAAGAATAGTGCAGTCTGCACTGCTATTCTTGCCATATAAAAATACCGAAACCCCTATGAAAAGCTAACAGATTCCATTAGTCAATAGGATCGCTCAGGATTCGTTGGGTTACTTTTAAAAATGGATCCGTCATAGCTCTCATGGCTCTGTTATAATGGGAAGCCATAACCGTAGTGAGAACAGAGCCTAAAATAAAAAGAAACAAATTTCACAGAAGTATTTTCTTATTAAAGCCAACAACTCACACGTTATATACACCATAAAACTTTATACCATATAAAAACTTTAGACACCTTTAACTTGAAAAAAATATGTTTTTACATTTGCCAGTGGTCACCTGGATTTGCATTCATTTTTAGGCTGCAATTTTCATTCCTTAATTCATTTATTATCAGACCCCCTGACATGCAGTTTACAAACTGCTGCAGTTCAGACTTCTCTCGTGTGGATGTGTCCCTCCCATTTCTACATGCTAGATTTGGGTTCTGAGTGCTTAGGATGCTGCTGCCTTCACTAGCTCTTGTGTATCAGCACAGCTTTATTCCTGCACTGGTTTCTTCTTCTACAGCCCATTAAGGATCTCCTCTCCCTTGTCCTCCACAGCCTGTGCGATTCCCCCTGTACTTTCCTCCCGATTTACAGGCTGATACAGTTCAGCCTGTGTGACCTGCCAGCCCCTTAAAGACTTGGATCCTTTCCTCCCTCTCCACACAGGGAGCGAAAGGAGGTTGTATCTCTGACACGGAGAAAAGGGAGGGGAGAGCAGAGAGAGAGAGAGAGAGAGAGAGAGAGAGAGAGAGAGAGAAGATGATGTTAGCCCCCAACAGGAGCAGTGTGCCGTCAGGTCTACGTCAAAATCAGCAGCACAGTTAGCTATGTACAGCAGTTACACAGACTATACGGTAGCAAAATGCAAGGACATTTTTAATGACCACTATATAGAAAGTTGATTAACCACTTGCGGACCGCCCATAGTCTGGGCAATTAACTCTGCAGGGCCGTTCTAGAACGTCCTGCAGAATTAATACTTTTTCCCACTCTGTGGCGGGATTTAGCTCCGTAACACAGCTATCTCCAGACAGTTGACATCACGGAGCTCTGCCCAGAGACCAATCAGCGTGGTCTCTCAGCATGTGGTCATTGTGACAACCTGTCACAATGCTATCCCTGTCGGCACATCCTCGAGGCCCACCCCCTCCCCTGTAACTTCTCCCTCTCCTGGCAGGCTGTCAGGGAGGGAGAATAATAGTAATAGTAATTAAACACACAAACTTTTTTTTCTCCAATAAATAGATTTCTGTGTATCTATCTACTTAATATATATTGATATATAGCTTTAGGCTGGGGCTACATGGCGACTTTGGACATGACACTGCCGCGCTGTCAAAGGTCACTTTTTTTCCGTAATGTACATGGCAAGTAATGAAAGTGAACGCGGTCGCGGTAATTTTACCGGACAAAGTGATTTTTGGCCACGGGACCTGTGTCGTGGCCAAAGTCGTCATTTTGCCCCAGCCTAGAACTACACTATATATCAATATATATGAGACAGACAGAGATATATAGATATGAGATTGACAGATAGGATATGAGATAGACGAATATATATATATATATATATATATATACACACACACACACACACACACACACACACACACACACACACACACAGATCATATAATTGCGGATGTACGGACCCATTCATTTCTATTGTCCATTGACGCCTTCCCGTATATTTTACGGGAAGGTATCTGGGCCGTAGAAGTTACCCGCAAACAAAAGGACATGTCCTATGTTTTGCTTTTACGGACCGTGCTGTTGATTTTAAGGTCCGCAAATGCAAGTGGCTTGAGAAAGGTTCCTGTTGAACCGAAACGTTGCTGTGATTCCTTGAGGTGAATAAATCCACCCTGTTTTTCATCCGCCTTGAAGTCCTGGTGCCGTTACTGCGTTCTATGTTGCTATTTATCTGAAAAGAAGGGGAATTGATTCATCCCCTGGTGACGAGCACATGGCCTGATTTTCTTGATGTGTGGAGTGCTGTGTTTCTTTGCCCTTGGATCGTGTGTGTGTATATATATATATATATATATATATATATATATATATATATATATATACACACATACATACACACAGAGATCATATAATTGCGGATGTACGGACCCATTCATTTCTATTGTCCATTGACGTCTTCCCGTATATTTTACGGGAAGGTATCCGGGCCGTAGAAGTTACCCGCAAACAAAAGGACATGTCCTATGTTTTGCTTTTACGGACCGTGCTGTTGATTTTAAGGTCCGCAAATGCAAGTGTCTATCCGCGGCCGGCCATGCCTGTAAGCATCGGCAGTGATTACGGGCATGGCCGTGTGCAGGGGGCCTTAGGCTGGAGCTACACGGCGACTTTGGCCACGACACTGGTCGCATACACTAAGATCCCTTTGGAACCAGCTTTGGAAAATGTGCTCTCCAAAAGCCAGTTTACGCACCATTCATTGTAATCTCTGCCTAGCATCCAGCGTGTATGAAATGTCCACATATTTGGTATTGTTAAAGTCAGCAGAAGTTGAAAAATATGTATTTAGGCATGCACCAGATGTCAGAAAAGGTCACCTGAATTCACATATTTGGAGAAAAAAAAATGCCAGTTTTAATTTTTTCCATCAAAGTCAATGAATTGTCTGGAAAAAAATAAAAGGGCTAAAATCTTTTATATGTCACTAATCGAATAGTTTGGGGTGTAACTTCCGAGAGAGAGTCATTTTGGGGGTGTTCACAGTATTTTAGCACTTCACATCTGTAATTACCGTATGGTGTCAGCAAGCCAGCTTTGGAAAATTTGCTCTCCAAACGCCAAGTAGCGCACCATTCATTGTAAGCTCCGCTTTGTGCCCAGCGTGTAAGAAATGCGCGCGCATTTAGTATCGCTGAAGTCGCCAAATATGTATTCATGCACCAGATGTAAAAAAAGGTCACCTAAATTCAAATTTTTCGGAAATTTATTTCCCTTTTACATTTTTTAAAAAGTAAAATATATAAAAAAAAAATACAAAACATGGAAGCCCAACATGTTCTGAAAAAAACAAGACCAAATACATGTAGGTTGGAAGAGTAATAGAAGAACAATTCGCTTTTAAATCGGCACATGGCTAAAACTTGAAAATAGGCTTGTCAGGAAGGGGGTAAAGCCTCTGGTCAGGAAGTGGTTAATTTGCATTTAGGATGTAAATAAACATTAAAAAAAAAATTCTGTGAAAGTGTGTCCATAGCCTTTAAAAAGTTATGGAAACCTATGGTGCCTTTTTTTTGTGAAATGTATGTATTTTGTGATACTATTCACTTTCGTGAATACTTTCATTAAAAACGTTGCTTCATTTTAAGGTTGCAGCATCTATGTATCCTCTGTACTGTACATAGAAACTGCAGAACACAGCTGTCAGCTGAATCAGTCACTGAGCTGGTCTGATGGCTTGGCTGAAAGTGGCTCCTGTGTGCCTCGGACACATTATCTAAGCCTAATACTGATAAATCAGAGTTAATTAACAAATTTTCTCAGTTTTAGGTCTCTTGCACACGACCGTTGTGTCACTCGGGCCATTTTTGACGGCATCCGAGTGACACACGATAGTCTTCACGGGCCCATTCACTTTAGCGGGTGAATCGGGTCCGTGAAGATGGGTCCGAGTCTCCGATCCGAGGAAACTTAACACACGGTCGTGTGCATGAGGCGTTCGGCTTAGATGAGTTGTCAGAGGCACACAGGAGCCGCTGTCAGCCGAGCCATCAGACCAGCTCAGTGACTGATTCGGCAGACAGTAGCATTCTGCAATTTCTATGTACAGAGGATACATAGAATCTGCAATGCTGAAATGGAGCAAAATGTTTAACTAAAGTATATTACAAAAGTAAATCGTATCACAAAATAAATGTAATAAAGTTAAAAAAAAAAAAAAAAAAAAGAAGCATAAGGTTTCCATAGCCGTTAAGGTTACTTGTATTAGATGTAATGACAGGCCAACACTTTCATATTTGAAGCTCCTTTTACACATGCCAATGATTAAATGATCGATCCTTGGCCCGTGTAAACATGTCAGCGCCGATCGACCTGCTATATCTGCCCAGTGTAAACCAGCCTTAAGTAACTGCATTCTTTTAAAATCTTTCAGTATTTCAATAACTAAGGAGATCACTCATCTCTGTCTGCTACACAGACATATAATGAAAACGGAAGCCAAAGTTCATTGCAAAAATAATAAACTAAAAGCCCCCTGTTCACATCAGCGCTGCTTTCTGTTGAGGGCTTCAGTCTGAGCTTTCCGTCGGGGGAACCCCTCAACGGAAAGGCAAACCTTAGCTTCCGTTTACATCACCATTCATCTCAATGGTGACAGAAACTTTGCTAATGGTTTCCGTTTGTCCCCGTTGTGAAAAGGTTCCGTTGTTTTGACGGAATCAATAGCGAATTGGACTGCGCTATTGATTCCATCCAAACAACGAACCATTAGCAAAGTTACCATCACCATTGAGATCAATAGTGATACAAACGGAAGCAAAGGTTTCCGTTTGCCTTTCCGTTAGGGGGGTTCCCCCGATGGAAAACTCAGACGGAACCCAACGTAAAGAAACGCTGATGTGAACCCTGCCTTAGATTTGTTTCCCACATTTAAATAGCATGTTTTATTTACATTAGCAATAAATAGAAAGCAAAAGGTATGTATCAGAACATTGTAATGCTCCCTTAAGTTAACAACTAATGCTGCTAGAAATACAGATTTCATGTTGCAACATGTGTAACATTCCTCCCCGAGAGACAGGCAGTCCTCAAAGTAAACGCTAAGGATAAACGGTGTGGATGATGAGGTTTCAGGACATACTTATATTCAATATAACAGTTGTTAGTAAAAAGAAGTGTGATAAGTACTGTTATGGAATAAATATATGTATAATGTATCTGGGACCCCAAGGAGTGAAATGTTATGGAAGAGGAACATGTATTAGAATATATTCTGGGAAAGGTAATGGAATGGATATGCAGACATTCTTTAGATAGTAGAAATTGGGGCCCTACAAGGACTTACCAGACACGAAGGAGTCTGTTTGATGTTTAATGTTTAGATGTTTAATGTTTAAATGTTTGATGTTTAATGTTCAAGGTTTGTGTATACAGCCAAGATAAGATAAGGACCAGGCACCAGATCAACAACTAAGAGATAAGAACAATGTACATTGTGACATAGATCACAAGGGAAGAAACCACAAGAATGTAAATGATTAAATGTGTGTCTGCACGTAGTCATGTGATATTTTTACTATATAAACTCTGTGTCTCTGCAAATAAAGTCAGAAGTATTTTGCCTTGAGAAACGTCTCAGTGTATCTGTTACTTCTCCGAGCAGCTCGCCCCCCCCCCCCCCCACCTGATTTGAACCTGCATGGAGATCAAGGCGTAACGTGACTCAAATTGCGATCACAGAAATTGGCGCCCGAACAGGGACTTGACCAGAAGGACGGCACCCCACCCAGGGGATCTCCCGGGACTAGAGTGGCGACCTCCCGGACGAAGGAACGGGCAGACCACTGCTGCAGCAAGGTAAGAAGACTTAATTCTTACAAACTCTGCTCTGCACCTTCCCGTCTGGTAGGTCACCTTCCCGGTAGTACTCCTGAGGAATAGAGGGGCCACATGAGGGTATTTTTAGTGTAAAAATCTGGTCAAGTCTATATGTAATCCTACCCTCAGGATAAAGTGCCTGATCTCCATGACAGTATTTGTATGAATGTTGTAGAAACCCAGTTTTGTGTCACAAATGCATTTTAGAATAAGGAAATTGTTTTTGGAAAAAACTTCCGATAATCCGGCAAATTACCAGAAACATGTGTACATGCTTCAGGTGACTACGGGGATTATGATAGGCTAAATTTTAGCCCGGAAATCGAAAATTTTGTGCAAATCTGATAATCCGGCAAAATACCGAAAATGTGTGTACAGCATTAAGGTACTTGCGGAGATTATCATGCACTGATTTTCAGCTCAAAATTCCAGAATTTTCTGCAATCTGATAATCCGGCATGTCAAATGAACAGCTTGATTTTACGTTTGCCTTGTTATTTGGATTAGGAATATTTGTCATATTACTCTTATGGTGTGGAGGATATCTCCTTGAGTGGTGTCTCAGACGAGGAAAGTTATAAAAGGACTGTGAAAGGGAAAGATCCTCTGGCCAGAGTGGAAGAAGTATAAGAAGTATCAAGTGGATAAGTAACTGTCGAAAATAGGCAAGAAAGAAATTTGCCTATCAGGAAACTTACCCCTTGAATTACTTAGGGTGTGCCAAAAAAAGGCCACCACTTACAGTCACATGAGGAACTTGGTGTTCCTATTAAGGAGTTTCGAGGGGATAAGTAACTGTCTAAAATAGGTGAAAAAAAAAAAAAAAAAAAAAAAAAAAAAAAAAAATTCACCTATCAGGAAAATTACCCCCTACGTAACTTAGGGTCTGCCCATAGGCGACCACTTATAACTAGGTAAGATGGGGAACTTGGTGTCCCTATTACAAGATGAGCACCCACAAGGACTGACAGCCAAACAGGTAGTGGCGGAAAAAGAGGGAAAGGATGTGACAAAAGGAACGAATCAGTTAATGAAGGCATGTGGAATGGGAAAAGCGGGAAGATTAGATCTGGAAAAATGGAATGAATGTTGTGACACAAAACTTGGATGGTTGAAAGATAAAAAGTTACAGGGGAAAGCAGAAGCATGGAGAAAAGTGTCAGAAGAAGTAGTACGAGGAGGTTTCAGGGAAACAGAATGTAAAGATAAGTTTTACTACACTTGTTATAATGAAGGTGGTAAACAAGGAAACGGAATAGCAAGTAGTCCACCGGGGTATAGGGTAGTCACGACGCAGGGACCAGGGGGATGGACGTGTGGAGTGTGTGGTCAGCAGAATCAAGCATGGAGGGATACTTGTTTTACATGTGGGGCAGCAAGAACAGGAGAGAAAAATCCCCTAGGGATATATCCAGTAGTACCAAGAATGAGTAGTACAAACCCCTTTGCCCCCTCACCTCAACAAGTACCAGAACCATATAAGCAAACAATAGGATTGGCCCCTGTAGTGTTGGCAGGAATAACCCCAGTAACAGCAGGAGCCGAGGGCTCAACAGATGAAAGAGTAGAAACTAGAGCGTATAGAGAGAAAAGGGAAAAAGAGGAGGCAGAAGAGAAAGAGGAAAGGGAAAGACATCAGCGTAATATGGATCAGGCAGAAGCAGCAAGGAAGCTTCCCGAGTCAAAAGATACGACGCAAGCATTAGAAAACGTGGGAAAAAGGTTACAAGTGCTGACAGACCTATTTGCGACTGAAGCTGACAAGAATTTCAATAAAGGAAGAGAACATAAATATAAGCCATGGAACCCTAGGGATGCGTTGACTTTAGTTCAGAAAGCCCCTGACCCGGAGACAGAGCCTGTCCCTTTCTGGAGATATATAGAACAAATTCAGAAAATGTATTCAGCAACATGGGAAGACTTAGTGCAGCTCATACATACCAAAATGGGAATCTATAGCTCTGCTGTCATGGATGATTTAGATTCCCCGGTAGGAGGGAATTGGGCTCAGACGGAGCCATCAGGACAGGACATGGTAAATCAATTGAAAGAATGGGCAGTGAAAAAGCAGGCAGAGCTAGGACTTAACCTGACAGACCTTACGCAAGAGGAAAGTGAAACAGTGGAGAAATTTTATGCTAGACTTCAGACAAGCTGGAAAAATATGGGATACAGAAGAGATAACCAACTAGATACTAGACTACTGACAAACTGTTTTATAGACGGGCTAAAACGACACATAAAAGACGCATTGTTAGTAGCTAGACCTGAGTACCGAAGTTTGGCCCCAGGAGACCTGTTAAAAATAGCACAAGGTATAGAGCAGGGTCAAAAAGCACAAGGGCAAAGAAAAAAACAAGTTGTTGGTACTGGAGTATACCAGCCTCAGTACCAGCAACAGGAACAGGCACCAAGGCCATTACAGAAAGATATAACTTGCTATAATTGTCGGAAGCAAGGACATGTAGCCAGGTACTGTAGAGGTCCAAAACGCCCACGACAGTTCCCGCAAGCAGCACCTCCGCAGATACAACAACTGCAGTCATACCAAGCATAGGACAGTGGCAATCCCGAGGAAGGGGCAGTAACACAGATACAAGTAGTTTCCTTAGGCCCCGCCCCTACGGTCCCGTTAAAGATAAACGGAGGTCCCTCCATACCCTTCCTTATAGATACGGGAGCAGCCATGACTGTCATCAAAACCCAATTACTTCCGTCCGAGATGTTGTCCCCAGATTATCAAGAATGTGTGGGTGTGGGAGGAGTTGTGGTGAAAAATCAAATAAGTAAACCTGTCACACTCCAGTTTGGACCACACAGCTCGCTCGTTACTAGGTTGGTCACTTGTGATACTACTCCTGCTTGCTTGCTTGGTGCTGACCTGTTACAAAAATTACAGGCCACCATCGAGTATTTGCCAGATGGGACGGTAAAACTATGTGGCCAGCTGAATGAGGAGGAGTTGTGTTTGGTAGCGGCTTGTGACACCAATCCATGGAGTACCTCTATGCAAGCATACGTACAAGCATATACTCCCACAGAGCAAGAACAATGTTTGAAATATGTACCACACAAGTTGTGGTCAAAAAGTCCTACAGATGTAGGCATACTGCCAGTACCCCCGGTAGAGGTCAAACTGAAACCCAATCATCCACTACCTCAAAAGAAACAATACCCCCTCAGTCAAGCCCAATCAGATGCTATAACCAGTAGCATCAGGGACTTCCTACAAGCAGGAGTACTAAGGGAAATAGTGTCCCCATGTAACACTCCCTTATACCCTGTTAAAAAGAAATCAGAAAAAGGCCAACCTACAAAATATAGGATGGTCCAAGACCTGAGGGCAGTAAATGCGGCAACAGTTTTTTACACACCGATAGTGCCAAATCCCCATGTATTATTGGCTCAGATCCCAGCAGCATCTTCGCATTTCACGGTGGTGGATCTGGCAAACGCCTTCTTCTCAGTCCCATTGCACCCAGATAGTCAGTATCTTTTTGCTTTCACACATGAGGGAAAACAGTATGCATGGACTGTTTTGCCCCAGGGAGCACATAACTCTCCAAGTGCCTATACGGCCGCAATGCAGTCGGTACTTGCAGAATGGGTGCCTCCCGAGGAAATAGTATTATTACAGTATGTTGATGATCTACTCCTTTGCTGTCCCTCCCAACAAGAGTGCGCAGAGGCTTCTGTGTCACTCCTCACGTTCCTAGCTAACCATGGCTGCAAAGCATCAAAAGACAAGTTGCAGTTTTGTTGCACACAAGTGGTATTTTTAGGACACTGTGTAGCACAAGGCACGAGGCATCTCACACACAGCAGAGTAGAAACTATTGTACAAATACCAGTTCCAAAATCTTTAAATGCTTTACGTACATTTTTAGGTTTAGTCTCTTACTGCAGACCCTGGATCAGATCAGCATCGATCCTCATGCAGCCCCTGTATGATTGCCTAAAAAGTCAGCCATTCGGACTCACCCCAGAAGCTGAAGAGAATTTTCATAGCCTTAAATTAGTAGTACAAACAGCTCCAGCCCTTGGTACTCCAGACTATGACAAACCCTTCAGGTTGTACTGTACTGAACAAAATGGACATGCCACTGCAGTTCTCACACAAAGTCATGGACCACAGCAGCGCCCGGTAGCATATTATTCAGCTAGACTAGACCCTGTGGCCCGAGGTTCCCCATCATGTGTGAGAGCTATCATTGCTGTAAAGGCAATGTTAGACAAGGCCTCAGATTTGGTCCTAGCATTTCCAGTCCAAGTGTTTGCACCACATGATATTACTGCTATTCTTACTCAAATACAGCCGAAGCATTTGTCAACTGCAAGACATTTGAGATTAACCTGTGCTCTTCTTCTTCTTCCTGAGCAGGTTACTTTACACCGCTGTACTACATTGAACCCAGCTACCTTACTGCCTTTGGAGCAAGGGGGAGAAGACGTAGGTAAAGTATGGTCACAATTTTTGCCTGAAACTGATGAACATGATTGTATGGCCCTTATGGCCCAGGAAACAGTGGGGTTCGCACATGTAAAAGATACCCCACTCCAAAACCCAGACCTAATACTCTTTGTGGATGGTTCAAGGTATTGTGTAGAAGGATCTTTTCTTACAGGATATGCAGTAACCACCGAAGATGTAGTCCTAGAAGCAGCCTCCTTACCAGCGTCCCGCTCAGCACAAGAAGCGGAGCTTAAGGCCCTGGCAGCAGCATGCCAATATGCAGAAGGAAAGACAGCAAATATATACACTGACTCTCGATATGCTTTTGGGATTGCACACGATTATGGCCCCATATGGAGGGCAAGACAATTTTTGACCTCTGCAGGTACACCTGTAAAGAATGCAGACTTTGTAAAATACTTGATGGAGACCCTGATGTTACCCACTGAGGTAGCAGTAATAAAGATAAAAGCTCACACTACGGCCAACACACCAGAAGCAAGGGGAAATGCCCTGGCAGACGAAGCGGCAAAGCAAGCAGCACAGAAGCTACCCGTGTTAGCAGCCGTATGTCAGATAAAAGATCCAGAGGAAACAAGACCAGCTGTAAGCCCGGAACTACTGCAAAAACTTCAAGGACAAGCAACAGAAGAGGAAAAAGACAAGTGGACGGCCCAAGGAGCAACGCTACGAAAAGATGGCCTCTGGCAATGCAAGAATAAACTGTGCCTGCCTAAGACAATGTTCCCAATGATGGCCCAAATAACACATGGAGAGACACACCAGTCAAAAACGGCAATGATGGACTTGGTAAACAAGGTGTGGTATGCCCCAGGGTTTAGTGTGATGGCCAGCAGTTTTACACAAGGATGCATGATCTGTGCAACACATAATATTGGAAGAACTGTAAAAGTACCACAGAAGCACACACCCAGACCAATTTACCCATTCCAGAGACTACAGATAGACTATATTCAATTACCAAAAGTCGGTACCTATGAGTATGTGCTTGTTTGTATTGATCTCTTTTCAGGATGGCCAGAAGCTTTTCCAGTCACCAAAGCTACAGCCGTAGCCACAGCAAAGAAACTGATCAACGAGGTGGTGTGCAGATATGGAGTTCCAGAGGTGATCGAGAGCGACAGAGGAACTCATTTTACGGGTGAAATCATGAACCATGTGTTGTCAGCTCTAGGCATAAGTCAAGCCCTACATACACCATACCATCCACAAAGTAGTGGGAAGGTTGAGAGACTAAATGGGACTCTCAAATTGAAAATCCAAAAAGCAATGGTAGAAACCGGGAAACCATGGACCGAGTGTCTACCATTAGCCTTGTTCTCAGTAAGATACACGCCCACAAAAAGAACAGGTCTCAGCCCATATGAGATCTTATTTGGGTCGGCTCCCAGATTAGGATGTTATTTTCCACAGGTGCTCCAAATGCAGTATGGTAGACTAACAGATTATGTGTCAACCCTGAACAAACAATTGACCAAGGTGCATGCACAAGTTTTTGCTTCCATTCCAGATCCCGATTCAGTTGAAGGGACGCATAAGCTGGAACCGGGAGATTGGGTAGTCGTTAAGAGACACGTGAGGAAAAGTCTAGACCCAAGATTTGACGGACCGTTTCAAGTCCTACTCGTTACAAGCACCTCAGTGAAGCTCGAAGGAAAGACAAGTTGGATTCACGCCAGCCATTGCAAAAAAATTACAGTACAAACGAAAGAAGACTCTAAGGAAGATGTTTAGAATTTTTATGTGGATGTTGGGAATTCTAATCTTGAAAGAAATTGCCCCCCATACACCGTCAGAATTAACACGACCTCCTCAGGATTGTGGAAGTTTTAAAGCAGGATGGTTACAGAAGAGCAACCAAACGGAACACGGTAACTTTACGTGTGCACCTTCCCCTCCGGAAAAAGCGAACGGGAGTAGTTTTTGCACTATTGCCAATATTTCCATCTCTGCACCAGCCTTATGTAAAAATGGACCCCCAGATTCACGGATGTTGTATGTAAGAATACCCAAAGATGGTGATAATATAACTATGAAATTAAAAGGGTATCTTGATTGTTATCAGATACCAAAAGGAACATTTATGCAGGAACAGCGGCAGGTAGGGTTTCTGATGAAATATGATGCCCCAAGAAATACGGACAGATGGAGGTTCTACAATGAAACACAATACAAATATCCAAAATTGGCTGCTACTTTCTCTATTGATCAAAGTATGTTTGGACTTTGGTGCACCAATAACACCAAGATCGAAAATAGAACTACCTATGTGTTATGTGTTGAATTTTTACACGATGGCCACAAACCAAATGTTACTGAACAGAATTTAGAAAGAATACCACATACATGTAAGAATGCTGTAACCCAACAGCAGAAAGAGAATGTACACTTCAATATTTCCTTCCCTGAACCCCCCAGCTGCCATAGACAAAAAAGAGAATGGTATGACACGTTATTAGGAGGGGCAGGAACGGGATTAGGAGTATTGAATGGTATACAGTTAGAAACAGTTATGAACAAATTAAACTCAGTGGGAGACGACACATCTACTGCATTAAGGATAGGTGCCTCATGGTTACCTACTACCTTTGCCATACAACAGAGAGGGTTAGCTATAGATGAACTGTTCCTAAATGTTTTCAATGAAAATATGCTAACCGAATATAGAACATTACAGAATGTATCAACTTTTGTAAATTGGACAGTATGTACGCTTAAAACGATGTGGCAACAAGAACAGATGAATAATTTTAAGAATAAATTGTTTAGTAGTCATGTTAGGCAATGGACAGACATTCTGCCCGTAAGAGAGAGAAATGATACGTGGTTATTGTTACAGCCTGAGTATACTGAGTGTACACCTAGATGGTGTGCAGGAAGACTAATAGCATTTAATGTGAAAAATCCTACTCTATTATGCAAATTTATTGTTATGCCAATGGTAATGATTGATCCGGTGACATTATTAGGACAATATTGGATGCCAGAAATAAAAGGAACACACATAGACTCTCAAAATAAGACAAGGAATATAGATTTGTGCCAATTAACAGAGCAAGGATATGTATGTAATCAACAGTCAGGGATATATGAACCCTGTCTAATGCAGCACCAGGATAATGTATGCGCACTCACTATAATCCCAGAAGCTAACCTACAGGTTTATATTGAAGTAGGTCCACAGCATGTATGCTTAATAACTAACAATAGACAGACCCTTAGCCAGTTTAATCTCATGGGACCATTTTCAGGATGTCTATACAATGTGACGCATTTGACTTGGGGGAACCAAACTATAGTGTTCCTGCCTACTTTAGAAGAAATAATGTCCACTGTATGGGTACCTGAACCTTTGCCCTATGGAAATTTTAGTTTGCCACTGGAAGAGTTAAAACAAGTGTTACAAAAGTCTAAAGACGTAAAGAAATTGATAGCAGCCCATAATGTAACTCTAAGTAAAGTGAAAGTATTGGCTACAATAGCAGCTAAGGAAGTAATAAATTTATCGTCAGCAATAAAAGATGCCAGTGCCCATCATTGGTATGACATATTTACAGGATTTTCCCCCACTGCCACTAAGATACTGCATGTGTTATTCCAACCCTTGATATGTTTCATAATATTGTTTATATTGCTTACATGTTTCAATTGTTATGCATTTTGCAAAATAAGGGAAGCATTCAAACAGAGGCCTATACATTATGATGAAAGAGTGTTGTGAGATTACCCCACCTACATACCTGTGTGAATCAAGTGAAGAAATGGATCGAAGCCTTGCTATCAGGAGATAGAAGTAGCATTGGAATTTAGGTGTTGGTAAAATCACAAAAGGAGGGATTGTTATGGAATAAATATATGTATAATGTATCTGGGACCCCAAGGAGTGAAATGTTATGGAAGAGGAACATGTATTAGAATATATTCTGGGAAAGGTAATGGAATGGATATGCAGACATTCTTTAGATAGTAGAAATTGGGGCCCTACAAGGACTTACCAGACACGAAGGAGTCTGTTTGATGTTTAATGTTTAGATGTTTAATGTTTAAATGTTTGATGTTTAATGTTCAAGGTTTGTGTATACAGCCAAGATAAGATAAGGACCAGGCACCAGATCAACAACTAAGAGATAAGAACAATGTACATTGTGACATAGATCACAAGGGAAGAAACCACAAGAATGTAAATGATTAAATGTGTGTCTGCACGTAGTCATGTGATATTTTTACTATATAAACTCTGTGTCTCTGCAAATAAAGTCAGAAGTATTTTGCCTTGAGAAACGTCTCAGTGTATCTGTTACTTCTCCGAGCAGCTCGCCCCCCCCCCCCCCACCTGATTTGAACCTGCATGGAGATCAAGGCGTAACGTGACTCAAATTGCGATCACAGTACAAATACTAGAAATTGTGAAAAGCCCTGACCACGGAAAACTATTACTTCACCATACATCTGTGATACCAAGTTAACAAGAAGTAATAACAGTTGCAGTGGGGCTTTACTTTTTTAAAAGTACGAATCTGAAGAGCAACAGATAACTTTCTAAAGTTTTACAATAGACAATATGTAGAAAAATGTTTTCACACAGGCACTTGACACGTCAGTCTAAATAGAAAGAGCATTAGAGTTTATCACGCTAAATTTATTAAAAGGCATATGTCGCTTAATAAATTTGGCACATTTTGGACTGTCCTAAAGGCAGAATATGAAATCTACACCTGCTAATGATCAAGTGCAGACACATTGAAGCACTTTTTTTGAAGTCACAATTTTTAAATAAATGTTTTGTAAGCGAATTGTTTTGGGATTGCGACCAACTTTTAAATATATGTTTTTTTACGTAAAAAATGTTAACTTTTTGAAATACAGCTTCTTTGTATACGGTATACGTAGAAGCTGTATGTATTTTGCGGTCTCCGTCAGGTCTACAGTACGGACGGCTTTGGTGAATACTGGCCCTGCTAGTCTCTGACATGCAGTATTCAGCTATTATCGATTATATCTAAGTTCATGAACTTAGATGAGTAGACAGGCTGAAGCTGAATCACGGAATACACAGACTCTGCAGTGTGAGTTAGGAAACAGATTTCTACAGTATCTCACCGATCTATCACTTGCTGCACTTACAGTGCATTTGGAAAGTCTCCAGACCCTTTCACTTTTTTCACATTTTGTTATGTTGAGGCCTTGTGCTAAAATAAAAAAAACAATCAAGGTTTTCCCCATCATTCTGCACTCAATACCCCATAATGACAAAGTGAAAACAGAATTTTAGACATTTTTGCAAATTTATTAAAAAATTAAAAACTCAAATTTCACATAGGCATAAGTATTCAGACCCTTTGCTATGACACTTAAAATTTAGCTCTGGGGGCCTCCCATATCTTTAGATCTTTGAAATGTTTCTACACCTTAATTCGAATCCACCTGTGGTAAATTCATTTGATTGGACATGATTTGGAAAGACACACCACTGACTATAAAAGGTCTCACAGCTGACAATGCCTATCAGAGTAAAAACCAAGCCATGAAGAGGAAAGAACTGCCTGTACAGCTCAGAGACAGGATTGTGTGAAGGCATAAATCTGGACAAAAAAAATTCTGCTGCACTGAAAGTTTTCAAGAGCCCAGTGGCCTCCATAATTCTTAACTGGAAGAAGTTTGGAACAACCAGGACTCTTTCTAGAGCTGGCCACACCACCTAAGTAATCGGGGGAGAGGGGCCTTGGAAGAGAGGTGATCAGAAACCCAATGGTCACTCTGGCGGAGCTCCAAAGATCCTGTGTGCAGATGGGAGAAACTTCCAGAAGGTCAACCATCACCGCAGCAACCCACCAATCTGGGCTTTATGGCAGAGTGGCCAGAAAGAAGCCTCTCCTCAATAAAAGACACACAAATGCCCATCTGGAGTTTGCAAAAAGGCACCTAAAGGACTCTCCGACTTTGAGAAACTGTGGTCTGATAAAACCAAGATTGAGCTTTTTGGCCTCAATTCTAAGCATCATGTCTAGAAGAAACCAGGCACTGTTTATCACCTGCCCAATACCATCCCTACAGTGAAGAATGATGGTGGAAGCATCATGCTGTGGGTATTTTTCAGAGGCTGGGACAGGGAGACTGGTCAGGTTTGGAAAGACGAATGGAGCCAAGTACAGAGAGATATTTTTAATGAAAACCTGATGCAGAGTGCTCTGAACCGCAGACTGGGCCAAAGGTTCCCCTTCCAATAAGACAATGACTAAGCACACAGATAAGACAACACAGGAGTAGCTTAGGGACAACTTTGTGAATGTCTTTGAGTGGCCCAGCCAGAGCCCTGACTTGAACCCAATCGTAAATCTCTGGGGGAGACCTGAAAATGGCTGCCCACCGATGGTCCCCATCCAACCAAAGCGTGAGAGGATCTGCAGAGAAGAATGGCAGAAAATGCCCAAATAGAGGTGTACAAAACATCGTTGGCATCATACCCAAGAAGACTGGAAGCTGTTATCGCTGCCAAAGGTGCTTCAACTAAGTACCGAGTAAAGGGTCTGAATACTTATGTCCATGCAATATTTTAGTTTTTCCTTTTCAATAAATTAGCAAAGATTACGAACATTCTGTTTTCACTTTGTCATTATAGAGTATTGAGCGCAGAATGATAGGGCAAAAACTTGAATCTTTTTTCAGGACTCAACATAACAAAATGTGAAACAATTGAAAGAGTCTGAAGACTTTCTGAATTAATTGTAGATATGACTCAGAAGAGCATGTGCAGTGTGATGAGACCTCGCATCTTCAAAGCCAGAGGCGTAATAGGTAATGTAGGCAGCATCAGAGGTACCATATCAGAGGGAAAGAAAAAACAAAAAGATGGCAGTCAACCCATAAATGGCCCATCAACGAAAACAGGTATACACAAGGCATACACATTAGTGCGTACATTATCCTATGCTATACAATAGTCAAAAAAATGCTAAAGTGCTTCTTTAAATTATTCTATTCTTATTGAAAAATTGCACGTTAAAATTTTAAAGCAGCATGTTTCAATCTGTGCCTCCAATTGAAATGCATGGAAGAGGAGTATCTTGCATTTGCTTACTTCCAGGGTACCAGAAGACTACAATTTTGTCATTCAAAGTTAGTTGCTTTCCTTTGTTTCATAGACAAATACTAATATGGTAGTAACATCCCTAATATTGACTGACATGAAAGGTAAGGCCCCATGCACACGACCGTAAAAAAACTCAGTTTTTGCGGACTGCAATTGCGGTCCGCAAAAACGGACCCATTCATTTTCATTGAACGCGGATACCTTTGTCCGTGCCGCAGAACTGTGCCGGGAATTATGGAGCATGTCCGTTCTTGGTCCGCAATTGCGGCACGGACTCCTCCATAGTCTATGGGGGAAGCCAAAATTGCGGATGGCTACGGAGATGCGTGCGCAAATACGGATTGTCATCTGCAAATACAGAAGTGTTGGTAAGCAACACAAAGGGGATTTCCCATCAACCAGGCCTCTTTTTTTGTGGATCCGTATATACGGATGGGTTACGGATGCACTACGGCCCGTATTTGCGGATACCATTCAGCAGAAATGGGTACGTTGCTGATGATTTGCTGATGACTATGAAGCAATACGGAACTGTATTTACGGTCCGTATTTGCGGATACGGTCGTGTGCATGAGGCCTGATGCACACGACTGTGCCCGCAATCACGACCCGCAATTGCGGGCACGGCCGGCCGCCGACTTCCACCCGCATTTTCGGGCCGTGCTCCCATACAAAGTATAGGAGCACGGCCCGTAAAATAGGACATACTCCATAATTCCCGGCACGGTTCTACGGAACGGACACCCATCTGTAGCGCTACGGAAAGGTGTCCGCGTTCAATGAAAGTGAATGGGTCCACTTTTGCGGCCCGCAATTGCGGTCCGCAAAAACGTAGGTTTTTTCCGGTCGTGTGCATGGGGCCTTAGAGAGTAAAAGCAGAGACCATAGAAGTGTATGTACCCGTTTATGGAAGTGAGCCAATGGGTAACCAAAGACAGTTCTCTTCAATGACTATGTTTGCAACTTTCTGTTCCCAATCACTGTACAATAAGAGGAGCAGGTCTGGAGCACAAATGACTAATCTAACAAGTGAAAACTGTAAAAGATTATGAGTAGAGATCTACTTTAAAAAGCATATAGTATTTGCTAATACATTACAGATGGAGAGTTTAGATTACTCACTTATTATACTCAACTACAGTAATGAACATTCGTGAAATGTAAACTAAATCACTATATCAATAAGTCAGTACATAAAGCTTTTATTCACCCTCCATTCTTCCCAGTTCTCCTTGCTTTATTACACAGACTTAGGCCTTATTCACACGACAGTGAAAAAAAATGTCCATTTAAAACTGATCAACTGTCAGTTTTTCATGGCCATTTTGCATCAGTGTGTCTCTAAATTTTCATCCATTTCAAGTCCATCTGTCCGTTTTTAATGGTCGTTTGACATCCATTTTGCATCAGTTTTTCATGGCTGTTAAAAAAAAACTGATGAATTTCATTGGTCAGGCTTTTTTTGTCCCAACCCCCTGAAAACAACCAATGGAAGGTCACATGTTCACCTAGACACGATTTACAGCCTCCCTGTATATGATGCCACACGCCTCCCTGTAGATGATGCCACACGCCTCCCTGTAGATGCCACACGCCTCCCTGTAGATGCCACACCAGCCTCTCTGTAGATGCCACACCAGCCTCCCTGTAGATGATGCCACACCAGCCTGCCTGTAGATGATGCCACACCAGCCTGCCTGTAGATGCCACACAAGCCTCCCTGTAGATGCCACACAAGCCTCCCTGTAGATGCCACACAAGCCTCCCTGTAGATGCCACACCAGCCTCCCTGTACATGATGCCACACCAGCCTCCCTGTAGATGCCACACCAGCCTCCCTGTACATGATGCCACACAAACCTCCCTGTAGATGCCACACCAGCCTCCCTGTTGATGCCACACCAGCCTCCCTCTAGATGCCACACCAGCCTCTTTGTAGATGCCACACCAGCCTCCCTGTAAATGATGCCACACCAGCCTCCCTGTACATGCCACACCAGCCTCCCTGTACATGATGCCACACCAGCCTCCTTGTAGATGCCACACCAGCCTGCCTGTAGATGCCACACCAGCCTGCCTGTAGATGCCACACCAGCCTGCCTGTAGATCGTGCCACATACTCACGAGAGCAGCGCCGTCTCGTCTTCTTCAGGTGTTGTCACTTGTCTGCACGGGATCTGGCAAGGCAGCGTGACGGCGCGATGACGTCATCGAGGCGCCTTCAAACCTGTGAAGACGAGTGACCACACCTGAAAAAGCGCCGCAAACGTGAGTATGCCAACGATAGCCAGCAAGGGAACTAGTAGTTCCCTTGCCAATCCCCATGTAACAGATCCGTTTTTAACGGTTGTTACATGTATTGACAGCCGTTAAAAACAGATCCATTGACTTCTATGGGGGCCGTCAGGCCGTTAAAACGGCCAAAAATAGGACATGTCCTATTTTTTGACGCCCATTATTCACGGGCCGTTAAAAAAACTGCCGTGTGAATGCACCCATAGAATATAATTGTTCAGAAAACGGACATGTGAAAGCCGTTAAAAGGACGCCCATCACACCATCATGCCGTTTTTCACTGTCGTGTGAATGAGGTCTTAAAGAGGCTCTGTCACCACATTATAAGTACATAAGGAGATCGGCGCTATAATGTAGGTGACAGCAGTGCTTTTTATTTTAAAAAACGATGTGTTTTCACCACTTTATTAGCGATTTTAGTTTTATGCTAATGAGTTGCTTAATGCCCAAGTGGGCGTGTTTTTACTTTAGACCAAGTGGGCATTGTACAGAGGAGTGTATGACGCTGACCAATCATTTAGGCAGCGCATAGGGATCCTGTTACTGTCTTATACGAACACATTAACGATACTGAAGTGTTTAGACAGTGAATAGACATTCCACGGGATGTCTACTCACAATCCCTGCACTTAGTTACTGTTTCTGTGGTAGTCACAGCAGAGGAAGCGTAATCTCGCGAGATTACGCTGTCGATGACAGGTTACAACGAGATTACGCCTCCTCTGCTGTAACTACTACAGACAGAGTAACGAAGTGCAGAGATTGTGAATAGACACCCCGTGGAATGTCTATTCACTGTCTAAACACTTCAGTATCGTTAATGTGTTAGTATAAGACAGCACATAGCGATCTAAAAGGATCCCTATGTGCTGAGGAAATCAATGGAGAGAAGTGCAGGACGCTGATTGGTCAGTGTCATACACTCCTCTGTACAACGCCCACTTGGTCTAAAGTAAAAACACGCCCACTTGGGCATTCAGCAACTCATTAGCATAAATCTAAAATCGCTAATAAAGTGGTGAAAACAGATCGTTTTTTTCAAATAAAAAGCATTACTGTCACCTACATTATAACGCCCATCTCCTTATGTAGGAGATAGGGCACTTATGTGGTGACAGAGCCTCTTTAATAGCTGAGAAAATAAAGGATATAATGTATTTCTTTAATAAAAATAAATAGAGAACAGCCAGAACAGTCTTTCTTTACTGATTTTATCTTACATATTTACTATGTAAAGAGAAAAGAAAGGGGGATGCAGGTACAGTTTTTCTTGAGATGTGGTGGGAATAAAACATGAAATAAGGAGAAGGCATTCAATAACTATGGTGACATTAATAGCATGGCATCATTAACTGCAAAATATTGACTTGGAACACAACACCCTGGTTGCTATTCCAGATTTAAGAATAGAATAGTAATGTGTATTGCCTCAGTTTACAGGGTAAGCAAAAACAACCTGACAAAATGTACAAATCAACATAAATCAAACGGATTGTCTGGTGTAAAACACTTCATCATCATGCTTTGTTGTAAAGTTCAACACAAGTTACACATATAGAACATGCCCATCCCACAATTGTGTACTCCTAGACTACTATAATAATAATACCTAGATTTTTCAAGAAAATTTCAGGAAAAAAGTTAGAAAAAGAAAAAGGCAAATTATACAATTGCAGTAAATAAACTCTGAAAATCCCCCTAAGCGACAATAATCAGTTAATAGCTTAGAAGACACGGATTACAATTATGTCCGTTTTATCTTTTCACGCCATAAGTCCGCAAACGGGCCGTGCGCTGCATGCTGATGCATAGAGAGGACTCCTAAGCTCGGCAATATAGAGGACTCCTAGACTGGTCATCAACACGTAGCGTACAGCCCGTTTGCTGCCTTAGGGCTCGTTTACACGCTGCGGAATTGCCGCATTTTTTCCGGACGGAAAAAATGCAGCATAATACAGTGGCAGCATAGTGGATGAGATTATACAAATCTCATCCACACACTGCGTAAAAATACTGAGCAGAAATTGAACTGCGGTGCGTATTTTTCGGACCGCAGCAAGACAATTCCGGTGCGGAAAGTGGACTGAATTGCTGCGTTTTCAGGAGGAGATGTCTCCATCTCCTAACATTGTGAAAAACGCAGCAAAATACGCACCATTTTCTGCCGTAAAAAACGCAGGAAATGGTGTATTTTTTCCGCAGCGGAACGTCTGCGTTTTCCAACGGAATTGCTGCAGAAATTTTATATTGTGTGTGGACAAGACCTTATTACGAGGAAATGCATGTGAATAGAAAGATAACATTTATAGATTCGGGATCAGCGTCTTCTAAGCTATTAACAGATTATTGTAGTTTAGTTTTTTTTTTTTGGAAGTGACAGACCCTTTAAGTAGGGAATTATTTCTTAATATTTGGTATATTCTGCTGTGATAGTTCTCTTGATCTATTCGTTCATTTATTTCCCTAATTCCTACCCATGTGCCATTATATGTATAATAAAATTAAACTATAGTACAATAAAAGTGCATTCAAGGTAAAAACAAAAATAAACATTCATGATTTTTTTTGCTGCAATTGTGGGGGGCTTTATAAAATTTTCATATGGGCTGTCCATTAACCCCCTTCCCTCAACATTTTTCATTGTGTCATTTTCTTCCCCGCATGGGGAGTTGTAGTTTTAAATGGCACCGCTCAAAGTATAATATATTCTATTGAGAGACATTAAAAACGTATTTTGAGCGGTGGAATGGAAAGAAAAAAAAAATAAATTCCTCAATTGTTTTTCAGGTTTCGCTTTTACGGCGTTCACCCTATAGTAAAAGTGACATGTTAACTTTATTTTGCGGGTCAATACGAATATGGCGATACCAGATGTATATGTTTTTTTGTTCTTTTATTACTTTTACTAAATAAAAACTATTTATTAAAAAAAAATTGTTCTGTGTCGCCATATTCTGAGACCCATAACTTTTTTTTCTCTCTGTTCATAAAGCTGTGTGCGAGCCTGTTTTTGATAGAGCGAGCTGCAGTTTTTAATACCATTTTGGTGTCCATGCGACTTTTTGATCATCACTTTTTATTCCATTTTTGTTGGTAGGCAAGGCGACCAAAAAACAGCAATTCTGTCTTTTTGACAATAATTGTGTCAGAGAGATAACGTTAGTACAGTTCCGATTAAAGTTCACAAATATAAAAAAAAAAAAAATTGACATTTTTCTTTTGTCACATTAAGGGACTTGAACAAGCAATCATTAGTTAATACTAGAACCTAGATGGCATGCCTGGAGGCCTTCACCAGGCCCCCAGATTGCCATTACAACCATTGGCACTCCATGATCTTGTCGCAGGGTGACAGAGGCACCACGGCATCTAAGCAGTTTAACGGCCAGAATTAGAGTTATATCCAAACGCGGTCGTTCGAGCAGGGTGTCAGTTGTAATACATAGCTGACTCCCGCAGCGTATGGTGTGGGCTCAACCTGTCAGAGTGCTCCTTACTTCCCCCTCTTACTTCCACCGTATATTTGTCATATTGAAAATGCAGTTCAATCTATGGGCAGCATGTTATGTAGCAAGGAGAGTGGAGCAGATTAATATATTTTGTAGGAAAATATTTTTTCTGGCCTTACTACAGTGGACGGTCCTACTCCACGATTCTCAGCCTTCCCTCTGAGTGTCCATGCAAAGATCGTTGTTAATCACTGATCATGACCGCCCTCTGGACGCCTAAGCCCAGTATAAGCAGAGGTTTAACTGAATAAATGACACAATCTTTTCCTACAAAAATATACATCAATCTCATCAGTTCTCCCTGCTAAGTTTTAAAAACATAAAAGGAGTTTTCCACTACCAGACAACTGATGACCGGTCCACTGGATAGGTCATCGGTAGATCATCGGAGCGGATCTGACACCCAGACCCCGCACAGTTAAGCTGCTCCTGCTGCCTTCAGGCACCGGAAGATATGCCGGGAGCAGTTGGCACTGGCCACGGAATAGCGGCCGAGCTGCAGCTCTGCTCCAATTCAAGTGAATCAAGATTTGTATTCACTCAAAAACCCTTTCAGAACACTTAAAGAGGCTCTGTCACCAGATTTTGCAACCCCTATCTGCTATTGCAGCAGATCGGCACTGCAATGTAGATAAGAGTAACATTTTTATTTTTAAAAAACGAGCATTTTTGGCCAAGTTATGACCATTTTTGTATTTATGCAAATGAGGCTTGCTAAAGTACAACTGGGCGTGTTTAAAGTAAAAGTCCAACTGGGCGTGTATTATGTGCGTACATCGGGGCGTTTTTAATTCTTTTACTAGCTGGGCGTTGGGAATGGGAGTGTATGATGCTGACGAATCAGCATCATCCACTTCTGTTCGTTAACGCCCAGCTTCTGGCAGTGCAGAGACACAGCGTGTTCTCGAGAGATCACGCTGTGTCGTCACTCACTTCCTGCCCCAGGTCCTGCATCGTGTCGGACGAGCGAGGACACATCGGCACCAGAGGCTACATTTGATTCTGCAGCAGCATCGGCGTTTGCAGGTAAGTCGATGTAGCTACTTACCTGCAAACGCTGATGCTGCTGCAGAATCAACTGTAGCCTCTGGTGCCGATGTGGCCGACACGATGCAGGACCTGGGGCAGGAAGTGAGTGACGACACAGTAAAAGAAGTAAACACGCCCAGATGTAACACACAATACACGCCCAGTTGTACTTTTACTGTAAACACGCCCAGTTGTACTTTAGAAAGCCTCATTTACATAAATATAAAAATGGCCATAACTTAGCCAAAAATGCTAGTTTAAAAAAAAAAAAAAAAAAAAAAGTTACTCTTATCTCCATTGCAGCGCCGATCTGCTGCAATAGGAAATAGGGGTTGCAAAATCTGGTGACAGAGCCTCTTTAATGACTCTGTCTAAGTTTACATGGATGTCTTTGCTCAGAAAGCATAGAAATTCTCATGAAGTCAGAATTGCTTCTACATAATCCACGATATATCCAAAATTGCTATCTATAATTTGGAGCTGAAAGACAACCTTTTCTCTAGTCTTCAAAAACTTCTTATATATACATGGTCTGTAGCCTACAGGAGACATACATCAACATTGCTTGTTGATCGCACATGTTGTGGGGATTTTAGACAAGATATAGCATGTGCAGGAGTGGTTACCTCAGACGTTCTATCCTATGAATCGTAGAAATGCCCTTCAAATTACATCTTCTGGCAGAAAAGAACTGAAATGGCTAATAAACTCTACTCTCCATTCATTGCCTTCAATTTCCTATCTTCACTTTCATTAAAATTATGCCCTAGGGATCTTGGATATAAAATAATCTGCTATGTAGAACACTATTATTAGTCAGGATATTACATTTTATTAGCATATTGCCTTGATCCCTTGTGTGTGTCTAACAGTTTATGTAGTTTTTTTCTGCTCATAAAGAAAACAAAGACATAAGGTCTTTTCTTTACCAACTACAAGAGACTCTACTGTTATCCTGAATACCGCTAGATATAAGGTTCACACAAAGCTGTAATAAAGCAGTGGGAATAAGGTCTATTTTTTTGTACGTCTTATAAAATATGTCCTCTTTCCTCTTCTTCTCCATGTTACTCTTTAGTAAGACCGATCAAAAATGTATAAAAAATAAAAATGAAAACAAAATTCCAAAGTCCTAGAAGGATTGAATTTGTCCTCTTGTTGTTCCTTTTATACACCATAAGAAGTCACGGAGTTAAAAGAATATGTTTGCCTACAGTCTTCTGCAAAACCAAACATGTGCCAGTATCTCTCCCTCGTGCAATGTGTACCAAATTCATCAACAAGCTAAAAAACAAAAAGTACAAAAAGTGAAAAAGCGGAACCTAATGTTCATATATTACTCCCTTTTTGCTAAACATTTGTATGTATTGAAAAAAATGTTGTAGAGACTTCTACTTCCTCTAATATGTTGTTTCACCCGCAAACCATGTCTTAAATTAGAATTCCGGCAACCCCGTTGCATTGTCATTCAACTCTGCCACTTTGGTATTTTTGTCTTTTTTACCCAAAATCAAAATATACATATATTGGGGGCACTAGATTGCAAGCGGACAGCATACTTTAGGAGCTCAAAGTGACCCTCTGGTCCAGACATTAGTCAAAGTCTTTTATATGTTATACATGGTTATATTAACTTACTCCCCTTTTTTCTATATGTCCCCTTTATCTTCTACTATCATGGCTGCCGCAGTCCCAGCCTGCCGTATGCACTTCCCCCACCGCTCCTAACAATTCAGTGTAGGAGGTTCCTATTATTATTAGGACGTGATACCTCAGTGTGAACAGCCTATCCATTCAACGGAGGACACGCTGAGGACGTAGCTATACCCTGAACTAAGGACTGCAGTGGACTTGGAAGGCTGGGTGAGAAGAACTCTGGGACATCATTTTGCGCAGTCTCACCACCCACTCCGTGGGAGATCACATGTACGTCACGAAAGAGACCAGAAAGAAAAATATCTTTAAAAAAAAAAGGCCGGGTTAGGGAGGTGTAATATTTCCCATTATTGTACTGGAGACAAGTTTTTATGTGGATCACAGAGGGTGCTTTAATGTAACGGTACTACTAGTTCATATTGTATTAAATGCTTGGAATTTCCCTCATCCTTGAATAAGATTTCCTCCACAAATTGTTTGGACAATTTAAAACTCAGGCGGTTGTCAAAATGCTCACCCCAACATGAAAGATCCACAGGTACCATTCAAAACATTTATTTATTTCCACCATACCTGTAGTTATTCTCAATTATTATACAAAATAATGACACCATGAAAAATTGTATATAAAGAATCTCAATCATGGGTTATACACGGAGACAAGTTCCTTTTGAATGTATTATATCAGTTCTTCATTTTTAACATCCTTTGTGGATAAAGGAATATGCATGAAACTTGCTTTGGGATAGATTTGCAGTTAAAGGGGATTTCCCCATGAGGGACATTTACAGGATACGTCGTAAATGTCAGATAGATGCAGGTCCCACCTCTCGGTCCTACACCTATCTCCAGAACGGGCTCCCTAAACCGTTCTGCCTTTGTCTGCACTTGCTGCTTCCCGGCC
This sequence comes from Rhinoderma darwinii, assembly GCF_050947455.1. Taxonomy (NCBI): domain Eukaryota; kingdom Metazoa; phylum Chordata; class Amphibia; order Anura; family Rhinodermatidae; genus Rhinoderma; species Rhinoderma darwinii. The sequence goes on along the minus strand of NC_134688.1, from coordinate 219,052,026 downwards.
ACTTCCTGGTTATATGGTCGGGATTTATGAAAACAGCATAACTCGCTGAGCTACATGGTTTCCGTAACTCCCATAGTAGTGAATGGCAGTTACGGAAGCAGCGTAGCATGTGAGTTATGCTGTTTCTGTAACTACCATTCAGTTGTATGGGACTTACGGAAACAGCGTAGCTCAGCGAGCTACGCGGTTTTCGTATCTCCCGACCATATAACCTTTTTCATGGTCGGAATTCACTTGCTTCAGCCGCAACACAGAGCGACAGAACGGGTCTTACGGGGCCCCATTCTGGAGATAGGTGCAGGTCCCAGAGGTGGGACCCGCATCTGACATTTATGACATATCCTGTGGATACGTAATAAATGTCCCTCATGGGAAAACCCGTTTAAGAGAAGAAAAAGAAGAAAAAAAAATAGTCAACTAAGAAGCTATAAAAAAACAAACAAAAAAACAATAGTGTTTTGCATACAAGAAAACTACAATTGCACTTGGATTGGTCACCATGGATAACACTACTGATACCATACTACTATAGAATGTACCCTAAAAATAACATTTCAATAAAAAAGCATTTCGGCATCAATATTTATATATCTTAGTAGATAGTAATCCATTCAGGATATAAAAAAAAGACAATGGGACTTATGAGCTTGACATTTCAATTGTTTCTGCAGATTCCACTACGGAAGTGAAAACATAAGCTGAATAGTAGCCAGTCAACATTTCTAGCTGGAGGAAACGTGTCATACTGTAAAATGCTGTCGCTTTCTTCTAAGCGTGTAACACTTGACATTATTTAATGTATTTCCTTTTCAGTTGCCTTCTGTATAGACTAAGTGTCAGCGCTGGACTATCCTGGTTTATGTTACGGAGAATTTATAAACAGACTGTATAAAAACTGGTTATGATGATTTGCACAATAAGTGTAGGAAACCTCCTCAAGTCAAAGAACAAGTGAGAAGAGAAAGGTCACAAGAGCATACACACCTGTATCCATCACTCAAATTTGACTAAAGCAGGGGAAGCGCAGGATACAGAATAGCAAATATTAATGTTATGGTGGTAACATTTCTTAGACATTTATTGCATTAGCAGAATGCTGACCCACCTTTGGGTGCAACTTTTGATTAAAGAGGTGTCGTCAGAAAATGAGCTAATGTTTAACCCCTTCACGACAGCCACACTGCTATATACATTCCAACTGCCATTGCCCCATGCAGTGGTCACGTTTTTATACGTTGGCAGCATGGAACAGGCATTAATGTGTGCAGCACTGCACTTTCCTGTCTGCCGGCTCTTTCCAAAAATGGATTCTATGGCCGGGGACCCCGGTCCAGGGAAAGCCCTTGACGTCACTCTCCATGTAAGGACAGTGATGTTAGAAGCTTTGAGATGTCGGAATACACCCCCTGTAGATAGCGCCACCGTAGCTCCTTCTAGGAGCGTGATTCTTCTCCAAGAGGGAGTTTCGGGGGCTCCATCTACAGGGGAACTGTGGCACTATATGCGCACTATCTACAGGGGACACTGTGGCGTTACCGACATGGGCACTGTTTGGCACTATCTGGGCACTATTTACAGTGGGCACTGGCACTATCTTCAGGAGCATTGCGGCAATCAAGATGGGCACTGTAATGTTTTCAGGCAGTTGGGACAAAAAAAAACACCTGACTAATGAAATCTCTTTTTTTACGGCCATGAGAAACAGAAGGCAAATGACGGGGGGCTTGGCGGCGTGAGGCAGTAACTTCCCGGAGCTCTGGACATCTTCAGCCAAACCTCATTTATAACTCATCCTCACCTGCCCTGGGAGACATGCCAAGGGAGGAAAGCTAAACCTGGAACTCCTGGTGCCTCTCGGGACCCCTCACTGGCCCGCTTTTTACAGCCGACAACACCTCAGCAGGGTGTGAAAGACAACCGCACGTCTGAAACCAACATGGCAGCTGCCACTGCTCTTGATGAAAGTGTGCCGACTGAACTTTCTCAAGACACACCGGTACTATTCCACCACACACCACCGATTGCTTCAGTGGTGCCATCTACATGCACCCAGGCGTATCGCACTCTTACCGAGTTATGGGAGATGGTGAGAGCTCTCCCTACTCGGGTGGACATGGATGCGCACATGGCGCACCTGGAGAAGCAGGCCAGGGCGCTGCAAGAAGTCTCACTGACTGTTCGCTCTTTGGACAACAGGGTTAATCAGTTGGAGAACCGCAATATGTCTCTGGTCTCGGACCTTACATCCTTAGCTGCAACTGTGAATACACAAACGGGGTGTATGAAGGACTTTGCCCTCCATTTTGACTATGTTGAAAACAGGGGGATGCGTAATAATCTCAAGCTGTGCGGTATCCCTGAATCTGTAGCGCCAGAAGACCTACACGATGCGGTGACTTCCATCTTCAATAAACTGATGGACCACCCGATAGAGGCCACCCCTTGAATTGGATAGGTAAATTCTATAAGCAAAAGGAGGACATTCTACGCCGAGCTTGGGAACAGGGTTCCATACCTTATATTGGCGCTCATATCCTGATATGTCTCGACTGACATTATACATGAGATGTGGAGTTAAGCCTCTTCTTGAAGCAGCTAGGGGGTCGGGAGCAACATACCGCTGGGGTCACCCATTTCATATCCTGCTGCGGAAAGCTGGAAATCTTTTTGCCGTAAAAACGCCGGCAGACCTGCCTGAAGCCTTCCTTTTCCGGGGGACGGACGTGGTTCCGGTACTGGACTGGACCATACTTCCAGCTACAATGCCATCCAGGAGGGATACTGAGATCTCCGTCTGGACATGGGGACCTCGTGCCCCATATCCCCGGATCACTTGCTGTAGATCAGTAATTGTAAGGCAGGACCCACAACTCCTGCTCCAGCTTTGCCTACTTAGGGCTATACTCCTGCTTGGATGGTGCCTTTGCTGCCGATGCGTTGGCCTAGTAGAGGACGATTTCATGGGACATCCTCTCGTTATCACCTTTAGACAACCCCTCCATTTCGGCCTTCTGGACCGGGGGGAGAATGGACTCCTACCACTCCCAACATGTCGTGACTATACTCCCGTGTTGGAACATACTGTAATGCCACGGCTTGCTATCCTGGGCCGGATCCACTCCCCCCCCCCCCCACGTCCCTGGACGTCTCATGTCCCGGGCACTGGGTGGACCGTTTGACTCGTCCTGAGACCCGGCCTGTCCCAAGGACTGCCACATTGCTCTCGGGTAGTTGAAACGCCGAGTCACATCGACCAGGCATAGGAACGGAGCACTTTTAGGAACCTCCTGTCTCCACGCTGCCCACGAGTTTGCTTTATTCAGTGGTCTGTGTTCCTGCTGTCACCTGAATTGTCACTTCGCATCATGGGCAATTGCCTTGGCAATGATTATTTGTTCTCAGATAGGATTTAATATGTTACTTGTACTTTACTCTCCGGAGTCCCCGGGCTCCTTTACTACTGCTGTAATTTTCAACAACCCCACTTAACAACCTGTGCTTTTGCGCCACCCATCTCCAGGGCTTTGCAACTCACAGTGGTCACTAGGAACTTTTGGGCTCTTCTTTTCTTCCTCTTCCTTCACCTCTCTGCTTTACCCTCTTTCTTGCACATCCCCATACTCCCCCCCCCCCCCCCATCTCACTATTGTATCATTAAATGTACAGGGGCTGAATGTTTCAGAAAAAAGATCCTCCTTACTCTGCCTCATATGGAAGAAAAGGGCTCATGTAGCCTTCCTTCAGGAGACTCCGTTCCGAACAGACCAACTTCTGTCTTTGCAGAACTCTAGATTCCCTGAAGTCTATCACAGCATCTCCTCGGACTCTAAAACCAAGGGCGTATCCATTCTTATCTCCAGTTCCGTACCTTGGGAACTTCTGGAATGTCGCACAGACTCTGGCAGATACCTCTTCGTTAAAGGTAAGATTGCAAACTCAACTTTGACGATTGCTAACTTATACCTTCCCAATTCGGGACAGCTGTCACTTCTGGAGGAGGCTCTCATCACACTGAAGGAGTTTGCAGAGGTGACTCTGGTACTGGGGGGGGGGGGTGACTTTAATCTCCCATCAGACCCTTCCTTAGACACGACACTGCCCCCCTCAATCCCCTTAAAGGGAATGTGTCACTAGAAATTATTATTCATTTTTTTTTTTTTAAAGTGATTATACATGGTTTTAATTTTTTCACAATTAGATTCTAATTTAGAACATTTCCATGTGCTGGAAACTAGAGGGAGCTGTTTCCAAAATGGCAGCATGGTCACTGTGGTAAAGCAACCTCGTTGATTTATGCTGCAAATTTGGGGTGGACACACTCTCTCTAGTGTCCTCACACAATCCCCCATCCCTACTTCTGGCTAGTGCCAGGAGAGGGAGGGGTTGGAATGTCTTCAAACCTCCTACACTGTCTGCCGCCATTTTCTGAGCGACTGCACAGTGCTAGGAGGATTAGATACAGGGCTCAGCAGACAGTATTACACGAACATACACGTACATAATACACACATCATACACGAACATAAATTACCAGCTCCTGCCGCCGCCTCCGCTGGTCTATGCTCCTCTTCCTTGCGCCTTTACTTCGTTGAACATATGGCCGGAAGCCGCGGCCGGAAGTAGTCATCTTACAGTCCGGCAGCGGCTTCTGGTCCACATGAAAATGGATTTCGCTCTACGAACGAGCTTCGTTTTGATCTGTGTGGGAGCGGTGCATGCGCCGTTCCCACACAGACGGCGCATGCTTCTGAAAACGGAACGGCTCCCGTTCGCATTCTCTATGGGGTTGTATGTGCCGTATAGCATCTCTGTAGGTGTCGTTAATCAACACATAGAGATGAAAAAAAATGGCAGCCCCCATAGAGAAATAAAAGTAAGAACACAGTAAAAAGTAGAACATGAGAACACAAATAAATAAAATTTATGTTGATATATTATAAGCAATATAATAATAAAAAAAAAATCATGACACCTTCCCTTTAAATCGCCGACTGAGACGCCTTCTTCATACACATCAACTAACTGACCCCTGGCGTATACTTCATCCCAAAGACAGGGATTACACTTTCTTCTCTCATCCACACAACAACATGTACTCCCGTATGGATTACTTCCTCCTCCGTCATTCACAATTATCGCTCCTCTCCTCTGCCTCAATAGATTGCATATTCTTCTCGACCACGCCATGATACTCATATCCCTGCCTTCCCTTCATCCTACACCCTAGCAATAGCGCCTAAATGAATGCCTGCTACAAGACACTAAGATCGTGGAAGAACTAGCAACTGACCTCCGCTTCTTCTTCGACAGTAACACTACAGACGGCTCAAACCCCTTCTCAGTGTGGGAATCACATAAATGCGTCATAAGGTGCTCCCTAATACTGGTATTGGTTCCCGACTTAAGAAGGAACGTTCTGCCACCATCTCTGAACTAGTCGAACAAATCCACACCATAGAACAGTCACATAAACGATCCCTGGACTCAGGGACAGGTGCTGATTTAATTTGTTTACAGGACAGACTTCACACTCTGACACGCTCTACAGCTAACGCCACGCTGGCTAAGTGCGGCCGACACTACTTTGAATTTGGCAATAAATCGGGCCGGACGTTGATGAAGGCCTTACGTGTACAGAGAACTCGCACGTATATCCCGTTCATTAATACCCCTACGGGCACGCGGGTGAAAATAGCAGACATTTTTCGTTCTTACTACACAGAACTGTACAACCTGCGCGGAATATCCAACACTACTTGCCAACTATAGGCTATGTTCCATTAGATACAAATAGTAGTTTCTCTTGGCTCTAATACCCACAATATCTCTCAGACTGGAGCAGGTAAAATGAAGTCAGGTATGATCCAAAAAATACCCTAAATAGCATAAAGTACAGTAAAGTTTACCGCTCAGACGGCACTGGTAACAGTACAATATCAATATGTTCCATTAGATCTTATCTGCAGTCATCCGGTTTGAGTCGGATCCCGCGGGAAGCTATAGCAGCATTAGACTATCTTAGAGGAGGAGTTCAATGTAGCTCTCCCTCGGGTAAAGCCCCAGGTCCTGATGGCCCATCACTGCCATATTATAAAATATTAGCCTCTCTCCATACCCGCCATTTCCTAGCCGCATTTAATGCCATACCTGAAGGATGAACGATACCGACAGACACACTGAGGGCCCACATAGTAATAATTCCCAAGAAAGGCAAGGACCATTCCCTCTGTAGTAGCTATCGCCCCATCCCCCTCCTTAACTTAGATCTCAAATTCTTCCCCAAGATCTTAGCAACACAACTCACTTCTCTCCTGTCCACGCTTATCCACAGGGATCAGACAGGTTTCCTGCCGACAAGAGAGGCCAGGGACAATACTATCCGGGCCATTACCTTAATAGAACATTACTACCACATCTGCGCCAGCCTTCTTGCTCTCTACGGACGCCGAGAAGGCATTCGACCGGATTGACTGGTCATTCCTTTGAGAGACTACCTTACATAGGTCTAGGCAACAGCATGCTTAGCTGGATCTTGAGTTTATACTCGCTCCTTGGCATCCATGAAAGTCAAGGGTCATACCTCCTCCTCCTTCCCCACCGCTAATGGGACCAGTGATAGCAGTCCGCTATCCCCCCTAATTTTTGTTCTGTGCCTACAACCATTCCTTTGCCATGTCTGAAACCCCCCCGACATTGCCAAGGGTCAATGTCAAACATACGCCTCACAAAGTGGCAGCATATGTCGATGACCTTCTGTTCTTTCCATCCCAACCCTGGATCTCGCTGCCCAAACTTCTAGCCAAGTTTAAGGCATTTGCATCCTTGTCCAATTTCAAAATAAGCTTTCAAAAATCAGAGGCTCTCAATATATCCCTCCCGACTCGGTTAGTGACGGACCTGGCGGATTCCTTTTCCTTCAAATGGGCGACTAGCTCGATCAAGTACCTAGGTATACGCCTTACCAACCAGACATCACAACTTTACTTGTGTAAGTATCCTCATCTTCTGCAGTCATTCAAGGAGGACATCAACAGATGGTCCAAAGGGACCTTTACCTGGTTTGGTCGTTGCGCTGCCCCACCAGTTGTACTTTTCAAGGTCTCCCCATCCGGTTGCCACGCCTATTTTTTGTTAGCTCCCTCTCATCCTTACTGATCAAGTTTATATGGTGCCCACAACCCATCACGTATTGCATGCAAGACTCTCTCCCGTCCAAAATTAGATGGGGGTCTGGGGCTGCCTGATATCCAACTCTATCAGGCAGCAGATCTGGTTTGCATCGTTGACTGGTGTAGAAATGGCACTCTCAATTACAATTAGAACAATCCTTTTCGCCCCTCCCCCTATATGCTGCCCATTGGATGCTAGAACACCTTACAATACAACTGAGATCTCATCCCCTAATTGGACCCACACTACGTGTTGCGTTCCTCACATTCAAACACTACCATATTTCTCCTACCCCATCACCTCTCTATCCCATACTAGACAACCACTCTTAGAAGGTCCGTTCAACCGACGGCGTATCACTCGAGAGACCCATGCCCAACATTACATAGTCAATGACAGTTGGAAAACTGTTTTACAACTAACTGACAACACTAACCCGGGATATCTCCCACACTGGCAGGCTATCCAGCTCGGTCACTTCTTGCTGTCCCTACCTCCCCCCGCACAGTTTTACCGTGCGACCACAGCATTTGAATTATGCACAATGACAGGGCACCTGCGACACACCCGCTCATTGACTTACAGTGAAGGAAAGAAGTATTTGATCCCTTGCTGATTTTGTAAGTTTGCCCACTGTCAAAGACATGAACAGTCTAGAATTTTTAGGCTAGGTTAATTTTACCAGTGAGAGATAGATTCTATAAAAAAAATAAAAAAAAACAGAAAATCACAGTCAAAATTATATATATTTATTTGCATTGTGCACAGAGAAATAAGTATTTGATCCCTTTGGCAAACAAGACTTAATACTTGGTGGCAAAACCCTTGTTGGCAAGCACAGCAGTCAGACGTTTTTTGTAGTTGATGATGAGGTTTGCACACATGTTAGATGGAATTTTGGCCCACTCCTCTTTGCAGATCATCTGTAAATCATTACGATTTCGAGGCTGTCGCTTGGCAACTCGGATCTTCAGCTCCCTCCATAAGTTTTCGATGGGATTAAGGTCTGGAGACTGGCTAGGCCACTCCATAACCTTAATGTGCTTCTTTTTGAGCCACTCCTTTGTTGCCTTGGCTGTATGTTTCGGGTCATTGCTGTGCCGGAAGACACAGCCACGAGCCATTTTTAATGTCCTGGTGGAGGGAAGGAGGTTGTCACTCAGGATTTGACGGTACATGGCTCCATTCATTCTCCCATTGATGCGGTGAAGTAGTCCTGTGCCCTTAGCAGAGAAACACCCCCAAAACATAATGTTTCCACCTCCATGCTTGACAGTGGGGACAGTGTTCTTTGGGTCATAGGCAGCATTTCTCTTACACAGCGAGTTGAGTTAATGCCAAAGAGCTCAATTTTAGTCTCATCTGACCACAGCACCTTCTCCCAATCACTCTCAGAATCATCCAGATGTTCATTTGAAAACTTCAGACGGGCCTGTACATGTGCCTTCTTGAGCAGGGGGACCTTGCGGGCACTGCAGGATTTTAATCCATTACGGCGTAATGTGTTACCAATGGTTTTCTTGGTGACTGTGGTCCCAGCTGCCTTAACATCATTAACAAGTTCCCCCCGTGTAGCTTTCGGCTGAGCTCTCACCTTCCTCAGGATCAAGGATACCCCACGAGGTGAGATTTTGCATGGAGCCCCAGATCGATGTCGATTGACAGTCATTTTGTATGTCTTCCATTTTCTTACTATTGCACCAACAGTTGTCTCCTTCTCACCCAGCGTCTTGGTTTTGTAGCCCATTTCAGCCTTGTGCAGGTCTATGATCTGGTCCCTGACATCCTTAGAAAGCTCTTTGGTCTTGCCCATGTTGTAGAGGTTAGAGTCAGTCTGATTAATCGAGTCTATGGACAGGAGTCTTTTATACAGGTGACCATTTAAGACAGCTGTCTTTAATGCAGGCACCAAGTTGATTTGGAGCGTGTAACTAGTCTGGAGGAGGCTGAACTCTTAATGGTTGGTAGGGGATCAAATACTTATTTCTCTGTGCACAATGCAAATAAATTTATATAATTTTGACTGTGATTTTCTGTTTGTTTTTTTTTATATAATCTCTCACTGGTAAAATTAACCCAGCCTAAAAATTCTAGATTGTTCATGACTTTGACAGTGGGCAAACTTACAAAATCAGCAAGGGATCAAATACTTATTACCTTCACTGTATAACATATTGAACTCCCCAGCGGAGGGCTCACACCCTCCGTACTTGTCTCAATGGGAGACGGGCCTTAATCTTACCTTGACTGCAGACCATCGTAACCGGTTATACACCATGACAAATCAATATTCGAGTAGAATACATGAAGCGTGCTTTAAGATTATGACAAGATGGTACAGAGTCTCATCCAAACTTCAGTTTTTACCCGGAGGTCTCTCCCATGTGCTGGAGATGTGGTACACAGGTGGGTGTTCTCTTACACACTTTCTGAAGTAGCCCCAGATTGAAAGTCTTCTGGGGCAATGATTGGCACGTTACTTCCAAATTTACAGATTTTACGCTCCCCTAGTCTCCGAATTTCTTCCTGCTTCATATGCGTGACATTCCTCTCTCCACCTACAAGAAATCGGTAGTGCGTCACTTAGTGAACACAGCCCGAGCCTATATCCCGACCTTGTGGAAGCAAGTTGACCCACCTACAATGCGCCTTTGGTTTCAGAAGATCCAGGAGGTGAAGCACATGGAGGAGCTCATGGCGTCCCTGTGCGACACACATGACAAGTTCATGCGTACTTGGTACCACTGGGTGAGTTTTGAGAACTCCTCTGAATATATTTCCCTATTGTCCTAAGGTTCTTCCCTATGTACGAAATCCACTTATTAAGGGGTAGTTAAGGAATTACCTCCCATTCCCTTTCCTTTACCTCTTTCTCCTCCTCTTGGAGATTGATGATTGGATTGTAGAACGATTTACATTATGATCGATCTGCATAGTCTGTTGTATACTATATTTAGCTTTCACTAAGTTGTGCACTCGTTATTGGATCTTGTAATATGCTAATAAACATAGAATTTAAAAAAAAAAAAAAAAAAGTCAGACGGCTGGGAGATGGATGAAAATTTTGAGGCACACTGATGCAAAACAGCTACGAAAAAACGATTTTGAACAGCCGTCTTATTTCACTGTCTAAATATAGCCTTATAGCCCTCTTCACAGCGATCCAGACAAGAGAAGGCTAATTGTTACAGAGCTGCAACAGTAAATGTGTGTGTGTATATATATATATATATATATATATATATATATATATACAAAAGCATAGAACACAGCAACGGCACCAGGACTTCAGAGTAGATGAAAGCAAAAAGTGGATTTTATTCACCTCAATACAGCAACGTTTCGGTTCAACAGGAACCTTTCTCAAGCCATGATGGCTTGAGAAAGGTTCCTGTTGAACCGAAACGTTGCTGTATTGAGGTGAATAAAATCCACTTTTTGCTTTCATCTACTCTCAAGTCCTGGTGCCGTTGCTGTGTTCTATGCTTTTGTCTATCTCTTTGGGGAATTGATTCAACCCCAGGTAACGAGCACATGGCCTGATTTCCTGGAAACCATTGGAGTGCTGTGTTCATCTACCTTTGGACTGTATATATATATATATATATATATATATATATATATATATATATATTAGATAAATACAGATAGATAGATAGCTATAACAATATTACAAAAAGTGTTCATTTTAAAGAAAAAAAATGTGATTTGTCTGCAAATGGAATTAAACTAATGAAAGCCTTGTAAAAAAACAAAAAAAACAAAAAACGTTAAATAGTTGTGATATTCAAAACGGTTGCATAGATATTATCATTTAAAGAATTGCATATCAGAAATGGAAAATTTGACCTGGACTCAATTTGGTATCGCCGTAATCCTCTTAACCTGTTGAATAAAGGTGAATATGTAGTTTTTACCACCTGATGTACGCAGCAAAAAAAAAAACCTCCTACAAAATTTGCGTATTCGCTGTTTTTTGCCCATTTCACCCCACAAATATTTTTTTTTAGCTTCCCAGTAGATTATGCAGTACAATACATGGTACCATGAAAAACGACAACTTGTCCCGCAAAAAACAAGCCCCTATACGGCTAGGTCGACGAAGACATAAAAAAATTATGGCTTTTGGAAGGCGGGGAGGAAAAAAAACAAAAAAACGCAAATTGGCTGTGTCATTAAGGGGTTAACTTAATTCTTCAGGTTATTACGGTTGAACGGAAACCTAATACATGTAAATGTTTTGTTTTTATGTATCGTAAGAGTAAAAAGTTAACATAAAATAAATCATGTATTTTAATGCATTTTATATACAGAGTTGTGAAAAGCCTTAATTTCAGTTGAACTTTTCCTAGTAAATAACCATTATTAATATTTCTTTATAGGAAAGGCCTCCAGTAATCATGTGCATGGTATAGCTCGGTTGTGTCAGTCAGCTGAATGAGTTAACAATAGTGTTACTGAACAAGACCTGCACAGGAGACTGGTCCCCTGCCAACAGAGTTCCCTTCTTTGTTTTACGCTCAGTTAGTGTGTGCCCTCCGCCCTTATAAGGTAAACACTGAAGCAAGTTTATGCAGAGGCCTTTCTACCTGGACTCATGCCAACATCCCACAGAGAAGACATTTTGACCACAGGCATAAAACTTTGACGTTTAAAACATATTTCCACTCTCTTTAGTTTCTTAGCGTAATGGATTTGTATTCTGAAAGAGAATAAAAATGATAACTCTAGCACAGAACTAATGTACGTAGAGGAGGGCCACCAAAGAATACGGATTATAGTTCTCTAAAAAAAATATAAGGAAATGAAGTGAACAAATTTTGTCACTCTTTTGTGCCAAAATTGTGAGATAAGTGGAAAGTCACTTTGAAGCACAATCTGACAACCAACTTGCTCAGTAACCTCATAGTGTTTTATCTTAGGGGCACCCAATTAATTATTTTATTAATATTATGAAGTGAAAAGACGTGACTGACAATAGTCTATGGAGAACCTGTCCACCTTCCTATACTTATTTTGTGGGGGAAGAAAAGGTAATTGGTTGATTCTCTTTTAAGGTTATATAATATGATATACAACAATATTATATTTAACATCATGTACAAAATATTCTGCAACTTATTTGTTAGCCATCTTCGGCTCCGTTCATGGGTTTCATCTGACCTTTATGTCAGGGGAACTCATGAACGGAATCCATACTGAAACAAGCAAAAACCATAGGTTTCCGTTTACATCACCATTGATTTCAATAGTGACGGATCTGGTGCAAATGGTTTCCGTTTTTCACAGTTGTGTAAGGGTTCCGTAGTTTTGACGGAATAAATAGCATAGTCGACTATGGTACGGATTCCGTCAAAACAACGGAACCCTTACACAACGGTGACAAACGGAAACCATTTGCACTTTCCACTTTGCTGCTACTGTAATACGCTGCAGAATTCCGGATGGAAATTCCCATGGGCCTTAAAGTATATTATAATAGTAAATTTTGCGAATATGTGGTTTTGGGAGTGACAACCCTAATGAGAACAGGGGGTTAATAAACTCATTAACATGCCCATTGTATATCGGGTTTTCCTTTAAAATGGACTTTGTCACCACCTTATCCCAAAGCAAGAAAACAAAATATGAAATTCATGCTGTATAAATGTCACTTAGAAAATTTGGGATGATTTCTGTTCAAGTGTCTATATCACCTAGCACGTCTTATAAATATATGCCAACTTTTTTATATTTAAATCAATCAGAAGATCTCAGGATCCTTTAGTATACATTATCCAGTTCTTCCTGCGATGCAGCTAGCATGTTTATGCCGGGAACTAAAACCCACCGTATGTATTTGTTCAATGAAACTATGCTACTGCTATTAGGTAAATATTTAACAATTCAACAGGTCTGGAAATCCATGAATAAGATCTATAATCCTGCCATTAGCGTTCACCTATATTTATCCAGGGAACTCCCAGCAGTTAAACATTAACACAGCTCTGCTGTCAACTGTGAAGCTCGCTGATCTGTAATAATACTTGTCCTGCAGATTAATGCTCTAGCGGACTCCAATGGGCAGGGAAGCACTCAAAACCAAGTGGTTTTGTTGGGTTTAACAAAACAATTACTAGGTTATTATGTAAAGGATGTATTGCATAGCAGCTATTACTAATAGTAACTGTACACAGACGCCACACAAACAGGTAACCCGGAGCTCTGAACTAAAAAGAACTGAAAAATACATTCTAGTCTACAACTATACACATATATTGATGTGAATAAAAGTCCGGTTTATTTCCTACTTAATTATGCGGTTACCCATATAATAGACACATTTCAGTTGGTGAGAAACCACCAAGGGACCCTGCACACGGCCGTAGCCGTAGTCACAGTCCACGATTACGGGCACGGATGGCCGAGGACTGTCACCCACATTTGCGGGCCATGCTCCCATTATAAAGTATAGGAGCACAGTCCGTAAATTAAAAAAAAAAAAAAGGACCTGTCCCATATTTACAGGAAGGTGTATAAATGAATGGATCCGTACCTTGATCCACAGTTACGGATTTGCATGAGGCCTAACCCCCAAGACAGGCAGATATATTAATAAAATACAAGGTATTAAGGGGTTGTTCTCAATGTCAAAGAGGGGCTCAGGCATCTTCCCTATTACCCGAAGGGCTGAAAAGAGCCGTTCACGCTCGACGGTAATTTATTTCAATGGTACCTTGTAATACTATTTTTCCCCTGCAGTAAAAATGTGCAGCTGCCAGCAGATTCCCCTGGTGTTATTAAATGATCACTAGGGGGTTCAACTAGGCCAGGCCCAAGATGATCAGCTTGCTTCAAAGAGATATTTGCAAGTAATGACAAAAAAAAATAATATACACGTGTAATATAGGATTACGGTGTATATTAAGAAAAATTATTTAACTTTCTTTTTATTTATATGCCCTCTCTATTCAACTTTAGCATACTCCTAGAGGTTTACATAATGAAATCAAATTCAACATATTCCTCTAAATACAGGATCGTGAGCTTAGATTTCACTCTTGACCCTTGTCTAGAGGATCTCTACTGTGATGGCTGCATATCAGCGGACATCCATTCGCCCTGGATCAATTAAGAATAACCATGCTGCCTGTGAAGACCTCAGACAAAAATATTCCGACATCCTCACTGTCTCGCTTCCTATGGCCACGTGTTTCACAGAGGCAGGAAGAAGCCAACATGGCGACCGCAGCGCAATGTGGAACGCCTCAACGACCGGGAACGACGACATTAGCCTGTTCCAGCGCTCTATCAGGTGTGTCTACTCCTTCTAAACCCCTGGAAAATGCCTTAGCTATCAGCCCAAGCCCAGAGAGATCCCATGATGGAGGTTCTTGGTCCCCGGGCCCTGTCTCCCCGCCCTTCACTGAGACGCCATTAACTCCACTAACTCACTAACTCGATTAGATCTGGCAGAGGCCCTTAAGCATCTCCCGTCTCAGAACTTTTTTGACACCATGTTAGATAGAATGGAGAAAATGCAGCGTACGTGTTTGGAGGAGGTGAACCGCACTGTGGAGCAGATGTGCTCTCGGGTCTCAGCCATTGAGCAACAGACATCTTCTCATGGCGACAGACTAGATAGGTTGGAGGACCAACTGCGCTCACAACATGCATTAATTCAAGCTATGACTCTGGACCATGATGATCTGGAGAATCGCAACAGGCGGAATAATGTCTGTATCAGGGGATTGCCAGAGGATAAAGAGGGTCATAATCTCCGCGCAATAGTGGTAGAACTGTTCAACGGTATTTTTGGAGACCCACTGAGCAATCATATCGAACTAGATCGAGTGCACAGAGCGCTGGGTCCAGTCTCTGCAGATCCGGATCGTCCACAGGACATTGTATGTAGGATTCACTACTTTACAGTGAAGGAAAATTTAATGCGTAAAATGCGCACCATGGGCCATGTGAAATTTAGAGGGGCTGAAATTCATATCTTGCCTGATCTATCAGCTCGTACATTGCATATGAGACGGGTGATGCGACCGCTACTGGATATCATCAGAGAGGCTGAGGCGACATACATGTGGGGTTTCCCGTTCCACCTTATTGTCAAGAAACAAGGCTCAGTGATTGTTATACATTCGCCACAGGACCTACCCGCCCTTTTTGTCTTCCTGGAAGTCCCACCGAGCGCCATTCCGGACTGGATTGCGGCATCCATGAATTATCGCCCAGCTAGACGCGGCAGGAACCGACCCATGGATCCTCTTCAACCGAGACCGCAGCGCATCAGACCGGCGAGGCAACAACTGCCATAGACAGAAACCCAAGATCTGTGATAATTTTGCATTGCTGTGAAGTCATGATTACATATGACACTGGACTCCCTGCTTAACCTGGTTCATATGTTTGGTTTCCTGATCGAGTGACTAGATGGTCAGATAATGTATCCTTATAAATTGAGCCACACTGCAGTGCTAAGTAATAGTCTCCTAAAAATGTTCTCTAGTAGTTGGATATTTCTTTTAGAACGAGTCATGAGATGGGCCAATGGTGTTTAAGGAGAAGGAAATAGACCAACACACAGCTGGATAATGTGGGCTTAATGGTTCAGAGTGCACAAGTTAAGGATATCAATTTCATTGTACTTGTTGCTCTAGGCCTTGTGATCTAGAGGAAGATTTGACTGTGTTTTTTAAGTGTATTTCTCTGATATCGTTACACGGGTTACGGTGGAGTCTGAGAGATACGGAGCACGGGGCAAGGGTGGGGGTTGCCCCTTTTGTAGACATTTGATGGGACATAAACAGGTCTACTCCAAACAGTATAGTTAGAACTTGTTAGTTGGGACTTATTGAGTGTTGATATTATGTTTCTGGGTAGCGGATCGCACTTCGTAACACCCTCTGGAGGCAAGGGAATTTGAAGGATTCCATGGAGAAGGGTAGAGGGGCTTTATCCTATCGTGAGTATCGCTACAAGGGTTAGTACAAAATGTAGGGCTCTTCTGGGAGTTTATGGGCCTACTTGCACGAGCGGTCTAACCAGGGCTGGGGATTGGTTTAGCATCCCTACGGGGCAGTACTATGTCTTTATAGCTATAAGTTTTGAATCACTTATCTGATCTCCTTAGTAGATTTTTGATAGAAATCTGGGATGGGTGTTTGTGGTCGCTGAAAGTGTACTATTTACAAATAACTACACGGGAGGTGGACTCCACTTCCTTGGATTCCTTACTAACTCTCCCCTTTAGGAATTCCCTCCGAGGTGCCTCGCTGGCTGAGTCTCCTCGGTTTCTTTAACCTTCCTAAGAGATTTCCCTGTTCTTCTCTATATACTTACCTGTTTTCGATCTCTCTTGTTGTTTTCTTTTCGTTCCTTTTTCTTCTTCCCTCCCTTCGGTTTCTTCCCTCGCAGCACTCGGGAACCATGAACACGGACACGAAAATGCTCTCCTATAACGTCCGAGGCTTGAGGACGCCGGAGAAACGCTCCATGATTCTTGCTGAACTGTGGAGACTTAAAACCCAGGTGGCGTTTCTTCAGGAAACGCACTTCAGGAAAGATAAGGTACCCAGGCTCTCCAATAGACGCTTTCCATATTGCCATCATGGTTGCTCAGAGGACTCCAGATCCAGGGGTGTGAGTATTCTTATTGCACAAAATGTACCTTGGATCTTCATTGATTCTCAAGCTGACCCTCAGGGTAGATTTCTGTTTGTCAAGGGCACTCTATTCTCACAGGTAGTCACACTAGCTAACTTATACTTACCGAACACGGGACAATCAGCTGCCATAGCTGCATACCTGGAACAGCTCCAGTCCTTTGGAGAAGGCATGATTGTAGTGGGAGGAGATTTTAATGTAGCAATGGAACCTCATCTGGACGTCTCAAGAGGCGCCTCTCATCTCCCTTACTCTAAACTCAGCTCCATTAGGAAAATTATTCATGACCACCAACTAGTGGATGTGTGGAGGACTCTGTACCCGGGGACTCGGGATTACTCGTATTACTCAGCGACTCATGATATGTTCTCCAGAATAGACAATTTTTTCGTCAGTCACTTCCATCTGGATAGAGTAGCGGGGGCGGACATTCACTCGTCTCCTTTGTCGGATCATTCGCCAATTGCGCTCTCTCTCTCTTTCGCTACGCCCTCACAGACACAAGGCCAGTGGAAACTTAACGAGTTTTTACTTCAACATCCTGAGGCTCAATCTGAAATTCGCCGCGAGCTGGAGCTCTACTTTTCCACCAATACTGGCTCAGTAGCAAACCCGCTCATCTTATGGGAGGCCCATAAATGCTACATAAGAGGTATTTTCATCAAATGGGGGGGCGCGGCTCAAGAGAGAGAGAGTGGCAAAAACGAGTGACCTGTTGAATAAGATCAGCGAAGTAGAGGTCAAACATAAACATTGTCAGACATCAGAAACTAGGGGAGTCTTGCTGTCCCTTCGGGAAGAACTTAGAGCACTTTATGAAGTTAAGGCTAAAGCCACATTAGTTAGGTGCCGGAGAGTATTTTATGAGTATGGAAATAAACCGGGGAAAATACTGGCAAATGCTTTGAGAACCCAGAGAGCTTCAGCATATGTTCCTCATATTACTTCCCACACAGGGGTAAAGGTAACTTCTCCGAGGGAGATTGCCAGATCATTTCGGGAGTTCTAATCCTCCCTATACCAATTAGCACCTCATTCTCCTCCCACTAAGGTAGCTATACAGGAATATATATCCTCCTCAGGTTTCCCACAACTACCTGATGATGCATGTAACACATTGGATCAGCCAATCACTCATGACAAACTTTCCGGGGCACTGCAGGATACAAAAAAGGGTAAGGCCCCGGGCCCAGATAGACTGACGGTTGGTTACTATAAAATGTTCTTGGATCAGTTAGCGGATGGCATTTTGGGGGCTCTTAATGCGATATCATCGGGCAGCTCAGTTCCTTCAGATTCATTGAGGGCTACCATAGTGGTTATCCTGAAGGATGGCAAGGATCCTTCCTCCTGTGCTAGTTATAGGGCGATTTCTCTGCTCAATGCAGATCTGAAATTGTTTTCTAAAATACTTGCGAATCGGCTAGCCCCATTGATGACCACTGTAATTCACGGAGACCAAACAGGCTTCATTCCGTCTAGGGAAGCGAGGGATAATACGACTAAGGCTCTCAACCTTGTCCATTGGGCCAACTCACAGAGGAGCCCGGCCGTCATTTTATCCACAGATGCGGAAAAGGCTTTTGATCGAGTCGGGTGGCCATTTCTATTTGGTATTCTGGAACATCTGGGTTTAGGACCTAACATGCGCTCCTGGGTTGGGGCACTCTATTCGTCGCCTTCGGCTTCTGTGAGGGTGAATGGTACTTACTCTTCCCCGTTTATGATTCATAACGGTACAAGACAGGGATGTCCCCTCTCACCCCTGCTTTTCGCCTTAGCTCTGGAACCTTTTTTGTGTAAGGTCAGAGGCAATGTTAACGTGAGTGGCTTAACTTTGAAGGGTAAAGTTTTCAAGGTGGCGGCTTATGCAGATCTGCTATTTTTTGTGACCTCCCCTCACATTTCTATGCCCAATCTCATGAAGGAATTTCGAGAGTATGGCCTACTGTCCAACCTGAAAATCAACTTTCAGAAGTCGGAGGCGATGATGTTACATATTCCACATGACTTAGAGAGTTCCCTACGTGCTAGTTTTTCCTTTAGATGGGCGTGTGGCTCGATCGGATACCTGGGTATCCAATTGCCGGCCGATATAGAGCGGACATTTCAACTAAACTTCCTACCTCTATTACAAACATTGAGGAACGATTTGACTCGATGGACAAGGGGGACGTTCTCATGGTTTGGGAGAGTGAGTATTATCAAGATGAACGTGTTACCCAGACTTCTATACCCGATGCAGGCATTACCAATTAAAATACCGCCTTCCTTTTTTAAAACTGTATATCAGTACATCACTTCCTTTGTGTGGGCTGATAAACCTCTGCAGAGGGGAATTCTGGTGCTTGCCAAGCGTCGTGGAGGGATTGGTCTGCCTGATGTAGAGCAGTATTATCATGCCATACACTTGACAAGAATAGTTGACTGGTGCCACCAAGCTTCTCTTAAAGATTGGATAGCTGTAGGACAAGGCTTTACTGATCTCCCATTGAAATGTTTGCCATGGATACCTATGACTCATTGGAAATCCCCGAGGGATCACCCTACTATACACCCAACACTACAGGTGTTCAGGAATATGCGGAGACGGGAAGGGGTCTCACCGACACCATCACCACGCCGATCCTGGGTACACCAGAGTTTGGACCAGGATTATCGGAAGTGACATTTAAGAAATGGCTTCAACAGGGCCATTTTAGAATTAGTCACTTTCGTAGGGATGCTGTTTGGATACGCGAGAGGGAACTTTCTAGGCCTGAGGGTTTGCCCGTAGCATCACAGTGGCAGACTTTACAGCTAACTCACTACTTGGCTCATATAACTGCCCCTACTACTTATGATCGCAGGCTAAACCAGTTTGAAACGCTGTGTTCCCAGTCGGGACATGTGAAACGAGCATTGTCTAAAACTTATGGTTTACCGATTTCTCCTGCAGAGGATTTCACACCACCGTTTATCGCAAAATGGGAGCGAGATCTCCAGATTTCCCTAACGCAAGAACAGAAAGAGAAGGTCATGCTCCTTTCACATAAAGCATCTATTAGTAATGCCTATCAAGAAACGAATTATAAAATACTATCCCGCTGGTACAGAGTCCCACACATGCTTCACAAAATGTTCCCTGATGTTTCCCATCTCTGTAGGAGATGCGGCAGGGTAGATGGTACGCTACTACATATATTTTGGGGTGTGAATGAAGAAACACACCCCAAAATCTATCACCCTGTTTCTCCGGTTTTCAAAAATGCCCCCATTGTGACCCTAATGCATTGCCTGGACACACAGCAGGGCCCGAAAGGAACGGAGCACCCGAAGGCTTTCAGGACTCCTATTTTGCTTGAAAATGTTTTAGGCCCCAATGTACATTTGGAGAGGTTTTGAGCTGCCAGAACGATAGAAACTCCCCATAAATGACCGCATTTAGAAAACTAGACCCCTTAAGGTGTTTATCTAGGGGTATAGTAAGTATTTTGACCCCACAGTTTTTTGCTAAATTTAAAACATAGCAGGTGAAAAAAAATTAAACTTCACTTTTTTCATAAAATTATCACTTTGAAGACCGATTTCTTTGTAAAGCTAACATGAAACACCTCCCAAAATCTATCACCCGGTTTCCAAAAATAATCTCATTGTTGCCCCAATCTGCTTATTAGACGTGTGGCTGGGCCAAAAAGAGAGGGAGCACCCTTTGGCTTTCAGGGCACAATTGAATAAATTCTCGGCCCCATATCATGCATTTAGAGGCATTGAGCAGCCTGAACAAAAAAAAAAAAACCACGAAGAAATTACCCCATTTTAAAAACGAAACCCCTAAAGGTATTCATCTAGTGGTGTAGTGGGCATGCGGACCAAACATTTTTCAAAGGAGGAAATAATGGGTATTATTTCAGACACTATGGGTATATAATGTTTTCTTCAAATTCTTATTACGTTTCCAGATAAAATAGAGGAGTCATATTTGAGATTACGGGACTCACCCTGGGAGATGACCCGGCGTGGATTCTGTTACACCATCATGACATCTCCATAGGGACATATAAGAAGTCGCTGGTGAGACACTTATTAAATGCGGCTAAAGCATGTATTCCAGCGAAATGGCAGTCCTCTGAGCCTCCATCGATTAGACAATGGTTGAAGCGGGTACATGACATTCGGAGAATGGAGGAGCTGCTTCATTTCTCTCCTGAACAAGCAGGTAGATTCCGGAAAACATGGTTCTACTGGCTCGAATTCTGTGGATCAGACAGATACAAAGAGGCTATGGGCGAACAAAATGGGAATGAGGTGGGGAGTTCTTAGAATATCTGGTTCTTTGGGGTGTGCTGCGGGGGGGAGAGAGCTGGGAGTGATGGCCCCCTCTTTTCTCATATCTTTTAATCTTTTCTGTATTACTTTTTTCTCTTCTTTATATCATACTTTTTCTGTAATTTGTTCTCGGACTGTCTAAACAGATAGTTTACTTCTATGGGGTGACGATGAGGGTTTGGGTAATGTCGGATAGAGGCGTTGAGTTAATATGCAAGTCTCTCCATACTGACGACACTAGATAGATGAAAGGGGTATCTCACAATACAATACTGGCGTTACTGGAACTCAAACAGACTTGTTGAATTAACTGGATATGTCGCATTGTGATCAGATCTTTTGTACCCACGTCACCCTTTTTTCCTTCTGTATCCTTACTTTCTATGTTGAAAATAAAAAACTTTGAAATACAAAAAAAAAAAGAATAACCATGCTATGTCTGCCTTGTCATCTTTGAAGCGAATGTCAGGTAAATCATCTTTAAAAACAGGGAAATAACTTTCTATTCCCTTATTGATGGCTATCCATTGACTGGTTAAATAAATAGGTGACATAATTGGTTGGGATATACAATTTGGTTCTGGGTGGTGAGGACCAGGTCTGGGACGACTGTCAATGTTCTTAACTTTCCCCAATTTAACCCTCGACTAATAATGGCATAGGTGTAAAATGGGCCATAATATCCCTAGAGAAACTATTTTCAGGCCAAGATTGTTTCTCTATTACATTTTTATTAGACTGCATATTTGTTTCACAGTGAATACATTTCTGTCTCTGTTAATTATTGGATAAAATTCTAATTCTACGGTATACTCATATGTAACAGGGAACCGTTATATTTTTAGTTGGTCTCTCCCCTCCTCCCTGTTACTTTTCTCCCCCCACCCACCCCAAAGGGGTGGCACCTACTTGCAATCTTGGTAGGATCTATATTTGATGATATAGTCATCAAGAGATAAAAGGTGGACATTATCTGCATTTCATCCTTTACAGCTCATGGCCTTCAGCATTTTATGGGATTAATGGTCAGATTTGGGTGTGCGTATTGGGATTCCCTTTTTTCTATAGATGATTACAAATGTATGTTATTATATTGTGAAACCGGCTTTTTCTAGGTTCCTGTAATTACCTGGCCATGTGTTTTTTTTAAATTATTGCATTTGTCACTCTAATAGGGCAATAGCCTGGGAAATGGTATTCATATTAACCACTGAATAAATGTATATACGTTTTTTTTCTACTCCAATGTGTGCTGGATATGTCCTGGAATGTATGTTTTTTGGTATTATTTTATTTTTTGATAAGCTAGAACGGCACCGTGTAACACTTTGTTACATTTATTGGGGTAATAAACTTGGTAGCTAAACCTTGGTTTATTCTATCAATACCTTAGACTTGGAAAAACTGCATAGGATTTATTTATATAATTATGGGTAATATTTATTCAGACGCAGACCCCTTTGACATGAACCAGCATAGATATTTCCCGGACAGACTCCCTTCTGCCAGGAAGCGGTATTTCCATACCTCTACTTCTAGTCCAGAAAATAAAATTATATTTCCTTTTTTCGTATGTCCTAAATTTAGTTTTATTCCCCCACCCCCACTTCTATTGGGGGGGGGTGGCACCTATTGACAATTATAGTTGGATTAATATTTAGTGATGAATAATACTTTGTGTTGTACTTAATTTTGAACTGTATTATTTTATTTAAATATACTCCTCTGATAGAAAGGCGAGTGGTACTGCACCTTTAACTAGGGTGCTATACAAAGATGTAGATACACACAATGTAATCCAATGCCTCCAAGGACCTGCCGGATGGGATGAAACGCGTCAGCCAATCAGCTTACAGCCATTCTCAGCACGGACGTGAGTGAAGTAATCACACCATACATCAACCCAGTGTTACCTTACGCCTCATCATGCAGGCTAACCACCACCTAGGCTGCAAAGACCCGGAATGCTTGCCGCAGGTCTGGGACACTTGTCTGGGCCGTAACTTCACATGCTTACTGCATGCCCGAGGTTTATTAAAAGAAGCTAGGTAACTCACCACACAACCTATGATATATATAACCAACCATAATATATATATCCCCAATCAAGGAAAAGGATTCCAGAATCTCAAGAAAAACAAATGGGGCCCCCGAAAAATGGCTGTGATATATAGGCAAGTATAATCAATCAAAAGCTTTTTTTCTGTTACCTTTTTCATCTGCATGAACTGCAATTTCTATATATTTATGTGTGTTATATACCTGCTACTTGGCCATGATTGGGACAATCACGCTCTACTTTTTTTGCCTATGAAGGTGGACATTTTGTTAAGGTCTATTTTGTCTGGTATTCATGGACTACAATCAATACAGTAGGATGTATCAGTTGTCTCCTTTCTGTTGTATAAATATGTACAGGAATATGGTTCTGTATATTGTGCAGTGAACCATTTGTGCTATCTATTAGAATAACCTGGCCAGATGGTCTAGGTGTTTTTAATTTGGTGCACTATTTTTGTATATTTTGTTTATTTTTGTACCTGGGAAATGGTATTTATTATAGAATAATAAATAAATCATTTTTTCTACCCTAATGTGTGCTGGGTATGTCCTGCGATGTATGTTTTTTGAGTTTTCTTTAGCATACTCCACTGCTAAAGACAGTAGAATGGTAAAGACGGGAAGTAATGGTGACATAACATAAATCAACCTCCTCTATCTGCTAGATTACCCATGAACCACGGACAGAGCTCTGCATTCCTGTTCTAGGGCTGTGCAAGAGTTTATGTGCACTGACTTCTATACCTGCAATTGCATTTGATCAAAGAGTATATACAGACAGTAGGTTCATATATGCAGTCACAGCCAGGAGCAAACAGAGGTGAAAACAGAAGAAACAGGACTCAAGAGGACAGGAGACCAGGAATCAGGGGAAATCAAGTGCTACCAATACAAGAAGTACAGTTATCCATACAGAGTAAAATCAGAATAACCCACCAATTTTATCCAGATCTGAGAATCTAATATGTACGAAGGCAACCTGAGAGTCTACTGACATCTACCATAGACAAAGTAGGATGAGGCATGTTGGATCTTAACATGGCCGATACTTTGTTTTTCTGGGAAAGAAGTCACTGACATAAGTGTCTGGCAGCATTATGCTCCTCTATCCCCATTGAAATAAGCATGCAGGTTTGGTTAACCCACCTACTGATCATCACGAGTGGTGCTGTTTTGAACTACAGCACTGCAGAAGGAGCCTACTTAAGGCTCTAGCTCGGGCTGGATCGCATCAGCTAGAACCGCAATCTTCGTCTGGTTTTAAAGCCAAGCATCTTGGATAAGCTCTAGCCATGATCTAGCCCTAGCTAGAGCAGATTGAAGTGGGAGCTGAAGTGTGTAACGACCCATACTATAAAATAAAAATTTTATCCCGCAACATTGTAAAACAATTAACATTTTTTTTTAAAAAATGCCAGAATAGCGGTTTTCTCTTCATCTAATTTCCCAAAAACAGGAATAAAAAGCAACCAAGAAGTCATAAGTATCCCTAAATGATACCAATGAAAACTACAAGTCATCTTGCAAAAAACAAGCCCTCACACAGCTCCTTCGACGGAAAAGTAAAAATGGTATTCTGTAAAAAAGAAAATGTTTTAAGTGTGCTAAAGTAGCAAAACATATTAAAAACTATATAAATTTGGTATGTCCGTAATCATAACGACTAAGAATATGGTTATCATGTAATTTATATTGCACGATGTACGCTGTAAAAATGGATTTTCCAGAAAATAACAAAATTGCTGGGTTTTTTCCACTACACTAGAGGAGCTTTAAGGCGGTCACGGTCCCTACCGCCAGAAGAGTCTTCATTGCCAGCATTTCCTGGGACAAACAGGGTGTGGAGAATCTAGAAAGCAGCTGAGTAGGGTGTCAGTAAATTACATATTATTTAAATAAGGTTTTCAACATTCAGATTTTCTTTAAAAATGTTGGCACGTTTTTTTTTTTTATGTTCTTTATGTGACTATCCACATAAAAAAATTCTTGAAATATTACACTTTTCACACTTGCATCTAGAGCAGTCACAAAAAGCTGATATGTTAGGACAGCAACACTATACACCAGTGCTTCTCAAACTGTATGTGGGCCTCTCTGGTGAGGCGCAGTAAAGTCGCAGCTGGTGAGGCAGCTTTAACACAAGTGAATTTATGCTGTAAAGGCCTTTCTCTGGCTGCACCAATATCTAATTTAGCAACATAACTGACTCCTTTTGTGCTTATTTTAACATTCCACTGGGTTCAGGAGACAAATTGAGGTAATTTTTTTACATTTTGGCATGGATTACGACCAAAAGTAAGGCCCAGACTCACTGCGTTCTGGCTGGTGAGGCCCCAGTAGAAAAAGATTAAGAAATGCTATACACTAAAAACACAAATACTCTGTATGCATGTTCCCCGTCACGGTCTGGTCTCTGGCAAAGGATGTACTCAATCTCTTCCTGGAGACTAAAAATCGACTAGATTTCTTTGTCAACTGACTTCCGTTAATTCCAGCTGCCATAAAGCGCACACACCCTGCTGCACTGACTACACAGGAAGTGAATGTCTCCAATATGGAAGCCACTAAGGAAGGTTTTACAAATAAAAAATAAATAGCTACAACATTTTTAAAAAAAAACACAAAAAAAACGCATGTACTGAAGTCTAATTAATGAAGCAAAATGAAATACATAACATTCATTTGAAGTGGAATAAAAGCGGGTCCGGTGTAGGGAGTTCAGGCACTACAGTTTGCTCACGGTGACATACCCACCAATTATATTGTAAAGGTAAATTACAATGCTTCGTTCAATAATATATACGATATATACTGTATGATGTGGGCAACTGCGAGCATGATATATGCTGTATGATGTGGGCAACTGCGAGCAAGATGCAAGCAGTACAGTAGATTTGTAGGTGGACACTGGCTATACGACACTTCCCAGTGGTCGGCTCAGGCAGCCCCAAAGGTAGGTGCAACAGCTTTATTGAGAGCTGTCGGTCTTGTAGGTGGTACAACTGAAGTAGACGTTGTCACATTGGGTACGTGGACCCACTGGGCCGTACCGCCTTGACGGTATGGCAGCTGGCCAACAGGACACATTTCACAGTCTATAGTTCGTATAGGTGTACCTGTGGTAGCTCAGACAGTAGCAAGACAGGCTCGGCTGGGACTTAGGCAACAGGCAGGCACCAGGCGTGGTGAAGCAGGACAGGCGTGGTACTTCGAGCAGTACGACTCAAACTCAATACGGCACTTGACCAGGATAGCACGGGATACAGGTTACAGGTAGTAGGAATGGGAAACACTGGGAACTGGAAAACACTAGGAGACCATTTGCATAGACAGACTAGGGTAACGACAACAAAGCTCAGGCAAGGCAGGAAGGGGCTGGGCCCTCTTATAGTCTAGGGTGCTCATGGGCTAATTTGGCACTTTAAGTAAGGTGCGCGCGCTGGCCCTTTAAGAGAGGTCACGAGCGTGCGCGCGCACCCTACGGGACCCGGCCAGGAGAAGTGGAAGTGAGCGCTGGCATCTCCTGAGGAGAAGATGGGGGCCAGCGCTCACAGACCAATGGCTGTCAAGAGGTGAGTGAGCCTGACGGCCCGCGGCCATGGGCACGACAGGCATTCCAGTCTGCAAGGAGAGAAGAGCCAGCTATTTAAATTATGGTGCTCATCAATATTTCCATACACAACGTTGTATGATGCTTTTCATTGTAATTTTACATTTGGGCTATTGTTCATGGTTATCAGCTTCTTTTAGGAGGCACTAAATAAAATACTGTTTTCTAGATGTGTTGATTTCTAGGGAAAGAATGTGAGTAATCAAACCCAAAATTAGCAGGCTTTGCGAAAAAGAAAGTGGCCCAGATAAAAACCATGTACAACACTAGGGGATGAGTTTACTTTCATCACTGTTGAAGTGGTAAATTAAAATACTGGGGAGTATGCTTAGAAAGTGTCTGAAGTCTTTCACAGGAATTAGTGACGGGGATTATGTGTAAAAATAGAAAACAATCTTCATCACATAATCACAATTGTACTTAAGAGCACTGGGTGGATCTCTTAGAGTTTAGTTTTGCTTGACAAACTTTTCTTTGACTCTGTTACACAATTACAAGTGTCTGTGTGGCTTGGTTCACACATGGAAAATCATAGTAAGGCCTCATGCACACGAACGTATTCCACCAGTATTTACGGACCCATGCCCGTAAATATGGGTCCGGTGTCACCAGTATTCCACCTGTATTTACGGACCCGTTTTCTCTGCATTAATCGGCAGCCCCTTCTCTCTATCAGTGCTGGAAAGAGAGAAGGGGCAGCCCTTTCAGGCAGAGTTTCCGCAGCGATTGAAAGTAAAAGAAGAAGTTCATACGTACCATTGTCTTGGTGACGTGTCCCTCCTTTGACACCCAGTCCGACCTCCCTGGATGACGCAGCAGTCCATGTGACCGCTGCAGCCTGTGATTGGCTGCAGCGGTCACATGGGATGAAACATTATCCCGGGAGGTCGGACTGGAGGAAGAAGCAGGTAAGTTAACTTTTAATACTATTAACTCAAGCAGTAGTCAGTCCCGAGTGCTGAAAGAGTTACTGCCGATCAGTTAACTCTTTCTGCACCCCGGACAGTGACTATCCCCTGACGTCGCCTAGCAACGCTCCCGTAATTACGGGTGCACACACGTAGCCACCCGTAATTACGGGAGCCCCATAGACTTCTATGGGCCTGCCCGTGCCGTTATTACGGACTGAAATAGGAGATGTTCCATATTTTTCAACGGCACGGGCACCTTCCGGTAAGCAAACGGGAAGGTACCCTGTGGCCAATAGAAGTCTATGGGCTCGTAATTACGGGCGTTTTTACATTCGTGTGCATGAGGCCTAAATCAGCATTCACTACACTGATGCATATATGCATGATTAGCTTCACAAAGTCAAAAGGATGGCAATAGTGGAACGTTTAGGGAGCTTTTAGTAAAAGGGGTTGATCACACATTTTTTTTTTTTTATCGATGGCCTATCCTTAGGATAGGTCATCAAGATCAGATCGGTAAGGGTCCGTCTCTGCGGCCTTTTCAGTATTTACCAGGCACAGCACTGTACAAATCACTTGAATGGGTCCGAAACAGCAATCCCGGGCACAGCCGCTCCGGATGTGTACTGCGCTGCGGCAAACGCCTTGGTCCCATCAATCAGCCGATTGGCGGGGTTACCGGAAGTCAAACCCCCAAAGATCGGATAGTGTGGACCTATCTTAAGAATAGACCATCAATACAAAATGTCCGGACAAACCCTTCAAGTGAAAAATTATATAAAAGTGGAATATGTGCACAAGCAAAAAAGTATTTTTGCAAAATTTTGTGCTGCAAAATACTGGAGTACATGTATGACAGCCATGAATTGGTGTAAGTGTCTAGTAAATAGCCACAAATATATTATGTAATGTGCGACATTTGGATAAATTTGGCACCAAATTACACTATTAAAAGCCTAATGGGAAAAATGGCAGAAAAAAAACCTTCTCAAAATTTTAGTATAGACTTTAAAGTAACATCTGGTCACGGCATATGTTAACTAAAAATAATGCTGTGGAAAACGCCATGACAAACTTACCAAAATGCGGTGTGTGAATACAGACTTAGGCGGTGCGCACGATTTTGGTGCGGTCACATTATAATTTTTTTGTCAAAAGCAAGAGGGAAGTATACCTGAGGGTTTAAGGCCTCCTTCACACATAGAAGTTTTATAGGAGAATCCCATTGAAAAACGCCTGAAAAAACACCATACCCAGAGCATGCTGCGTTTGGGAAAAAAACGCCACCGACCACAAAATTGCCTAAATCACCACAAACCAAAAACGCAGTTGTATGTAGTGCATTTTATATTTTACTATAGACCTTAATGTAACATCTGGCTGCACTCTAAGAACGCATTAAAAAAAACCTGTCAAAAACGCTGTATGTGAATCCAGCCAAAGGGTATATTTACAAATTTAGAGGTCTCATGTTATTTTATTTTTTGCAGTTCTCATTTTATTTTTTTTGCCAAGATCAAAATGCCAAGTTTCGGCACAGTCTACACTGGACGATCCAATCTCTGCTCATGCATTAACCCCAATGAAATCCTCCAGCCCCAACATGTTTAAAAACCTACCAAAACTCTCGTGGAACAACTTTTTTTTTTTTTAGGCCACTGCTACAATAGTACAATTCTACCAAAAACTATCAAAACGGTGTGTGTGATCCCAGCCTTAGGCCCCGACCGCAAAAATGGACCCATTGACTTTCATTGAACGCGGACACCTTTCCGTAGCGCTACAGATGGGTGTCCGTGCCGTAGAAATGTTCCGAAAATTATGGAACATGTCCGTTCTTTTGCTTTTTGCAGGCCGTGCTCCCATACTTTGTATGGGAGCACGGTCCGAAAATGCGGGTTGCAGTCGGTGGCCGGCCGCGCCCGCAATCGCAGGCCGTGATTGCGGGCACAGTCGTGTGCATGGGGCCTTACAGTTTGAGTTTCATTGGTTTATTTGGAGCTTCATCTCCTGGTCAGATGTGGAATGAAACTCTTGGTTGCTGCACAGCAGTCTATTTTGTAGTCTGGACCGCCCCCTCACAGCTGTTAGAATGCAGTTAGAGGATGGTTCGAACTATACAGCCTGACTGCTGTGCAGCAACCATATAATATGTTTTCCCAACTCTGACAAGGAGATGAGGCTTCGGGAGATAAAGCTCAATAACAGAATATTCCAAATCTGCTTACTTTTAAATTTAAAAGCCATTAAATTTACTTTTTAAAGTGAACCTTTACTTTATGCTTGTTTTTCCACTTTAGATCCCTGACTGTTTATAAACTAATAGTCATGGGGACTGACTACTCTGTGGGCTAAGAACTAAGCTGCAGCATAATGTGTTTCCAATGGAAAAAAATAAAAAAAAATACAAGCCAGTAAATCTCTAGATGCGGCTTTCAACCGATGAGAGGCTTTAGAACACAAGCTCTATATATTTGGGGCACAAGTTAAAACTGCTATAAAAATTGGATTCTGGCAGTTTCTTGTAAAAGTGATTCAGCCTCTAAGAGCAAATGAATGGAATATTAAGAGTGAAAATGGAAACTATTTCATAATTATCACCCTAGCTTTCAGGTCGCTTACATGATTTATAACGAGGATTACTTAGGTTTTTAACACCCAGGCTTAACCCAGAGGCTCAAAAGGTCACTTTTCTTCTAAAGTCCGTAAAGGAATTGCAGCTGCAGCTACAGTTAATGGATTGAAATTGTACATGCTGTTAAACAGGACAGCGGATTTCTTCTAATTTATGTGTCGAAATGATGTCATCACAGTAATCCTCGTAATAGCTGCAGGCTCAAAGTACTGTAGATCACTAGCTATTCATCATTCTACCTATGAGAAAAATAGGGGTATGGAGATATTTGACAGAAACACAGAAGATAGAGAGACAAAGAATGAGAGACAGAGAGACATATACATATTAAGTAAATTACAGGATAAGGTGGACTTGATATTAACAGACAGCCGGGTGAAAAGTAGATGTAACAGTAACAATGTCAATAATCTAATGCACAGCTGATAGAAAGCAGCCAACAGGTAGTAAGAACAGGGATGGACAAACTCCTAAATTTTATGCACATGGGCATATGAAAATACAGAACCAATACAGTGTTCTATGTGAATGCACAAAATGTATCGATTGTGTGGCTCTCTGTATGGCTTTTCGCTTTGTATGACATCTGTATACATTCCTTACTCGCTCCAGGAGAATTGTTATCAAGTACATGTATCTTACCAATATATATTGAACTCACGCTGCAAATTTATATGGATCATAAAATTCAGGTCTACTTGTCGGGAAAACTGTATATCCAATGGAATACGCTGCATTTTCCGCACAGACTGCGTATGGATATACAATATAATGATATAGCGAGTGAAGAACCCATAGAGAAACATGAGCTAGGTAGCTTTTATTATTAGCTGTATGAGCCAATTTGACTTATTTAAATAAAAATCAACCAATAAGTTGCAAATTTCTATGCGGAGTGGCTACATAGCCCCTGGAATCTGTCCAGTGCTTAAAAGCTATGTACACCCTTTGAAAACTTTTTTTTAAAATAAAAATTAGTGTGTTTGGTGCAATGTTCGAATTACTTTTTATTAAAAATAATTTTTACTTTTTGCACTACAGCTACTTCGTATCCTGTATACAGAACAGCTGTATCTAGGGCTGAAACCCGTACCAAGTCAGGTCAGTGGCAGTGACTGGTTCAGTGACTGCGGGTCCTGCAGTATTAAGCCCTTATCGACAACATCTTCGTTCATAACTTCGATGTGATCGATAACAGGTGGATCCTGCGTGTCGGACACGCGGGACCCGCTGTCACTGAATCAGTCAGTGCTGAGGACATGATGGATTCAGGTTTCTGAGCTAGATACAGCTGCTTTATATACAGGATACAAAGCAGCTGTATCTCAAAAAGAAAAAATATTTTTTAATAAAAAATAGTTAGAAAGTTGCACCAATTACACGGATACACTGTTTTGAAAATAATTATTATAATTTGTATTTAAAAGATGTAGATAGCCTTTAAAGGGGTTATGTGGGGATGGAAAATTATTAGCATTGTACTCACTGCAGTATGTGAGTACACTTCTAACATACATTCCGGTCCCCTGTCGCGCTGATTATGTTATTTTAATAAATTTTTACAGCGCTGCCAGGGAATTGGAAGTCTAGTGGTGCAGTCTAACTTCATGACGACACAACTCGTAGTCATGTGACCGGCCCCACTGTACGCCACGCACGGATGTAGCCACCTTTAACTTGATTCTGATAACTTGCTGCAGCGTGATATCACAACAAAAGCCATTGAAAAGTCATTGAAAACTTCAACATGAGGGATCTAGCCACTGTTTATTTAATGTGTTAAAAGTAAAAGGTAAAGACGGCTAAATCTGTAATTACTGTACTACTGCTACAGCCATTACATAGCGTACAGCGGGGCCGCTCACATGACGACGAGTCGTGTCGTCAAAGTTAGACTATGCCACTACACTTCAGGTCCCCTGGCAGAATTGTAAAAATCTATTAAAATATCCTAATCAGCGCGATGGGGGACCGGAATGTATATTATCGAGTGTACTCAGACGGTGCAGCGAGTACACTGCTAATAATTTTCCGTCCCCACACAGCCCCTTTAAGGATAAATTATACATATTAGATTTTATGGAAAGGGAATGCACTGGAAAGGATTACAGTATCGCCCATGACTGTATAGATTTAGCTATGTAAGTACAGGGACAAAACCTCTAAAAGCTCAACTAAGTTATCAAGCAGTATTACAGAACTAAATGAAACCAAAGGCTAAACACAGTATAACAAGATTCTAATAACTACATACACTAAATAAAATCATGTTAGTCTCTAAGAAACAATAGCAATGATGACAGAAGATTCAGAAAGAACATTCACTGCCCTAAAATATCTTCATCTAATTCACAAATAAAGTTGGCAAATCTCCAGAGACAGATTTCTCTTGTAGTTTTAGAGGTCAGTTAGTTGTTATTTCTGTACTGTGGGGAAATCAATGGTTTGTTTTTTTGAACTCCTGTAAATAAATGCAAGGGGGGGGGGGGGTAATAATACCCTTACACATTTATATGAACATATATTACTTTCACAATATATTTCTAGGACTATTCACAGTGAAATCATCAGATAATGGACTATCAACAACCTATAAAATAGTAACGCCTAATGCGCACGACCGTGTGTGCCGTCCGAGTGCAGTCAGTGATCCGAGGAAAGAAAGAACATGTCCTATCTTTCCTCGGATCGGAGCCTCGGACCATTTTTCATGGACCCGATTCACCCGCTAAAGTGAATGGGTCCGTGAAGGCTATCAGGTGCCACTCGGATGCCGCCAAAAACGGCCCGAGTGGCACAACGGTCGTGTGCATGAACCGTAAGCAGTCCCATCTAAACAAAAATGTCATGCAGCAATTGAATATCCTGCACTTCAGTGACAGCAGCTGGACGCAAAATATATAGGTCACCTTTGGAAGGGTTAATTATAGTGTAAGCTGTACTGTGCCAGAAAGCATTGCTGTTAATACCTCTTGTAACACTGACAGAGACTCACTTACCCTGGACACAGACATTTGATTGGTTGTTAAGGTACCGGTTTTGTCTGAACAAATGACCGATGTGCAGCCGAGAGTCTCAACAGATGGAAGACTCCTCACGATAGCATTCTTTTTAGCCATTCTACGTGTACCAAGAGCCAGACAGGTAGTAATAACAGCTGGGAGGCCTTCAGGAATAGCAGCTACAGCCAAGGCTACAGCAATCTTGAAGTAGTATATAGCTCCGCGAAACCAAGAGCCTCCATGAACAGGGTCATTGAAGTGGCCGATGTTGATGACCCAAACAGCCACACAGACCAACGAGATGACTTTAGATAGTTGTTGTCCAAATTCGTCCAGCTTTTGTTGTAGTGGAGTTTTTTCTGGCTCAGTTGCAACCATTTGGTTTCTGATCTTCCCAATTTCGGTAAAAACACCTGTTGCAATCACTATTCCAACCGCTTTACCAGCAGCAATATTGGTTCCCTGAAAGAGTATTCAAAATTATTGCAATCAAACGAGTAAATAAATAAAACAATAAAAAATAAAACATACAGTACAATGTTTTCACTATAATGGCTCATGTACTTCACATACTACCACGTGCCTCCATTTTTATAAAGAATCATGGCTGTACGCTGTATTATGGTGCATTGCTTCAAGGTAAATAAGGACTGCTACAGAAAAGAACTATACAGCGATCTATGGGTAACACAGACCTGTGGGGACACCATAGTGTCAATATGAATTGTGTGATTAAGCAGCAAGCACAAGTAGCTCCCTCAAATTTCAAAAATTTAATAATGTATCAACTTCAATATATAAAGAAAATCCAGTCACTCCAGACTTTTCTCTTCAATGTGGTTTTACATGTGGGATTCCACTAACAACGTTCTGGACCACAATATCCTTCTTCAGGTTTAGAAGTGGAGAGAATATTCCGTGGGAAAACCATGCTCCCTGGTTCTAAGTCTGAAGAAGGAAATTGTAGTCCGAAATGTTGCTACAATGGAATGCCACATGTAATTAGGGTCAAATAGTAACTTTATTCCAGAGAAGAAAAGTAAAAACTGTAGAATAACAAATAAGTCGGCACTCAGGAAACCATAAAGTATCAGTAAAGTCATACCATCAGAGCATAACAGTCTTCTCAATTTTTAAATAAAAAAAGACAACAAAAAGACAAGGGAAGATAAATACAGATTAAAAAAAATTGAAAGAGGAAAAGGGGAAGGGAGGCATGGAAAGGGGGAAGTGGGCATCTAAAAGTAAATTAATAATAATTGTTACTTATGTAGTGCCAACATATTCCGCAGCACTTTACAATTATCCGTCAAATAGCCGTTAAGGTATTAGGCTGTCGAGCCAGTATTTTTCCAATGCAGGGGAGCGGCTATCACATTTTAACACAGCGAGGAGAGCACGGTGTCATTGAGAGTAAAGCCAGTTGGGGGGAATTGTTCAGAGTGGATGAACACATTACTATACAATAAAATTATCTTATCCTATCTGGCCTTCAGAGGTGGGCAACTCTGCCAGATATAAAACATTGCACCTTTCTCTGAAAGACATCTCCAACAGAGGACAGACACATCTGGGAAAATGCGGTGTAAGAGCGCAGGAATCCTATACCAACAGGTAAAAATGATGAAGTGGGTTTCTTGTAGTTTACACGAAAGAGAGCTTTTGTGTGTGAGATAAAAGACATTACACCAGTCAGAACATTTACATATATGCTACATATAGAAGATTGTCTAAATTAGTCCCGGTACCCTGCAGCAACTTGTAAAGTAATGAATTCAAGTGAGGAGGCAGTGTGCTTAGAGCAAAGATCGACTCAATTGAGTTAAGGAAACTCTTATGAGGACGAAATAAAGCTCTGTAGCTGACCATAGGAATACAATACATTCCCAGCAATAGGTTGTTACTCCAACGGACGAGTGTACCACCGTCCTTAACATGTCGTACTTGAGGGAATGTAGAGGAAAGAAATAATAGAAATCCATTTCTCAAGAAAAGAGTATTACTAAATAAAGCCATAAGGAGGCTAGGATACGAGGATCTCTAAATGTAATAAGCACATGAAATGCATAGAAGTCTGGATAACTGTTCATCTTCCCTCTTTCTATAGGTCTTTTTAC
Source organism: Rhinoderma darwinii (assembly GCF_050947455.1). NCBI lineage: Eukaryota > Metazoa > Chordata > Amphibia > Anura > Rhinodermatidae > Rhinoderma > Rhinoderma darwinii. The sequence continues at coordinate 219,016,558 of NC_134688.1, read as the reverse complement.
GCGAGTAGATCTTCTGCCTGTAAACAAGTGCCGATTGACAAAACACGTCGATTGGCATTCATGTGCTCCACACAAACGTAGCAATGATTGCAAGTATGGGGACGACCGATTATTAATACGATCGTTCTTCCCCATACATTTTGCATCTTGTCAGCAGAACATCCCCTGTTTAAACAGGGAGACGTGCTGCTGACTAGCGACCAATTTTCTGCCCGCACTAAAGATCCAATCAGCCGATGAAGAGAGAGAAATAGATGGTTTAAATACATAGGATGGCTGGTGCAAATAATGAATGATCTGGTCTAGAGTATACACACGACTGCTGATCTTACTTACAGAGAAAAGCATGTTCTTTTTGTCCTGATTGACAGCTCTAGGGTCAGGGATTGGATCTGTATGTTTGATCACTGAAACAGACTCTCCTGTAGAATATACAATAACATATTTCATTATTACTACTTTTATACTCCTGTGGGATGTAGATTGCATATGGCAGTACAAAAAAAAAAAAAAATAATGACGTTATAGCTCAAATTACTCTAGGCTAGGTTTCACAATATACAATGGAAATTTAACAATGACGATCAAATGTTTGATTTACAAAAGAAAAAAAAGTATACGTGCATGCATGGAAATCAACAGCTCTAGAAACCCAGAATTAGTTTATATCTAAGCTAAAAGAGTAATTACACTTTCATAAAATTCTTGACATGTCATAGAGAAATATCAGAAGTTTGGATGGGTCGTGATCCGGGTGCTGAGACTACCATCGTTGCTGAAACGAAGGTGCAAAAGCGCTCAGCCGCGGTGATCAGCGCTCCCTGTCAGGCTGAAGACGACTCTCATAGAATGTCTATGCAATGTAGAAATATATTGAAAATCTTGCGACACAAATGTCTAATGTTATAGCAATAAAGTAATAATTTAAATACATTATGGTTCTTACCTGTCAGAATAGACTGATCAACACGTAAAGTTGTAGATCGAATGTCAATAATCCGAATATCAGCAGGCACTTTATCACCAACTAAAAAATAAATAGATAACTTCAAATAACTTTACATTCACATATAGTCTACATGTACAATCATAAATGCCTTCTATTTATCTGGAAATGTCTGGTTTTCTTCTTTACTGGGTACTCTTATCCATGTGCCTAAATGTTTTCTCTGTTTTAACAAAGTCACATTTACATTAATAATAGTGTTCTGCCTCCTCACGAGTTATAAATTCAGTACGTAGGAGGTTAAAAACTGCTTGTCCTACAGCAGGTGTATCAACTGTAGCATTGAAAAAATGTGGTTTCCTAGGAGGATAATTCAGAAGTAATCTGCACAGCTAAGCAAAGCCAAGTGAAAACAAGAAGCCACTTTACCACACATCAGGAGAAAAAACACGGCCGCAGAAATACAGGGTCAAATGTTATCTGAATGAGTAGAAACATGCTATATACATGAGGAGCTCCAGCACTGAAGTTTGACTACACTATAAAGCATTCATTATGCCGTCATACACTCTAGCCATAAAAGTGAAAAACACAATATAAAGCATACGATGCCTGTATTTATCTACTACTTCATTACACTTTTAGACTACAGCTTGGTGCCATACACATGGGCAACATCCTAGACAGTTATTAGACTATGCCATCGTCTGAATACCTAATTTACTATATATGGTAAATTACACAGAAGGCCAAGTCGATGGTCGAGGGGATAGGACAAAATTAGCGGATGGGAAAGCTGCTAGGCGATCAAAAAGTGCAACAAAATAACACATTAGCCCACATTGATCATGCAGTTTACACAAATTGCAACGTACAACTAACTTGCGATTTTTCTCATGTCAAATTTGGAAAGCGACGAGAAAAGTGGAAGTCGTCTCCAAGGAGATGTATTTTGTCGCACATTTGCTCCTACTTATAGCAGCCGTATATATGTGTTCTTCAGCCTCTCACGGTGCAAAATGCCCAAGTTTTAATAAATTTGTCGCAAATCACGCCAACTATCTCCTTTACGAAGACTGGTATAAGATACAGTAGCCTTCGTAATTGTGTGATACACCAAAGTGTTCATAAATATTAACAAATCACTTCTCCCATAACAAAAGAAGCATCAGAAAAGCAGGAAAAATAGTCACACATTTGTTATGGATATCTCCACCTAAGGATATGTCAATGGAGGTATACACAATGTAGATTTTGCAAAAGTGAATTTTAAACTAAAAGGTTATTCTCATTGATTAAGTCCACAAACCGTGGTATGGACGGCACATCCCGGCCCCAGACCAGCAACAGGTCGTCAATGTAGCGTCCATACCACAGATGGCCTCACCATATGGATTAAATTCTGAGAAAAGAAAATCCTCCTCCCACCATGCCATATATAAATTGGCGAAAGGTGGTGAACATTTTGAGCCCATTAAAACCTAGCTTTGATCTCAGTCTCATCTAGCAGTTGGCTAAGGAAGAAGAGCTTCTGGGATTGCGATGCCACGTCCATCTAGGTCAAGGCTCTTTTGAAGTGATCCAAGTTTCTGATCTAGTCTATCCACCCTTTCAAAAGTGAAGTGGAGGTCAGCCTTGGACAACTTTTTTTGATGCATAAACTGAGATATATTCTAAATGAATCAGAATAAAAGGTAGAAATATTTGCAATAAGGCACCCAACGGAGAATACAGCAGTCATGGGAAATAGAGGTGACATTTCTCCGAACGTCAGAATGCTCATGATGGGCAACCGCCTTAGTGCAGAAAGCTAGAGCAGCAGGATTGAGAGATCCATGTTTGTCTGGTGGCAGTGACAGAGCTCAGATCACACAAGGCCACATGAGAAAACTGAGAAGGAAAGCTGCAATCCACCACACGAAGTGGATGCTGAAGGTTAAGTGTAGGGCATGAGAAGAGCTGGAAGTTTCATAAATGTTTTTACATTATATCTACTCTATTGAACATGTGGAATCAAGTATAAGTGGATAGGTATAATAATATAATAAACAGGTCACAAATAGCATTCAGGTTATTAAGTCCAGATATGATAAAAGGGGGAATGTCAAATTACAGCCTCATACTAGAATTTATGCAATACTCAAACAGATAAAACTTAAAAGCAATAGATGTGATCTGCTGAAGAGAACACCGATCTATTGTTTAGCTGTTACTATGGAAATGGTAACAAAAAACCCTAACAAGCAGTTATGATGTGTGTACAATAGATTGTGAGTTATGTACAGTAAATCAGCAATCTGCCAAAATATGAAGCGTCCACATTGTAAACTCTAGAGCCTTGGCCTGTACTAATATATAGGATAAATTCAGTTCTTATGCATAGAGGGATTTAATACGGAGAACCAACGTGTGGTATTGCAGGAAAGTTATTCAGTATACAGCAAGGATAACACAGTTTATGACGGTCTGTTTGATTGAGTGCCTAACTCATTTTCAGGTTGCTTCTATAATATGGCTATTAAACATTCGCAAATTTTATGACCAGAGATTTTGGAGAAAGTTTATAAAGACTGGCAACTCTCTCGTGGGTACACCAATCTAAATCTCTAAATTAACATGCATCATAATCCCAAACAAGACATGCACTTCTAAGTAAAAATAATCCAGACCATTCTGATAACTCAGACACTCCGAGCAACTTGAAAGCCATGTCCCTTTGTATGGGCACAAACTACCAAATGCAGTTTGTGTTTCCAATGGTGTCGGGAGGGCTCATAAATACAGTGTTTGTACAAATGTCATAATTTTAATCGATTAATCTCACAATTTGCAACTTATTTCACTTTACTGAAAGGTATCCTTGTGAATGTTCTACTAACTACTTAACAGCTTGTATACTTTCATTCTGTTTGAGTTTCAGTGTTAGCTCATACAATTTCCCTATTTGTACGTTCCCAAAAACTCCAATGAAAATTTATTCATAATAAACCTTGAACATATAAGAAAGGGCTTCCTTTACTAATGCAGATGGACTTTACTTCCTTTCTCGGAGACATTTCTTGAGAAAGACAAACCTCACTTTTACCTGAAGAAATGTACACAACCAAGTGTTTCAAAAACACCTCTGCACTGCGAAAACCATTGTATCGTCTTATTAGCGCCTACATGCCACAATATCCAATAGTCTCTTATTGGAATTCAAAGATGAAAGTGTGTGGTATTATATGTAATTGATGGAGCAACAATGCCAATATTATATATTAACTTCCCCTCACTGAAAATCACAAGTCCTCACCATCCTAATAAATCGGTGTTAGGCCACAATGCCTTCCATCACCGGTGGCCACGGGAACCCATATAACCCGGCCATGAACAGCAACAGCTCCACCACACTTCTGGCCTGCATAAGCAGAAAGTTACTGGTGAGCAATTAAACACGCAAGGCCTATCTTCTGTGGCAGCAAATGCTAAAATAAGAATATGTGCACACACGGCAGATTTGTTGCAGAAATTTCTGCGACTGAAAATCTGGTCAATACAACTGTTTTTTTTTTGTTTTTTTTTATGAAGCAGGTAAATGGATTTTAATAAACCTCACTGAAATGTATTGAACAGCCACTAAAATCTTTAGAACAAACTGCGCTTGTTTAGCTCCAGTTACATGAAGCAATCATTGTACAAGAAGCAAATCTTTGATATATTACTCACACTGGCAAGGAAGCATGGCATGGCTATACCTTAGCTATCCAAAATACATGAAAAGGCTTGAGAACCTCTTGTCTGGGTCTTAAGGTGCCACATGTTACTTTTAAATGACACATTACTTTTACCCCTTGGCGACATGTCATGTACATTTACATGACAGCCACAAAGGGGAAGTATGGAGCAAGCACAGGGCTGAGCCCGCTCCATACTTAGCATACTTCGTAACAGCTGCCCTCCCCTGCCACGCAATTGGGGGTGCCAACGGTTGTCATGTCAGCCTTGGGGCTTAGTAGGACCAGGAAAATAGAACAATACTCTGCAATATTGTAGTATATTGTACACTCTATCAAACGATTGCCAGTTCACTCACCTAGGGGGACTAATAAAGAAAAAAAAGTAAATGTAAAAAAAAACATTTATGTAAAAAATAAAAAAAAGGGTTAAACATTTTCCCATGTTTCCCCTAAAGTAATGTAAAAAATTAACTAAATAAACAATTTTTATTGCCACGGTTGTAAAAGTCCGAACTATTCTAATATATTATTTAACTCACACGGTGAACGCTGTAAAAAAAATATCCTGGATACATAGAAGCTGTATCTTGTACTGAAACTCAAATACGTCAGGTCAACAGGACTGACGGTTTCGGTGACAGCAGGTCCTGCGTGATCCAGCTATTATCGATCACATCTAAGAAATTATAGCTCTTGGAAGGTGGGGAGAAAAAATTTTTTTAAATGAAGAAAAAAAATAAATAATTGGCTGTGGCTCCATGAAATATTACCATGAAATATTACACACCATTGTCTGAAATAATAGTGTATGAAAAATACTGCATTATTCACACTATATGCATGTCATTTTACTACGTAAACATGAAGTTCTCTGTATAATTCTAATAATATGCTCTGCCTCATTTTAATTATATGTTAAAATCTATGAAGAATTGATTCAATATTCCATTACTCATATAGATTTTAGTGACTTTCCAACATTTCTCTCTTTCTAATAAAGCTCTCATTCTGCACTTTCTATTTGTGTGGTCAGATCACCCTTAGGGTTGCGAATGGCAAAATTGTATATGGAAAATACCATGTTTCCTTGAAGGTAGAGAAAAGAAAAAAACACTCTGGAAAAGTAGTCTGCAATTTTCCACAAGCTCAGCAGTATTTTTCTTTAGCACAGTAAATGCTGAATAATGAGAATGCTGCTGCCTATGGAGACAATCTGTTTTGGTGAAGGGATTCTGATGGAGAAACAGAGCAAAATTTGTCATTTAATACGGCTACATCTTTAGTGCATTGTGATAACTATTTTTCCTATGGAGAACCTCAGAGAACCCTCTGATATCATGAGATGTGCAAAATGAAAACTCTTTCTGACTAGCTCAGCTTAGCTAAAGCTGTATCTTTAGACAATTAAACAAAAATGGCCACCAAAGACGTCATACTAGTTAAGATTTCATGCACCATGTTATATCCAGTCCAGAGTCAACACAGCCATCTATCAGGAAATTTTAGAGCACTTCATGCTTCCCCCTGCTGATAAGCTTTATGGAGATGCCGGTTTCATTTTCCAGCAGGACTTTGCACCTGCCCACGCTGCCAAAAGTACCAATACCTGGTTTAATAACCACAGTATCACTGCGCTTGATTGGCCAGCAAACTCGCCTGACCTAAAGACCATAGAGAATCTATAGGTTATTGTCAAGAGGAAGCTGAGACACCAGAGCCAACAATGCAGACGAGCTGAAGGCCGCTATCAAAGCAACCTGGGCTTCCATAACACCTTAACAGTGCCACAGGGTGATCGCCTCCATGCCACGCCGCATTGATGCAGTAATTCATGCAGAGTCGGAGCCCCGGCCAAATATTGAGCGCATATACTGTACATACTTTTCAGTAGGCCTACATTTCGGTATTAAAAATCATTTTCGAAATTGGGCTGATTTAATATTCTAATTGTCTGAGACACTAAATTTTGGGTTTTCATTAACTGTTACCATAATCATCAACATTAAAAGAGAAAAATGCTAGAAATAGATCACTCTGTGTAATGAATCTATATAATATGGGAGTTTCACTTTTTGAATTGAATTACTGAAATAAATTAACTTTTTGATGATATTCTAATTAATTGAGAAGGACTAGTATACAAGGCAGTATCATATACAGATCAAGACGCGTATGTAATGCTTTGCTCTGATACTGAATCGGCTAGTGACGGATCCAAATTTGCTCTTTTCTCATCTTCCAGTGATGAGGAAATTCAGTCAGTCACTAAGTGGGCCACCATCAAGTCCTCCCTGATAATAGCGAGCATTTCTGGGTTTCCCCCGGTAACTAGCTACTTCAGGGATTCATGTTGACACAGCGGGTCTTGATGATTTAAGTTTTTTTAAACTATTTTTTTTTTTCAAATGAGTTTGTTAATTTTATTGATACGCAAAACTAACTTATATACGGAGCAATTTATTGCAGCTAATCCGCAGTCATTTTATGCCAAGCCAAACAGGTGGCACACTGTTAATGCATTGGAAATGCATAAATTCTGGGGGTTGCTGTTAAATATCGGTATCACAAAAAAACCTCTGTGAGATCATATTGGTCAACAGACGTGTTACACCATACACCCATGTAATGCAACACAATGTTCAGGGGAAGGTTTGACGCAATAATAAAATTTTTGAACCATAACGATAATATGCAGTGTCCACCCCAAGTGACCCCAATTCTGACCGCCTTTATAAAATCCGGCCTGTGATCACCTATTTACAAAAACATTTAGTGAAATATACACCCCTGGAAAAGAGATCGAAATTGATGAATCCCTCGATTATTTTAAGGGCCGACTAAAATTCAAGCAGTACCTCCCCAATAAAAGAGCCAGATACGGCATCAAAATGTTTAAATTATGAGAGTCTGAAACTGGCGACACCTATACATTCAGAACTTATGATGGCAAAGACACAAAGATTGAGCCCCCAGATTGCCCACCTGTCCTAGGTACAAGTGGTAAAATTGTGCGGGATCTCTTGCACCCCCTGCTAGACCAAGGCTACCACTTGTACCTAGACAATTTTTCCACTTTTTAAATGCTTGACCGTAAAAAAACGTAGCCTGTGGAACAGTACGGAAAAATCAGAGAGGCCTCCCAAAGACCCTCCTAGGCCAAAAGGCTACAAATTGGTGTGAGCAGGGCAATGTGCAGTGATAGGGTGCTCTTCTTAAAGCATAGGGACAAGAAAGACGTCCATATGCTCACTACAATTCACAATGACACAAGCACTCTCGTCCATGTGCGAGGCAGATCTGCTGAGACCCCAAAGCCTGTTTGTATACAGGCGTATAATAAATATATGGGGGGGGGGGGTCGATCTTTCCAACCAGATGATTAAGCCCTATAATGCAATAAGGAAATCCAGGCACTGGTATGAAAAAAAAAATTGTCATGCATCTTGTCCAGGTAGCGATGTACAACAACTTGTACGTTTTGTACAGATCTGTCGGCAATCGTGAAAAATACCTGGAATACCAGTAGAACATAAATCAGAAATTAATTTTTGAAGGCAGTGAGGAGGAAGGAGAACCTTCAGCATCAGCCAGTGGAGCCTCTAGAATAGTTTGACTGAAACATTTTCCTTCAGAGGTGCCTCCCAAACAAAAAAAGTTACAGGCACAAAAAAAGTGTCGCGTGTGCTACAAATGAGGAATCCGTAAATATTCTCATTCTCAATGCGACACATGCCCCTCCAAACCTGGCCTTTGTATTAAAGATTGCTTTAAAACCTTTCACTCCTCTTTGAATAAATGAACAAAATTAATAATCTAATCTTTCACATTTATTTAGTGACACTTTTGCCCCTTTTAATTTTTTTAAATTTATTCTTATGCCTCTTTCTTTATTGCCCCATTACAAACTTGAACACAAAATAACTAAAACTAAAAATTCTCATTATACCCCTAGATGAATAAAACATACAGAATATTTCTGTACTACAGAAAAATAAGTGTAACAGACGTGTGTTTCTCTATGGTTTCCAACTGCAAAAAAAAATGTAACTGACACATCTGTAAAAAAAATAAAAAATAAATACTCTCTACAACCTCTTATTACACCCCTAGATGAATACCTTCAAAAGTGAATAATTATCATATCTTCTGATAAACTGAGGTTTATATTTTTGCTCGTGTTTGCCTGTTATTATGACCATATTCAGCTGTTATATTTATTCTCATAACTGGTGATATGGGCATCTTGCTTTTTTTTTGGAGGATATCAAGCTGTTAACGATCAATACAGTATGCACTCTAGATGGTTTTATTCTATTTTTTTCACTGACCTTTTACTGACAATACTTTGGGGATTGGTGGTCCTTCAGGCCTCGTGGACACTTCCAACACAGTTTTCACGGCCGTTTTTGACGGATCCATGTGTGCCCTCCCGTGGGCACTCCGTGTTTCCATTTCCGAGTGCCGAGCATGGTACTGTCCAGGGTGCTGAAAGAGTTAATGGGCTGCACTGATCGGCGGTAACTCTTTCAGCACCCTGGACAGTACCATGCTCCGAAAATACAATTTTAACCAGTTAGTGACCAGCCCATAGTGTTTTTACGTCGGTCACGAACGGGTCTTATTGCGATGCAATAGACTTTTTACGTCGCTGCATCAGAATAAGTAAACAGAGCAGGGAGCTGTCAAATCTCCCTGCTCTTAGCTGCCAGATGTAGCTGAGGGCGTCCCTGCTCGACCGGGTGAGATCGATATTAGTATCGATCTCGCCCGTTTAACCCTTCAGATGCGGTGCTCTGCTCAATAACGTGCACCGCATCTGAGTGGTTTTGGAGAGAGGGAGGGAGCTCCCTCTCATCCCACTGACACCCGGCGATAAGATCGCCGAGTGTCTGTGTCTCCGATGGCAGCCGGGGGCCTAATAAAGGCCCCCAGGTCTGCCTGTAGTGAATGCCTGCTAGATCATGCCTCTGGCATGACCTAGCAGATGCCTGTCCGTTTTACACGGACAGGCATAATACACTGCAATACAGAAGTATTGTAGTGTATTATAAATGCGATTGGATAATCGCATAGTGAAGCCCCCTAGTGGGACTAGTAAAAAAGTTTAATAAAAAGCGAAAAAAAATTAAAAACCCACTTTTCCCCCTTACAAACTGCTTTATTATTAACAAACAAAATAAAGTAAAAAAGTTACGCATATTTGGTATCGCCGTGTCTGTAACGACCCCGACTATAAAGTTATTACATCATTTAACCTGCACGGTGAACGTCGTAACAATAAAAAAAAAAAACATGCAAAAATTGCTGTTTTCTTTGAATCCAGCCTTAAAAAAAAAAAGTGATAAATGGTGATCAAAAAGTCGCATCTACTCCAAAATGGTACCGATAAAAACTACAAGTCGTCACGCAAAAAAAAAAAGCCCTCCTACAAATGCATTGGCGAAAAAATAAAACCGTTACGGCTCTTCAAATATGGAGACACAAAAACAAATCATTTAAAAAAAAAAAAAAAAAAAAAAAAGGCTTTTCACTATGTAAAATTAGTAAAACATACAAAAACTATACAAATTTGGTATTGTTGCCATCGCAACAACCCACTGAATAAAGTTATTGTGTTATTTATACCACACGGTAAACGGCGTACATTTAGGACGCGAAAAAGAGTGGCAAATTTTCTATTCCCCCCAAAAAAAAGTTAATAAAAGTTAATCAATAAATAATATGTACCTCAAAATGGTGCTATTAAAAAATACAACTTGTCCCGCAAAAAACAAAACCTTATATGGCTATGTCGACGCAAAATTAAAAAATTTATAGCTCTTGGAAGGAGACTATGGAAAAACTTAAAAAATGGCTTGGTCATTAAGGTTTAAAATAGGCTGGTTATTAAGGGGTTAATGAAATAATGAAAAAAATAAAATAAGTTCATACTTACTTTCCTCCTGTCCGGCCTCCAGGGAATACGTTTCATCCCACGTCACCGCTGCAGCCAATCACAGGCTGCCGCGTCATACAGGAAGGTCGGACTGGAGGAAGAAGAGGGACTCATCACCAAGACAACGACCAGGTACGTATGAACTGCTTTTTATTTTATTTTTAATCAGCAGCCTCTTTTCTCTATCAGTGATTGATAGAGACAAGTGGCTGCCGATTAGTGTAATATATCTGTAATGTATTTCTGCCCGCCCGGCCGTTGCTAGGCAACGGCTCCGTCACACGGATGACTTCCGTGTCCTTCCAGTTTTTTTGGACGGCCCCACTGACTTGCATGGGCCTCACGGTCACAGAATCTCGGACCAAAGTAGGACATGCTCTACTTTGGATCGAAACGGAGCAACGGGACCGTCAAAAAAACTGAAGTGTGCATGGCCCCATTGAAATGAATGGGTCAGGGTGCTAGCCGTCAGAAAAACAGCTAGCACCCTGAAGAAAAAGACTGAAGTGGGCATGAGGCCTTACTATTCATATATACGGAGTTGGACACTGCCCCTTATATATTCTGCAGGTGACAGGTTGTTTTGCGCACATTTCAGTTCCTACCTTGCCGGGCAGGGACCGGTTATCGTGTGCCGACGTCACTTGGCATGTCCATCTCTCATATAGCATTTGATGGTGCTAAAGAGGCGTTGTACAACCAGTCCCTTTGAAAAAAGATGTTGAATATATTTCCCTGTAACTGTTCTTTCAGCCTGTGAACACTCTGGAGTTCAAACACGGTTGTATCGATTTTTCCTCCATTTTTCAGATATATTGCCCTTCACTACAGGACAATTTTTCCTTGCTTGCTAACTTACTATATATCAACAGCTTTGTTAGCATGATATGGTCATGCAGTAACTACAGGCAAAAATGTACTGAAAAAGACAAGTCTTTTTACCAGTAAAAAAATTGGTGCTCCTCTATTGTTCGATCCTCCAGAAATGAAACATATTTCTATACATAGGCGTAAAAGAGTAGAGGAATAAATTGTGAGAATACATGCCATTTATATATGCTGTACCAGAATGGCACATTTCCAGTTTTTTTTTTTTTTACACCGAACCCCCATTATTTTCCGCTTTAAAAACGTTGCTAACTACATCCCTAGATGAATAGCTTACGGGTATCGTTTTCGAACTGGAGTAACATCTGGGGATGATGTATAGTTTCGGGCCTTGTCATGTGGCTACGCAGGAGACTATGGCCAAAGTAGAGGTATTACTGAACACAGAATAAACGGTGCAATAAATATTGGGGTGCATTACTTCAGGATCATGAATTTTGCATGACAAAAATACCCTTAAAATGACACTTGTGAAAAAAACCTACAATTACAATTTTTCACACCGGCTTTGCATCAGTTCTGGACCAAAATGTAGGCTCAAAATGCACACTACACCCCCTAGATGAATACCTTAGGGGGTTTAATTTTGAAAATGGGGTCAATTCTGGGGTTGTTACATTGTTCTTCCAGCTGAAATCCCCTAAAGGCATGGAATAGGGCCTATAATTTATATAAAATTGTGTTTGGGGCCAACCATTTGATTGAGCAGCAGATGGGCGTATTCATAAACATAGTAGAAAAGGCGATCAATGTTGGGGTACAATTATTCAGTTTAATCTACTTTGTAGGAAAAATCAGATTTAAATTTTTCACATGGAATTTGCCTCATATCCTACTAAAAACTTGGGCTCTAAATACTCACTACTCCGATGCAAACAAAGTAGACATATGGGAAATGTTAACTTATAACTATTTTGTGTGGTATTACTGTTTTACAAGCAGATACATTTAAATATAGAGAAATGCTAATTTTTGCAAATTTCCTCTAAATTTTGGTGTTTTTCACAAATAAATATTGAATTTAACGACCAAATTTTTTCATTATCAATAAAGTACAACATGTCACGAGAAAACAATCTCAGAATTGCTTGGATAGGTCAAAGTATTCCAAAGTTGTCACCAAATAAAGTAACACGTCAGATTTGAAAAAAATTGGCTGTGTCTACAAGGGGTTAATCAGCCTCAAAAATAGAAAGGCCAGATTAGACTTTGCCAAACAACATGTAAAGAAGCCGCCCAGTTCTGGTACAGCATTCTTTGAACAGATGAAACGAAGATCAACTGGTACCAGAATGATGGGAGGAAGAAAGTATGGAGAAGGCTTGGAACGGCTCATAATCCAAAGCAAACCACATCCTCTGTAAAACATGGTGGAGGCAGTGTGACGGCATGGGCATGCATAGCTGTCAAAGGCACTGGGTCACTAGTGTTTATTGATGATGTGACTGAAGACAGAAGCAGCCGGATGAATTCTGAAGTGTTCAGGGATATACTTTCTGCTCAGATTCAACCAAATGCAGCAAGGTTGATTGGACGTCGCTTCAGAGTACAGATGGACAATGACCCAAAACATACTGCGAAAGCAACCCAGGAGTTTAAGGCAAAGAAGTGTAATATTCTGCAATGGTCAAGTCAATCACCAGATCTCATCCTGATCGAGCATGCATTTCACTTGCTTAAAGACAAAAAACTTAGGGCAGAAAGACCCACAAACAAGCAACAACTTAAGACAGCTGCAGTAAAGGCCTGGCAAAGCAACACAAAGGAGGAAACTCAGTGTTTGGTGATGTCCATGGGTTCCAGACTTCAGGCAGTCATTGCCTGCAAAGGATTCTCTATAAAGTATTAAAAACAATTTTTTATTTATGGTAATGTTAATTTGTCCAATTACTTTTGAGCCCCTGAAATGAGGAGGCTGTGTAGAAAAATGGTTGCAGTTCCTAAACGTTTCACAGGATATTTTTGTTTAATCCCTTGAATTAAAAACCTGAAAGTCTACACTTCAATTGCATCTCAGTCGTTTCATTTCAAATCCAACGTGGTGGCACACAGAGTCAAAATCATGAAGATTGTGTCACTGTCCAAATAATTCTGGACCTAACTGTACCTTCCGATAGATGCCACTGTATAGGCATATAGTGGCATCAGTCTCCCCTAGGCTTCAATGTAAAAAATATATATATATATATATATATATATATATATATGTTTCACGTGGAAAAGTTTATTTTTTTTTTTTTTTTTTTTTTGCAGGGTGCCTCTGCTATTCCATACAAATGGAAAAAATGCATTAAATGCAAAAAAAATGTTGCATAGATTGCGACTTCTCATGCATTTGCGACTTTTTTTCACCAGAAAACTGGCATAGAAAAGTTAAATTCCTCACAGTCGGTGGAAAATTAGCTAAATATATTAAGAGGGCAAACTCTTAATATATTTGGTTCATCTTTGGCTGTCCATGCGCCAAAAATGCAAATATGCACCTGCTATAAGAGTGTAGATTTGCGCCATAACTTACACTAGTTTCTGGCGTAAATTATGACAAATCGGTCATTCTGGCAGATGCCCAGCCGCCTTTGATAAAACGCCACCTTCTATTGCTGCTGGAACTTTACGGTCAGTTGCTGAAATGTGTTCAACACAGGTGTCTAACTCAGAAAGGAGGTGGACTCTGCTATTGATCTACATTGCAACGATAAAGCTTATTGCAAGTGTCAGGGATCATTACTATGTATATTGTTTGCAAAAATATTATCCTCACACATGTATATACATTTCAGTTCTTTGTGTAATATACTGATATATAACAAGTTCTTTGTTCATGTCGGACACACCTATGGAAGACACCGCCCCTGGAATGCAAGAGGAGTGTACAGAAGAATTTGCAGCTGAGAAGCCGGTGGGGGGCTTGGGCACTCCCACATCTCTAGGGAGGGGGCATGTGTCTTTTTCCTGTGTTTCTTTGTTCTGAATAAAGTTAGTTCGCTTCCTGTCTGACTTGGGGAAAGCTGTGTACCAACATCTCTGGCTGGTTTACTTCTTTCCAGGCATGCCTTCAGCTTTCAATTTACAGAGGTGGTTATTCGGTGTGAAATAACAGGGGACGGAAGCCACCCTGAAATACGGACCTGACACAAGTACAGCAACATATGATTTTTCATTTATAACTAGAGTCACATTTTAAAAAAACACAGTATTTTTACTACAAATGATGATGCTGATGGTCCTTTAGTTTTCTATAAACAGTAACATTACCTGCCACCTCTACAATGTCTCCAGGAACAAGGTCTCTTGCTCGGATACGCTGCACTCCATTCCGGTCTGCACGGATTACTTTGCCCATCTCTGGTTCATATTCCTTCAGAGCTTCAATGGCACTCTCAGCATTTCTTTCCTGCAAGTAGCATGTGGGGTAACATTAATGATGAATACATTTTTCATACAGAGGTATTTAATAAAAGCCACAGAGAGGAGTTGGCCAAATCTCATCTAAAGGAACGTTTACCTGTAAATATCATGCTTCTACCATAATTATACCTATTTTTCTTTTATTTCTTACATTGAGCAGTAAAACCTCTGCAATACACCAATGTTACTGAAGTGTGATAAGCCTCCTGGCATAAAACCGCTCGTGGTGCAGCAAGCTAAACGCTTCACCTTATGTCCGTGACACCACATTATAACTGTTTATTGCTGGAGTAGTCAAGGAAATTGCCAAAGACTAATCGATGTCAGAAATTAGGAAAGAGAATGGATACAACTTATTAAGAGACAAACAAACAACAATCGGTGGCAACAGTACATATGTGCTGGTTTCTCCTTTGATAAGTAAGGTGCTGAGACCTCTCATTTTCTCAGTGTAAAGAGAATTGTGGAGGGGGGGGGGGGAATCAGTCACCTAGTAAGCCAAGAACAAATGCTATCCAGATAAACTATAAAGCCTAAAATCGCTATTTATTTTGGACAACTTGACAGAAATCGAAAGAGCCCATTATAGTCAATGGGGTCTGTCAGGTGACATTGGTATTGGTCATTTGACTGATATGGCACTGCCACTATTTTCGTTTTCCTGTTCCTATGATGAAACAGAAAAATGGAAATAGGAACAGGGAGAGTAAACTCAGCCTTAGTTTGAAATTTGTCATTACCTTAAAGAGGCTCTGCCACCACATTATAAAGTGCCCTATCTTGTACATAATGTGATCGGCGCTGTAATGTAGATTACAGCTGTTTTTTTATTTAGAAAAACGATAATTTTTGACAGAGTTATGACCTATTTTAGCTTTATGCTAATGAGTTTCTTAATGGACAACTGGGCGTGTTTTACTTTTTGGCCAAGTGGGCGTTGTACAGAGGAGTGTATGACGCTGACCAATCAGCGTCATACACTTCTCTCCATTCATTTACACAGCACATAGCTATATCGCTACAGGCAGCCACATAAACACACTATAACATTACTGCAGTGTCCTGACAATGAATATACATTACCTCCAACCAGGACGTGAGGTCTATTCAGAATCTTGACACTTCGCTAACGTTTGTGAGATTTACAGCAAGGCAAGTGTAATCTCACGAGATTACGCTGTAAAATGTAATTTAAAACGAGATTACGTTTGCCTTGCTGTAAATCTCACAGAAACATTAGCGAAGTGTCAGGATTCTGAATAGACATCACATCCTGGCTGGAGGTAATGTATATTCATTGTCAGGACACTGCAGTAACGTTAGTGTTTGTGTATGTGGCTGCACATAGCGATAAAGCTATATCGCTATGTGCTGTGTAAATGAATGGAGAGAAGTGTATGACGCTGATTGGTCACTCATTGGTCAGCGTCATACACTTCTCTCCAACGCCCACTTGGCCAAAAAGTAAAACAAGCCCAGTTGTCCATTAAGAAACTCATTAGCATAAAGCTAAAATAGGTAAAAAATGATCGTTTTTCTTAATAAATAACACTGCTGTATTCTACATCACAGCGCCGATCACATGTACAATATAGGCCACTTATAATGTGGTGACAGAGCCTCTTTAAGATTCCTTCTGTAGGACTTACAGGATAGAGAAGCCCTGTGCATCAGTGGAATAAAGCACAGGCAACCACAAACTAGCAAAAGCAGAGGAGTCAAGATGGTCTTCTGAGGGGCTAAAATTGAGTTTATAGGTGGCAAGGGTGAACACAATTTTCAAATCACGAACAGCTTAGGGAACAGAAAAAAAAAAAATAATACTTTTGCTGATGCATGCCAGTAAGTAATTCCAGAAATGCCCTCGTGTTTTCCTGGCAGGAAAACAGTGAGTTCTTTAATTTAGGAAACCCTTTTTACAGACACTAAATACGTTATAATTAGATGACCATTTTATGTGACAGATGTTTTTGCACAGTGTTTCCCCTCCACATTCGACTCTTGTCTCTTCTACTGTACTGCAATTACTTTAAAAAGAGAAAGCGATGTATTTTAAAGTCACTTGGTACTTTTTCCCATTCTGGGATTTAGTTAAGAAAAGCCATTTGGGCTTTCTAGCTGCCAGCAAGAACTTTCCATTGGATTTCGTAATGGAGATCCCACTGGCTGAGTTCTATGAACCACCCAGAATTTCTTTAACTCAAGTGCATAGCAGAATCAAAACATGAAAAAAAATAGCTGTACCCAGATTGTGTAAGATGTAATGTATTCCTTTATTTGCAATAGGCAGAGACAACTCTTTCCACAGCTCACAAATAATAAGATTATGAAATCAGGAATGACACACAACAATGTATAAGAACACCACACAAAAATGTTTTTCCTACAGAATGAAAATGAACAAAAGCTTGAATGAGTTCTAAAGTCAGTTGTAAATGCGGCCAATATAACGCCAGACACAGTTAGGGTACGTCCACACACAGCGTAAATATTGCAGATTTTGGATGAGACTTGAACAAATCTCATCCACACACTACGGGGAAAAAAATATATACATCGGGAAACCATTCATAATTGACCTGCGGTGCATTTTTGTAATCTGCAGCATGTCAATTTATGCTGCGGTATCGCTGCTCTTTTGTTTTCGGTTTCCCCATTGTATTTAATGTTGCGATTTTTATGCCAAAAAGGTGCGATCCTGACGCAAAGATCACAAATCATAAAAAAATAAAATAAAATAGGTTTAAAATAAAAAGTTATTACTTACCACCCGGGCATAGTCATAGCGACGCGTTCCTCTGTTCTCCGTCCAGGCCAGCCTCCTCGGATGACATTTTATCCCATGTGATTGCTTTAAGCAATTACAGGTTGCAGTGGTCACATGGACTGCAACGTCATTCCAGGAGACTGGGCTGCATGGGGAACAGAGGGACGCGTCGCTATGACAACGTCCAGGAGACAAGTATTGCCCCCCCCCCCTGCTTTTGCAGTGGAGAGTCTGCCCAAAAGCCAGCGCCACAATTTGGTGTGGTTTTTTCCTGCAGGTACTAGGACAGATACGCTGCGTACCTTTATGCAGTGTATCCACCCTGTGTGTACATACCCCAAGTCTGTTATCTGGCATTGAAACGACAGGTGCCAGATAATCACATATTGTGAACTATCGGACACCACCATTTTGTCTTAAGCATAGGAGTATCATAACTGTTCTCTGCTCAGGGCTTTGGTTGTTCTTCTTGTGAGATTCTATTATATTGCAGTTGTCAGAAAAAGTGATGCATAAATCAGAATTATTTAGACTAATTGATGGTTTAAGGAGTACCTATCAAAACCATAATTCTGCTTTTTCCTTTTACACAGGCCAATGATTGGGTAAACGGCTGATCGTTGTTTAAACAGGGCAACGATCAGCCGACAAATTAGCGACCGATCGTTTGTCTGCGGATGGCGTTTTTTTTATTTTTTTATTCCTGCCCAAAAATAAGTTGATTGTTGGCAAGAACTTCCCAGTGCTGCTGACAAAATGCCAAATGTATGGGGACAGCAATCATACTAACGATAGTTGGTCCCTAATCTTGCGATCATTGCTCCATATAAGTTGAGCAATGGAGCGCCGATCGATATGCTGTTATCGTCAATCGGTGCTAGGTACCAACCAGGAAATCTGGCAGTGTGATACTACCCTAACTTTAGCTTTATTTACTCACAGTAAATAGAGCTCTGATAAGGCCTCATGAACACTTCCATCACCGTTTTCACGGCCGTTTTTGACGGGTCCGTGAACCAGTTTTAGCGGCCGTGTGATTTCCTTGTGCACGCCGTATTTCCGAGCATGGTACTGTCCAGGGTGCTGAAAGAGCAGGGTTGTTCAGCACTAGTCACTGTACAGGGTGCTGAAAGAGTTAATGGGCTGCACTGATCGGCGGTAACTCTTTCAGCACCCTGGACAGTGACTAGCGCTGAAGAATGACCATGCTCGGCGCTCGCAAAATACAATTTATGAAATACAAGATTAAAAAAATCAGTTCATATTTACCCAGAACTCCTTGCATTTTCCTCCTGTCCGGCCTCCTGGGATGACGTTTCATCCCATGTCACCGCTGCAGCCAATCACAGGCTGTAGTGGCGGTCACGCAAGTCTGGATGACGTCAGAAGGCCGGCCTCCAGGGGATGACGCTTCATCCCACGTGAACGCCTCTGCAGCCAATCACAGGCTGCAGCGGCCACATGGACTGTCGCGTCATAAAGGAAGGTCGGACTGGAGGAAGAAGAGGGACTCGTCACCAAGACAACGACCAGGGTACGTATGCACGGCTTTTTATTTTATTTTTATCAGAAGCCTCTACTCTCTATCAGTTATTGATAGACAAGTGGCTGCCGATTAGTGTAATATATCTGTAATGTAATTCTGCCCGGCAGTTGCTAGGCAACAGCTCCGTCACACACGGACGGCACACGGATGCCTTCAGTTTTTTTGACGGCCCCATTGACTTGCAAGGGCCTCACGGTCACGGAATCTCGGACCAAAATAGGACATGCTCTACTTTTGTCGGAACGGAGCAACGGGACCGTCAAAAAAATTGAAGTGCACATGGCCCCATTGAAATGACTGGGTCAGGGTGCTAGCCGTCAGAAAAACGGCTAGCACCATGAAGAAAAAGACTGAAGTGTGCACTAGGCCTAATTGAACTGTAATGGTAATGCGCCATGTACCTGCGTGATCATCATAAAACCATGACAGCTTTTCATCTGGAAGTAAACAATGAAGGATCCCATTCAAAGACTACAAGCACAGATCTTGAAAACCATGAGGAATTAATGCAAAGAGTATATTATAAAACAGCATAACTTATCATTATGCAATCATCATTATATATTATTTGCTGAAATTAGAAAACCTTTTTAATACGATAGAAACCTTTTAATGGATCAATGGCGTTAGATTTTGAGCTGTACAGCATGTTTCCTGATGTGTCTGTAACAATATAATTTTTACCTAATATTGCTGATAACACAGTGTAATGTATCACATGTTCTGCCAATTCAGTATTTCAGTATCCAGCTTATGTCCCCTCGTTTCAGTCATGTATTATTTGTCGAGGAATCAATTCTTCCCCTACATTTATCTCTACAACTTAAATCTAGGAGCCAAATTCTGTCATTTGTATCAATTTGATCCCTACGGCTGCAGCCTTACAAAATGGGTGTTACACTCGTAGCTTCATTTCCTGGTGCGGACATTCTGAAAATCTTCTTACAAAGCATGGAAGGAGATTTCTATGTAAATCTATGTACATGGTGAAGGTAAGCTGCAAAGTGGATAAACCCTAAGTAAACAGGACTCCAACCCTTTTATTCAATAGCTCCTATACAGCAGGTCACAATCTGAACCAAGCCATGTCTCCTGCTCTGTGAGCATAAACACATACCTGCCATACTCCAACAAAAGCATTCACAATTAGAATCATAATAATAACTATAGGCTCCACAAATGCAGTTGTAGTTTCTTCTCCTTCCTCAAACCATGCCAGTATCTGAAAGAAAAGAGAGCACTGCATTAGTACAGACACAAATAAAGAGAAGGCATTGGACAAGTGTAAGGCTCTGTTCACATATACGTTGTTGCTTCCGTTTAAAACTTAAGCCATGACAGTGCTGGATCCATCGAATACAGAAAACAAGCGGTGCCTGAAGGACCCCATTGACCGCCAAAGAATAATGTAATTTTGACAGAATATGCGAGGGAGGGTCTGATTATGTGGGGCGTAGCAAGGTAGATGCCGGTATCGGGCCCCTTATCTTGCCCCTCCATCAAACTACAACCACCATCGGGCAATTAAAAAAGTAAATGGCCACGTAATTGCTCATCTTCTTCCCTCCAGTTTCCCCTCAGGCACCCTCAGCATGCTGCGGCTTATACAACATACTGTACTGACACCAGGAAGCGTCAGGACATTGTATGTGACATATCACTGACTAAGTTGAGTGCTGCTTTTCATATAAGGCCCTGACGCTGCTCGGCGCATGCCTTACGTGCACTGCACACTCAGTATGAACAGCGCCTTACTTTGTTTTCAAATAAGTATAGCCGAACGGAGTATAAACATGCAAATACTCAGAAAATCAACATTCACAGAGTAATCTTGTTTTTAACAAATTTTCAATTGACATAGTTGTAATGTCAGACATGTGATATAAGGTCAAAGTATACTTAATGGGGTGGTCTGCTTTAGAAAACCAATTTTCAAAAGAATGCATTAGGGGATTCTGATCTAATAAAGTGGGTCCACTGTTCAGCTCCCTCAACGATCAGCCAGAGCGCAGAGCAGATACACAGAGCGTCTCCTACTCTGGATGACTTGTCATATCTGTGCACATATATGTGGACTAGGGCTGGGCAATTAATCAAATTAAGTTTGATTCATTCGCCCTCAATGCCTCTGACTATATTGTTTAACAGAATCGTAGAAATCGATTCTCTAGTGGCGCAATCGCGCCGTGCTGCAGGAAGAAGCTCCGCCTCATCAGCTGCCTAGCCTGCCCCATCTGAGAAGCTGCTCCCCGTTCTGTCCCTGCTTCCCCATGGAACTGCTGTTCTGTACTGAACAAAATTATATAGTACGGAACAGAAGTTCCGTGGGGAAGCAGGGACTCCTAGTATAGTTCCACACCCCCTTGTAGACAGCACAACACCCCCCCCCCTCCCCTGTAGACAGCTCCACCATAGTTCCCTCTAGGAGCGGAATCACTGGCCAGAGCATTGGACATTATGTATATATATATATATATATATATATATATATATATATATATACATACATACATACACATATACATATAGTATAGTTACATAGTTAGTACGGTTGAAAAAAGACACATGTCCGTCAAGTTCAACCAAGGGCTGGGAAAGGGGAAGTAAAAACATTTCTACACATAGGAGCTAATATTTTTTTTGTTCTGGGAAATAATCTAAGCCTTTTTTAAAGCCATCTACTGTCCCTGCTGTTACCAGCTCCTGCGGTAGACTATTCCATAGATTCACAGTTCTCACGGTAAAGAAGTCTTGTCGCCTCTGCAGGTTGAACCTTTTTTTCTCCAGATGTAGGGAGTGCCCCCTTGTTTTTTGAGGGGCTTTTACATGGAATAGGATTTCACCATATTTTTTGTATGTGCCATTAATATATTTATATAAATTAATCATGTCCCCCCTTAGTCGTCTCTTTTCAAGGCTAAATAGGTTTAATTATTTTAATCTTTCCTCATAACTTAGATTCTCCATGCCCCTTCCCTGATTAGCTTCGTTGCTCTTCTTTGTATTTTTTCCAACTCCAGGGCATCCTTTCTATGAACTTGAGCCCAGAACTGAACTGCATATTCTAGATGAGGCCTCACTATTGCTTTGTAAAGTGGCAATATTACATCCTTGTCCCGTGAGTCCATGCCTCTTAATACACGACAATATCTTGCTGGCCCTTGAAGCAGCTGATTGACATTGCATGCTGTTATTTAGTTTATGATCTACAAGTACACCCAGATCCTTCTCAACAAGTGACTCCCCCAGTGTAGCTCCCCCTAGGATATATGATGCTTGCAGGTTGTTGGTACCCAGATGCATAACTTTACATTTATCTACATTAAACGTCATTTGCCAAGTGGACGCCCAAACACTCTGCTTGCAATTCACGAACATCTTCCATAGACTGAACTATATTACATAGCTTGGTGTTATCTGCAAAAATAGAAATCATGCTATTAATCCCATCCTCTATATCATTAATAAATAAATTGAATAATAGTGGACCCAGCACTGAACCCTGGGGTACACCACTTATAACCGGGGACCATTCAGAGTAGGAATCATTGACAACAACTCTGGATACGGTCCTTGAGCCAATTCTCAATCCAATTGCAAACGATACTTTCTAAACCTATAGTCCTTAATTTATCCATTAGATTAGACAGAGAAGTCAGGGACTCCCTCTAAGAGCGGAATCCCCGTCCACAGTGTTCGCAACCCTCTGGACAGGGATTCCACTCCTAGTGGAAGCTACAGTTGCGCTATCTACAGGGAGGGGGGGTGCTATCCACAAGGTCACTGTGGCACTAAGTGGGCACTATCTACAGGGACATTGTGGCACGATCTACATGGGCACTGTTGTGTTTTCAGGGGGTTGGGACAAAAAAAAAAAAAAAAACACAACTAATGAAATGCATCCTTTTTTTTTTTTTTTTTCCTTAACGGCTATGAAAATGGGCATTAAAAACGGACAGACTGACTGGAAATGGTTGAAAATTTGGAGAAACACTGATGCAAAATGGTCATTTAGGCTACAGTTGTGTGACTGTAGCCTAAATGACTATGGTGCCAGGAGTACCGTTTACATGAACCGTGGTCGGGCTTAGAAATTCGGCTGACACACTGGACGTTTTTCATGGTCCAATCACTGTCGTGTGAATCCGGCCTTAATGTCATTTATTCTAAACACCATCGTGGGGCCGTTAATGCACAGTACCCTACTCAGACACTATAATGTAATCCCTCCCCAAAGTGCCTGCTCGGTGCTATCTGCCTGGCCCTGCTGTGAAGTTGTGAAGTTGCATACAATTATTTTAGTAATATGTTATGTTAAAGAGCCTCTGTCACCACATTATAAGTGTCCTATCACCTATATAAGGAGATGGGCGCTGTAATTTAGGTGACAGTAATGCTTTTTATTTAAAAAACCGATCTTTTTTCACAAAGTTAGGAGCGATTTAAGTTTATGCTAATGAGCTTTCTTAATGCCCAAGTGGGCGTACTTTTACTTTCGACCAAGTGGGCGTTGTACAGAGGAGTGCATGACGCTGACCAATCGGCATCATGCCCTCCTCTCCATTCATTTACACTGCACTAGCGATATAGATATATCACTATGTGCAGCTACATACACAAGCCCTAACATTACTACAGTGTCCTGATAATGAATACACATGATCATCCAGCCTGGACATCATGTGTACTCAGAATCCTGACACTTCTGAATATTTTCTGTGAGATTCCAGCAAAGGATATGAAATCTCGCGAGATTACGAGGTAAACGAGATTTCGTATCCGTTGCTGTAAATCTCACAGAAAAGATTCAGAAGTGTCAGGATTCTGAGTACACATGACGTCCAGGCTGGATGATCATGTGTATTCATTATCAGGACACTGTAGTAATGTTAGGGCTTGTGTATGTAGCTGCACATAGTGATATAACTATATCGCTAGTGCAGTGTAAATGAATGGAGAGGAGTGCATGATGCTGATTGGTCAGCGTAATGCACTCCTCTGTACAACGCCCACTTGGTCGAAAGTAAAAGTACGCCCACTTGGGCATTAAGAAAGCTCATTAGCATAAACCAAAATCGCTCCTAACGTTGTGAAAAAAAGATCGTTTTTTTAAATAAAAAGCATTACTGTCACCTAAATTACAGCGCCCATCTCCTTATGTAGGAGATAGGACACTTATAATGTGGTGACAGAGTCTCTTTAAGAACTTATTCATATAAAAGAAAATAATTTATTAAATTATCTCTTGGTATTTTTTTTTTTCAGTTTATTTAACAGTAAGAAGAAAATAGAAATTCAAATAGAAAATTGCCCATAGGGTTGAAAAAAAAAAAAAAAGGATTTTTTTTTTCCCGCAAAATCGCCCAGCCCTAAGGTGGACAGACCATTGATTTCAATGGAAACTGTGTAATGCTTTAATGAATTTCACCTGCAGTGGAAGTGCAAGGGAATTGTACACTTAGGCCTCACGCCCACTTCAGCGTTTTTCTTCAGGGTGCTATCCGTTTTTCTGACGGCTAGCACCCTGACCCATTCATTTCACACTTCAGTTTTTCAGTGGCCCCCATGCACACTTCAGTTTTTCCTGACGGTCCCGTTGCTCCGTTCCGATCCAAAGTAGAGCATGTCCTACTTTGGTCCGAGATTCTGCGACCGTGAGGCCCATGCAAGTCAATGGGGCCGTCAAAAAAACTGAAGGCACACGGAAGGCATCCGTGTGTCGTCCGTGTGTGATGGAGCCGTTGCCTAGCAACGGCCGGGCGGCCAGAAATACATTACAAAAATATTACACTAATCCGCAGGCACTTGTCTCTATCAATCACTGATAGAGAAAAGAGGCTGCTGATAAAAATAAAATAAAAAGCAGTTCATACGTACCCGGTCGTTGTCTTGGTGACGAGTCCCTCTTCTTCCTCCAGTCCGACCTTCCTTTCTGACGCAGCAGCCTGTAATTGGCTGCAGCGGTGACATGGATGAAACGTCATCGCTTGAGGCCGGACAGGAGGAAAGCAAGTATGAACTTATTTTTTTATTTCATTAAAATTGTATTTTCCGAGCGCCGAGCATGGTACTGTCTAGGGTGCTGAAAGAGTTACCGCCGATCAGTGCAGCCCATTAACTCTTTCAGCACCCTGGACAGTACCATGCTCGGCACTCGGAAAAAGAAACACGGAGTGCACACGGCCGCTAAACCAGGCACACGGATCCGTCAAAAATGGCCATGTAAACGGTGTCAGAAGTGTACACAAGGCCTTAAGGCCATTTTACACTGGGGCATGATTGGGGAAATGAGCATTCATAGAAAGCTCGTTGCCGATGATTGTCCGTTGTAAACAGGGCAGCGATCAGCAGATGAATGAGCAAACGCTCGTTCATCTGCTGATCGCATCGTTTTAAAAAGGTAAAATATTATCGTTATCTGCAGCACATCTCCCTGTGTAAACAGGGAGACGCACTGCCGACATGATAATGTATATGGACGAGCGATCGTAGTAACGACCACTCGTCCCCATACTTAGCTCCTTGTCAAATGAGCGCCGATCAACGGTCTGTATCGTTGATCGGTGCTCATTGCACCGCCCAAAATTGGCTGGTGTAAGAGGACTTTTACTGTTTCATCTACAGATAACAGCTGATTACTGGGACCCCAGCAGCAGGACATGCTGTGATCATGTCAAGGAATGCTTCTAACAAAAAGATTGTTCAAAGAGGTCAACCACTATAACCAAAAAAATATATAGACATAGAAATATAGCAGGGGGTTCTGATCATTTCAACGACCAATTCAATTCTGCTAAAATTATACCACACTGGAATATTAACCGAACCACAGTAAGACTGAAACGTAACATATGTTGAATTCTTTAGTAGTCACCTGTTGGAAAACCAAGTATCTTTAGCTTAAAACAAAATAATTAAGAGTAGGAATTGCATTTACGTTTATTTTAGCTATTTTGAATTTGTGCTGTAACCTATTTGCCAAGTTAAAGAGCAATTTAATTTCACTAGTAAAAAAAAAGAAAAAGTAAGAATTGCAGCACCTTCTATAGACTTCTGCTTTTTATTAGCTGCTTATAGTTTCAGTGGGTGGGGTCATTTGTAATTACAATCCAAGCATCTGCCAATATACGCAATTCTATATGTGAAGAAGTATACGTGGTACCATAGAGTCTTTGTTTAAACAGTAAAACCACGTAATATTTTTTAGGAAGATAGGATGCAATGGGCAAGAACCATTTAGATATTTACATGACACACTCACATAGTCTAAACAAAGCAATTTATTTTCTAACTTATAGTTCTAGAAACCATGGCTCGTGTTGCCAATGAGCTGTACTTGGGGAACAGAATAAACATGCTACCGCTTTGTTTTGCAGGGAACAGAAGCGCGGTCTAGACTGTGTAGGATGTGTTTTGAAATTAAGGCTTTCATTTACAAGAACTAAAATAATTTTAGAGGATAAATCCAAATAATATATCAGAGGCCTGCAGAGAGTAACAGACAGATCACACGAAAAGAAACAGAGGATTTAGTTGAAAAAACATGTAGAATGTTCTACTTACTGTATATGTAAAACACGGGTATTCAATAGTGACACTTTAAGTCTTCCAATTTCTTTCCAGACCTGCATGGTATCTGTACGGTAGCTTTGCCATAAACTAAAACTCCAATGACTGCTGATTGTTCTTAAAAGGTCAGTTTTACTAGATTGATGATAGATAAGATCGATGATCGACCATATGGAAAAGAGTATTGAGACACCTACAGGAGCTTTCATGACATCCCATTCTAAACCCATAAGCATTAATATAGAGTTGGTCCCCATTTGCAGCTTAAACAACTTCTACTCTTCTGGGAGGGCTTTCTACGAGATTTTGGAGTGTCTGTGGGAATTTTTGCACATTCATCCAGTAGAATATTTGTGAGGTCAGACACGGATGTTGGACAATATGCTCACAATCTCCATTCTATTTCATCCCAAGGGTGTTCTGTTGAGGTTAGGGCTCTGTGAGGGCCAGTCAAGTTCTTCCACACCAATCTCACACAACCATGCCTTTAGGACGTTGCTTTGTACACTGAGGCGCAGTAATGACGGAAAAGAAGAGGGCCTTCCCTAAAACGTTCCCACACAGTTGGAAGCCTACAATTGTCCAAAATGTCTTGGAATACTGAAGCATTAAGATTTTACTTCACTGGAACGAAGGGACCTAGGCCAAGCCCTGAAAAACAACCCCACAGCAACATGCCTCCTCCACCAAACTCTACAGTTGGCACAATGCAGTCAGGCAGGTAACGTTCTTCTGGTATTCGCCAAAACCCAGACTCTGCCATCAGACTGCCAGATGAGCAGTGTGATTGGTCACTCTACAGAACACGTTCTGACTGGTCCAGAGTCCAGTGGCGGCGTGCTTTACACCACTCCATTCGACGCTTGGCATTGTGCTTGGTGATGTAAGGCTTGCATGCAGCTGCTCAGCCATGGAAACTCATGTCATGAAGGTCCCGGCGCACAGTTTTTGTGCAGATGTTAATACCAGAGGAGTTTTGGAACTCTGCAGTTATTGAGTCAGCAGGGCGATGGTGACTTATGCAGTATGCGCCAAAAGCACTCGGCGACCTCACTATGTAACTTTACATGATCTGCACCTTCGTGGATAAGTTGCTGTGGTTCCTAAATGCTTCCATATTGCAAAAATAACACTCACAGATGATAGTGAGATTTCTTCCCTCCTAGATATTCCACGAGCTGACTTGTTTCAACGGTGGCATCCTATTAGAGTACCACGCTGGAATTCAGTGAGCTTTTTAGAGAGACCCATTCTCTCACAAATGTTTGTAAAGGCCGACTGCATGGCTAGGTGCTTGACGTTATACACTTGCGGCAATGGGACTGAATAAAACACATGACTTCAATGATTGAGAAGTGTGTCCCAATACTTTTGTCCATTTAGTGTAGATTTGCTCACATTACAATATCATAACAATGTTTGTAAAATTAATCCCTTAACCCCTTCCCGACATTTGCCGTACATGTACGTCATGGAAAGTACTGACTTCCCGCATCTTGCCGTACATGTACGCCAAATGTTTGAGACCGGCTCAGAAGCTGAGCCGGTGCCATCATCACCGGATCTCAGCTGTATCTTACAGCTGACATCCGGCTGTAACGGCGGGGACCGAAATTAGCTTCGATCCCCGCCATTAACCCCTTAAGTGCAGCGCTCAAACGCGATCGCTGCACTTAAGGTGTTTGCAGCTCATCGGAACCCCAGTAATGAAATTGCCGGGGTTCCGGTGGCTGCAATGGCAACCGGAGGCCTAATACTGGCCTCCCGGTCTGCCTAGCACCGAAGCCGGTCAAGATCCGCCCGGCGGCGGAGCCTGATCGGCTTCCGTAGCTGCCGGCAAGATGGCGCCGGGTCAGGAGCTGATCCGGCGTCATCAGCGGTGGAAGTCAGCTGTACTGTACAGCTGACATCCACCTGTAACGGCAGGAACCGGAGCTAGCTCCGATCCCTGCCATTAACCCCTTCGATGCAGCAATCGAAAGCGATTGCTGCATCGTAGCGGTTACTAGCAGATCGCCAGCCCTGACAGGCAATCGGGACTGGCGACTGCTGTTATGGCAACAGGAGACACAATGGTCTCCTGCTCTGCCATTACGGAAGCCGATTTAGGCCCCGCCGGGAGGCGAAGCCTAATCGGCTTGCTGTCAGTGAATGACTGACAGATCTAATACATTGCACTACATAGGTAGTGCAATGTATTAGAAAAAAAAAAATCTGACCGTTGGACCTTCAAGTCCCCTAGTGGGACTTGAGAAAAAGTGTAAAAAAAGTATAAAAAAGTGTAAAAAAAAGTGCACAAAATAAAAGTTTGAAAACAGTAAAAGTTTCAAGTAATCAAATAAAACACAATCCCCCTTTTACTCTTATCAAGTCCTTTATTATTGAAAAATAATAATAAACCATATGTATTTGGTATCGCCACGACCGTAACGACCGGAGGTATCAAAATATTATATTATTTATTGCACGCGGTGAACAGCGTAAAAAAAACCGTAAAAAACGTTACCAGAGTTTCTGTTTTTTGGTCACTTTGCCCTACAAATATTAGAATAAAAAGTGATCAAAAAGTCGCACGTATCCAAAAATGGTACCTATAAAAACTATAGCTCGTCCCGCAAAAAACAAGCCCTCATACACCTCCGTCGACAAAAAAATTAAAAAGTTATGGTTCTCACAACTTGGCGACAGAAAAAATACATTCTTTTTACAAAAGTAATTTTATTGTGCAAAAAGTTGTAAAACATGAAAAAGTGCTATAAATTTGGTATCGCCGGAATCGGACTGACCCGCAGAATAAAGTTAACATGTAATTTATAACGCATGGTGAACGCTGTATAAAAAAAAAACGAAAAAAGCTGTGCCAGAATTGCGTTTTTTTGTTTACCTGGCATCCCAAAAAATAGGATAAAAGGTGATCAAAAAGTCGCATGTACCCCAAAATGGTACCAATAATAACTACAGCTCGTCCCGCAACAAACCAGCCCTCATACCGCTACGTCTATGAAAAATAAAATTATAGTTATGGCTCCAATAAGTCAGGAAATAAAAAAATATGCAGTTGTGCCCAAGGGGAACATTTCTTCTGTTTGAAGAGGCGATTTTTCAAGGACCTAAAATTAGGGAACCAGGAAAGGGAGGGCCCAAACACATCCGCTGGAAGCGACGGTGCCCGTATTATACCAGGACAACACTTTCCCAGCAAAATTCCCCAAACTACAAAGGCGCGGAGTGTGGACCAAAAGGGGGATAAGAAATCACACCATTTATCAGTGCGACACCGGCCTGTGCGGAAAGGATTGCTTCACAGCGTAACACACATCTATGGATTATTTTATTGTTTTTTTTTTACCCCGTTATTATACCACCTGACTATGCCCCTTATATACTCCGCCCGGCTTACATATGCCCTACATTATAAACGGAAACACCAGTAAGACTCCAAACAAAACTACTACCAAGCAAAATCCACGCTCCAAAAGCCAAATGGCATTTCCTCCCATCTGAACCCTACAGCGTCCCCAAACAGCAGTTTCCTTCCACATATATGGCATCGTCATACCCGGGAGAACCCTTTTAGCAATTTTTGGGGTGTGTGTCTCCAGTGGCATAAGCTGGGCACGACATATTGTCCACATATCTGTGGAAAAAATCCCATTTTCACTCTGCAACATCGAGTTCACACTAATTTCTACAAAACACCTGCAGGGTTAACATGCTCACTACACCCGTAGGTAAATGCATTGAGGGGTGTAGTTTCCAAAATGGGGTCACTTCTGGGGGGGTTTCCACGGTTTTGGGCCCACAGGCGCCCAGAAACCAATCAAGAAACATCTGCACTCCAAATGGCGGTCCTTCCCTTCTGAGCCCTGCCGTGTGCCCAAACAGCAGTTTATGACCACATATGGGGTATTGCCGTACTCGGTAGAAATTGCTTTACAAATGTTGGGTTCTTTTTTTCCTTTATTTGTTGCGAAAATGAAAAAATTTGCGCTAAAGCTACGTCTTATTGAAGAAAAAGGATTGTTTTTATTTTCACTGCCCAATTCTAATAAATTCTATGAAACATCTGTGGGGTCAAAATGCTCACTACGCCCCTAGATGAATTCCTCAAGAGGTGTAGTTTCCTAAATGGTGTCACTTTTTGGGCGTTTTCATTGTTTTTTCCCCTCAGGGGCTTTGCAAATGTGACATGGCCGCCGCAAACCATTCCTGCTCAATGTGATCTCCAAAAGTCAAATAGCGCTCTTTCCCTTTTAAGCAAAGCCGTGTCTCCAAACAGCCGTTTATTACCACATGTGGGGCATTGTTTTACTCAGGAGAAATTGCTTTACAAATTTTGTGGTGCTTTTTCTCCTTCAGTGCTTGTGGAAATGAGTAAAAATAAGCTAAACCTACATTTTCTTTGAAAAAATGTTGATTTTAATTTTCAGGGCCTACTTCCAATAATTTCTGCAAAAAACCTGTGGGGTCAAAGAGCTCACTATACCCCTAGATAATTTCCTCAATGGGCGTAGTTTCCAAAATGGGGTCACCTGTGGGGGGTTTCCACTGTTTTGTCCCCTCAGGGGCTTTGTAAATGTGACATGGCCTCCACAAACCATTCCTGCTAAACTTGAGCTCCAAAAGCCAAATAGCGCTCTTTCCCTTCTCAGCCTCGCCGTGTCTCCAAACAACCGGTTATTACCACATGTGGGGTATTGTTTTACTCAGGAGAAATTGCTTTACAAATTTTACGGTGCTTTTTCTCCTTTAGTCTTTGTGAAAATGAGAAAAAAAAATCGCTAAACCTACATTTTCTTTGAAGAAATGTTGATTTTAATTTTCACGGCCTACTTCTAATAATTTCTGTAAAAAAGCTGTGCGGTCAAAATGCTCACTGTACCCCTAGATAATTTCCTTGAGGTGTGTAGTTTCCCAGATGGGGTCACTTTTGGGGGATTTTGACTGTTTTGGCACCGCAAGAGCCCTTCAAACCTGACATGGTGCCTAAAATTTATTCTAACAAAAATAAGGCCCCAAAATCCACCAGGTGCTCCTTTGCTTCTGAGGCCGGTGCTTCAGTCCAGTAGCACGCTACGGCCACATGTGGGATATTTCCTAAAACTGCAGAAACTGGGCAACAAATATTGAGTTGCATTTCTCTGGTAAAACCTTCTGTGTTATAAAAAAAATTGTACTAAAAATTTATTTCTGCAAAAAAATATGAAATTTGTAAAATTCACCTCTACATTGCTTTAATTCCTGTGACATGTGTAAAGGGTTAAGACATTTTCTAAATGCTGTTTTGAATACTTTGAGGGGTGAAGTTTTTAAAATGGGGTGACTTTTTGGGGGTTTCTAATATATAAGGCCCTCAAAGCCACTTCACAACTGAACTGGCCCCTGTAAAAATGGCCTTTTGAAATTTTCTTGAAAATGTGAGAAATTGCTGCTAAAGTTCTAAGCCTTGTGAGGTCATAGAAAAATAAAAGGATGTTCAAAAAACGATGCCAATCTAAAGTAGACATATGGGTGATGTTAATTAGCAACAATTTTGGGTGGTATAACTGCCTGTCTTACAAGCAGATACATTTAAATTGAGAAAAATGCTAATTTTTGCAATTTTTCGCTAAATTTTGGTGTTTTTCACAATTAAATACTGAACATATCGAGCAAATTTTGCCAGTAACATAAAGTCCAATGTGTCACGAGAAAACAATCTCAGAATCGCTTGGATAGGTGAAAGCATTCCGGAGTTATTACCACATAAAGTGACACATGTCAGATTTGAAAAATGAGGCTCGGTCAGGAAGGTCAAAAGTGGCTAAAGAGGGAAGGGGTTAATGACCAGGCCTGAAAAGGCCTTAATGAACCGAAACATTTTTCAGTTTTTGAAAAATTACGGTATTTGTTATATAATTTTTGTGCCGTGAATATATGAAAAACGATTTTGCGCATTTTTTTCACATTTCACACTAAATAACCTGATAAGATAATTCTTTAGGCTATTACCGTCATGATGGCTCTGTGAAGGTCTTTCAGCTCGGACCCTCGCAGCTTCCCAAATTGAAAGAACTGCAATGTTCTAGAGTGATAAAACCCTTTGACAACGTTGGTGATTTCCCTAACTGGAAATTTACAGAGAACAAATTTTCACATTACTGAACATGGTACCGCATGACGAGAATTGCAAGTCATGGTAACCTTTGTTTCCGTTCTTCGACATACAGGCACTCTAGAGAACCCCTTTAATTAGGGAAGCAGCAGGGTTACGTCCATCGCAGGTTACGACTGCTGACATGTCTGAAGATGTTTTTATGGTACTCCCTATTTAAGGTGGTTGCAAACCAAATGATGACTTTAAGCATGTCATAAAATTAAGGCTAAATTAAGCAGATGAAAAAAAAATCTACTGTGAAACTAGCCTGTAAATACACATCAAAATCTGCATATAACAATGCTAAATATTTGGCCGTGGATTTCACACTTTGAATTGCAATGATTGAAATTCGCTGCGTAATTCCACAACAGATAGGGCACGCTATGGATTTCAAAGTCTACTTCAGTCCACTGCAGATTTTAACCGTAGCATATGAATTGGGTGTTGTAAAATACCATTTTACATGTACAGTACTGTACTTTGTTGCTGATATTCAGTGCAGTCTTATACATATTTTGTTCTCTCTAATAGGGGCTGGTACTTAATGACATTCCTCAAATATACAGCTTGAACAAGAGATGGCTCTAATTTACAATATTACAGATTAACCAGTTAAG
Organism: Rhinoderma darwinii; assembly: GCF_050947455.1. Lineage (NCBI taxonomy): Eukaryota > Metazoa > Chordata > Amphibia > Anura > Rhinodermatidae > Rhinoderma > Rhinoderma darwinii. Next base: position 218,983,024 of record NC_134688.1, on the reverse strand, counting down.
GACCCAGTGCCGTAAATGTATGGTGCATGGTCCTGGATTTGAAACTTGCGCCATTGTATATGTACAGTGCAAGTTTAAAAGGAGAAGCAGTTCGGGTGCCTGTCTAGGACCCTGAAGAGAAGACCGAAGCATTTCTAACGGATTCTCTCTCTTTCTTTTCAGCTTACACAGTGCTCAATGAGCATTGGACCCGGCCATCACGTGATTGAAGGGTGCCGGTGCCGCCACGCCCCCCCCCCGGGCATACCATAGCTGCTAGGTCTTAGGGTATGTTCACATGGAGTTTTTTTGCAGGAAAATTCTGCCTCCAAATTCCATCTGGAATTTTGAGACAGATTTTAATCTGCCTGCACGGAGTTTGCCGCGTTTTTACAGGCAAAAATGCTTTCTCTACCTCCCATTGATGTCAGCACTGTGTGTGACCTGTATCACACAGGGGCAGCATTCCCCTATAACTGGGGCTACTATGAATGCTTCAGTGACAGTGTAAAAACACATATACACACTGTATATATATATTACATAAAAAGTACCGTGCAAAAGTTTCAGGCAGGTGTGGAAAAATGCTGCAAAGTAAGAATGCTATCTAAAATAGAAGTGTTAATATATTTTATCATTTGACAAAATACAAAGTGAATAAACAGAATGGAAATCTAAATCAAAATCAATATTTGGTGTGACCACCCTTTGCCTTCAAAACAGCATAAATTCTAGGTACACTTGCACACAATTTTGGAAGTAATACGAAGAGAAGTTGACTTAAACTTCTTGGAGAACTAACCGCAGATCTTCTGTGGATGTAGGCTTCGACAAATCCTTCTGTCTCTTCATGTAATCTCAGACAGACTTGAAGATGTTGAGATCAGGGCTCTGTGGTGGCCATATCAATACTTCCAGGTCTCCTTCTTTACGCTGAAGATAGTTCTTAATGACATTGGCTGTATGTTTGGGTTCGTTGTTCCTCTGCAGAATAAATTTCGAGCCAAATCGGACACCTCCCTGATGGTATTGGATGATGGATTAATATCTGCCTGTAATTCTTAGGACACCATTAATCCTGACAAAATCCCCAACTCCATTTTCTGAAATGCAACCCCAAACTTGCAAGGAACCTCTACCATGCTTCACAGTTTCCTGCAGACACTCATTGTACCGTTTTCCAGCCCTTTGGCGAACAAACTGCCTTAAGTTATAGCCTAATATTGACTCATCAGTCCAAATGCAGGTTTTCGTGCATACTTAAGTCACTTGGCCTCATTTCCACATCGAAGGTATGGCTGTTTGGCCGCAATTCTTCCATGAAGACCACTTCTGGCCAGACTTCTACAAACAGTAGATGGGTGTACCTGGTTCCCAATGGCTTCTGCCAGTTCCGCGCTGATGACACTGCTGAACATCTTTCGATTTCAAAGGGCAGTAAGTATGATCTGTTTTTGATCTTGTGCACTAAGTTTACTTGGCCAAACACTGCATCTACGGTCCTCAAAGTTGCCCATTTCTTTGTGCTTCTTCAGAAGAGCTTGAACAGCACATCTTAAAACCCCAGTCTGCTTTAAAATCTTGGCCTGGGAGAGACCTTGCTGATGCAGTGGACCAGTGACATAAAATGGTCTTCCACAACGTCACCTTTGTAGCAGAGTTTGGCTGTTCCTCACCCAGTGTTAAGCCTCCTACACAGCGGTTTCTGTTAGAGTTAATGACTGTGTTTCAACCTACATGTGACAACGATCATTATTTTCATTTGTTTGGTATAATTGGTTAATAATACACCTGACTATAATCCTACAAAATCCATGACTTTGTGCAAGTGTACCTAGAAGAATTGATGCTGTCTTGAAAGCAAAGGGTAGTCACACTAAATATTGATATGATTTAGACTTATCTTAAAACCTGAGACTATACATACAGTATAATAATCAAAACAATCAAACAATTTTAATACTATTTTTAGTTTGAATTTGAAAACTTAATATATTTTTTAAATCTTTATTTTTATTTTTTTGTTTTTACTTTTTGTACAATTTAGCCCTAATAAAATGAAGAAAGAATACATTTTTTTCTCAATGAAAGTTTGCATTCTCTGAACCGAGCACTGTTTTTGTGTATACATTTGAATCCAATGCTTTTCTGGTTGTGGCTGTTGTAGATTTAAAGTTTCATATATAGCACTTGTATATTACATTTGGTCATGTTGATTTTTGGCGGTTTAAAACGTAAAAATCCCCCCCAAAAAAAAAACATAATTACAAGAAAAAAAAAACAAAACCAAAAGAAAGCCCTATGTGTCATGGAAAAAAAATAATAATTTTAGCAGCCCAACAAAAAAAATAAAATTAGGGCCATTAAACCACCATGAGTGCAACGACTTAAAATACAAAACTTTAATCAAATACCAAAAATAAACACTCCCTGATGACACACAAATTTGTGAAGTGTTCCATATTTAATAAAAGTTACAACACAAAAATAAAAATAGAATACATTAACAGGGGTAATAAACCCCTAAAAACTTTGGTTGAGCCTATACGGCCTTAAAAATGCAATGCATTTTTGTGTTTCATACCATTTGGTTTCCCAGAAATATTTATATGCTTGATAGTATGCCTGAACAGTTAATAAATAAAAATTTGTAGAACCCTAAAGATCCTCATTTCTTTATATTACAAGATAACGGTGTATTTAAAGCAGTTCTTTCATGTACGACTATAATGTGGTCTTGAAATCACTATAGAATTATAAATCATGTTGTAAGGATTGCCTTTTGTACCCACAGCTCTAGATCCTACTGCATCTGCCAAAAGGAAAGCTCTAATTTTCCTACTCCCATATTGATCTTTGGGGTGGATTTAATATCTACACCTATAAGTGCACACAAGAGACTGTCTAGGCAAGGCAGATGGTAAATGCTGAAGCAGATATGTGGCGATCAGTACTGAAGTCACAGCTAGCCTTATCAGATGCTCCACTAAAGTCAGCTCATTGGATGTGTGTTCATATCAGCTACATAGTATAGACGTTGTAATATCATGACTCATAACCATAGATCATTTTACTCATTCTGTGCAGCAGTTTTATATCTAAACTAATGTGCATGAACATGCTATGCAAAAACTGAAAACAAACAATACCTACATCTACTAAAACCATACATTGCAGTGCTTCTACAGTATAGATTATTCAGATTTCTCATACTTGATCATATCCTGAAATAGTGACTATAGTGACCATACTGAGCATCTGCTTTTGCTTTGCTACACATTTTATTTTCTTTAATCTGTTTGATTTCTTCTCATTCCAGAGAAATAAAGTGGGGTTTGCTTTAAGCAGTAACCCCCCCCCCCCGCCCCCCTCTCCTGCAACATCAGGCAATTTATCACATTTGATATATGGTATGAAATCTAATGTAATTATGCATTGCAAAAAGGAAAATTTTTTAGACTTCGTTCACATGAATTTACATGTACCCCTGCGATTGAATGCAACCCCGCAACGACATTGTGGGTTGCATTTAATCGCGAGGGTACATGCAATTTCATGTGAACGTAGTCTAAAACTTTTTACTTTCTGCAATGTAAATTTGCATTAGTGTGTTAATCACACACATTTTGCTTTGGATTATATAGTCCAGTGGATGGATTATACGGAAATATCACAGAGCATAAATGGCAACCATAAAGTTTGCAAGGGAACAGGTCAATAGCAGAACCTTATACTAGCTGACTTGACAAACATTCTCTTAAAGTGTAGCTAAATGTTCGACAGACTTCTGACAGTTCATAGTGACATGTCAGAAGTTTTTATTGGTGGGGGTCCGAGCATGGAGAACGAAGAAGCTGACGCGTTCATGTGAGCGCTCAGCTGCTTCGTTTCTGTTCGGCTTTTTCCGGAAATAAATGTATCGTGTACGGGCTCATAGGCTTTCTATTGAGTCCGTACACCGATACATTTATTTCCGGAAAAAGCCGAACAGACACGAAGCAGCTGAGTGCTCACACGAACGCTTCAGCTGCTTCGTTCTAGCGATTGGTGGGGGTCTCAGTGCTCGGACCCCCACCAATACAAACTTCTGACATGTCACTATGACATGTCAGAAGTTTGTCGAACGTTTAGCTACACTTTAAGTATGGATGATGTGAAAGTGAAATAACCCGGTAGTCTAGGGAACCATACGTCCCAAGCCCATAAAGTAACAACAACTTGAGTAACAATGAGCTGACCCCATCGGCGAACGCTGGGAGAGGCCGTGCTCCAACGCGCGTTTCACAGTAGCTTAGTCAGAAGGCGTGTTTAGGGAGCATGGATAGTGAGAATGACACCTGGGTAGGTGAAAAAACCTCAATAAACAACCCTTACAATGGCGCTGGTCCCTTGGAATGTAATCCACTATTGGTTGTTAGTGTCGCATAAACAGGAAGCAGACACTGTATAGGTCAATAAGACCTACACAGTGTCTGCTTCCTCTTTATGCGACACTAACAACCAATAGTGGATTACATTCCAAGGGACCAGCGCTGCTTTAAGGGTTGTTTTTTTAGTTTTAACCTCCCCAGGTGTCATTCTCACAATCCTACTATCCTACGTAGAACCGGTCCAATCATTTTGTTTCCGGTACAACCCGTGGCTTGCAGTTCCCTGACGCCTAACTACAAACTCAAAGTCTACATCTTCAGGGGTGTCGTGCTCCTAGCACGACATCACTAGGTGAGCATATTTATCACCACATCATCTATTTTACTCTTTATGTAGGTAATGCCCTATGGTTGTGCTAGTTTGTATTCCCTTTTTCTTCTAGTTGTAACTTTAGGGAGCACAGGATGTGAAACAAATGGAGAATACTAACAAATCGGAAAGGTGGATTAAACCATGTGACTGCATTCGTTTGCGTGCATTTTAACATCTCTGGCACAGATTCTGTCATGAATCTCAGACAAAATAGGGCAGTATTCAGTGCTATTTTGTCTGGCACGAAGACAGAACCCATTACGGAAACCTGACAGAACCCATTAATGTCAATTAAATACGTCCAATGACTTTGACGTCTGTAATGCGAATATAGCCTTAGGGCCTGTTCACATCTGCGTTCAGGGTTGGCATTGTTCTGCTCCGTCAGAAGAGCAGAATGAAAATACTGGAAGCGTCGGTTCCATTGGACAACGGAGACAAACGGCGCACGACGAAACCCTTTGACTTTAATGGGTTCCATAGGGTCTCAGTCATGGTGTCCGTGGTATTACCGGAAACACCGCAGCATGCTGCGTTATTGTTTTCAGTTTTTTCGGCCAGATCTCTGACAGAGGCTTTAACGCAGATGTGAACAAGCGGTTATTTGTGAAAATTAGGCATTTTAGTCACATGAGTGATCAGACAATTTTAGTTCCATAAATATAGTCTTCTTTTTACATGTTTTGCTGTGCAAACACCTGCTTGTCAGGCTGAGCTGCCAAACTCTTATATCTAGGTCGATTTAAGAAGCTAGGCTCTTGCCTCTGTTTTCCCTATATTATATATCAGTTTAGGTGAATGTACACAAAGCATGGATTTACAAAGTAATGTGTTAATGACTTTCTTATAATGCCTAGACCAGGGGTCAGCAACCTGTGGCACCAGTGCCACAGCCAGCACGTGGGGCATGATTTGCTGGCACAATTCCCTCTTCCTGTGTCCAGCGGTGTGCTTGGCAGTGCTGAACAGAGGCAATAAGAGAGCGGAGCTTAATTGTGTTTGTTGCTGCTAAATACTTGACAAGCACACAACGCAGCACTGCTCTCTCTCCTGGTGTTCAGCATCGCCAAGCGCAAAATGAAGCGCTGCTCTTTCCTGGTGATAAGCGCCGCAAGTACAGTGTTCAGTAACCGCTGTGTAAAAGAAAAAAGTTTAGCAAAAGATGGCAGCACTCTCTTCTATGTGCACCCCCCAAACTTGTGTTCAGTATCTGTGGTCTCTCTTATGTGCACCCCCCCCTCAAGCTGGTGTTCAGTAGTCACGGTCTCCCCTGTGTGCAACCCCCCCCCCCCCCCGCCAGCTAGTGTTCAGTAGCTGCGCCTTCTCCTGGTTACAGAACCCAAGCTGGTTTTTAGTAGCCACAGTCTCCCCTATGTGCAGCTCCCCCCAGCTGGTGTTTAGTAGCCTCATATGCACTATAGATGGATCATCTTTGCAAAGAAAGTCAGGGACAAGGGTCACACTGAAATGTAAGTTTAATTAACTGAGAAATTAGTTTATGACACACACGTGGTAACGGTTTCTTATATGACTTTCATGTTTGCATGTCACACGGAGTACTTCATTTTCGATATTTTTTTTATTGGCACGCCATACAAAAAAAAAAAAAAAGCTTGCATATCCCTGGCCTAGACAAAGAAGGCACTGTAGATGGATTTACTACTTCCATGGGTCCACTAACATACAAGTCGTCTGCCTAAAAAACGCAAGACAAAAGAAAACAAGAAAAACGCCAACAAGAAAAACGCCACCAAAAAAAAATGCACTGTTTGTAGTGACTTTAATATTTACCTATTGAGTTCCATCTAACATTTTTTGTGGAAAAATGGCACAAAAAAAAAAAACGTGACAAGAGGGGCGACCCCGCAAAACTGTCTCTACACAAATCCTTCCCAATAGGCTAGCTCCTCTAGTCTATAAATTTGGTCACATTTTTTTATCTAGTTTGATATGTTAGGAGTGCCTATTGATTTCCAAGGGGAGGAGATGGGGTCTGTTTTTGTAAATGTTTCTTTTAAATTTGATGGTAAGAGTCCAAAAGTACTATTGATGACATACGTGTCAAATTGGAGTTGGTGAGACTATTCAAGATTTGAAAGATTTCTGCCCAGAATGACATACTGAGGTGTGCTGAAGGGTACACCCGCCACCTAGAGTGTCTGCAGGTCGCAGATCAAGAAATTATGAGAATTGTCGGATGTATCCCGTTGATACCATTCTGTGAATGGGGAAGCCAAAATAGATTATCCAATACTCTGAACTTCTGGTGTGCCGCAGTCCGAGCTCAAGGGGTAGGCCGAGGTCCTGTGGTGTATCGTGACCCTGGTAATGTATTCGAGAGGAGCCTCCTGAATACAGTTGGGATCGGAAAACATTCCGACCCCAGCGGCTTGACCCTTTGATCGCCGCAGTCCGTGACCATGGCATGATCAAAGGGAAATCCCCTCTTCGATTGAGTCACTGGAAAGACAGGGGAATCCCTCTGCAGTCAGCCCTGGGGACCTAGAAAGAACCCCAGGGCTGTCTGTTTAGTTTGCCTGCTGTTACAGCACACTACGTGTTGCCCCAACAGAAGCCAGTGTCATAGTCACACAGTGTAATGCATTAGAATACAGGAGTATGCTAATACATTATAAGTAAAACATAAAGCTGTAAATAAAATTATCGATTAATGGGTCCGCCACCACAATGAACCCGCACCCAATAGTGCCTCCCCACACAGTATAATGCCTCCATAGTGCCTAATAAAATAAACACACTCACCTAACCCCGTTCCCACGAAAAAATTGGAGGAGATCCCTCGGCAGGTCTCCACTGGTCTGTTCTGTGTGTGTGGTTCGGCGCAGACAGGCACAATGACGTCTTTGCAACACGCCTGTCTGCGCCAGGCCGCTCACGGCTTGCGTTACATAGTGAATAGTGGAGCAGGGAGCGGACTGCTGCTCCATCATTGGATTTAACAATCTCTGTGTCCCGAGGATGCAGATACAGTTAAAACCAGGACATAAGCGAACTGAAAACAAAACAACGAAATGCACAAGATAACGTTAGCTATTTAAGTTTTATTTTGAGAATTGCTCAGCCCTACCTCTTACAGAGGACTGCACCGTCTTTGGTACCTCATTCAATACAGATGCATCAGAGAGAGATAAACCTAGAACTATGCCAAGTGTCCTTACTTATCAGGAACAAGGCACCTTCATAGAAATAGTTTACTTACATGTATTATTAAAGTACTTTTAGGACCGAATAAAGTTTTTAAATTTATTTGTCAGAGAGGATTTGCTTAAATAATAAAAAAAGACACCTTTTTGAATAAATCGGCACAGACATCATTAGAGATTGGCATAAAATATACTTTTAAGAGCCTCACACACGAGAGTGTTCAGTCCGTGGTATACGGTCCATACGTCGGCCGCAATTCCCGGTCCGAACACATAGTTATCTATGACGCTAGGTGTCACTGCCTCTCCGCGGAACTACTGTCCCGTTGTAAAGGATCTGCCAGGCACAGCGGGGTTAACTCCCAGAACTAATCAGTCAGCACCTGAGAATACATCCCTGAGACTGACTCCTGCTTCCACCATTCAGGCTGGCAGGCTTAGGAGTGGGAGAGCCTATCGTAACCTGGCCAGACTCAGCTAGCTCCCGCCCTCGGTCTATTTAAGCCTGCACTTCCTGTCCCTCGGTGCTTGTTATTGCTTGTGTTTCCCTCCTTGTGGTTTCCTGGCCCAGCTACAGCTCCTGCTATTTTTGATCCTGCTCCATACAGACCCTGGCTTACCGACTACTCTTCTGCTTTTCGTTTTGTACCTCGCACACTCCTGGCTTGACTCGGCTCGCTCACCACTCTGGTTGCTCACGGTGCTGCCGTGGGCAACGGCCCCTTTTCCTTGCTTGTGTTCCTTGTATGTTTGTCGTGCACTTACTGAGCGCAGGGACCGCCGCCCAGTTGTACCCCGTCGCCTAGGGCGGGTCGTTGCAAGTAGGCAGGGACAGAGTGGCGGGTAGATTAGGGCTCACTTGTCCGTCTCCCTACCCCCTGCCATTACATAATAACAAGCCCATACCTAGTCTACCCCTGGTCCCTGACACCACTATGGATCCCCGTGAGACCCTGGCTCAGCAAATGCAGGGTCTCTCCCTACAGGTCCAGGCCCTGGCTCAGAGGGTCAACCAGCCTGATGCTACCCTGGTAGTTCCCCTCACCGCACCTCTTGAACCCCACCTCAAGTTGCCCGACCGGTTCTCAGGGGACCGGAGGGCTTTTCTCTCCTTTCGGGAGAGTTGTAGGCTTTACTTTCGTTTAAAGCCTCATTCCTCAGGTTCTGAGAGCCAGCGGGTGGGTATAATTATGTCCCGGCTCCAGGAAGGGCCCCAAGAGTGGGCCTTCTCCTTGGCTCCTGAACTTTCCTCCGTTGATTGTTTCTTTTCTGCTCTCGGACTTATTTATGACGAGACTGACAGGACTGCCTTTGCCGAGAGTCAGCTGGTGACCTTAAGTCAGGGTAAGAGACCTGTTGAGGAGTATTGCTCTGACTTTCGGAAGTGGTGCGTAGCTTCTCGGTGGAATGACCCTGCCTTAAGGTGCCAGTTTAGGTTGGGTCTGTCGAATGCCCTGAAAGACCTGCTAGTTAGCTATCCCTCTTCTGACTCCCTAGACCAGGTTATGGCTTTAGCGATACGACTTGACCGACGTCTCAGGGAACGACAACGTGAACGTTTATGTGTTTTCTCCTCCGACTCCCCCATGATGCCTCCCGAAGCTCCGTTCCTCCCCGAAAGATTCAGAGATACCTATGCAACTCGGGGCCTCCGTGTCCCCCCAACAACGTAGAGAATTCCGCAGGAAGAATGGTCTCTGCTTCTACTGTGGGGACGACAAGCATCAAGTGAACAACTGTCCTAAGCGTAAGGTTGCAGCCAGAGAACTTCCGCGTCTAAGTGATCATCGGGGAGGTCACTTGGGCGCACAGGTATTTCCAGTAAATATGAAACGTACTAAGATCTTGCTTCCCTTTCAGGTCTCTTTTGGTGGTAGGTCTGCTACCGGCAGTGCCTTCGTGGATTTAGGGTCCTCTACTAATATCATGTCTGTGGAATTTGCTATGTCCCTTGCTATGCCTCTTATTGATTTGCCTAAACCTGTCCCGGTAGTGGGTATCGACGCCACTCCTCTTGCTAATGGTTATTTTACACAGCATACCCCTGTTTTTGAACTCCTTGTTGGCTCCATGCATTTGGAGCAATGCTCTGTACCGTTGATGCAGGGATTATCGTACGATTTGGTTCTAGGTCTTCCCTGGTTGCAGTTGCATAATCCTACGTTTGACTGGAATACTGGGGAGCTAACCAAATGGGGTAATGAATGTTGTACGTCATGTTTTTCTGTTAATTCTATTTCTCCCCCTAAGGAGGCGAATACGCTACCCGAGTTTGTTCAGGACTTCGCTGATGTTTTCTCTAGAGAGGCCTCCGAAGTGTTACCTCCTCATAGAGAATACGATTGCGCTATCGAATTGGTACCAGGAGCTAAGCTTCCTAAGGGTAGGATATTTAATCTTTCTTGTCCCGAACGTGAAGCTATGAGAGTGTATATCCAGGAATCCCTGGCCAAGGGTTACATTCGTCCCTCTTCTTCTCCGGTAGGTGCTGGCTTCTTCTTCGTGGGGAAGAAGGATGGTGGTCTTAGGCCATGCATTGACTACCGTGGCCTGAATAAGGTCACGGTAAGGAACCAGTATCCCCTTCCTTTGATTCCTGATCTCTTTAATCAGGTTCAGGGGGCCCAATGGTTTTCTAAATTGGATCTACGGGGGGCGTATAACCTTATTCGCATCAAAGAGGGGGATGAGTGGAAGACTGCGTTTAACACGCCCGAAGGCCATTTAGAATACCTCGTCATGCCCTTTGGGTTGTGTAATGCCCCTGCGGTCTTCCAGAATTTCATAAATGAGATTTTGAGAAATTACCTGGGGATTTTTCTGGTAGTGTACCTTGATGACATACTGGTGTTTTCCAAGGACTGGTCCTCCCACGTGGAGCATGTCAGGAAGGTGCTCCAGGTCCTTCGGGAAAATAAACTGTTTGCCAAAACCGAAAAATGTGTGTTTGGGGTACAGGAGATTTATTGCTAACTTCTCGGTCATCGCTAAGCCCCTTACGGACCTCACTCGCAAAGGTGCTGATCTCCTCCACTGGCCTCCTGAGGCTGTCCAGGCTTTTGAGGTCCTTAAGAAGTGCTTTGTCTCGGCCCCGGTGCTGGTTCAGCCCAACCAAATGGAGCCATTTATCGTGGAAGTTGACGCATCTGAGGTGGGAGTGGGGGCTGTCTTGTCCAAGGGTACCAGCTCCCTCACCCATCTCCGCCCCTGTGCCTACTTCTCCAGGAAGTTTTCGCCAACTGAAAGTAACTATGATATTGGCAACCGCGAACTCTTAGCCATTAAATGGGCATTTGAAGAGTGGCGCCACTTCCTGGAGGGGGCTAGGCACCAGGTAACGGTCCTTACCGACCACAAGAATCTGGTTTTCCTAGAATCTGCCCGGAGGCTAAACCCGAGACAAGCTCGATGGGCGTTATTTTTTACCAGATTCAATTTTTTGGTTACCTATAGGGCTGGGTCTAAAAATATTAAGGCTGATGCACTGTCGCGTAGCTTCATGGCCAGCCCTCCTTCGGAGGAAGATCCTGCTTGTATTTTGCCTCCAGGTATAATCATTTCCTCGATCGATTCTGATTTAGTCTCTGAAATTGCTGCTGATCAAGGTGCAGCTCCCGGGAACCTTCCTGAGAACAAGCTGTTTGTTCCCCTGCAATTCCGGCTAAGGGTACTTAGGGAAAATCATGACTCCGCACTATCTGGCCATCCAGGCATCCTGGGTACCAAACACCTCATTACCAGAAATTATTGGTGGCCTGGGTTGCCTAAAGACGTTAAGGCCTACGTCGCCGCTTGTGAGGTTTGTGCTAGGTCCAAGACTCCCAGGTCCCGACCAGCGGGCTTACTGCGTTCGTTGCCCATTCCCCAGAGACCTTGGACACATATCTCCATGGATTTTATCACCGATTTGCCTCCATCCCAAGGCAAGTCGGTGGTGTGGGTGGTGGTGGACCGCTTCAGTAAGATGTGCCACTTTGTGCCCCTCAAGAAACTACCCAACGCCAAAACGTTGGCTACCTTGTTTGTCAAACACATCCTGCGTCTCCATGGGGTCCCTGTCAATATTGTTTCGGACAGAGGGGTACAATTTGTTTCATTGTTTTGGAGAGCCTTCTGTATGAAGTTGGGGATTGATCTGTCCTTCTCCTCTGCCTTCCATCCTGAAACCAATGGCCAAACGGAGAGGACTAATCAGTCTCTAGAACAATACTTAAGGTGTTTTGTCTCTGACTGTCAATTTGATTGGGTCTCTTACATTCCCCTCGCCGAATTTTCCCTTAATAACCGGGTCAGTAACTAGTCAGGGGTCTCTCCTTTTTTTTGTAATTTTGGGTTTAATCCACGGTTCTCCTCCGTTTCACCTGGTAGTTCCAACAATCCTGAGGTAGAGGTCATTCATCGGGAACTGTGCACAGTCTGGGCCCAGGTTCAGAAAAACCTAGAGGTGTCCCAGAGCGTACAAAAAACTCAGGCTGATAAAAAACGTTCTGCTAACCCCCTGTTTATGGTCGGGGATCTGGTGTGGTTGTCGTCTAGGAACTTGCGTCTCAAGGTTCCGTCCAAGAAGTTTGCTCCCCGGTTTATTGGGCCCACGACGTGTTTCATGCCTCCCTCCTCAAACGCTGCTCCCCGTCCTTGGCTCCCTCGAGGAGACCTCCTGTTCCCATCCTCACCCCGGAGGGGGTGGAATTCGAGGTGGCCAGGATTGTGGACAGCAAGATGGTCCAAGGCTCCCTCCAGTACCTGGTCCATTGGAGAGGATACGGGCCCGAGGAGAGGACTTGGGTACCCGCCCGGGATGTTCACGCTGGGGTATTGGTCAGGAGGTTCCACCTGCGTTTCCCCAGTAAGCCAGGTCCACTTAGAAAGGGTCCGGTGGCCCCTCATAAAAGGGGGGGTACTGTAAAGGATCTGCCAGGCACAGCGGGGTTAACTCCCAGAACTAATCAGTCAGCACCTGAGAATACATCCCTGAGACTGACTCCTGCTTCCACCATTCAGGCTGGCAGGCTTAGGAGTGGGAGAGCCTATCGTAACCTGGCCAGACTCAGCTAGCTCCCGCCCTCGGTCTATTTAAGCCTGCACTTCCTGTCCCTCGGTGCTTGTTATTGCTTGTGTTTCCCTCCTTGTGGTTTCCTGGCCCAGCTACAGCTCCTGCTATTTTTGATCCTGCTCCATACAGACCCTGGCTTACCGACTACTCTTCTGCTTTTCGTTTTGTACCTCGCACACTCCTGGCTTGACTCGGCTCGTTCACCACTCTGGTTGCTCACGGTGTTGCCGTGGGCAACGGCCCCTTTTCCTTGCTTGTGTTCCTTGTATGTTTGTCGTGCACTTACTGAGCGCAGGGACCGCCGCCCAGTTGTACCCCGTCGCCTAGGGCGGGTCGTTGCAAGTAGGCAGGGACAGAGTGGCGAGTAGATTAGGGCTCACTTGTCCGTCTCCCTACCCCCTGCCATTACACCCGTACTGAGAACATGATTACAGTACGGGACAGTTGTCCCGCAGCAAGGCAGTGACACCTAGCGTCCTAGATAACTATGATGCTAAGAGCCCGCCTCATTGCAATGTGTTCGGCCCTGGAATTGTGGCCGACGTACGGACCGTATACCACGGACTAAACACGCTCGTGTGTGGGAGGCCTTAAATTCAAGTGATTAGATATTTAAAATAATGTCTCAATCCACCAAAAACCCAAAGCATACTGTGTCGACATATTCGTATTACACTTGTTTATTTTGCGAATTTGTTTATTTCTATATATATCCTCTATTATATACACTGTTTCTGTACGGGTTTTATTCATGTAATTTTTATTGCATTTTATATATTTCAGTGAGTCTAATCACTATTTTATTACCCATTTTTACATAAAGTTTTTTGATGTTTGAATATATCATCTTGTCACGGTTATAATCATTACCTTTGCATCTATTATTTAAAATTTCGTTGTCACATTTCACTCAATTACTCTGCATCCCCCTTTTTTCACGCGACATTTCATTACCATTTAGCAATTTATTATTTTTTCACTTATTCTTCACTCCCCTCCTTCCCTCAACATTAGTGTATGCATCCGTTTTTTCTTCTCTCTTTTTACACTTTGTCATCGGTCCCATAAACTGATAAATTTTGTATTTTTTACACCGGACCTTCTTAAATTTCCATTATCCCCATTTATTTCTCAAGCACTCACCACTATCTGTTTATTATCACACGTAATAACATCATCCATTCCTTATTTAATATTCCCCCTTTCTATATTTCCACTATGTAACATTTATTTTTCGTTTTTACCGTGCAACTTGCCCTTTTTCTCTATATTATTACGGCACATCAATGTCTGTCCTTTTTTCTTATCATTTCCATCACATACTAACTTATTTATGCCAAACTGTGCAGATATACCTCTTCTCTTACTAAATCATTTACCAGATATTTCTTCTCTTTTTATCTTCTAATGGCACAAGTATGATGGAGGGTGCGCTGATGAAGTTTTATAAACAAACAAACTATCTGGGGGGGGGGGGGAGTGGCTCTGGCTCCTTCCGTCCGCTGTCTCTAATTGGAGTAGGCTGTGGGGGGGCGCGGTCAGTCCTCGCCGCCCCACATCCTCTCTGATGATGCGGCACAGGAAGTGGGGCAGCGCCATCTTTGTACCCCGCATCAGACGCCGTCTTCCTCCATCCGGCCACACCTACCTCTTTCCTCTTCACTCAGAACACCTGAGATACGCATTACATGAGTGGGCACCAATAGTTAGACCCCAACCCCGGACGAAGGCAGGTGCCGAAACGCGCGTCGGGTGCAGACTTCTCATCCACATTTACAATGTCCACTGGTATGTCCAAACAAATCTCTGTCTCTTTGTAGCAGCCTGCATTGAACCTTGTCATTCTTTAACTGCATTTGTAACTGGCTCTTTATATCTCACACTTTCTGTAAATTGGTTGCGGTGTATATCATGTTCCTACTTACCTAGGAACCGCCACCATTTTACTAGATACAGCCATATATCCATTATAGTTCAGTTTGACCTCTTTTCAATACTCTGGCTTGACTCCATTTATCTTTTTGCTGCTGCATTATTACGCTCACCTAGAACACGCTGAGAAAACAATCATACCTGGTTCATGATTGATTTGACGTCTTTTTTATTGTGTGACTTATCCTCCTTTTCATTTTTAACTTGTTCAATGTCTTTATTTAATAAAATTTGTATAATCTTTGTATTTTTATGTGCCTTAGTCGATCATTCTTTCTTGGTAGTTTCTCATGTTAATCATTGATCGATGCACCAAGTAAATCTTGGTCAATACCCAGGATACAATATTGTGCCGTTTACACAGCTAGTAATGGTGTTCTACAGTTCAATGGTGACCTTTTAAGCACTACTTATATTGTATTCCTTTTCGTTGGTATTTTTTTGGTTTATACCCAAAGCATACTGGTCTGACCAATATGAATCACAATGCCTCCTCCTTTTATCTACTGGGAGGATAGAGGACTAAGATGTTCTGACTAACAGTATTAGCATTTGTTAAAAAAGAATCTATGTTCGTATACAAGGTTAATGACATTTCAGATTTCTCCACTATAATGTGTTTGAGCGAAAGAAAATAGAAAGAACAATGCATAGCCTTGATTGTAGAAGTAACATCAATTGCAAACGGTACATTTCTGTATTTTTGGTGCCATAACCTTGCTCATCCTCATGGATTCTAAATCAATCTGCAAAGCTCTGACTCACATGCCTTTAACAGCAGGAAAAAAAAATCTCACTCCCACACAAAGTTCTAGAAAACTAATCCAGCGCGAACTATCTTTTAAAGTGAAATTTAAGACGTTTTTATTAATTATTACTATGCCACCTACTTGATGTCTTTTGGGAGCCACTTCATAGTTATAGTGTCAACAGCAGCTAGAAAATATCTGCATGTGTATATAGGATATATTCAAAATATTTAAAAGGTACACTTAGTAAAAAGCAATTTAGGCCTAAGCTAATGGCTATTTAGTAGCTTAACCTCACGGTTTAAAACCGATTTTGGCAATAGTAAAGGTTACATTGGCAACTGTACAATCTTGATCACAATTAATGAGAAGTTCTATGTCCAAATCGATAAATCGATAGCTTTGTGGTAGAAGAGGACAACGCGGTGACAATTTTTTGGCTGATTCTTTATAATGGAAAATCGCTATTAATAAAGTAGTATAACTAATTAACATTTTTTCTGGGATACAGAATAGCTATGAATTATATTAGAGGTTTCATTATAAATATCATTAACCCCTTCCCGACCACCCCACGTAGATTAACGGGCTGCAGAGCTGGTCCTTGTGTCTGCAGCCCGTTAATCTACGTGTGCTCCTAACAGAGCACACAGGCGCTCTCCGCAGCCCGGGATCTCCCAGTACGGGCTGCTACTAGCAGCCCTAGTACTGGGGGGAAACATCGGGTCGGATCACAGCGGTGATCCAAACCGATTAACCCCTTAAATGCGGCAGTCAATTACGACCGCCGCATTTAAGTTGTTATAGCAACATCGACACCACGCTACGCGATTGAGGGGGCCGATTGTTGCGGGGGGCGATTGCTATGGCAACCGGAAGCCTAAGAAAGGCTTCCGGTCTGCCATCTATGGAAAGCGATTAGATCCTGCCAGAGGCAGGACCCAATATGCCTCCTGTCAGTGTGCAACTGACATGTATTGCAGGGTATTATACCTAAGTATTGCAGGGTATTATAACAACTATCCAACAATTG
The DNA here is from genome assembly GCF_050947455.1 of Rhinoderma darwinii. NCBI lineage: Eukaryota > Metazoa > Chordata > Amphibia > Anura > Rhinodermatidae > Rhinoderma > Rhinoderma darwinii. The sequence continues at coordinate 218,966,371 of NC_134688.1, read as the reverse complement.
GATCTTCAAGTCCCTAGTGGGACTAAAAAAAAAAATTACAAAAGTAAAATGGCAAAATAATAAAAATTAAAAAAAAAACAAACAAATAAAAACGCCCTTATGAACTCCTTTATTATTAGAAAAAAATTTAAAAATAGAAATAAACTATGCATAATTGGTATCGCCGCGTCCGTAACGGCCTGAGCTATAAAAATATCGTGCACGGTGACCGCCATCAAAAATTATACCGGAATCGCTATTTTTAGTCACTTCAGCTCCCAAAAAATTACATAAATAGGGATCAAAAAGTTGCATGTACCCAAAAATTGTACCAATAAAAACTACAGTTTGTTCCGCAAAAAACAAGCCCTCACAAAGCTTTCCTGATAGAAAAATAAAAAAGTTGTGGCTCTTAGAATATGGTGACACAAAAATTTAATAATTTTTTTAAAAGCGTGCCTTTATCGTGCAAACACCGTAAAACATAAAAACCTACATAGGGTATCTCCATAATCGCATCGACCCGCAGAATGATGGCCTAATTACACTAAATTCAGCAAAAAACCTATGGGATCGAAATGCTCACTATACCCCTAGACAAATTCTTTTTAGGGCTGTAGTTCCCAAATGGGGTCACTTCTGGGGGGTGTCCACTGTTTTGTTCCCTCAGGGGCTTTGCAGATGCGACATGGCACCCAAAAACCAATTGAGTAAACTTGAGCTCCAAAAGCCAAATAGTGCTCCTTCCCTTCTGAGCCCCGCCGTGTGTCCAAACAGCCGTTTATGACCACATGTGGGGTATTGCCGTAGTCAGGAGAAATTGCTTTACAAATTTTGGGGCGCTTTTTCTTCTTTATTCCTTGTAAAAATGTCTATGTTTTATTGGAAAAAACTTAGATTTTCATTTTTATGGATTAATTCCACTAAATTCAGCAAAAAAAACTGTGGGATTAAAATGCTCACTATACCCCTTGATTAATTCCTTGACGGGTGTAGTTTGCCAAATGGTGTCTTTTTTGGGTGGGTTTCCACTGGTTTGGCACTACAAGACCTCTTCAAACCGGACATGGTGCCTAAAATATATTCTAATAAACAGGAGACCCCAAAATCCACTAGGTGCGCCTTTGCTTCTGAGGCCTGTGCTTAAGTCCATTAGCGCACTAGGGCCATATGTGGGATATTTTTAGAAACTGCAGAATCTGGGCAATAAATATTGAGTTGCGTTTCTCTGGTAAAAACTTTTGTGTTACAGAAAAAAAATGGATCAAAATGGATTTTCTTACAAAAAAAAAGAAATTTGTAAATTCCCCATCTACTTTGCTTTAATTCCTGTGAAACACCTAAAGGGTTAAAAAACTTTCTAAATGCTGTATTGAATACTTTGAGGGGTGCAGTTTTTAAAATTGGGTGACTTATGGGGGTTTCTAATATATAAGGCCCTCAATGCCACTTCAGAACTGAACTGGTACCTATAAAAATAGGTTTTGGAAATTTTCTTGAAAATGTGAGGAATTGCTGCTAAAGTTCGAAGCCTTGTAATATCCTAGAAAAATAAAAAGGATGTTCAAAAAAACGATGCCAACGTAAAGTAGACATATTGGAAATGTTAATTAGTAACGGTTGTGTGTGGTATTACTATCTGTCTTACAAGCAGATACATTTAAATTTAGAAAAATGCTAATTTTTGCAAATTTTCTCTAAAGTTTGGTGATTTTCACAAACAAATACTGAATTTACTAATCAAACTTTTCCACTAACATACAGTACAATATGTCATGAGAAAACATCTCGGAATCGCTTGGATAGGTAAAAGCATTCCCAAGTTATTACCATATAAAGTGACACGTCAGATTTGAAAAATTGTCTGCGTCCACATGGCCAAAACAGGCTCAGTCCTAAAGGGGTTAAAGTTTATCTCTAAAAAAAAACATGCCTACTGTTACAGCCAACACAATGATAAACAATGGAAAAATAAAAACAATGAAGAATTGAAAATTAAATTTTAACTTACAAAAGACACAAATGCAGCTAGAAGAAGGATGCGAACTAAAAGATCTTCAAACTGTTCCACCACTAGTTCCCAAAGTGATTTTCCTGGAAAGCAATACATTGTTGATCACTCTATATTCATCAAGTTCATGATATAAACATAAAATATAAAAAAGAATAATAATGTTCTCTATAACACAAACTCACATCTGCCTTGACACACTGACAACAAACCAATTCTACTTTCAACATGCAAAAGTGCACATAGTTTTTAGGTGAAAATTAACAAGCAATGATGAAAGATAAAACTATTGTTCACTGTGATAAAATGGACTGTTCATACATAAAACATACACCAATTTTGGTGGGATCAGCTAACAATCTAATGTATATGCGAGATTCCTGACTACCTGCCGTATAGGGCAAGAAAAATCATGCACTTTGGATTTGAACATGCCCAATCCTTTGTTCCCACCTGAGATAAGTGGTTGTCAGAAGGGACTGGCAGTGACTTATTCTCTTCTAACCACTAAAATAAGCATAGTGGTCACAGGAGAAATAACTGGTCGAGCAAACGTTCATGTATGGTCAGCTTTGCAAATATCCAATCGTACTAAGTCAGTGCAGAGATTTTTAGACTAAAGACTCATGCACACAAGGTACCATGCATTCAGACATATGTTGCAAACTCTGCATGAATAAAAATGGTGTACATAGCAGTATGCAGGCCTACATTGAAATGAAATACCACTGTGATGGGAGCACTGTGGCTGTCACTGTGATGGGAGCACTGTGGCTGTCACTGTGATGGGAGCACTGTGGCTGTCACTGTGATGGGAGCACTGTGGCTGTCACTGTGATGGGAGCACTGTGGCTGTCACTGTGATGGGAGCACTGTGGCTGTCACTGTGATAGGAGCACTGTGGCTGTCACTGTGATAGGAGCACTGTGGCTGTCACTGTGATGGGAGCACTGTGGCTGTCACTGTGATGGGAGCACTGTGGCTGTCACTGTGATGGGAGCACTGTGGCTGTCACTGTGATGGGAGCACTGTGGCTGTCACTGTGATGGGAGCACTGTGGCTGTCACTGTGATGGGAGCACTGTGGCTGTCACTGTGATGGGAGCACTGTGGCTGTCACTGTGATGGGAGCACTGTGGCTGTCACTGTGATGGGAGCACTGTGGCTGTCACTGTGATGGGAGCACTGTGGCTGTCACTGTGATGGGAGCACTGTGGCTGTCACTGTGATGGGAGCACTGTGGCTGTCACTGTGGTGGGAGCACTGTGGCTGTCACTGTGGTGGGAGCACTGTGGCTGTCACTGTGATGGGAGCACTGTGGCTGTCACTGTGATGGGAGCACTGTGGCTGTCACTGTGATGGGAGCACTGTGGCTGTCACTGTGATGGGAGCACTGTGGCTGTCACTGTGATGGGAGCACTGTGGCTGTCACTGTGATGGGAGCACTGTGGCTGTCACTGTGATGGGAGCACTGTGGCTGTCACTGTGATGGGAGCACTGTGGCTGTCACTGTGATGGGAGCACTGTGGCTGTCACTGTGATGGGAGCACTGTGGCTGTCACTGTGATGGGAGCACTGTGGCTGTCACTGTGATGGGAGCACTGTGGCTGTCACTGTGATGGGAGCACTGTGGCTGTCACTGTGATGGGAGCACTGTGGCTGTCACTGTGATGGGAGCACTGTGGCTGTCACTGTGATGGGAGCACTGTGGCTGTCACTGTGATGGGAGCACTGTGGCTGTCACTGTGATGGGAGCACTGTGGCTGTCACTGTGATGGGAGCACTGTGGCTGTCACTGTGATGGGAGCACTGTGGCTGTCACTGTGATGGGAGCACTGTGGCTGTCACTGTGATGGGAGCACTGTGGCTGTCACTGTGATGGGAGCACTGTGGCTGTCACTGTGATGGGAGCACTGTGGCTGTCACTGTGATGGGAGCACTGTGGCTGTCACTGTGGCTGTCACTGTGATGGGAGCACTGTGGCTGTCACTGTGATGGGAGCACTGTGGCTGTCACTGTGATGGGAGCACTGTGGCTGTCACTGTGATGGGAGCACTGTGGCTGTCACTGTGATGGGAGCACTGTGGCTGTCACTGTGATGGGAGCACTGTGGCTGTCACTGTGATGGGAGCACTGTGGCTGTCACTGTGATGGGAGCACTGTGGCTGTCACTGTGATGGGAGCACTGTGGCCGACACAGATGTGGTCCCTTAAAAGGGTAACTAAACGTTCAAACTTCTGACATGTCATAGTAACATGTCAGAAGTCTTGATTGGTGGGAGCCCGAGCACGGAGACCACCACCAATTTATAAAACGAAGCAGCAGAAGCGCTAGTGTGAGGGCTGAGCCGCTTAGTTTCTGTTCTGCTTTTTCCGGAAATCGATGTAGCGGTGTACGGACTCCATAGAAAGACTATGGGCCCGCACACCGGCTTTTTCCAGAAAGCCGATGTAGCAAACAGAAATTAAGTGGCTGAGCACTCACATGAGTACTTCTGCCTCTTCGTTTTAGTGATTGGTGGGGGTCTTAGTGCTCTGACCCCCACCAACCAAAACTTGTGACATGTCACTATGACAAGTCAGAAGGTTGTTGAACGCTTAGTTACCCTTTAAACCAAAAAAAAGGTTGTGCACTCTTGCCATGTGCATTTAAATAAAACAAATTCATGAACTTACCTTCTTCAGCTGGTAACTCTGTAAATCACCCAGTTCAACATGAAAAACAAAAACGGGTAGGGTTCATGAAAAGAAAAAATATATATACACACACATACATAAATGTGAGTTAGAGCATAAAAGAACCAAAATATTTATAAAAAGCAATCCCCTCAACCTTACACATTTGTATTTTTATTTTAGGCCAAGTTCGCACTACTGTCAGAGGAAGAGAGGATCGAAAGATTAAACGGAAAGCAACAGTTCAGTTAGAATTACCATTGATTTCAATGGTAATTTTGAGTCAGTTGCTTTCCGTTTGTCTCTGTTCGCCAGGTTTCATTTTTTTTTTTTTAATGAAGCAAAAAGTGCGAACGGAGACAAACTGAAAGCAACTGAAACAAAAGAATCACCATTGAAATCAATGGTAATTCTAACGGAACCGTTACTTTCCGTTTAATCTTTCGATCCGCTCTTCCTTTGACGTATACGAATACTAGTGTCAAAAGAAGCCTTAGGGCCTGTTCACATCAGCGTTGGCTTTCTGTTGAGGGGTTCCGTCTGAGGTTTACGTCGGGTGAACCCATCAATGGAAACCTTAGCTTCCGTTTGCATCACCATTGATATCAATGGTGATGGAAACATTGCTAATGTTTTCCGTTTGTCACCATTCAGTCAGGTTTCCGTTTTTTAGCAGTGTTTCATTCACCGTTGATATCAATAGTGATGCAAATGGAAGCTAAGGTTTGCATTTGCCTTACCATTGAGGGGTTCACATGACGGGAACCTCCGACAGAACCCCTCAACGGAAAGCCAACGCTGTTATGAATAGGCCCTTAGGGGGGAATTATGTCATTACTTTTGTAAATGCAGTAAAAATGGTAAATGGTCAAGATGACACACAGCAAATTACTTTAAAATAAGTCACTAGTTAATAGTCCAGTATATGGTCATGGAAAATAGGATACCGCAAATAACTGACCACTGTAAAGTGAAGATGACATTCCATATCCATCTATGGGATGGGGATAGTCTTGACAGTAGTCTCCTATAATATATATATATATATATATATACACACACATACATATATATATATATATATATACACACACACACACACGTCATAGAGTTTGGCTGGTATGATATGTGGAGCTAGCATCATCCATCCTCTAATGCATATTCATATTTCACCCCTGGGAGGAACTCACTGTCAAGAATTGATTACATGTGTGACAATGCAATAGCATGCTCAATCCAGGACTCCATCTCTTACCACCTCTGAGCAGTATCTAATAATTTCGCTGATTTTTCTAGAGGCTAATAAGCCTTATAAATAACCATTTTTTATTTTTTTTTGGGACTCATTCAAGGCATATCTACGGGAAGGTCTACAATCTTCCATTTCCTAAGTAAAGCGGTAATCTGCTAGAGAAGAGCTGCGATTAGCTACAAACTGTATGTCGCTGATCCATCTGAACCCAATAGAGTGGCCTGGCTCCAAACCAGGCATTTTTATTGGTTTCATTTACAAGAGAAGAATAACTGTTGAATGTTTTTCAACAGAGATACTTTGAATTAGGCAACCTTCTCACTAAGGTCCCAGCCAAATCGGCTTAATAAAGTAAATATACACCAGAGAGGATTTGGCCTTGGCCATTCAAAAAGTTGTCCAAAAATAAATAAAACATTGATTCATTAAGAAGTAAAAAAATTAAAAAAAATGTCCCCAAAAAGTTTACATAGCCTTTAAATGTAGTTCTTATCACATCCTGATAATGCTTTGCCTAGAGCAAGCGCACTGATAGGGGCTTTTGGAGAATACTCGGAAAACACAAGAAATGATTATCGATTTCCGCAGGAAAAAATGAGACAATGGTGCCGGTGTCTATTCTAAATCAGGAAGTGGAGAGAGCGAGTTCGTACAAATATTTGGGTATATATTTGGACCAGAATTTGGATTGGATCGAGAATACAGAAAAGGTGTACAAAAAGGCAATGAGCAGGTTGTATTTTTTACGCAACTTGCGCTCGTTTAATGTGTGTAATAAAATAATGGTAATGTTTTAGAACTCTGTGGTCGCTAGCGTTATATTTTATGGTGCGGTAATATCAGAGAAGCGGAAAAGAATAAATTAAATAAGGTGATCAAAAAGGGAAAAGCGACCATGGTTAGTGAGGTGCCTTTATTTGAGGAGGTAATAAATAAGAGGTTATTAAGGAAGATTAGTGCAATTAAAGTAGAGGAGTTGCATCCGTTACATAATATTTGAATCGATAAAGCTGTTTTAGTGATCGATTGCCACAATTTCAATGTAGTAAAGAACGATTTAAAAATATATTTTATGCCAAAGGCTATTGCACTTTATAATATGTCTTTATAGTGTGTCATAATGCTTTTTTATTATATATTTATTATATTTTGTCGTTGTATGTTGTATTGTTTTGTATAATATGTACGGTAAATGGGAGTTACAACTGTAAACCAATTTCCCTTTGGGGATAAATAATGTATCTCTCTAACTGATGAGAATTGTATCAATCTTTTTGGAGTCCCACTTATATGTGTCTCCAGCTATTCATAAATTCAACTTTACATTAATAATCCATGTTCTCACCCAGATACATCTTCACAAAATGGATAGGATCCTATCTCCCCAATGCCCCAAATGTTCGTTTGCACCTGTTGACCATTGGCATATGATTTGGGCCTGCCCAGTTATTAAATCCTACTGGCAAGAAGCGGTAGACCACCTGGCTGAAGTCATTTGATTCACGATTCCTTGTGTACTGGAGATCTGCCTATTCGATATCCTTAAATGAAGAACTATGAACTCACCATTTCTGCTTAATGCTCAGATAAACTTTGTATATGGCAAGGAAGACCATAACCTTTAGTTGTATAGATACTAGACCTCCAAGGTGTTCTACCTGGAAGGGATTGGTCAACACAGTAGTTTCACATGAGAAACTTCTCTTTATTCATAGAAACGGTCAGAGTAAATTTCAGAAAATGTGGGGTTTAAGGTGCCAGTCACCACTTCTTATTTGTTTGACTCATACTGTCCAGGATCTTCTCACTCATAATTCCAGATTTTGGTCTGGCTTCCCCCTTGCTCTACCCCATACTGAAATTCTGTATATGTTTTTTTTTGCATCTGTGATCGAATATCCGATTTGAGATAGATCATACATTTTTCTCCTTAGAGAGTATATTGTTTATAGTGGATGCTGTGTCCATACTGTTTGCATGACTTGCTTTCTATCCTAAAAGAGCTGTATCGCATGACATAATGTGTGCTTTTTTCCTGAATGTGAACCAAATTGGCTTGTGTTGTAGGTTATACTTTTTAAAAGAAAATGTAAAAAAAAGTAATAAAAAAAAAGAAAAAAAAAAAGAGTACAATAATATCAAGTAGCACTGAGTGTACTAGCAATATATACATATTCAGGTGGTGTGATACTGCAGGCATTTTACTGCATATGAGAGGTTACATTGTCCAGAAGGTCGTATGCAGATGAGGGATGGAGCAGCCACAGTGAAAGAGGATTAAAATGTTGTCCCAATTAACAGGGGTTGGGACCAACTCACCAGAGTGAGACAGGGTTCTTACAGGTGTCCTCTAAGTCTACTTCCACAGTGGTGAAGGTGATGCCACCATATGAGGTACAGGGGCATGGCCTTCAGGTTGGGCAAAGTGGTATACAGGAAATACAGGTATAGTCGAATTTTCCTGGAGAAGTGCAGGTGGAGCTGGGGTGAAATGGGGGTGTACACAAATGGAATCACTTTAGCAAGCAGCAGTGCTGGCCCAGCAGATTGATTACGCAGATTAAAATGAGCCGTTAATCTTATTACACGACGTATGGCATGGGAGGGCATTAAGATGTTGAGTGTCCATTATGGGTCATTAGTGGTGCCACAAAACACCCCAGCTCTACAGATACAGGGGAAGTATAGGGACAACAGCCGTGCGGCTTCACCCTCATAAGGAGAGGTTTGGATAGCAGTCTGGGAGGAGGCCATTGGGTTTTAAATATGCCTGACATGGCTGTCAGAAGGATAGGATATGACTGACACTGATGGAGTCTGACCGGATCCGGGCCGCAGATGCAGGAGGCCTCAACAGAAACCAGGTCCCTGATGTGGGATGAGCAATCAAGCCCAGGTAGGGCAGCTGACAGCAGGCAATCCCATCCCAGACATTATTAAATACTATCAAGCAGCTCAGGTACGTCATCTTGTGTCATGGGCTTCCCTTCCAGGATACAGCACATGGTGCCAAATAGAGAAATTGTGGATTGCGCCTACTCAAAAAAAAAAAAAAACTCCTTCTGGCCATCTACCCTTCTGCATTAGTCAGGCCCCCTACTAGGACCAATGGATTTCACTGTAAACTCTAAATGATCTTTGGCCTTTCCTAATTCACCTTCTTATATCCTTTCTTTTTACATCCCGGAGCATGGCAGTCCCCCTTCGCCAATGTCTAGACCCTGGTTTCCATGTGGATTCACTGATATAGCGAACCCTCTTTTGTCAGCTTCTCCAATTTGACACATTACAATCTAAATATAATCTCCGCTCTGCGGCACAATACGGCCACTTTCAGATCAAACATCTGGCCACAACACTTTACACTCTACTACCCTTTCCTCTCCTACGCAATCTGAACTTTTATGTGCTTTTAACCCATCCAGCTCTAACCTCATCTCTGGCGATGTGGTGCCCCTGATGGTTCACTCCTACTTACTTTGTGGGAATGCACTCTGCTCCTACCTTACAGGTCTATAGTCAAGCGGCTAATTAAGCAAATCCTATGGATGGTATTCCTTCCCTCGGCGCGCACATATATTCTCAACTTTCCCTCAAAATCCCTGCCCAAATATGGCACCAGGTTGCTTTTTTATCTTCTTACCCGTGCTAAATGCATGGTGACTTCTGGAAACAAACTGCTACCCCATCTCTACAGGACTGAACTAATCATGTTTTTGATGTTAGATCTCATTTCAAAATTATAGAACACTTGTGATAGCTTTTACTGTGTGAACTCTATGGGACAGTTACCTAATATACGACGCCTGCTACTTAACCAACTTACTTTTGACCCTCCAGGGCCTCCTTTCTGTGTATATTTTTTTTTTGTTTAATTTCTTACCATCGGTCCCTCACCCTGCCCCATTACTTATTTCTCCCTCTGTTTACTCTCTCTCTTGTCCTCTATAATAATCAAAGATATTTGTGTAATAGTCTAACCTAAACTGGACTGTACTTTGAACTTAAATCTGGATCTTAAAGTGCATATATTTGTTATGGTTTGATTTCGGTCCTGTTAGTTACCCATTTTGTGTAATTTAACTTTACCTTTTTGATATATGTCAATTAAAAAAAAAAAAAAAAAAGTTACATTACTTTTTGCTTTCTTATGCTCTAAACAAATGAAGAAAGGAGAAATTATATGCATAGAGAAATAGTTTTGAGTTATTCCCTGCCTACATTCTACAACTTCTAGTTCCAGTGTTACCAATATATACAGATTACATCTGCACAATCTCAGACAGGAACGACAACATTCTTCTCATCAACTCTCACACTGAAATCATTAATGACACTTTAAAACCTGACATTTTTCCTTAAAAATTCTAAAAATAAATTTTATTTACTTTATTTTATTTCAACACCATAACTGTCAGTGTTCTGAAAGAAAAGGACAATGAGTAACAAGGCTAAACCTGATACATGTACAGAGCATGGTTACTCGGGAAAGGAAGTTACAAAAATAGTCATTATCTTTGGTCACACAACCTGTATGAAGACATACACAGACACTTCATGTTATACGCTACTATTCTTTGTATAAATCGGTATGTTATTAATATTGCCTTCACACGGCAGCCTACATACACCTATGTTACCAATATGAACAACCCAATTCATTCCTACAGATACAATACGTGATTGTGTATATTTATCAAAGGTACTTTATTGCATTACATTGTGCATTTATTAATTCTAATGCTTTCATATTTTGCACAGTATATATTTATGAATTTTGTTTAGTTAACTTTTTTTTTGTATATGCACTAAATTATTACATTTGAGGGATGGACCCTTAGCTGACTAGAGGTATTATCTGCCCATTGTTATCACCCCTTTTTTGTATTTTTAACGTATGGGGACAGGAGTGCACAATTAGCCAGAGGTGGTATCCATCTCATGTGGTAAACATTGGGTTACCAAATTTGCTTTTAATTATTTTGGAAGTCCCAAATAAATTAGAATCACATTTTGTTACGTTGGGGCCTGTTGAGTGTTAAAAAAAAAACATCATTCTGCTTTCAATACCCCATAGTGACAAAGTGAAAACAGAATTTTAGAAATTTTTGCAAGTTTATTAAAAATAAAAACAAGCCATGAGGGAGGAAAGAAAAGCCTGTAGAGCTCAGAGGCAGGATTGTGTGGAGGCACAGATCTGGAGAAGGGTACACATTTCTTTCCCTGATGCACTGAAAGTTCCCAAGGGCCTAGTGGCCTCCAGAATTCTTAAACGTAAGAAGTTTGGTACAAACCAGGACACTTCCTAGAGCTGGCCACCCCACCAAACTAATCAGGGGAGAAGGGCCTTGAGAATAGAGGTGTCCAAGAACCCAATGGTCACTCTGGCTGAGCTTCAAAGATCCTGCATGCAGATGGGAGAAACTTCCAGAAGATCAACCTTAAAGAGGCTCTGTCACCAGATTTTGCAGCCCCTATCTGCTATTGCAGCAGATAGGCGCTGCAATGTAGATTACAGTAACGTTTTTATTTTTAAAAAACGAGCATTTTTGGCCAAGTTATGACCATTTTTGTAGTTATGCAAATGAGGCTTGCAAAAGTCCAAGTGGGTGGGTTTAAAAGTAAAAGTACAACTGGGCGTGTATTATGTGCGTACATCGGGGCGTGTTTACTACTTTTACTAGCTGGGCGCTCTGACGAGAAGTATCATCCACTTCTCTTCAGAACGCCCAGCTTCTGGCAGTACAGATCTGTGACGTCACTCACAGGTCCTGCATCGTGTCGGACACATCGGCACCAGAGGCTTCAGTTGATTCTGCAGCAGCATCGGCGTTAGCAGGTAAGTCGATGTAGCTACTTCCCTGCAAACGCCGATGCTGCTGCAGAATCATCTGTAGCCTCTGGTGCCGATGTGTCCCCGCTCGTCTGACACGATGCAGGACCTGTGAGTGACGTCACAGCGTGATCTCTCGAGAACACGCTGTCTCTGCACTGCCAGAAGCTGGGCGTTCTGAAGAGAAGTGGATGATACTTCTCATCAGAACGCCCAGCTAGTAAAAGTATTAAAAACGCCCCGATGTACGCACATAATACACGCCCACTTGGACTTTTACTTTTAAACACACCCACTTGGACTTTTGCAAGCCTCATTTGCATAACTACAAAAATGGTCATAACTTGGCCAAAAATGCTCGTTTTTTAAAAATAAAAACGTTACTTTAATCTACATTGCAGCGCCTATCTGCTGCAAAAGCAGATAGGGGCTGCAAAATCTGGTGACAGAGCCTCTTTAACTGCAGCACTCGCCCAATCTGGGCTTTATGGCAGAGTGGTCAAAAACAAGCCACTCAGTAAAAAAATAAATAAATAAAAAAGACACATGAAAGCCCACCTGGAGTTTGCAAAAAAAACACTTAAAGGATTCTCAAACTGTGAGAAACAAGATTCTGTGTTCTGATGAAGCCAAGATTGTACATTTCGGCCTCATGACTGGAGGAAACCAGGCACTGCTCATCTCCTGCCCAATACCATCCCTACAGTGAAGCACGTTGGTGGCAGCATCATGCTGTGGGGGTGTTTTTCAGCGGCTTGGACGTTGAAACTGGGCAGGGACGAATGGAGCAAAGTACAGAGATATTATTAATGAAAACCTGATGCAGAGTGCTCTGGACCTCAGACCGGGCCGAAGGTTCACCTTCCAACAAGACAACGACCCCAAGCACACAGCCAAGACAACACAAGAGTGGCTTAGGGACAACTCTGAACGTCCTTTGGCCCAGCCAGAGCCCTGACTTGAACCCAATCGAACATCTCTGGAGAGACCTGAAAATAGCAGTACACCGATGGTCCCCATCCAACCAGACAGAGCTTGAGAGGATCTGCAGAGAAGAATTGCAGAAAATCCTCAAATCAGGTGTGCAAACCTTGTGGCATCATACCCAAGAAGACTGGAGGCTGTGATCGCTGCCAAAGGTTCTTCAACTAAGTACTGAGTAAAGGGTCTGAATACTTAAGTCAATGCAATATTTTAACTTTTCCCTTAATAAATTATCAAAGATTACTAACATTCTCTTTCCATTTTGCCATTATGGAGTATTGAGTGCAGAAGGATGGGGGGGGGGGGGGGACTTCAATTTTTTTATTTTTACAAAAGGTCTCAACTTAAATTTTGAAAAAATGTAAACGATCTGAAGACTTTTCGAATGCATTGTATATATGTAGTAAACACTCAAGAACTCCTTGGCTGCCTGCTCTTCTGCACCAGCGTCAAACCATGGCCAAACAGATTCGATGTATGCGAAGTAGCAGAATCTTCTGTATCTGCGCATGCACTAAAATCATTTTGAGTAAGAGAAAAACAGCCGGGAGACTGTCACGTAGCCAAATCACCTGACGCCATCTTAAAAGCTATGGATGAGATCATCGCACCGTCCACCGTTTAGGAAGTCTTTACACCGGGACCTGAAATGAAGTGCTGTAGTAAGTGATTGAGGTATTTACAGTTGCCTGTGTTAGAACACAGAAACTTAAGGCTGTCTCATTAGAAAGTGGCCAAACCCTTTAAAATTAGCCTGTGAAACATATTTCATACATTTTCATAAAAACGAGAAAGATTGTAGAATTAGGAGGCTACTGTTCTATCCTAGAAAGAGATCCAGAGCTTTAATAAATCCAGATCCAGCCGCTAACCTTGTCAAACATAAGCTGTACCACAGATAAGAGACATCTGCTGAACACTGAATTTAAAAAAAATAAAAAAAATAAAAAATCAGCATGACATGTTGTTCATAGGACGTAGTGTGAAAAAGAACAGAATTCATCTTTTAAAATAACATTAACAAGAAAACCAAAGCTGGCGTGATGTGCTGTCAGTTTTTAAAATGTCACAAAGCCACTATGCAAATCAGAAGTCAGCAATATCCCATATCCAACACATTCCATGTTAATAGTTACACTTGACAAGGTTCCTACGATCAGGCCACCCGCATTTGCGGGCCATGCTCACATATAAGGTATGGCTTTTTTTTTATGATGAAAAACCCTGTCCACATTAGTGCATACGGACGTTATTAAAGGGGACCCCAAACTCAGGAGAGTCATTGACAAGCATCAGCTATGGTGGATTTCAGCTGTCCATATATTCGAAAGGGATAGTAGATTTCAAATATAAAGGGGTTGTCTGTAATTAGACAACCCCTTTAACCCTTTCATGACCGGGTTATTTTGAGGCTTTATGACCAGAACAAAATTTTACTTTTGGGAATGCTGCATTCTAAAAAGGTGTTTTTTGTTGTTTTTTTTTTTGTTTCTTAGTCTCTCTTAAAATGTTTTGCTTTTTTTTTCCATGCAGGACACATGGCTTTCTTATCATTTTAAAATTGGAGCAGATATCAATTACTTTTGCAGGTCTTTTCTCAGGAAAATCATAAACCGTAAAAAAAAATATTTTAATTCTCCCACACATACCGATGTCAAATATGTGTACATTGTGACACAACGTATGTGTCATGCCCATGGCCACGGGCCGTCAGGCTCACTCACCTCCTGAAGCCCGCAGACATGGATCTGCGAGCGCTGGTCCCAGTCTCCTCCTCAGGAGACGCCAGTGCTCACTTCCGCTCACCTCGGCAGGGTCCCATAGGGTGGGCGCGCACGCTCGTGCCTGCTCTTAAAAGGGCAGCGCGCGCACCGGACTTTAATGTAAAATTAGCCCATAGCACCCTGGACTATAAGAAGGGCCCAGCCCCTTCCTCCCACTCCTGAGCGTTGTGGTCGTACCCTAGTTTGTCTATGCAAATGGTCTCCCAGTGTTCCCTGTTCCTATATCCTGTAACCTGTATCTCGTGCTATCATGGTCAAGTGCCGTGCTGAGCTGAAGTCGTTCTGTGCTGTATACCACGCCTGTCCTGCTACACCACGCCTGACATATACCTGCTGCCTAGTCCAAGTCGAGCCTGCCTTGCTACTGTCCGAGCTGCCACAGGTACCCTATGCGAACTACAGACTGTAACCTGCGCCGTTGGCGAGCTGCCATACCGCCATGGTGGTACGGCCCAGTGGGTCCAAGAACCCAACGTGACAGTACGACGTCAATATAGTGATGAGAACAAAAACCTTTTGTATAGTTTTAAGGCCAGAATCACGCTCACAGTTTTGATACCATTTTGGCCCAGTTTTTCTTAGCTAAAGCCAAAAATGGATTCACTCCTGTGTTTGACTAAAAATATGGAGCCAAAAACGACATAAAAAAATTGCATATGTGACCCTGGCCTAAATGTGTCTCCCTCCCTTAGCCTCTGTACATAAATGCTAACCATTCACGTAAAGGCGCAAATGTAGATAGGGCCGGGGTAGAACAGATTAGAGTTGGTGGCCAGGGGTAATTATTTTATGTTTGGACATTGTGCCTGACCGGAATGTATAAATGCCTGAGCACCTAAGGTCCAAGCCAAACACATTTGTGTCACACAATGTCTAAAATTGGTGCGCGTGGGTTCGGAGATGTGTGCCCTTTTGGGGGAGGGAGCTTTTCTTGTTTTTCCTGATTTTATTTTAAAAGGTTTTACATTTTACAGTATGTATTTGTTATTATTATTATTTTTTTTTTACTATAGGGGCACAAGTTAACAGGAAACATATTCCCCTGTCACAGTACAGGATAGTGTGACAGGCCGATCCTGCGGATGGCAGGTGCGTGTAGTACCAAAGACTCCACTTAATTAAGGGGCTATTGCCACATGGACGAGTCCATTAGCGTGTTAAACTTACAAGGTGTGGATGGGAAGGGGCTATTGAACCTGTACTTGTTTACTAATGTACATGCATATTGAGATTCCCTCATTTAAAAAGAAGTGGTTTAGCTAAATCTAATCTTTGCTTCTTTTAAGCTAGTTCACCAACAAAATAGAGGCCTCCATGTATAGCAGCCTGAATGAGTTAATGGTGCTACAGACACTGTCTGGGGAAGTAGTGCAGGAATGCAGCAGGCAGTTTAAATTTCTTCACTGCTTCATGGTTTCTTCACTGCTCTATTATCAAATTGCACTAATAAAAGGGAAAATTTCTGATAACAGATTTATGTTAAAAAGTGTAGCTAAACGTTTGACAAACTTCTGATATGTCATAGTGAATTCTGGAAGAAGCCGAACAGAAACGAAGCGGCTGAGCGACCACACGAGTGCTTCAGCTGCTTCGTTCTAGCGATTGGTGGGGGTCTCAGTGCTCGGACCTACACCAATCCAAACTTCTGACATGTCACTGACATATCAGAAGTTTGTCAAACGTTTAGCTACACTTTAAGAAAATGGTGAACCGAAGCTTCGACAACATTATATAAATAATGCAAAAAATTAATAAAATAAATTTTAAAAAAAATCGCCCTTTTTCCTAAATAAGTAGCTACTGGAGAGTTGAAAAGTACAGTAATTAACAAGAAAACTATCCTAAACAAGTTCCTAATAAAACTGGAAGAGAATTCTAGTTATCCCATTGGTTGTGAAGAATTAGATGCAAGCTTTCAAAATTGTAAATAAAAGAACCTATACAACATCTGTAGTGGGAAGAACGGGCTGTCCCCCAACAGAAAAACGAATCACACAGACACCACAGTGCACAAGAACATTTCCTCATTCTATTTCGAAGGCAGAAGCCAAGATAAAGAGATATTTAGCAACATTTAAGGCAGTTACTATGAAATGTAGCAAACCAATAACGTAGACAAAAGGCAAAATAAAAGAAGCTACTGCATCCAAATATTACGCATTATGTATCACCCCTCCAAAACCAATGCTGGAATTCATTGGAAGTTAATAAACGTCACCTAATAATTGGACACATGGGTAAAAAGCTTTTCTTTGCACGCACTTTTCAACTTCTAATTTTCTCAATGTGCTCTAAAAGTGATGGCATAATAGTAGTCTACTAACTAGCAGCATTTAGTGATCACCACATATATTTCTCTCTGCAACCATAAGTCCATATGAATATATAAATAACATATTTTAGCCCAATGTACTCAGTGCTTACTCATTCATCTGTATGCAGCAGTCAGTCGACACAGAAACAATGTCACAAAAGCCAATGACAGACTATATTCTCAAAGTTATGTGGGCGGTAGACAAGGCCTAGTACAGCAATCATTTCCTCCCCTGCACCATTCAGTCACAGAGAGCGCCAAGAGACAGGTTTTCTGTAAATGCAAATAAAAACAAGGACTTAACTACAGTTTTATTATAATCACTTAAGTGTTTGAGACTTTGTGTATAACAATATATCAACAAATTATAATTTTCCTCATTTTAATGCAGCGTGAATTACAGGCTCCCCTACAGAAACATCTCTTAGAAGGCCAAACCAGATCTTCTTCCCGGTTAGACTTTTCTGCAATACCTTTAGGAGAAGAGGAATTGGAGGGAAAGGGTAAGCTAGTTTAAAATTCCAGATCAGTGACAGCGCAACTACTGCACTGCGATTGTCCCGAGGATTTAGTGAAAATAACGTTTTTGTCTTCTTGTTCTGACATATGTCAAACAAGTCTATGTCAGGTATTCCCTAACTGATAACAAAAAAAAATAGAAAAAGACCCTAGTAGTTGGCAGGTAAAAAACTTTGAACATATAGAAAAATTGCCAGAGGCAATAAAAACCCGTTTTTTCCCCCCAACTACTTGCTACCTAGTAGAATAGGTAAATTGTAAAAAATACCTTTATTTAAATCAAGTAGGGACAAACATAGAATTTAAAGCTACAATGTGTGCCGACCAGTAATAGTATCAAAGTTCCTATGCCATACAAGAAATCAGAATAACACAATGCAAATCATAAGAACAGAGTAAAAGTGCTAGCTGTAGTCAATAGTATAAATCAGCTATCACTAAGTAAAAGGTACTAACTAAGGTCAATAGTAAAGGTCAGCTGTTAACATTGCTCTAAAATAGGATTAAAATAGCCCCCTAAAGGAATACTAAAAACCCTTTCGTCTAGACACCATTCCTCTGGATTTAAAGAGGCTCTGTCACCAGATTTTGCAACCCCTATCTGCTATTGCAGCAGAAAGGCGCTGCAATGTAGATTACAGTAACGTTTTTATTTTAACAAAACGAGCATTTTTGGCCAAGTTATGACCATTTTTGTAGTTATGCAAATGAGGCTTGCAAAAGTCCAAGTGGGCGTGTATTATGTGCGTACATCGGGGCGTTTTTAATACTTTCACTAGCTGGGCGCTCTGATGAGAAGTAACATCCTCTTCTCTTCAGAACGCCCAGCTTGTGACAGTGCAGATCTGTGACGTCACTCACAGGTCCTGCATCGTGACGGCCACATCGGCACCAGAGGCTACAGTTGATTCTGCAGCAGCATCAGCGTTTGCAGGTAAGTCGATCTTACCTGCAAACGCTGATGCTGCTGCAGAATCAACTGTAGCCTCTGCTGCCGATGTGGCCGTCACGATGCAGGACCTGTGAGTGACGTCACAGATCTGCACTGTCACAAGCTGGGCGTTCTGAAGAGAAGAGGATGTTACTTCTCATCAGAGCGCCCAGCTAGTGAAAGTATTAAAAACGCCCCGATGTACGCACATAATACACGCCCACTTGGACTTTTACTTTTAAACACGCCCACTTGGACTTTTGCAAGCCTCATTTGCATAATTACAAAAATGGTCATAACTTGGCCAAAAATGCTCGTTTTTTAAAAATAAAAACGTTACTGTAATCTACATTGCAGCGCCTATCTGCTGCAATAGCAGATAGGGGCTGCAAAATCTGGTGACAGAGCCTCTTTAAGGTCCTTCTGCTCAGAAAATCCACCTGGCTGTTTTCTGCACCTTTCAGATGTGCAGCAGACAGACAGGAGTGGACTTTCTGCCCACGCAAATATCTGTGTGGATAAAAGTTGATAGGAAGCAGATCTTGAACTCCCCTGATGTTTCAGATAAGCTACTGTCGTCATGTTTTCTGATAATATTAGGACATGCATTCCCTGCAGTAAATGTCCAGCTTGTTTTTAGGGTTTCCCACACTGCTTTTAACTCGGAGATTTGATGAGCGGGTTTTTATATCTTCTGGCCACCTTCCCTGGAAAGAATAATTTAGAACCTTGGCTCCCCGGGCCTCTTGCACTGGCATCTGTAGTGACAATTATCTTGGGTGATTGGTGCCATTTACCCCTTTTCTTTTTTTTATTTTAGTTTTTTTACATTCTGCCACCAGAAAGGGGATCTTTTGGTCGGAATCGAAATTCATATCTTTGATTCCAGACCCCATGCGCTTTTGTTCCAACGTGTAAGAACTAGTCTCTGCAGTTCTCCTGAGTGAGCTTGGCTCCATGGAACTGCTGGAATGCATGCAGTCATGGATCCTAACAGAGACATCTGTCTTATTGTACAGGTGCTCTTTTTCCATTGAAAGTAACTACATTTCTGTATCATATCTTGCCTTTTTTGAAATGGTAGGAAAGAATTTTTTTCCGAGAGTCCAGTAGGATTCGAAAGGAGTAAGGTCCAATTTTTTCTGATTCACGATTCATCCTATACTTTGTAGTACTTGACTTGTTATATTGAGATGGTCTAAAAGAAGAACTGTAGAATCTATGATCAAGAAATCGTCCAGACATGGTACGATTTTTATCCCACTTTGATATTGGAATGCTACTACCTCTGCCATGAGCTTTGTAAAGCTTGCAGGGCAGATGAAATTCCAAATTGGAGTGCTCTGAACTGGATATGTAGAAACTCTTGATTTAGAATGAAAGCAAATCTGAGAAACTTCTGGAAACCTGTATGGATCGGAAAATGATAATAGCGTCCTGTAGGTAGATTGTGGCCAGGATTTAATTTTTTGGAATGAGGGGAGTAGTTGAGCAAATAGATTCCATCTTGAACTGTGTGTATCTTATGAACTCGTTCAGTGGTTTTAGGTTCAGGATGGTGGGATATGTTGCATCTGGCTTTCGAACAAGAAAAAAAAAACTTGAATAGTGTCCCTTAATTTCTTCTTGTTTTCAAGACTCCTACCCCTAGTTTCTTCTGAAGACCTGGGATGATGGTTTTGTAATCACAAATTTTGTAGAAGGGCAAGAAATAAATTCTATTTTGTAACCCATCTGAATCGGGTTCAGCACTCAAACATTGGACATTATTTTGCGCCAATCCTGGAGAAATGCAGAGATTCTGCCTCCTATTGTATTGCTGTCGTTGCTTATCCTGAGAACTTCTTCCGATATTAAAGAAGATGTTTTTGCCTTTTCCTCCTTTTGGGTAGCTCCATCTACCAATCTTCCCTTTACCCCTAAAATTCTTTTGGTTTCTAGGGAGGACGAAAGGATTCCTTTTTAAATAGTCTGCCCTCAGGAAGAGAGTTCTTCTTGTCTGAGTTTTTTTCTAGTATTTTTTCCAAAGCTGGTCCAAATACAGTATTACCTTCAAAAAGGGAATGCCACATAATTTTGATTTGTAGATACTATCTCCGGACCACATTTTTAGCCGCAAAGCCCATCTACGTTCAAACGTTCAGCCTTCCTATCTTTTGGATCTTTTAATTGTGATGAATCTTCAACCGGTAGCATGGTCTTCTTTGCTTATTTAGCTACTGCGCATTGATTTTAGGAACTTTCTCCCAATCTTGAACATCCTCAGTACTAAAAACGGAAAGTTTCGGAAATCCACCTGGGATAAATAATTTCTTTACCGGCTCTTCCCATTAATTTTTAACCCCTTCCCACTGCTTGCATTCTGGACCCTAATGACCAAGCCATTTTTTACGTTTTTCCATCGTCACATTCGAAGAGCTATAACTTTTTTATTTTTGCGTTGACATCGCTGTATAAGGTCTTGTTTTTTGCGGGACAAGTTGTACTTTTTAATAGCACCATTTTGGGGTACATATAATTTATTCATTAACTTTTATTAACTTTTTTTGGGGGGATAGAAAACCTGAAATTTCACCACTTTTTTTTTGCGTCCTAAATCTACGTAGTTTACCCTGTGGTATAAATAACACAATAACTTTATTCAGCGGGTTGTTACGATTGCAACGATACCAAATTTGTATCGATTTTGTATGTTTTACTACTTTTACACAGTAAAAACACTTTTTTTTCAAAATTATTTGTTTTTGTCTCCATAGTTGAAGAGCCATAACTTTTTTTTGTTCCGCCGATGCAGTTGTATGAGGGCTTTTTGTTTGCGGGACAACTTGTAGTTTTTATTGGTACCATTTTGGAGTAGATGCGACTTTTTGATCACTTAGCAAATTTTTTTTTAAGTCAGGATTAACAGAAAACAGCAATTTTTTCCATTGTTTTTTTTTGTTGTTTTTTTACGGCGTTCACCGTGCGGGTTAAATAATGCAACAGCTTTATAGTCGGGGTCGTTACGGTCACGGCGATACCAAATATGTGTAACTTTTTTGCTTTATTGTGGTTTTTTTTTTTAATAGTAAAGCATTTTGTAAGGGGGAAAAAGTGTGTTTTTCATTATTTTTTTTAATTAACTTTATTCAACTTTTTTTTTACTAGTCCCACTAGGGGACTTTAATATGCGATCATCCGATCGCTTTTATAATAACTGCAAGTCCGTTTAAAACGGACAGGCATCTGCTAGGACATGCCTCCGGCATGACCTAGCAGGCATTTACTACGGGCAGACCTGGGGGCCTTTATTAGGCCCCCCAGCTGCCATCGGAGACACAGACACTTGGTGATCTTATCGCTGAGTGTCAGTGGGATGAGAGGGAGCTCCCTGCCTCTCTCCAAAACCACTCAGATGCGGTGCACGCTATTGAGAACCGTATCTGAGGGGTTAAACAGGTGAGATCGATACTAATATTGATCTCACACTTTCGAGCAGGGACGCCCCCAGCTCTCAGCTACCTCTGGCAGCTGAGAGCAGGGAGATTTCACAGCTCCCTGCTCGGTTTACTTTATTCTGATGCAGCGCCGTGAAAAGGCTATTGCATCAGAATAAAGCCCATTAATGACTGCCGTGAAAAAGCTTATCGGCAGTCATTAAGGGGTTAATAAGAGACAACATATTTTCATTTCTTTGCTTTAGATCCGGATGGTTTTTCCGCTATGGGTGCAGGGGATAGAGCAGACATAGAATTCTGTATTTCTTCCCGTACCGTCTGTCTTAATTTCTGAACTAACTATGTTTTTTCATCCTTCAGATTTTTGGAAGTACTTGCCTGGCATAAACTTTAAACTTTAACAAATGGCGCATTTGCATCCACAACATCTCTTCTTTGGAGGGTCCTTGTGTGCCTAATAAATAAGGCAGAGGAAGGTATATAAATAAATGCCCCCTTACATACAGAATAAAAAAAAACCGACCAGAATACTCACTGGCCTGGGAGTAGCGCTGGACTCTGCTAACTCAGAGCATGAGGTCATGTCAGTTTCAGGCATACTGACTACCAGGAACAAAAACAGGGAAAGAATCAAAAAATATTCAGTACCTTTATAGCAGACCTCAGATACAGGGCGACCGTTTGAATCTGGCGCCGAGAAGCGTGACTTCCAGTTTTCTTTACAAAAAGGCTTGTCGTTGTTTACTTGGGTTAGCTTTGTCTAATATTAAAAATAGTATTATGATCTGAAACACTAAAGTGTGACAAATATGCAAAAATAGAAGAAACTCTGAAGGGGCAGAAACATTTTCACAGCACGGTTTACACACACATATTATTGTCGTGACGCGGCTTGTATCAGATCTTGGAAAAAAATAATGCCTCATTGTCATGTAGATAAACTGCCAGAAATACTCTTCAGATAGATTCCTTATTCTTCTCTGTTAGATATGTTAAACTGGTTTGGTAAGTACGCTGTCATTAAACAAACTAAGGAAAAATGTTTTTCTTCCACTACCAGTATTGACAAAACATTTGAAAAGAACAGATCTGTAGAACTGGGTAGAATATGTTTAATGGCTACAATTCCTATGGATTAGATTAGCAATTCATACTGGAAAGCAATTAGGCCTAATAATTCATTCAAACTTTATATTTGGGTATTGCAGAGAATATACTTTGAACGTCGAATAATCCTTTTTTTGTGGTATGTAAATGCGTAATTATTAAGAAAAAAAACAAAACTTTTCTGCAAAGAAGTTGCAGAGACATATCAGAAGATTGCATTGGTAGGGGTCCATACACTGATCAAAAAGGCCTTTGTTGGAGGGGGGGTGGGGGGGGAGTGGCCTGGCACTGATGTGTGCAGTCGCACGGTACTTCGGCTCTGAGTAGAGATCCCTGTTATTAATCCTGCGGAGGAATAACTGCTGCCAAAATTCCCTACCAGTTGAGGAGAAAGGGCAAGAGACCCACGAGGAGCAAAATGGGACCTTCTAGGGCGTCAGGTGCGGCTGAAAAGCTCAAGGAGTTCGCTCGGGGCTCGACCCAAGATGGCGCCCATGGTGAGTCTTCACAGCCTGTGATGGAGGTGCCGGCGTTGCCGCCTGGTGTTCAGCCTGCTGCACCTCCCTCTGCTGAGGGGGCAGCCCTCGGGTCCTGATGGGCTTCCATTGGAAGTTTATACACAATATTCCGACATATTGTCATCCCAGCTTATATCTTTATTTGAGGCAAGCTTTTCAGCGGGTGATTTGCCAGACTCCATGAAAGATGCTACTATTGTAGTTATCTTAAGACCCACATTCCTCCGGGTACTTTCCTGGTTTTATCGGCCTATATCACTGCTTAATATAGACTAAGATTCTGACTGAACTTCTTGCTAACAGATTGGCTCGTGTCATAAAAGATGTTATACATTCGGATCAATCCGGATTTATTCCTGGAAAATCGACCTCTGATAGCATACGTAGAACTCAGGTGGTCGCACAGATCGGATGGTGGGAGCAGCAGGATTGAACTTCGGCCTCCTTAGATGCGGCCAACGCGTTTGATTCCGTTGAGTGGTCCTATCTTTTTGCAGTTTTTAGGAAGTTTGAATTTGGCACCAATTTTATTAAATGGATTACTGTAATATATAAAGATCCTCGAGCTTCTGTGGTGGTCAATGGGAAGTTGTCCCCTTCCTTTTGTCTTCATAGAGGCACGAGGTAGGGGTGCGCATTGTCACCTGTTATTTGCACTGGCCATAGAACCCTTGGCTATCCGCATCCATCAGGACGCGGCTCTTCAAGATATTCGGATTGGGCCGCGAGAAGATCGCATAGGATTGTAAGCCGATATGTTGCTCTTTTTGGCCAACCCAAATGCCTCGTTGCCTAGGGCTATGGGGTTGATGGAAGTGTTTAGTAGTTTCTCAGGCCTACATATTAATTGGAGTAAATCTTACCTCATGCCTCCTCATTCCAATAACTGTGGTGGGGATTCGCAATTTCAGGGTTTACAGGTTGTGCATAGTTTTAAATATTTGGGTATATGGATTTCTAGAGATAGTTCACATTCTTATGACATGAATGTATATCCTATACTCTCCTATTTAAAGGATAAATTTGCAGTATGGAAAATGCTTCCACTATCGGTAGCAGGTAGAATTAACCTCCTTAAAATGATTGTGCTACCTAAAATGTTATATATACACTAGAGCATGCGGAAACACTGGTCCCTAAAAGGTTCTTTAATTTGGTTAACTCTTTATTTCCTCCCTTTATTTGGGGTCAGGGAAGGCATAAACTCCAGCTCAGTACTCTGCAGAGACCTAAACAATTAGCTGGAGCGGCCTTTCCGTATGTGTTTCTCTACTATCTGGCGGGTCAGCTGCGGTTTATTCAGCTATGGCTATCGGATACACCATTACCCAACGCTGAACATCATATAGCTCACTTTCTCTGTGTCCCTAGTCTGTGGCCTATTTTAGAACCTCAAGATTTTAGCCCTATGCACTCCCAATAATTAAACTGGCGAAGCAGGTGTGGTCTCATGCTAAATAATTGTTAAATTACTCCGATATTGTTGCTGAAATGCCTATTTGGACTCCTCACGGTTTGTCTAATTTTATGGGATTTCATGATCACGCATTCTGGGAGGTTTTGGGGGTAACTCAATTGCAACATCTGATTAATGGTGAAGGTGGCACTTTGTAAGCCAGGGAGATACAGGATACATTCCAGGTACCTGAACGGGACACATTTCGATGTGTACAACTGCGTCACGTTTTGATATCACAATTTAAGCAAACTCGGGACCCCATATCCTCCTTACCGCTTATAGGGATACTTAGAACACAAGGCCCACGGGGGCTGATATCTGTTGTGTATACCTTCCCGTTGTCCCAGAGGGTGGCTCACGCCGAATGTACAGTAGAACTCCAGTGGAAGGGGCCAATTCCTGATCTGTCTGAAAGGGATTGGCTGGATGCAATGTCTTCGCATCTTTTGGTATCGCCTGCGGCGAATAATAGAAGGACTCAATTGTACATCACTCATAGATGTTATATTACTCCTACCAGATTATTGCTTATGGGCAGAATTTCCTCGGCGACCTGTCAGAGATGGCAAAATTACCGAGCTGATTTTGATCATATGATGTGGCTCTGCCCGGTAATTGCCAATTTTTGGAGAGAGGTTACAGATTTCCTCTCTTCGATATTGGATAAACGGGTTCCTTGTGAGCCTGGTATTGGTTTATTGGGTCATTATGAAGGTATATTCTTCCTAGAGGCCCGGTTCTTGGCCGGGAAGGCTATCGCCATTCGATGGATGGGTGACCTTACCCCTACAGTCTCTCAATGGAAGACTATGCTTAACTCTGTGCTCTCATCTATAAATTTGGTGTACAAACATCTGGGTTGTCAGCATAAGTTTATAAGTGTTTGGGGCCGGTGGTGCAAATCACCTCATACATCTTTTGGTGTGGGCGATCTTAGGGTTTCCTTACCACCGGATGGGATATCTAGTGGTTGAAAGGTATGGGTTTGTGGCATAATGTTGTGGGGATGCGTTGCCTGAATGTGCACGTCGACTGGATCTGGAATGTGATTTATCGCTTTATTCTTTGGTTTTATCTTTTCTTATTTCTGTGCTTTTCGCATTTTGCAGTGTGACATGTATCTTTGATCCTTATCTCATGATTCTATGTACACGGAGATCAATGCTGTTCTTATGTTTATGTTACTTGAAGACTGGGTTTCTTGTATGTCACCCAGTATGTTTTGATTATCATATCTGTGTATCACTTTATTTACAATAAACAGAGTTAAAAAAAAAACAAAAAAAGGCCTTTGTTTTAGTGATCACTAGGGTCTCAGCAGACCCCCACCAATGCAATTTCTGTCAAGTCTACATGACGTTAGAAGATAGAAGTGCATTTCTAAAAGGCACACATTTACCTTAAAGCGACCGTCCAATCAAAAAGTAAAACTTTGACCATTCCGTCGTTGTTATCTTTCCAAAATGGCCACCGCAGCCTCAGACTTCCTTATGCAGAGCATTCTTAGGACATCCAAAACTCCCCACCTCCACTGCCCTCCAATTGACCAGCATCAATGACGTCATCAGCGCTCTGAGTCATTGGCGCTGGTCAAGCATAAGGCAGTGGAGGGGGACGTGTCTCAGACTTTCTAAGAACGATCTCTGCATAGGGAAATCTGAAACTGTGGTGGTCATTTTGTAAAGATGGACGGCGGCAGGATCGTTCAGGAGGAGGGCATAGAGTATGTGGACTATACATTTGCAATGAAAAGTCAACTTTTGACTGGAGAGTTGCTTTAAGCCTGACCTTGTTTTAATATTAACTTATTTTAATCACAAATAACGTTAAGGCTGGGTTCACACGTGCACGTCCGTTACGGCTGAAATTACGGAGCTGGTTTCAAGAGAAAACAGCTCCTGAATTTCAGACGTAATGGCATGTGCAGGCATTTTTCGCAGCGTCCTTTACGGACGTAATTGGAGCTGTTTTTCTATGGAGTCAATGGAAAACGGCTCCAATTACGTCCCAAGAAGTGACATGCACTTCTTTGACGCGGGCGTCTTTTTTACGCGCCGTCTTTTGACAGCGGCGCGTAAAAAAAAAAAAATGACCGTCGGCACAGTACATCGTAAAAACCCATTCAAATGAATGGGCAGATGTTTGCCGGCGCTTTGGAGCCGTATTTTCGGACGTAATTCGAGGTTAAAACGCCCGAATTACATCCGTAAATAGGTCGTGTGAACCCAGCCTAAGTGGTACTGCCTGCTGGGACTTTTATAACACTGAAATTATATTAAGTGACATGTGCCAAGGAAGACGTAGAACAATCTGTAACACAAAGTAATACAGCACAGTCACTGACCAAGCCTGGCCGATTCCGAATGAAAAAAATTGTTTTTAAAGTTTAATTTGTATACTTAGAAATTACAGTTAACCATGGCCACTACACTATAGGTTTAAGTTACAAAAAAATATATATTTGCTGAAACTATCTTAACCATATCCTGAGGATTCCCTCACACGTGTTCTTTGCAAGGCCAAAAAGAGGAAGGGGAAAAAACAAGAGCTGCTGTAGCCAGGAGTTTCCTTCCATGGCAGACAAAGGGATTCCCCAGGCTGCAGGCTAGAGTTTCCATCAGCATAACATGCCCAGCCACATTCCGAGGCAGCCAGATTATATCCCCACAAAGAACGTACTCACAACTTGCTCACACTGTGCATCAGCCTTCTCACACACAAACAGTACAGACACAGTATCAGACACAGGCTGCCCTGCTGGCTGGCAGCGCCGGCAGGAAACATTCTTCTCTGGCCCTTGCTCCTTTTTTCCCCTTGGAAAGTCAGATTTCTGACAGCATGAGTGTTTATACATCTTTTCAACAATTGGTTTGGCAGCAAGCAGTGGAAAAATGCAAAGCCTTCTCAATAAGCAAAGCTTATTGCGGCATCAGATAACGATCCCTCACGCAATGAACAAGAAGAAAAAACGCTGAAGGAGTGCTTTGTTTCGCCTGGAAGGATTGAAGTAGAAAAAGCTTTCTGCTAAATACAAGGGGGAGATAACTTAAAGGTGTAAATAGCAGTTTGAGATTTAAAACAAAACAAAAAAAATGTTAATTAAAACTTCAGGGATATCAATCTGTCCAGTTAGGAAGCATAAGCGACTGTGAATCAATTTCACCTACTTTAGTGCAAATGAAAGGGACAACAGGTGCACTGGAGAGGCATCAGCAAGCAAACTCTCAAAAAGTGAAAGGTTTTGTAGGTGGTGGCCACAGGCAATGCCTCTCTACTTATCCTTCCTGACAGATTCTGCTCTAGTTTCGCGTTTTACGAGTGTCCTTGTTCCAAACCTCCTCTGGCATTAAAATTTGCAAAAAGACTATGCACCAAGAGCTTCATGGCATGGGTTTCCATGGTCGAGCAGCTGCATGCAAGCCTTATATCACCAAGCACAATTCCAAGCGTCAAATGGAGTGGTGTAAAGTACGCGGACATTGGACTCTGGAGGAGTGGAATTGTGTTCTGTGGAGTAACGGATGACCCTTCTGTCAGTCTGATGGACGAGTCTGGGTTTGGTAAATGCCAGGAGAACCTTACCTGCAGAGGCTAGCTAGGTTCTACTGCACCCGGGCCAAACATTCAGTTAGCCCCCCCCCCCCCAACTTCTTTCCCGACATCGCCTTCCTCCTCGCCATGTTTAATTTCTCTACCAATCAAGGAGGTGTAATATTTTCCCACATTTTTTTAATGCAACTCTAGCATAAAACCATTTGTACATTTGACAAGAAATATAGTTATAGAAGGTAGTACATAACAAATTAAAAGAAAAGAAATTAAAGTGGTCAGTGCCTAACTAAAACAGATCGTATAACTGAGGCTAATGAGACTATATGGTGACATAATGAACAGCCTACTCTTGTAGATACTAGAACATCCCTCCTGTAGATCGCGTCATACAGCCCCCCTTGTAGATCGCGACACAGCACCCAAACAAAAAACACACAGCCTTCATTTGTAGATTAGCCTCATAGCCCCCAAGCAAATAAAAGAAACTTGTACTAACCTAGCCCCGTTCCTGCGATGAACAAAGCAGGCGTGATCCATTGATGTTATCGCGCCAGTGAATAGTGAATAGCTCAATTGTCCTAAGGATGCAGATACAATTGATTGTGGCAGTCACCCGAGGCCTCAGATGCCTGATGTAGGTGACGCCACCGGGAATAAGGGGGCTCGTGCCGCCCGGCCCATTATGGGCCAGGTGTCACGGGCCCCCTCAGGCCGCGGGCCCCGTAGCAGCCTCTATGGCTGCTATAGCAGGAGTTCCGCCACTGGTGGCAGCTGTAATAGCGGCACCTGGTCAGATGCGGCACGCATCCTTCCTTCCCAGTTGTGCCCCGCCTGCCCCACCCTAGCTACGCCCATGCTTACCTGTCTTACTGCATTGTACCAACAGTAAAGTTTGGTGGAGGAGGGATAATGCTATGGGGCTGTTTTTGAGGGGTTGACCTAAGCCCCCTTAGTTCCAATAAAGGGAAATCTTAATGCGTCAGCATACCAAGACATTTTGGATAATTGTTTGCTACCAACTTTGTGGGAACAGTTTGGGGAATGCCCTTTTCTGTTCCAGCATGACTGTGCCCCAGTGCACAAAGCGAGGTACATAAAGGCATGGTTGGGTGAGTTTGGTGTAGAAGAACTTGATTGGCCCATTAGAAGACCTGACCACAACCTAGGGCTGGACAATTAATTGAAAAACAAAAATGAAATTCAGCACAGATAACCGACATCATCTTGCGCATTTCATTTTTTTGTTTTCTTTTTCCGATTTCAACTGTATCTGCGCCCTCAGGACGCAGATAGTTGAATCCACTGGTGTAACAAAGTCCCCGGCCAGATTCCGCTCCTAGAGGAGGAGCTCAGGTGGCGCTATTTACAGGGGGTTGTGTCTGTGACAACTGTATGGGGCATCAGCAGTTGGGATAAATATAGCCATATGAAGGGGTTAATGATAGCTACGGATTAACAGTTGAAGTAAACCGTTTCGTCAAAACCACTATTAAGAGAACAATAATTTGGTTTTCTCCGGTATGGACACTTCTGGTATATTAAGACATACTACTAAACATCTTGCCAACACTAAATTCGCCTTTTGGTCTGTACTCTCTATTTTCTAGTTTACTACTCCCACATGCAGTGCATGTACACTGTTCTATTTATGAAACGCTTTCCTGTACCGGATGAGGTTGTGATATTAATAACCATGTGGAATTAGCCTCAGTGTAAGGATTATTGTCCCCATATTTAGTTACATGTTTGTGTGTATGTAGAATAAAACAAAAAACAAACTTTGACATCAAAATGTTCATTTTGCATGACAGTAATAAGGCCCTGTTCACAGAGTTTTTTTGCAGGCAGAAAAAAAAAAACTGCCTCAGAATTCATTCAGGAATTTTGAACTGCTCGCACTTTTTTTTTTTTCCACGTTTCTCGCAGAGTTTCTTGCCCGCAGCCATTAAATTGAATGCATGCGCAAGGAAAAGAAGCCGCAGAAAATGTCTCAGAAACGAGTGCCGCATGTTTTTTCTGCCTCCCATTGATTTCAAGAGGCGGAAACCACAGCAGGAAAGAACATGCCACTTTTTTTCCCTGTGAGCAGCCAAAAGAGATTTTAGGCGTTTTTTGATGCTGATGCCACGTCAAAGTCAGCACCAAAAAAAAACAACTGGTGAACGGACCCTTACTAATGCGTTTATTTAATATTTAAATGCAGATAAACAATCATTTATGTAATGGCAATCTCTCGTGTTTGTGCTGTAAACATGGATCTATCTACCCAGGTAATAGACACTTCAGTGTGTGCGCCCGCTGCTACTTGCTGGTCCCCACAGCACATGAGATACATTCCCCCCCAGCACTTGACACACCCTGCAGAGGCAGTCGGTGGCCCTTTGAAGGCCTCAAGGTCTGTCTTCTGTGATCTATTATTAAGCCTTACCGGAGGCAAGGCTTAATAGTAGAGCACAGATAAAGGCGATACAACGCAATTTTTTGACAATAAAAGGTTTTTGTAAAAGTAACAAAAAACAACAAAAACGTAGAAGTTTGTTATTCCTGTAACCGTAATGATCCGCAGAATGAAGTTAACATGTAGTTTTTACCGTATAGTAAGCCCTGTAAAAACAAAACTCAGGAAACAATGGAGGAATCCGTTTTTTCCCCAATTTTCAGTTTCCCAGTACAAAATATGGTACATTCTGTCACCAGATTATAAATGCCCAACAATTGTTCCAGCCCAGCTTCTTTCACTGCACAGCGTGATTGTTACAGTGTGATTGTGCAGTGAAAGAAGCTGGGCTGGAACAATGAGAAGTGTATGATACTGATTAGTCACTGATTGATCAGCGTCATACACTTCTCTTCATAACGCCCAGTTGGTCAAAAGTAAAAACACGCCCAGTTGTCTATTAAGAAACGAATTAGCATAAATCTAAAATTTGCTCATAACTCGCTCAAAAATTATTGTTTTTCAAAATAAAAACCACTGCTGTTCTCTACATTACAGCGCCAATCAGATTATGCAGGAGATAGGGCACTTATAATCTGGTGACAGAGCCTCTTTAAATGGTGCCATAAAAAAAACTCATCCCGCAATAAATAAAAAGGTTATAGCCCTTGGACAGCGTCGATGGAGCAGCGTAAATGAAAAAAATAAAATGGTCTGTGTCTCCAAGGGGTTAATTGATACAGCTACATAACATTAGCCTGGTAAATAAATGAGCTGGTATAAATGAGACAAAGCCAAAGTCAGAGTGTGACCAGTAAAAGCAATATGCTTTACCAATAAAAATGGGAGCTGCCTGGAAACATGCCTTTAATAGTCACTGTTGTTACTATGTGACGGGCAATGGCTCAAAACTGCCATTTACTTTTTTTTTTTAAAACAAAAATGTGGCTTTCTGCCCGAAAAAATTACGGTTAAGTGCTGGCTACTAGGTGTCTGCCTTCTTGCTATCTTGCTGTCCACTGCCTGTAGTCGAGTATAATCCGTCTCTAGACGCAGAGACATTGAGACGTATTACAGGAAGAGGGGGGTGTTTTTAAGGCATCAGTCGCGCTCCCGGCTCTTACACAGAGCCTCTAAACTACCCACTGCCTGGTCCAGCATGACCCTACTCCCTCAGCACACTATTTGCGCCGGTTTCTCACATCATGTGCCCATATATTTTTGCGCAATATTGCAGATTTTCTGGACATTTTGCCGCAGTTTTGCATCATATTTTATATGTTTACATGTCCCAACCACACTGCGGCCGAGAGGCGCACTTTTGGACTGAAAAAAATAAAATAAAGAAATTATTTTTGATCTTTACGCCTTTTGCTTCAAATAAATGCTCCCAAAAACATGAGGGGTTGTGTAGCATTGGGTGCGAGGGGTACAAGATGGAGATTCATTGGCAGCTTATCTTGCTACTGAGCAGAACGTTATATGTATTAAACTAGATGCACCTCACTTTCAGTGAACATGTAAACTGTACGCAGAACAAAATTATCTTTAAAAATGAAAAAACACTTAACATTTTGCTACGGTGTAAAACATAAATTGCCATTTTTTTCTTGCTGTTAACTTCTTATACATGACGACATGCTAAATCTGTGTACAGTTTAATAAAAGGCTGCTTGTTGAACCTTTACCTTCACACAGGCTCAAGCAACATGTTGCTAAGCAACCTAAGCGGAATATCAATTTATTTGCATTCTAATTTGCACATAAACCTGCTTCTTGCAAACGATGTATCCACGGTCTCCTCAGAATGCATGGTTCCATACATTTTTGATGGCCATCACAGGATATTAAAAAATAAATAAAAAAAAACTTTCACCTATATACTGTACAGATTTATATTAAAACATTTAAAAATAAAATACACGTACTTATCTTTTTGAAGGCAATCTCAAACTGAACTGTTCCACAAATCAAAGAAAATAAGTAATCTTCAAAAAAAAAAACTCTTAAAAATAATATTTCATGTCTATGAACGCTTAACTTCATCCTTAGCCTCATGCAGACAGCTATTCTTGGTAGACTGCACTAGGAGTCCATAATATGGACCACACTTGCACTCTGGTGCTTCTAGGGGGGGGGGGTACCTCCATAGTACAGCATGAATTGGAGCATACCACCATTTCTTTCCAGTGGGGAGGAAAGAATTAAAGTGAAAACAAATAATTGTCCTGGTTCGACAACAGCTTGCATAGCATTAATAAAAATCCTAATGACTCTGAAAATTGAACAACCCCTCTGAGCGCCATTTTGGGCATTGAGACATTTTCACTTCCTTTCTACCAAACAGAGGGGAGTGTGGGAAATAAAAGTTCCCATGACCCCCACCAAAAAAAGAAAAAAGTCTAGGAGACTGAATTAGAGAGTTCCTAAAATAGATCAGGGTCATTAGGATTTTTATTAATGCCATGCAATTCATTCTGGCCAAAGCAGAAAGGGGTTAAAGGAGCTTTCTTACCATTAGAAAAGAGGACACATTTCTATTATATGCCATCACTTCTGGATTGCTGGGGGGTCTGACCGCCAGTGTTCAGAGTTCTTCCCAGCAAAGCTACCATCTGTCTGCTATGCAGGAAAATGCCACACAGTCCCGTTCACTTAAATGCAGACAGTAGGGGCTTCTTCCCCTTCATTTTTAGAAGTTGGACCCCTACTGATCATGAATCGATTGCACATAATGTGATGGGAATACTCCTTCAGAGAGATGGGAATTAAGCTATAACTTTTATTAACATTTTTTATTTATAACTAAAAAGTGGTTATAATCTAAAAATATAAAAAGTCATGGGAGAGCTCTGTTATTTAACCCCTTCCCACAGTTGCCATTTTTGACCTTCCCGACAGCCTCATTTTTCAAATCTGACATGTGTCACTTTATGTGGTAATAACTTCGCAATGCTTTTACCTATCCAAGCGATTCTAAGACTGTTTTCTCCTGACACACTGGACTTTATGTTACTGGCAAAACCTGCTTGATACAATCAGTCTAATTAACATCCTACACATATCTACTTTAGATTGGCATCGTTTTTTTGAACATCCATTTATTTTTCTAGGACGTTACAAGGCTTAGAACTTAAGCAGCAATTTCTCATATTTTCAAGAAAATCTCAAAAGGCTATTTTTACAGGGGCCAGTTCAGTTGTGAGGTGGCTTTGAGGGCCATATATAGGAGTAAAGTAGAGGTGAAATGTACAAATTTCATTTTTATTTTTTTTTGCAGAAATTCATTTTTAATCCATTTTTTTGTAACACAGAAGGTTTCACTAGAGAAACGCAACTCAATATTAATTGCCCAGATTCTGAAGTTTTAGAAAATATCCCACATGTGGCCCTAGTGTGCTACTGGACTGAAACACAGGCCTATCGCTTCATGCACACGGCCGTGCCCGTAATCACAGGCTGCGATAGCGAGCACGGCCAGCCGCGGGCCGCATTTTTGGGCCGTGCTCCATACAAAGTATGGGAGCACGGCCCGTAAAAAACGAAAAGTAGGACATGCTCCATAATTCACGGCACGGACACCCTTCCGTAGCAATACAGAAAGTTGTCCGCGGCCAATAGAACCGGGCGGGCCCGTAATCGCAGACCATATTGCGGTCCGCATTTAGAGATTTTTTACGGTCGTGTGCATGGGGCCTTAGGGGCAAAGGAGCATCTAGTGGATTTGGGGCCTCCTTTTTTATTAACATATATTTTAGGCACCATGTCAGGTTTGGAGAGCTCTTGCGGTACTAAAACAGTGGACATACACCAAAAGTTACCCCATTTGGGAAACTACACCCCTCAAGGAATTTATGTAGGGGTATAGGGAGCATTTTGACTCCACAGGATTTTTGCAAAAATTATTGGAAGTAGGCCGTGAAAATGAAAATCTACATTTTTTTTCAAAGAAAATGTAGGTTTAGAGTTTTGTTTTTTTCCACAAGCACTAAAAAGGAGAAAAAGCATCATTTACAACATTTGTAAAGCAATTTCTCCCGAGTAAAACAATTCCCCACATGTGGTCCTAAATGGCTGTTTGGACACACGGTAGGGCTCAGAAGGGAAGGAGCACCATTTGGATTTTGGAATGGTTTCTGGGTGCCAGGTCACATTTGCTGAGACCTTGTAGTACTAGCTTACTGGAAAAACCCCAAAAGTGACTCCATTTGGGAAATTACATCCCTTGAGGAATCATCTAGGGGTAAAGTGAGAATTTTGACCCCCAAAAGGTTTTTTGCTGAATTATAATTAAGCCGTGAAAATGAAAAATTTAATTTTTTTCCAATAAGATGTAGTTTTAGATCAGCATTTTTCATATTCACAAGGAAGAAAAAGCCCCCCAACATTTGTAAAGCGATTCCTCCCAAGTATGGTAATACCCCATATGTGGTTATAAACTGCTGTTTAGACATATGGGAGTGTTCAGAAGAAAAGGAGTGGTATTTGACTTGGCACGTAGATTTTGCTGGAATGATTTGCGGAGGCCATGTTGCATTCGCAAAACCCCAGTTGTACCAAAAAAAAAAAAAAGTGACCCCATTTTAGAAACTACACCCCTAAAAGAAAATTTCAAGGGGTGTAGTGAGAATTTAGACCCCACAGGTGTTTTTCAGAAATGAATAATAATAATTTTTCCACTGATATGCCTATTCACCACACAATGTGTTGTGCCCAGCTTGTGCCACTGGAGAATCTTGCCCCATAAATTGTTGTTAGGCGGGTTCTCCCGGGTATGGTAATGCCTTACTTGTGGACGTAAACTGCTGTTTGGGCACACTGTAGGGCTAAGAAGGGAAGGAGAACCATTTGGAGCATGGATTTTTTTCTAATGTGGGGGCATATGTAATCTGTGCGGAGTATGTTCGTGCATAATAAGAGGATATAATAATGGGGTGAATAAAACAATTATCCATAAATGTGTGGTACACTGTGAAGCAATCTGTTATGCACAGGCCAGTGTCGCACTGATAAACGGCGTCCATTCCTATCCCCCTTTTGTAACACTCTGCACCTTTTGGGGACTTTCTCTTTTGTAGTTTGGTAAATTTTGCTGGGAAAGTGTTGCGCTGGTATAACACGGGCTCTCTCATTTCCAGCTGATGTGCTATGTCCCTTCCTAGTTCCTAAATACTATGGCCCTGAAGCTGAAGGAATGTTTCCCTCCGGCCTGCACATCCGGATGTTTTTTCATATCTGTATTACTAGTGCCATAATTTTTTTATTTTTCGGTTGATGGAGCGGTGTGCAGGCTCGTTTTTTGCGAGACAAGCTGTAGATTTTATTGATATCATTTTGGGACACATACGACTTTTGCTAATTATTTATTTCATTTTTTTGGAATAGGAAATTTCCAAAAACAAGTAATTCTGGAATAGTTTTTTATTGGGGGGATTTCAGCATTCACCGTGCGCCATATACACGAGAACTTCATTCTGTGGATCGATGAGATTACGGCGACACCAAATTTATAATAATTTTTTTTCTGTATTGCAGCTTTAGCACAATAAAATCACTTTTTTAAAAAACATATGTTTTTTGTGTTGCCATATTCTAAGACCCATAACATTTATTTTTGCGTGGACAAAAGCTGTGTCGGGGATTATTTTTTGCGGGGTGGGTTGTCATTTTTATTGGTATTATTTTGGAGTAAATGTGACTTTTTGATCACTTAATATACCATTTTTTGGGAGGAGATGTGACCTAAAAACAGGGATTCTGGCGGTTTTCTTTATTTCACGGCTTTCACTGTGCAGGATAAATTACATAATAGTTATATAGTTTGAGTCGTTACAGACAATACCAATTATGTATATATATATTTTTTTAAATTATGTTTTTCCCGATAATAAAAGACTTCTGGGGAAAAAAAGGCAGTTTTTTATTTTTCCTTTTTTTTACTTTTCCCACTAGAAGACTTAAAGGACTGATGCCCCGATCGCTACTCTAATACACTGCACTACATGCGTAGTTCAGTAGATTAGAACTGTCAGCTACTCACTGACAGCAAGCCTATGAGGAGCCGCCGTATCCCCATCGGCTTCCGTACAAGGCAGACACGGAGGCCATTATTTGGCCTCCGGTTGCCCAAGCAACCCAGCGATTTCATCGCTGTGTTGCTGGTCGTTTAAAAAACCCCTCAGATGCTGCGCTCCCTATTGAGTGCAGCATCTGAGGGGTTAATCAGCCGGATCAGAGAATAGCTCCGGTCCTGGCCGTTGCAGGAGGGTGCCAGCTATATAATACAGCTGCCACCCCGCGGTGATGGTGCGGTTTGCGGGAACACCTTCCCAACAGTGCCGTATATATATGGGATATGTCGGGAAGGGGATAAGTTTCTAATTACAAAAACAGTAACAATATAATACTTTTAAGAAAAGTATAAATGTTAGAGAAGACTAAGTTAACCACACATGTGGAGGTTTTTGTTATGAGGTTAATAAACAGATGAATTATAAAGTTGAAGACAGATGGCATTAAACCAGGTCTATTTAGTTGATTCTACATCGCTGGTAAAGTATGATGTGTAATAAGACACCACATGTCTATAGTGTTGCACCAATATCTAACAAACTATTTGGAGAAAACTGGTTTGTGTGTATTATATAAAGGGATTAGCTATTTACACAGACCAAAAAGGACCATAGAAACAATTCAAGCAGGAAAGAAAAACAGTTGTATGATGTACTAAAACAGTTCCTATCCAGAACACTGGCAATGACCTTTCAAACATACACTCTTAAAACTTAAATAGTGAAAAGTGCCGGATAAGCAAAAATGCATATCTCAACATTACAATTACAGAGAAAGACAGAGCGGGACCCCAACGCAGATGTGAACGAAGCCTAACTTATAATATATCCATTTAAACCTATGCTCATTCTTGGCTTAGGAGTCCAGTGAGCGGTCCTACACAGTAATTGACCAGTAAAAACCTGTGTGGGTCATCGGTAAGAGCATATGTTTTAAGCAAGCATATTTTTTTAATTTTTATCATACAATGTACCTTCTCAAATTATGTACTGGCCATCAGGATCAACACTCTTCTTATGGAGGGCAAATGGGAAGGAATTGTGGATAAGAACTAGTACTCTCCTACTTTTAGTGTGATATGAAGCATTATAGACTCTGAAATATTTATAAGAGAATAATTTTTGAGAATAAGGAACTTTTAAAATGGGATTATTCAACAAAGGGAATATCCGCCCGAACCTTCAAGTAATCGAGATAGGCCTTCTTGCGCTTCAAGGGGGAATTGAATCCGCTTACATTATTGGAGATTATGTGACACATAGCAGGTGAAACAGTGTTCTAGCTTGCTGCCTGTTTAACCTCAGAAATAAGATAAATGCACTGTACTTCATAATATAAAGGAGAACAGCTTGGAAAAGGCAACCATCTTTCCTCCAGCAGCGTTAAAGACGCAAGGGCGACACAAACCGCAAAAGGTCCTCAGTTTAGTGTGAATACTTCAATACTGCTATTGCAGACATTCCAAGGTGCGAATTTCAAGTCCTTCGAGATTAATATATTAAAAAAAAGATTCGGTATAACAATAAACAAAAACATCTGGGGAGCTCCCATATCCCACAAAAATAAAACAGAAATAGCGCACGTCCATTGAACAAAGTGTCGCTCACACTCAGGTTGCCAGGGTGATTGTATTCCTTCTACTGGGAGCGGAGTGCCCCACCGGTCTTAATGAGGACCAGGTCAGCATCAGACAGTGTCTTGGTGGCAATTGTGCAGCATTATCCCAAATGCTTTCCCATTATAGAGCATCTTGAGTTTCTTGCAGGGGTTTCACTGAATAAGGCTGGGCTCACACGTAGCGTAAATACTTAACACAAAAGTTAGGTCACATGACAATAATGGGGCTGGGCACAATGAACATTAATATCACAATGCCCCCCCCCCCCATTTTTAATCAAAATGATGGCAGAAACTCCCCAATAATCTATACCAAACGGAAAAAAGGGAGCACTAGACTACAAAAATATAGGCCTCATGCACACTTCCATCACCGTTTTCTCTGCCGTTTTTGACGGATCCGTGTGTCCGTTTTTGTTTCCGGGTGCACTCAGTTTCCGTTCCGTGTTTCCATTTTACACGGACGTTTTGCTTCCGTTTTTAAAAACGGATGTTAACTTCATTTGGACTTGTCATAAGTCCCAGGAAACACCCATAGAAAGTTTACAAGAAGTTTTTGGTGCTGTTTTCTGTAGCTTTCAGAGCATAGAGAACAGTTTGAGATTACTCTGCTTGGCTTACTTATGTTTTTTGGGTGTTTTGGAGTGAAAATATGAGCCTATCTTCAGGAATGAATGTTTACTGTAGTCTGTGAGTCTGAACTTTTGCTCACTCAGCCGTTGCTATGGCAACGGATCCGTCAAAAATGGACGGCACACAGAAGCCTTCCGTGTGCCATCCGTTTTTTTCACTGACCCATTGACTTCTATGGGCCACACGGTCACTGAATCACTGAGCAAAGTAGGACATGCTCTACTTTGCACGGAACAACGGATCCGTTTAAATAACTGAAGTGTGCATGGGACCATTGAAATGAATGGGTTCAGGGTGCTATCAGTGACAAAAACGGATAGCACCCTGAAGGAAAAAACTGAAGTGTGCATGAGGCCTAAAGAAGTTTATTGAATGACAAAATTATTATTAAAATAAACAGAGGGAAATGGAGCAAGATTCCAAAGGAAAAACAGTGGGTGTATGTGAAAGGACCGGAGTAGGAATCCTAAACATCACTCCCTAACGGGCATAGTGCATTGGGATGTAAGAGGTAAAGATCCTTTGCTCTCTGGGTCAAACTAATTCCCTCCCACTAAAATCTGATATGACGCCATAAGTGCAACCAGTAATAATGGCATATAAACTTCAAAGGGGTACATTACCCACATTTCAAGTTCTCTACGTGGTGGGGGCCTTTGTGATGCATATGGGTTTAGTAAAGAAGCAAAAGATCAGGCGACACTGGTATGCAGATATTTTACCGAATTTAACGCATTATCATTTCACCTGAGTGCCTTTGCAATTGCGGGCCAAATTAGGCCTCAAAAGGCTGCTCTTCGGGTATGTTCACACGCTGAACAAAAAATGTCTGTAAACAGGGAGCGGTTTCCAAGGGATTTTCAGCCGTTTTTTTAAGCAACTAGCGTTTTTTTGCGGCCGTTTTTGGAGCTGTTTTTCTATTGAGTCAATGAAAAACTGCTCCAAAAACGGCTCAAGATGTGACATTCCCTTTATTTTTACGAGGCTTTTTTTACACGATCGTTTTTTCCGTGGGAAAGAAACACCGTTTTTCCCATTGAAATCAGTAGGCAGATGTTTGGAGGCTTTCAGCCCCCACATATTTAGCCAGTTTTCTGGTCTGAAAATAGCCCATGTGAACAAACCCTTATACTTCTAAGATCCGGGCGTATTTTCAAAATATTAGGGCCGCATCAAGGTATATAAAACCAGGAAACACTTCATAATAATAAGAGGCCTGTTTTGAAACAGCGACACAAGCTAGCCACAATCTATTCGGCATCGAAATGACGTATCTGTGGAAAAATTGCCATTTTCATTTTGCACCATCCCTGCAAATTAATTTCTGAAAAAACACACAGAGTGTAATTTCTAAAATCGGGTTACCCCTGTTTTGGGCCTTCGGGATCTTTGCAAATGCAAAATTTGACTACCAAAAGCCAAATGGCACTCCTTCCCTTCTGAACCCTGCCACGTGTCCAAACAGCAGTTTATGACCACATATGGGGTATTACCATACTCGGGAGAAATTGCTTTACAAATGTTGGTTTGCTTTTCCTTCTTGATGTCTTGAAAAAAATGAAAACATTTGAGCTAAACTACATCTATTGGACAAAATGTTTGTGGCTCAATTCTAATAAAATTTATTTAACACCTGTGGGGTCAACAGACTACTGCACCCCTAGGTTAATTCCTTGGGGGCATAGTTTCCAAAATAGGGTTTTGGGGGTGTTTATGTTTTGGCACCTCAAGGCCTCTGCAAACCTAGTGGTGCCTGGAAAACCTAATAAAATGGAGGACCCGAAATCCACATTCATTTCTGAAGCCTGTGTTTCATTTAGGTAGCACACATATGAGAGATTTCTAAAAACTGCAGAATCAGGGTAATACATATGGAGTTGTGTTTCTTTGTAGACACATGCCGTGTTACAGAAAAAGAAAAAAAGGATTAAAATTAAATATCTGCATAAAAATAAAATGTTAAAATTTCACAATAATCCTGTTTTTTTTCCTGTGAAACGCCTAAAATGCTTATTTTTCCAAATGTTCTCCAAGATTTGGTATTTTTTACAATTAAACAAACCAATGAGATGATCTACCAAATTGTACCACTAACAAAGTCCAATGTGTCACTAGAAAACATTCTCAGAATTACTTGCATAAGTAAAAGCATTCCAAAGTTATTACCACATTTAGCGAAACGTCAGATTTGAAAAGCGGGGCAGTGTCCACAAGGCAAAAACTAGCGGAGGATCCAAGGGGCAATAAAAAAATGTGTCCAGAAAGAGAGTCACTGTATATGTTTAGAGGCAGAAGAGAAACGAATGTTTCAATCTAGGGCTTGTCGATTTTGCCCAAAAATTTTATCTAGATTTTTCAACCCTATGGGCGATTTGATTTAAATCTCGATTTTCTTCTTAGAACAGTTAAATAAACTGAAAAAAAATACCAAGAGATCATTTAATCAATTATTTTCTTTATATAAAATAACTTTTTAGGATATATTGCTATAATAATTGTACGTAACTTCACAACTTTTAACCTCTGCAAATACATTATCAGAAATACTATTGGAAAAATGTCTATCTAATTGATTATAATTTTTGCGTTCCCCGGCAGGGAACAGGTTAACAGAATCTATAATCAATTCTGCGCTGCATGCACGAACATCACTCTCTGCCAGTCACCACCTCAGTCAGTCTCCAACATTGCAGACGAGAGCAGTGTAAATTGCAGCAGTGTCGGGCAAATAGCGCAGAGCGGGCACTCTGGGGAGAGATGACATTATCGTGTCAGAGCTCGACCCTGTGCAGTACCGGCCCCACGATGGATCTCCATGCAGATCGCGACACAGGGCCCACACACTGCGACACAGGGCCCACACACTGCGACACAGGGCCCACACACAGCGACACAGGGCCCACACACAGCGACACAGGGCCCACACACAGCGACACAGGGCCCACACACAGCGACACAGGGCCCACACACAGCGACACAGGGCCCACACACAGCGACACAGGGCCCACACAGCGACAGTGCCACCCCCCCATATAGTGCCAAACACCCTTGCAGATACCACCCCCACACTCTTGTAGATCGCAGCACCACCCCTCCTTCTAAATCGCAGCTCCACTTGTAGATAGCACCCCCCCTTGTAGACCGTAACACCACCCTCTCCCTTGTAGATCGCACTCCCATCCTCCCTTGTAGATCGCACCCCCACATGTAGATCGCACTCCCATCCTCCCTTGTAGATCGCACCCCCACATGTAGATCGCACTTCCATCCTCCCTTGTAGATCGCACCCCCACATGTAGATCGCACTTCCATCCTCCCTTGTAGATCGCACTCCTATCCTCTCTTGAAGATCGCAGCCCCACATGTAGACCACCCTTGTAGATCGCAGCACCCCACTCCATCCCTCTTGTAAATAGCGGCCACTGTAGCAGCCACTATGGGCTGAATCCCCGGCCAGAGATTGCCGACACTTTGACCAGGGATATCATACAGCCCCAAGTGGGAGCTACAGTGGCACGATCTACAAGAGGGGGTGCGATTTACAAGGGGGGGTGGTGGTGCGATCTGCAAGGGAGGGTGGTGGCGCGATCTGCAAGGGAGCGTAGTATCTACAGGGCGGTGTGGCTATATATACCAGGAGTCTGCTTCCCCACGGAACTGCTGTTCCGCATTGTATCATTTTGTTCACTACAGAACA
Organism: Rhinoderma darwinii; assembly: GCF_050947455.1. Taxonomy (NCBI): domain Eukaryota; kingdom Metazoa; phylum Chordata; class Amphibia; order Anura; family Rhinodermatidae; genus Rhinoderma; species Rhinoderma darwinii. The sequence goes on along the minus strand of NC_134688.1, from coordinate 218,923,560 downwards.
GCAGTTCTGTGGGGAAGCAAAGACAGAACGGGGCGCAGCTTGGCAGACAGGGCAGTTCAGGCAGTGATGAGGCGGCACCTTCTCCTGCAGCACGGCACGTCTAAAGAATAGATTCAACTATTCTGTTAAAAAATGGAATCATAAGAGGCCTTGAGGACGAATTAATCAAATTAATTTGATTAATCGCCCAGTCCTATTTAAATCCTTCGCCCCATCCAACACACACACTGCACGGAGTCAGAGGTTTGTTACATCGATTTCTAAGTAAGAAGTTCAGTTCTCACAGCCAAAAGGAACGGAGCTGCTTACGTGAAAGCCTATGAATTGAGCCCCTGGTTGCTCTTTCCCCTCGATTTACAGCCACTCTTTGGGGCAGCATTTTTAATTAATGTATATTACAAAATGTAAGTAGATGAAGTAAGCCTGCACTCATAATAACAAATTTAAAAGACCCTCATGTCTGCATAACGTACTGTAGCTATACTACAAGTTTTCCCCAGGCCATTTCTCCATAGTTCTGCAATATTCGTTTCCAACATCTTGTGGTCTGGCATTGCATTTTGCACTTACATAATAGCAAACCGCATTCCTGAAACCTAGTGGAAATACTTTTATTTATACTTCACTTCTGAAAATTTTTTGCTAACCTGAGTAATAAGTGAATTATAGACCATTTACGACCACAGCAGGAATGTTGGGATATATAAAAGAAACAGGAATACCACCACCAGTATGAGGAAAGGACAGAACTTTAACAGGTGTGATTCTTGTTCTCCTCTGGAAATGACAGGATTAAAAAGGATACATGGAATAAAGGAATTAAATGTGATCCTTCTAAAAAGTACACCGATCCAATAAAACAGTGGTTTATTTTAGCTCTCCATATTATTCTAGAGATTACAACGTGGTCAGTAGACTAACAGTAGTTGGAAGAAAATGAAGACAGCTTGTTTAGTCGTACAACTGTTCAGATGTAATGGCTCAGAAGACGTGTTTCTGCTGGTTTTTATGGAACAGAAAAAACAAAATACTAAAATTATTGAATACATTTAATTTTTTCTTTGCTTGCGTCGGGCCTGTGATAACATAAAATGTCATTAGAGCATTTGTCATTTCCTACGGGAATAAAATGCAGGTGACTCATGGAGCGTACTTTAAACCACAAGTAGGACCTTTTAAATCTTTTACAACAGATGCCTTTTTAATTACAATAAGTAATCTACAATAATTCTCTAGCAAAGTACAGTAAGTAATACAAAAGGCCACGATGAGGCCAAGAACACACACAGTTTTAATGCCGTTTTTTAAGCCAAAGCAAGAAGTGGATCCAAAAGGAAAGAAAGGTATAAAGAAAAGCCTGATGCATCTCCTTTCTTTTGTGTCCACCACTATGTTTGGCTCAAAAAAACGGAGCCAAAAACTGCACCGAAAACTGAATAAAAGTGTGTGTGATCCTGGTCTAAGGCTGCTTTCACACAGCAGTATTCTGGTCAGTATTTGTAAGCCAAGACCAGGAGTGGGTCCAAAACACCGAATAGATGCAAATCATTCCATAATACATTTAGGCCTGATTCACAGGAGCGTATTTTACGTCCGTGTGACGGCCATTAAAACAACGGCCATCACCCATAGACATGTAATTCAATGAGGCCGTTCACACGGCAGTTTTTTCATCGGACCGTCATCTGTCTTCCATTAGTAATACTAATAGCCTATCTTCTAGGCAAGAAATTGAACTTCATAAAAAACAGCCACTTTGAAAAACGGATGCAATACTGAAGAAATACTGATGACTTACTGATGCAATAGGAATCAAATACGGATTACATACTGATGCATCTATATTTTAATCACTCTCCATAGACTTCAATGGGAGTGTTTCATCCACAAGATGAAAGTAGTGAATATATACGTATATATACGTATTTTATAAACCTCATGTGAATAGACTCAGATAAACATTAGCTCCGTATTACAGAGGGGGAAAAAAACGGATGGAATATTGATGAAAAAAGAAAAAAAATTGACTTGTGTGAAAGTGGCAGATTTTTCAGCAGATTTGCGGTGGATTTTGTAGCATATACGACGTGGATCTTACATTCTGCATTGCAAAAGGTAAAATCGACTGAACAGCTGCATTATTTCGTCATGAGAATGAAAGTCTGCAGCATGCTCTGATTTCCACGAAGACTTTTTTCCGCTACCTGTGGAAGGTTTGAAAAGCTCATCTACATAATTTTGTGGACTTGCGGTGCAGATTTCAGTCACGTTTGAACACAGCCTTAGGCTAGGGCTACATGGCGATGACCGTGAGCTGCAATAATGTTGCAGGGTTACCGAAAACTCCATGTTTTCCTATGGAAAGATAGTCCTATGCAACTTTGTAAAAAAAATCCAACAGCATTATCATGCGCACAGCTCATACATCAGCATGCAGAATGCCTTTTATTTTTATTTTTCTCAGATTCCATATAAAGATCAGAGGCACATAGTGGTACAGTATAAGCCCATATAATTCTATGGGCACCATATTACAGATCTGCACCTCACAGATCCATAATACGGCCACGTAGCGCAGTGAAAGTCAGAGTCAGTACTCAAGAGCTTTCTTTTATGGCATCCATGTTACATATGACGTGCTTGACTCCAAAGTAGCCAGTACTTCTTAGTGCTTATTAAACCAACAGCACAAAGTCAAATTCATAGACCGGTTCAACCTTTGAACTTAAGAGCTTGTGCATGAGCAGACTGCTAATCAGGTAGACTCTGCCTCGTCCAGTCACATGTCCAGTCCGATACAACATGACTGCATAGTGACACATCAATAGTACCACGTGAAGAATATATTACAACAGTGTCCTAGATACTTATTTGCTTAAATATAATAATGTTCCCACTCCGGAACTTTTTTTTTTGTCCACCTTAGAGGTCTTCATTCTAAGGCTGCGTTCCCACGCAGCGTAGCTGGAATTTCTGTGCGGAAAATCGACAGCATTTACAGTAGCAGCAAAGTGGATGAAATTTGAACAAATCTCATCCACACAGAAAAAAATTCCCCTAAGAAAACTTTCATACATTGACCTACGTTGCGGTTTTTTTAATACGCTGCGGAATTGTTGCACTTCTTTTGCCGGTTTTCCCCACTGATTCAATGGGGAGGTAAGGGTGTTCACATCAGCATTCCGTTTCCGTAGATGGTTCCGTCAGATCTTTCCGTTGGAGGAACCCATCAACGGAAAGGCAAACGGAAACCATATGCTTCCATTGCTGATGGTTTCCGTTTGGCTCCGTTCCGTAAGCCTTCAGTTTTTTTCGGCAGAATCAATAGTGTAGTCGACTGCGCTATTGATTATGCCAAAACAATGGAACCCTGTCACGACGGTGATAAACGGAAACCATTAGCAAGGTTTCCGTCACCATGGATATCAATGGTGAGGGAAACGGAAGATTAGGATTCAGTTTGCCTTTCCGTTGAGGGGTTAACCCGTCTGAAACCTCAGACAGAATCCCTCAACGGAAGGGCAACGGTGATGTGAACAGGCCCTCAGAAATGCCTTCCAATTGACTTTCATTGCAAGATTATTAACTACTGTAGATGGCTGTACTTTTAAAGAGAACCTACCACAAAGTCATATACTGCAAACTGTATATCAGACCTCAATCCCACCGCCATTTTTCTTTTCTTTCTAGACCCCCTGTTCCTGAGAGATGGCACCCGTTGTGTTCGCACTTTATATGCTAACTTCCAGTAGTTAGCCAACTGGAAATAAACTACACGGATTCCCCAGAGACTTAGTCAGGTTCACGGCTGCGGACGCTGTCCAATCAGCACGAGGCAGAATCAGACCGGCCAGGCACAGGATGATCTCGCCATAACATCTCACGAGTCCATGCTGGGTGAATACCAGAGCGAGTCTGAAGCTGCCCTGTATGACAAAAGGAGACCCTTCAAGAATACGTTTAGCCCATAGAAGGTTATGTTATAAATAGATCATTTTCAAAAAACAGATTTACAAAAGAAAACGTATACACGTGGGGATCCGCTGACAGCTTCTGAATGTGGATAGGCAGCTGTAGTATGAACCAAAACAGGCTATCCACTAGAACCTTACAGTCTGGTTGTAATAAAGGATGCTCAAATTGTATAAAATTACTACCCACAAAATCTTAATTTACCATTTTAGCTTCATAGGATTTCTGCAACCACTTTCATATTATCCACATGCATTAAAAAAAAAAAAAATCTTAGCTGGGATATAAAAGTAACTTTAAAAAAAGTCCTTTAAATACGAACTACTGAAACCAATTACATTTTATTTACCGGTAATTATATTTTGTTACATTTCTATTCTTGGAGCCAATAAATGTCTGACAAAACATTCTGATGCAGTTTAATACTAGTGTTTGCGCTAAGAGCCTATTGTAAATTAGTCATACCCTTCAATTAAGAACCAATTGTATCAGAGGCTGGCATACACATCTAGCCAAATCAGATATCTAATGTGGGCTCTGGAGGTGGAAGATGCGTGCAACATAGAAATATGAGTCAGGGGATTTTTTTTTTCTTTTCTGCTATTTTCAAGAATTCGTCCTTCAAGCAGGATTTCAACATTTTATTTTCAAGCAGCCACAAAAGAAACAAGAATAATGAAAATGATGTAGAGTGCTTTACATGCACGGAATAATGGGTAAAAAGGTATGGGCAGGGACAGATTTAGAGACCTGGTTAATCATGCACCCGCTATGGGACTTATAAAGGGGTTGTCTCATAAGACATAAAGTGGCCGCTGCAGGGAAAATGTAGCATTACATGGCCATCTATGTTTTGTAAGGATGCGCCGGATCCACCAGAATGGTTGCTACCCTTACAGAGCAGCTCTCCGGAGCGTGGAACATATGGACAGGGGTTGTCGTGATGAGACAACACTTCGAATAATATGGGTCCATCACTATAAAAAAGGAGAAATATTAAAAAGTTCTATAAAAAAAAGAAATAAGAAAAATTTATACTTAAACCCTTTGTTGCCGACTTGTGTATGCTGTAACACCGTGCTCTAATGGCTGGGAACAGAGATAACTCAGATCCAGCCATTTAACCACTTAGATAATACTGTCAATAGTGACCGTGGGTTTCTAACATCTAAGATTTCATTACCAATATATATATATATATATATATATATATATATATATATATATATATATATTACCAGGTGGGCCATTTATATGGATACACCTAAATAAAAAAGGGGATTGTTGGTGATATTAACTTCCTGTTTGTGGCACATTAGTATATGGGAGGGGGGAAACTTTTCAAGCTGGGTGTTGACCATGGCGGCCATTTTGAAGTTGGCCATTTTGTATCCAACTTTAGTTTTTTCAATGGGAAGAGGGTCATGTGACACATCAAACTTATCGAGAATTTCACAAGAAAAACAATGGTGTGCTTGGTTTTAACGTTACTTTATTCTTTCATGAGTTATTTACAAGTTTCTGACCACTTATAAAATGTGTTCAAAGTGCTGCCCATTGTGTTGGATTGTCAATGCAACCCTCTTCTCCCACTCTTCACACACTGATAGCAACACTGCAGAAGAAATGCTAGCACAGGCTTCCAGTATCCGTAGTTTCAGTTGCTGCACATCTCGTATCTTCACAGCATAGACAATTGCCTTCAGATGACCCCAAAGATAAAAGTCTAAGGGGGTCAGATCGGGAGGCATTTCTTCTGCGGTGTTGCTATCAGTGTGTGAAGAGTGGGAGAAGAGGGTTGCATTGACAATCCAACACAATGGGCAGCACTTTGAACACATTTTATAAGTGGTCAGAAACTTGTAAATAACTCATGAAAGAATAAAGTAATGTTAAAACCAAGCAAACCATTGTTTTTCTTGTGAAATTCTCGATAAGTTTGATGTGTCACATGACCCTCTTCCCATTGAAAAAACTAAAGTTGGATACAAAATGACTGACTTCAAAATGGCCACCATGGTCAACACCCAGTTTGAAAAGTTTCCCCCCTCCCATATACTAATGTGCCACAAACAGGAAGTTAATATCACCAACCATTCCCATTTTATTTAGGTGTATCCATATAAATGGCCCACCTGGTAATATATATATATATATATATATAAAGTTCAAAAGAAAAACCCCTTTTCCCATTTTATCTGTAAAATAATAATAAAAATAAACATGATTGGTATGGCCGTGTCTGTAAAAGTCCAGCCTGCCACAATATAATGGCATTTATCCCCCACGATGATGGCCATTAAAGAAAAAAAAAAAAAACTCACTTTCCCGCTCAATTTTTTTGAAAAGTTCCCAAAAATGATATTTACCCAAAATGGTACCAATAAAAACTTCAGCTTGCCCTGCAAAAAAGAATCCTTCCATCGACGGAAAAAGTAATAGGTCTCCACACTATACCACTATAACATTACTGCAGTGTCCGGACAATGAATATACATTACCTCCAGCCACACTTCTGTAGCGTCTGTGTGATATTTACAGCAAGGCAAGCATAATCTCACGAGATTATGATGTAACCTGTTTATGTGGCTGCACATAGTGATGTAATAAGATCACTATAGGCCGTGTAAATGAATGGGGAGAAGTGTATGACGCTGATTGGTCACGGATTGGTCAGCGTCATACACTTCTCTCCACAAGTGCAGAACGCTGGGCTATTGTTTCCAGTATTTTGGGCCGGATCTGTGATGGAAACCCCTAATGGAGCTTCCAACACAGATGTCACCAACCCCTAACAATTAGGATAAGTTTGAACAAATCTTATCCACAGGCTGCGTAAATGCGGAGTGAAAAAAAAAAGCTCAGAAATTGACCTGCGGTGCAGTTTTTTTAAATTCACAGCATGTCAATTTTATTTGCGTAAACGCTGTTTATTTGTTGCGAGTGTTCTCCATTTAATTCAATGGGAGGTAAAACCCGCAACAAAACGCAACTCTGGGAGAAAAAAAAAAACATTACCCAGAATTCGGAGTTTCTTCGTCCAGGCCGGCCTCCTGGGAGGACGTTTTCATCCCATGTGACTGCTGCAGCTAATCTCAGGCTGCAGCGGTCACATGGGATGAAACGCCATCCCTGGAGGCCGGGCTGTAGGACGTGTGCTGAATATTTTTTTGGTGCAGTTTTTCCACAGCGGACATTCCAGTCGAAAAACTGCACCACAATTTGGTGTGGTTTTTTTGGCCGCAATCCCCTGTTGCGCAAAGGGCGGATATGCTGTGCGCTTTTACGCAGCGTATCCGCACTGTGTGAACTCACCTTTAGTAGCCATTTCTACTGAAAAAAACAAAGCTGTACATACAGTAGAAGTGTAAAGTAACACGTGGTGGAATATTCTTGCAGCAGAAAAAACTGAAAAATCTGCTGCGGAAATTTACACCACGTATTGCTATGGGTGAAATCAAAATCTGCAGCCCATACTTGGTTTCAATTTGTGTGTGGAACTTTTGCCACAGCGGAGGAGTTTTCTGTATGTGCTGCAGATTTTGAATGCAGAATTTCATCATAGACTTCATTGCTATGTGAAATTCTGCATTAAAATATGCAACATAAATACGCAACAAAAACTATACAAAAGTTCCCAGATAATTTACTGTTGCGCATTTTGGGACACGTTTTTTTATGCCACGTGTGATTGCACCCGAATAGTTGATAAATATACATATAGAGCTCCATTTGCATTACAAATAAGGAGTAGGTTTTCAAGCCAAATACGATCTATTTTTGCTTATAGGGAAATTAGTGCATGCAAACCAGTCCCATTGACATAGGTTGCAGTCCGCAGAGAAAAAAAAAGAAGGAACCTCAGAAAATAAAACAAGGCCTATGGAAATATCGGAGATTCTGGATACGGACACAGGAAAGGCAGGATATTAACATGCCATCGTACTTTAGCTGGCTGAGACAAACAGATGCACTGTAAACAAATAGTTTTTTTTTTATACAGTACAGAGCATATGGCAGGCAGGCCTAGAAAGGAACATCTGAAAAGCTAAGAATGGCATACTTTTTATTCAATGCGGTTAACACAAATATGCAAAATAGTAGCTCTTCCTAATATATTACGTAGGAGTGAAAATCAAAAGGTGTTAAAAGAAACAAAAAAATGTATGTTTGCCAACAAAGTCCTGACTGAAAGCAGATACAAAAAATGTAAAATTTTCAGCTGTAGATTATTTTGCCAATCTAATAGTGATGTGCACAGCTCCCATAGGCAACTGGGTATCCTCATTAGTCAACTGGGCATGTCCCTACACATATTGACACTGTCCAACCAGTGCTGACAGCAGAGTTACCATTCCCTTTACCAACAGGGTGTATAACTTATGCAGAGCTACAGATCCTCAGCCAGTGGTAGAATGAGGGTTCAATAGCATACATTTCCTTGTCATAAGAGAGAAAACACCTTACAGATTATTTCCTCCACCACACCAAGCAGGCTAACCTCGCTGGAGCAATATGTTTGGGAACCCCAGCTGGATGTTAATTCATGGATCCGTTTCCAAAAATAAGAGCCAAGTAGGGCAGATCTAAACCACATGAAAAATTAGTGAGAAGTTTAGGGTGCCATGAGATATTTTCAACCTTCCATCCCCCAAAAAATAACTCCCAAAGACCTGTGCTTCTCAAGTCTCTTTTTCTGGTACCAAAGATGCCCGATAGGTCCACCTGTATTCTTTGAAGCCTAGGATTTCATTTGTTCAAATCTCATCCACTTTTCTGCTACTGTATTCCTGCTGCAGATTTTCTGTCCGCAAATCGACTATGTGTGAACGTAGGCTTGGAATTCCATTAGGTTTCCACACACACACTTTTTTTCGGCATTTTAAAACGAAATTTTGTAAAATGCCATAAGTTTCAGGTGTTTTGTTGGGGCTAGTTCACATTGCGTTTTTTTTGGCGATGTTTTCGACACAGAAACTGCGCAAAAAAAAAAACGTACAAATTCGCCTCGTATTGATTTCAATGTTTTTTTCCTGCGTTTCCGTCTGACCGCCCGTTGACCGTCCTCTGCACCGCGGTAGTCTTTCACGACCCGAACTCGGTCGAGTGCAACTGCACTAAGGGAGTCGTTTGCATTCAAAAGACGGCCTATTACCCTTAACAATAGTTGCTAAAGATTTTCGCTGTTTAGTCGTTACTGTGATAGTTGCTCCTTCGCCCACATCTAATCATCACTCGTTTGTGAAAAAATTTCTGCAAGTCTGACAGGACTCTTCAGGTCCTTTTACACCAGCCAATATGGGCCATGATCGGCGCTCGTTTTCTCCTTACACAAGGAGCAACAATTGGTTATGTATGGGGATGAGCAATAATTACTACGCTCGCTCGCCCCCAAACATTTCCATCATGTTGGCAGCACATATTCCTGTTTACACAGGGAGATATGCTGCCGACAACCATAATATTTATTGAACAGCTGACCGTTGCTCTGTTTACACAGGACAATGTTTAGGAACGAGTGCATATATAAGGGCCTGTTCACATCACCGTTCATTTCCGTTCCAGGGTTCCGTCTGAGGTTTCCGTCGGGTGAACCCCGCAACGGAAAGTGAAGGCTTCCGTTTCAGTCACCATTGATCTCAATGGTGACGGAAACATCGCTAATGGTTTCCATTCGTCACCATTCTGGCAGGTTTCCGGTTTTCCGACTGAATCAATAGCGGAGTCAACTGCCGGAATGGTGACGAACGGAAACCATTAGCAATGTTTCCGTCACCATTGATATCAATGGTGACTGAAACGGAAGCTGTGGTTTCCCTTTCCGTTGCGAGGTTCACCCGACGGAAACCTCCGACGGAACCCCGGAACAGAAAGCAAACGGTGATGTGAACAGGCCCTAAACGTTCGATCATTGGCCCGTGTGAAAGGGCCTTTGGAGAGTCCAATACTAACTTTTGATACGATTGACAAAAACAGATCACATTAAAATGCAGAAGGATTTAACCCCTTGATGACCCGACCATTTTGCGCATTAATGGCCAAGGATTATTTTTTGTTTTTTCACGGTCGCATTCCAACAGTCGTAACTTTTTTTTTTTATTCCGTCAACATATCCATATAAGGGCTTGTTTTTTGCAGAACGAGTTGTATTTTGCAATTGCACCATTTTTAGATGCTTACAATATATTGATTAACTTTTATTAAACTTTATTTTAGGAGAGAATTGAAAATAAGCAGCTATTCCAGCATTGACTTTCACGTTATACATTTACGCCGTTTACTATGCAGCGTAAATAACATGTTAACTTTATTCTATGGGTCGGCACGATTACGGAGGATACCAAACATGTAAAGGTTTTATAAGTTTTCCTACTTGCACAATAAAAACCCTTTTAGAAAAAAAAAAAACACTTGTTTTTGCATCGCCGCATTCCAAGATCGGTAGCTTTTTTCTTTTTCCGTCAATGTGGCCGTATGTGGGCTTGATTTTTGCAGGCCAGGGTGTAGTTTTCATTAGTACTATTTTGGGGTACATAGGACTTCTAGATTAACTTTTATTTTATTTTTTATGTGGGGAATGGGAGAAAATAAAGAATTTTGCCACTATTTGTGCGCTTTTTTTGGATGCCGTTCATCCGGCGGTTTAACTAACATGTTAATTTTATTGTTAGAGTCATTACTATCGTGGGGATACCATATATGTGTGTGTGTTATTTATTTTGACCCTTTTGCTTTATTTTGACTGTAATGTGTTTTTGTTTTTTTTCATAAACTTTAACTGCTTTGCATTTCGTTTTTTAGTCCCATCAGGGGACTTCACTATGCGATCTGCTGATCGCTTATACAATGCTTTGGTATACTTAGTATACCAAAGCATTATTGCCTGTCAGTGTAAATTTAAAAAAATACCTTTCATTTTTCTAAATGCCCACAAATGATAAGTGTTCTTCTATATGACAGAGACCAGTTGAACAAATGAAAACATGTAATAGATTCTCTAAAAAAAAAATTGGCAAAGGACTGAGAAACTGACAACTAAGCACCTGGTAGAACATTCACAGAAAATGCCAATCTGCATAAAGCATAAGGAGACCAATATCAAATTTGCTGAAAAGGGCAGAACTGTATGCATTAATAGTAATGTACCAGTCTAAAGTTAACCAGTTCAAGTCCCTTATTACTGTACCCTTTCTCCAAACCTTAATATGAAGACTGCATGATATGGGTAGATGAGCCAAGAATTTATGGAAAGCAATTATGCCTCCTCCCCCCCCCCCCCACACACACACGTTTAGGCCCTGTTCACACAGTTTTTTTTTACACATTTTTTGACGCGGAAACCGGGACGGAAAACGTGCCAAAAATATCTCCCATTGATTTCAATGGGAGGCGAAGGCGTTTTTTTCCGCGAGCGGAAAACCGTCTCGCGGGAAAAAGAAGAGACATGCACTATCTTTGGGCGATTACGTCGCTGACCTCCCATTGACATCAATGGGAGACAGAGAAAGCGTTTTTTGCTGCGTTTTTGGGCGGCACTCAATGGAAAAACGAAGCAAACGGCGTGCAGGCAGATCAAAATCTTCCAGAATTTTCTGCCTGCAAAAAAACTCAGTGTGAACAGGGCCTTAGGGGGAGGCGGAGACTTTTTTTTCCCGCGAGCCGGGAAAAAGGGATATGCCCTGTCATCGGTCATTTACGCCTCGGAGCTCCCATTGACATCAATGGGAGGCAGAGAAAGCGTATTTCACAGCGTTCTATGCCCGCGGGCGAAAAACGCCGCGAAAATCAACGTGTAGGCAGAGGAAGATCTGCCTCAAAATTTCAAACAGAATTTTGAAGTCGATTTTCCTCTTGCAAAAAACTGTGTGTGAACTCACCCTTAGGCGAAATTCACATTAACAACTGTAGCGCGAATCACGCGCGGTACACGGAAGTGCGTCCGTGTGCGGTTGTCACGCAAACATTGACTGTGCGAAAAACGCTCAAGTATAGGACATGTCGTGAGTTTTACGTAGCGGACACACGCGGCGTGAAAATCACGGACTGTGTGATCGGCCCCATTGAGTTCCATAGGTCAGTGCGACGCGCGTGATTTTCACGCGCATATCACGGACGTGAAACACGTTCGTGTAAATAAGGCCTTAGATTGGAATTCCACACAATAATAGGTTGAACTTAACAGTCTTGTGTCTTTTGTCAACTTTACTATGGTAATATCTGTAACAGCATCAATAACTTTTCACCCTCTTCCCTTGGTTTTCAGTCCGTTTTTAGTCTGGGCAACATATGAAAAAACCTGTTTATATGTGTAAACCACCAACAAGAATGTTCGTTTATTATGCCTAGTTTCTTCTGTTTGTAGAAATACTTTGCATAATGAGGTGCATTTACACGTGGTTTGCACTGTGTTTCACCTGTAATCACCGCGCAGACAAAAAACACATTGCATTTTTACTAGAAATGACAGTTTTTTCAAACAGTTTTGTCAGTTCATATCAGCATATGCAATTAAACCTTAAGGGCATGTTCACACGGCTTATTTTACACTGTATTTCGCAGTGTAAAATGCTCCGAAATACACTTTGATCAATTGTAAGAAGATGTCGTACGCACGAGGCATAATTTTATGTCGTTGTTTGAAATATGGGCATGTCCCTTCTTGCGGCCAGTTCACACGTTACGTAAATACTGTGTTTTTTTCTGCAACGGAATTAGTTACAGAAAATCCGCAGCAAATACACTAGCAGCAAAGTGGATGAGATCAAACAAATCACATCCACACGCTGCGTAAATACAGATCTCTCTTGAAATCTTATTTTTCTGCCTGAAAATAAGAAAAGTGAACATGCCCTAAGGTTCATTAACAAATGAACATCTACACATCTGATAAAGATAGATTTTATTATTTTAGACAAATACTCTTGGATCCAGTTAAACTTTTTTTTTTTTTCTCAATGTTGAAATAGAAACTTTCATAGACATTAATTTAAAACAGCCAAAAATTGTATGCTGGCGATAGACAAAACGGTTGTCATTTATCCTTAGGCTTGGTTCACACTGAATATTTTGCAGGCAGAAAAAAAATAATAAAATCTGCGCTTTTTTGCCGTGGCTTAAGCAGCATTTTTCTCCCGCTGCCGTTGAGGACCGCGGGCAAATAAATGCAGTGAAAAAAACTTTCTGACTCCCATTGACTTCAATGGCAGATCAGAGGCGGAACCGCGGCAAGAAAGGTTATTATGTGAGTGGCTAAAAGACACCCGGGAAAGAAAACTGTCTCCCATTTAAATCAATGGGAGGCGATTTAGGAAGTTTTTTGGTGCAGATTTCGATGTGGTTTCCGCATCAAAATCCCCACCAAAAAAAACTGTGTGAACTGGGCCCTAAAGAAGTAATCAGTTTTTGTTTTCATCCCCCCCCCCCCCCCCTTTGAAAATGTAATGTAGTGTCATGTAAACATAATGCTACATTACATAATCCGAATCCTACAGAGTCTACTGTAGAAACCGGATGTCAGTCTCTCAATGCAAGTCTATGAGACTCACTCACATCCAGGCTTTCATAGACTTGAATTGAGAGCCTGACTGCTGGTCCCTATTGTAGATGCTGTAGGGTACAGGGAGTCAGAATGAAGACCATGTGACCACACAGCACCCCGGAATGGACCGGCAGACCATAAAAGAGAGCACCAGGTAAGTAAATACACATGTCTACATTACATCTGCAAACAGGGGAAGGAGTGGGAAAAAGAAAACGGAGTGCTTCTTTAACCATACTGCGATCGCTAACAATCACTTTGTCGATGATACTAAAAGCGATAGGTTCTGAATTACGGAAATCTGCTCCATCAGTCAAAACCCTTCATTTAAGCTTTAACCTTTTTCTCAGTTGTTAGTTGGAAACGCTATGATCAAAGCTTTTACTCTACTATCGCCCAAAAAATTTTTAATTAGGCAATGCAAATGAAAATGCGCAATGTATCCCGATTACTTTACATGGGAAAAAAAATCCTTCAAATCGTGGGAAATATCTATTTGTGTGAGCTCCTTTCCCGAGGCGCTTTCCGACTACAAAAGCAAATAGGAATTGTGTCATACGAGGAGAAAATCTTTACTTCCATGGGCAGCTTTGGGCATCAGCTGGAACACATGGTACCTGGTTCTAGTGCTTTGTCTATTTCTCCATCCAAATAGTCTTATTAATATATCAAAACCACATTGAATTGAGTCCAAGGGGCATTAAAGTTTTAAGGAGCCAATCAGGCCCACAGCTCATTCACAACAATACACATATATTTACTAAGTAAGGGTCAATTCAAACTGCGCTCATAGTGTATGTCAGATTTCCCAACGTCTACCTCCGACCTGAGCTTCTGAAGAATGACACTGTATTGGCATAAAGTGGCATACATAGCCCACAGGCTTCCATTATGGGAAGAAAAAAAAGGATGTATACCGTGCGGTATACATATTTTAAAAATAATGTCTCTATACGGAATAACAGTCAATTACGCTATTTTATACAGTTGAAAAAAAAGGAACACTGGTGTTCATTGGCCCGACAGATGCCAAAAGGACACTTCTATGTCATCCGCCGGGTGAATGGGGCCCCCTACATTGCACATAAAAGTAATATAAAAAGATACATCACTATATAGCTAGGGATCATGAAAGATGGATGTTCACTTTCAAATAAGATACATCTAAGGGTATGTTCACACGGCAACGCCAATTACGGCTGAAGTTACGGAGCCGTTCTCAGGCAAAAACAGCTCCTGAATTTCAGACGTTTTGACAAGTGCACGCGTTTTTCGCGGCGTCTTTTACGAACGTAATTGGAGGTGGTTTTCATTGGAGTCAATTGAAAAACGGCTCCAATAACGTCCCAAGAAGTGACATGCCTGCACAGAACATTGAATTCAATGGGCAGATGTTTGCAGATGTTTGCAGACGGTTTGGAGCAGTTTTTTCGGCCGTAATTCAAGGCGTAAAACCCCTGAATTACGTCCGTAAATTGTGCGTGTGAAAATACCCTTATTCTCACATCAACACTGAGCAATATGACCTTTGTCATCTGCACTACTATTTTATAGATGGAACAGAGATCAGCTGTTTGTAATAGGACAATTGTGGGTGGCACTATCCACTGTAAGGGTAGGTTCACACGTAGCATAAATGGTAACCGTTTTTTTTGTTTTTACGGAAAATTGACAGCATAATACAGTAGCCGCAGAGTGGATGAGATTTGTGGAAATCTCATCCACACGCTGCGTAAATGGTAAATGGAAAACGTAATGGAGACGTTTTTCAGGAGTAAAACGCCCGAATTAAGTCTGAAAACACTGCGTGTGGACATTCCCTTACCGTTAAACTGGGTTGTACATTATTAAAAAAACATAGCTGCTTTCTTTCAGAAACAGTGCCACACCTGTCCATGGGTAAAGTCTGGTATTGCAGCTCAGCTCCACTGAAGGGAATCTATACAAGTCCAATAGGAGGAGTGACTAAGCTTTTAGCCCTAAATATACACACACTCACATGCACTTTGTAAAGTTGGGAAATAGACATAGAAACTTGTTACAACTCCTTAGTACATAAATAAAAACAGAAAGCTAGTATACTGTTACAATGAGGTTATGTTTAACCCTTTCATGACCAAGGGTCATTGATGCCCCTGTGTCTAGGTCAAATATTCCATTTTTGATATGCACTTCTTTAAACGATAGTATCTTTGGAACCGCTTTGAATATCACAACTATTTTTACAAGACTTGAGGCTTTCATTTTCTATATTCGTTTTATTAATTCCGCAGACAAATCACAAAAAATGTGAAAAAAAGCACTTTTTTGCAATTTTTTTAATTCTATCTACGCACGCACGCGCGCGCGCATACACTGTAGAGCTCTGTAACAATTAGTCCTCTTCTCTCTCCGTCACCCTGGATCACTGTGAGGGGAGAGTGAAGAGGGCTATATACACACACGACCGTGAAAAAAAATGGCAGTCAACAAGGGATAAACTGTCAGTTTTTTATGGCTGTTTTGCATCGTGTCTCAAAATTTGAATCCAAAAAAGCGTTTTTTTTGTCCCAACCCCCTGAAAACACCACAGCGCCCATGTATATAGTGACGCAATACCACTGCATATAGTGCCATATTGCCCACATAGATAGTGCCAGTGCCCACATAGATAGTGCCAGTGCCCACATAGATAGTGCTCACTGTAAATAGTGCCATAGTGCCCACAGTGCCACAGTTCTCCCTGTAGATAATGCCGATATAGTGCCACACACAGTGCCCATGTAGATAGCGCCACAGTGTTCCCTGTAGGTAGTGCCTATATAATGCCACAGTGCCCATGTAGATAGTGCCACAGCCCCTGTATACGGCACCTCCCTGTAGATAGCACCACACCGCCTATATATAGTGCCACCCCCTGTACATAGCAACATCCCCCCCCCCACTGTATTTAGCAACATCCCCCCCCCCCACTGTATTTAGCAACATCCCCCCCCCCCACACTGTATTTAGCAACATCCCCCCCCCCCACACTGTATTTAGCAACATCCCCCCCCACACTGTATTTAGCAACATCCCCCCCCACACTGTATTTAGCAACATTCCCCCCCCACACTGTATTTAGCAACATTCCCCCCCCCACACTGTATTTAGCAACATTCCCCCCCCCCACACTGTATTTAGCAACATTCCCCCCCCCACACTGTATTTAGCAACATTCCCCCCCCCCACACTGTATTTAGCAACATTCCCCCCCCACACTGTATTTAGCAACATTCCCCCCCCCCACACTGTATTTAGCAACATTCCCCCCCCCCCCCACACTGTATTTAGCAACATCCCCCCCCCCACACTGTATTTAGCAACATCCCCCCCACACTGTATTTAGCAACATCCCCCCCACACTGTATTTAGCAACATCCCCCCCACACTGTATTTAGCAACATCCCCCCCACACTGTATTTAGCAACATCCCCCCCACACTGTATTTAGCAACATCCCCCCCACACTGTATTTAGCAACATCCCCCCCACACTGTATTTAGCAACATCCCCCCCACACTGTATTTAGCAACATCCCCCCCACACTGTATTTAGCAACATCCCCCCCACACTGTATTTAGCAACATCCCCCCCACACTGTATTTAGCAACATCCCCCCCACACTGTATTTAGCAACATCCCCCCCCCCACACTGTATTTAGCAACATCCCCCCCCCACACTGTATTTAGCAACATCCCCCCCCCCACACTGTATTTAGCAACATCTCCCCCCCCCACACTGTATTTAGCAACATCTCCCCCACACTGTATTTAGCAACATCTCCCCCACACTGTATTTAGCAACATCTCCCCCACACTGTATTTAGCAACATCTCCCCCACACTGTATTTAGCAACATCCCCCCCACACTGTATTTAGCAACATCCCCCCCACACTGTATTTAGCAACATCCCCCCCACACTGTATTTAGCAACATCCCCCCCACACTGTATTTAGCAACATCCCCCCCCCACTGTATTTAGCAACATCCCCCCCCCCCACTGTATTTAGCAACATCCCCCCCCCTGTATTTAGCAACATCCCCCCCCACTGTATTTAGCAACATCCCCCCCCCCCTGTATTTAGCAACATCCCCCCCCCCTGTATTTAGCAACATCCCCCCCCTGTATTTAGCAACATCCCCCCTGCAGATAGTGCCACACCCCGTAAATGGCACCCCCTTCCTGTAAATAAAACCACTGTAGCTCCCTGTAGGAGCAGAATCCTTCCTGCCAAGATTCCGCTTCTACAGGAAGCCCCTGATGTCTCCGTCCATATATGGACAGTGACACCAGGGGCTTTTCCAGTAGCAGAATCCCCGGCACAGAGCGATCTGACACCGGGGATTCCGCTCCTAGAGAGAGACGCTGACGTCATTGTCCATATATGGATAGTGACACCAGGGGCTTCTCCAGTAGCGGAATCCCCAGCCAGAGTGTTGGCCAGGGATTCTGCTCTTAGAGAGAGCCACTAACATCACTGTCCAGACAGACAGTGACGTCATGGGCTCTCTCTAGAAGCAGAGTCCTCGGCCAGTGCTATATGACACCGGGGACTCCGATCCTAGAGTCATTTCTGGTGGCACTATCTACAGTGGGGGGTTGCTATCTGCAGGGGGGATGGCACTATCTACAGCGGGGATGGAGAGACGACAGGGCTCCCACTAGCAGGGGAAACCTCGGCCAGGGCGCTGGCCGGGGATTTCGATGCTGGAAGGAGCTTAGGTGGCGCTATCTACAGAGGGTTTTGCGCTACCTACAGGGGGTTGCGGGTGGCACTATCTACAGTGGGGGGTGTATTCAGGGGCTCTGAGCCCCGGCTGACGTGAGAGTGCAGCACTCACACTCAAGCAACACTGCACCCATTAAACCCCTTCAAGGCTGTCAATGTTTAGACACTTGCTAACTGCACGGGGCATCGGCAGTTAGAACGTATATAGCCGTATGGCAGTTGTGATGGGGTTAAACAAGGATGTATGTTCTCTGCTGTCTTATTGAACTACAATAGTCAGAGGTGCAATGCTAGTTAAAGGGAATATCCAGGCCCGAAAATTTGGTGGCCTATTCTCAGGATAGGTCATCAATATCTAGAAGGTCAGTGTCCGACTCCCAGCACCCCCGCCGATCAGCTGTTTTGAAGGGGCCGAGCGCTGCTTCCCTGTCATTCCTTATCTGCTCATACTGTGAATTGCTGACATGGTAACGGCGGGTCACAGTATTACAGCCTTCTCCCACTCACTTCACTGGATGTGTCGGCGATTCACAGTACGAGCAGATAAGGAGAACTGCGGCCCCTTTAAAACAGCTGATTAGCAGAGGTCCCGGGAGTAAGACCCCCGACCTATCAGATACTGATGGCTATCCGGAGGACAGGCCATGAATTTTTAGGGACTGGACAACCCCTTTAACCCCCAAAAAAACGAATTGCCATCCACACTGCTCACAGTTTTGTGTACTTTACTATAGCATACTCTAGTTTGGGTGCACTGTGGCCTTCTTCCCCTCCATGGTAACACATTTGAGTTTTTATTTTCTATGTGTACACCATGTCCTAGAATAGGTTCCATAAAAGAAATTGCATACACTTCTTACACTAGCAGAAATGCATGTGTAACCATGAAGTTGTGGAGGAAGGGGGCAACAGTGGTGCAGTTAGGGAATGCCCCAATATTGCCTATTGTGAATGCAACTTAAGGCCGCTTACAGATGGCAGTACCTTGGTGAGTATTTGGAAGTCAAAACTAGGAGTGAGTCCAAAAAACGAAAGAGGTGAAAATCTTTCCATTATACCGTTTTGTTTATGTTCTGCCTCTGAGTTTGGCTTGACCAAAATACTGCAGTGTGAAAGAGGCCTTGGACCAATGACTGATGTGCGAACAAAACACCATTAATTCTAATCAACCTTGGTGTATTAGAAAGTGTTAACAGCTATAAAATATTGTGCAAATGTTTGAGTGATAAGAACTCAAATCCTGCACAAATTAGGGCACAGAATTGCTGCATACTTTCCGTCCGGAATCGCGGATGGAAAATATGCAGCGGAATACAGTACCAGCAAAGTAGGTGTAAATAAACATTTGTCATCCACACGCTGCGGAAAACGGCAGTTTAGAAATTCTCCTACGGTGCATATTTTTCGTTCCGCTGCATGTCAATTGCTGCTGCGGAAAGTGGACTAAATTCCAGCGTTTTTCAGAGATGTCACCATCTCACAAACTTGAATAAAAACGCAGCAAAATCCGCACTCTTTTTTTGCAGTAAAAAACACAAGAAACGCTGCAGCAAATCCGTTATGTGAGGACAAGCCATAATAAGGTAAACAGGACAATACTTTCCGAGACGAGAAATACTGGAAGTCTATTGCCCTGTTTTACAAAACTCGTACATCATATAAAAAAGGTGTAATGAGAATCATAGCTCCGATAACATTTCTTAGAGGATAGATGCATTAAACACCTTAGGCTGGGTTCACACGACCATGTTACGTCCGTAATGTACGGAACGTATTTCGGCCGGAAGACCCGGACCGAACACACTGCAGGGGGCCGGGCTCCTAGCATCATAGTGATGTACGACGCTAGGAGTCCCTGCCTCGCTGCAGGACAACGGTCCCGTACTGTAATCATGATTACAGTACGGGACAGTAGATCCACGCAGAGGCAGGGACTCCTAGCATCGTACATCACTATGATGCTAGGAGCCCGGCCCCCTGCAGTGTGTTCTGTCCGCGTCTTCCGGCCGAAATACGTTCCGTACATTACGGACGTAACATGGTCGTGTGAACCCAGCCTCATTATTAATCAGTGTCGCTTAAGCTTATGGATCTGAACACATGTAGAAGAAAATTAAACCACCCACAGTCATAAAACGAAGTTCAGCAATTTAATTCTGCACATTACTTCATCAGCTTGTAGAACAGTTTAAAGGGTAACTAAACTTTCAAAAAACTTGACGACATGTCACAAGTTTTCATCGGTGGGGGTCCGAGCACCGAGACCCCCAGGAATCGCTAAAACGAAGCGGCAGAAGCGCTCGGGTGAGGACTGTGCTGCTTCGTTTCTGATCGGCTTTCCTTGAAAAGCCGAGCAAGTGGTGTACATGCTTATAGACTTTCTATTGAGAAAATCCGCAATAGATTACAGTACCGGCTATGCGGATGAATCTTGAAGAAATCTCATCTACATGCTGTGGAACATTTTTCGCATGGAAATCAGGGCATGCTGCAGATCTTCAAATCCACAGCATACAGATACTGTTAGGGTATGTGCACACACACTAAATACGTCCGTAATTGACGGACGTATTTCGGCCGCAAGTCCCGGACCGAACACAGTGCAGGGAGCCGGGCTCCTAGCATCATACTTATGTACGATGCTAGGAGTCCCTGCCTCGCTGCCGGACAACTGTCCCGTACTGTAATCATGTTTTCAGTACGGGAGAGTTGTCCTGCAGCGAGGCAGGGACTCCTAGCGTCGTACATAAGTATGATGCTTGGAGCCCGGCTCCCTGCAGTGTGTTCAGTCCGGGACTTGCGGCCGAAATACGTCCGTCAATTACGGACGTAAATAGTGTGTGTGCACATACCCTTACAGATGTTCCCAGCTGATTTCACCCTTTTTACTGTAGAAGGGGTGAAATCCGCCGCAAAATCCGCTCGTAACAGATGCAAATTTTCATGCGAATTTGCTGCGGAAAGATCGACAACAAATCCACCATGTATATGGGTACCCTTAGGCCAGGTTCCCACAGGTCGGATACGCTGCATAAAAACTACGAAGCGTATTCGACCTGGAACCTGCAGCACAATCCGTCCGAAACAAAGAACCACGTTGTTGTGCGGTTTTTCGGACGGAATTTTGTTTATACATACCACGGCCATTGTCATGGTGACGCGTCCCTCCTTTGACGTCCGGTCCGGCTGGATGACGCTGCAGCCCATGTGACCACTTCAGCCTGTGATTGGCTGCAGCAGTCATATGGGATGAAATCATCCCAGGTGGCCGGACTGGAGGAAGAAGCAGGGAGTTCTGGGTAAGTATATATATATTTTTTTTTTTATGAGTTGCGATTTTTGCGGCGGAATCACTGCCATTCCGCTGAAAAAGTTGCAACACTTGGCTTTGTGTTGCGGGTCTTGCATCCCTGTTGAATTCAAAGGGGAAAACCCGCAACGGAAAAGCAACGAAAACACAGCATAAATTGACATGCTGCGGATTTCAATTCCACACCGCAGGTCAATTTATTAACATTTATGCTGCGGTTTTTTTTCCACGGCGGGGGGCATGAGATGTTCAAAATCGTATCCACTTTGCTGCTACTGTAAATGCTGCAGAATTTCCGCACAGAATTCCCATGTGGATATTCCGCAGCTTCGTGGGAACCCGACCTTACAGGATTTTTGCTTTATATTGGCACAAAACAGACAAATAAAATATTTTTAGTATACTTAGATTTAAAAAATTCTGCAGCAGTCCTGTGCCACCAGTCACCTAGTCGTCACCCAGCAAGCCATGACTGCGGCAGCCAATCAGTTATGTCACTAAGGATGACAAAACACTGCAGTGGCCAGTGATTGACTACCTCGGTCAAATGGTGCTGGACAACACATCATTGCACTTAAAAAAAGGAAACACTGTGAGGGTTTTTTTTAACATTTTGAGCCAATAGAATGATTTTTAGGGATTGAAAAGCCCCCTTAAAATATACGCGACTGAAAGAGTAAAATGTAATTGTGTGCGCTACATGAATTGTATAGCTTTATAGAATAAAGTGACATTTCTCCAGAAGACCACTCCTTTATCTAGACTAGATTTTCCATTTTATCATGTATTGTATACTGGTCATATTCTTAGAGAGGACCAATTCCGTAGACGACCATTATTTTATTTTGATCGGCCGTCTCAAAGAGGTTTCATTACGATTATTTATTACTTGTTATTTATAAAGAAATACAAGAAATGAGTGGTTATATAAAAAAATATGGGGTTGCCTAATATTAGATAAAAAGGTCTTTTTTTTCCCCAGAAACAGCGCCACTCCTGTCTATAGGCTTTGCCTGGTATTGCAGCTCAGTGCTTCATTCGATTGGGGCTGAGCTGCCATACCAGACAAAGCCCATGGATAGCACCATTTCTAAGAGAGCATATCCTTTTTTCTGCGTTTCAGTTTTCATGTGATAGTTGGAGCCCATAGGAATGGAGTTGCATGAAAATTGCATCTACATGTAACTTTTATATGATAAAATATCAAGAAGAAAAAAAAAAGCCTGGCAAAAAGAAAATAAGTGTGCAAATTGTAAGACAAAATAATAAAGCAAGTCACCAGATTTAGATACTCTATACTTTGTTATGAAACATTCAAGGAAAATGTTGTGAAGATGTTTTACATAAGAATAATATATTACATATTTGTAACACAATCGCTTAAACATAAGACATTTCCGGATATAAACTCATCTAATTCTCAGTACATTCATTTTCAGTCATTGTCTTCATGTCAGACCACAAACTTACCAGGGCACACTCATCAACATGGGCGCACCTGTGTTTGTGCAAGTGGCGCTGCAAGTTGATGCTCCTATCATTTAGATTGCCATGCGGAGCTGGCACAGGAGTACCGCTGTCCGTGCTGGACAAATATTTAACATTTTAAAGTAATAACTGGCAGCACCACATTCACAAACATTGAAAATTAGAAAATAAAACGATGAAAAATAAATAAATAAATAAAATAAAAAAAATAATAAAAAAAAAAAAAAAAAAAAAAAAAAAAAAGGATTGAGTGCATGTCCCAGTGACAGCAATGGCAATGACACTCACACATGATCTGCCTGCTGTCTGGTTTCAGATCTATGTAAATCCCCCCAAGTGTGAGAGCAGCGACACTGAACATGACAATCTGACTATTGTCTTATTAATGAGCTTTCCAATTACACTTCATTATCGTGATATGAACAAGAAGTCCGATCCCCCAGCTGCTGACAGCAGTGTTGACGGCATCTCACATCTGTCATGAGAAGCCTGCTGCCTACACATCTCAGCCCATCTGCTTCTTGCTTTACTTCAAATGTGCAGAAATAACACACCGTGTTGTACTTCACAGGTGTGGGGGCAGCGACACTGTACCGGAAGTCATGTAAAGGATAGGCAATCAGGCTCTCACCCGTGGTAGCACTACAAGTGCCAGCAGCTCCAACAGACACACATAGCCCAAACCCTGTAACTACACGGGCCGTACAAGTGACACCAGGAGAAGAACATCACCCCAGAGCCAATGACAATGTAATGAGGATGCGGAGCGCCCGTCACTGTCTCCACTCACTCCGTCCTGGGTACTCACCGTTAGGTCCGTACTTTTCTCTGTTCCTCCGGACTTGTTCGGCGCTCAGCCCGCAGCTCTCATTCACCTGGAAGTGGCGGAGCACCTCGGACACGGGCTTGGCGTGCGCGCTGTCCATGGTGATCTTGTGCCCTCAGACAAGCAGAGACAGAGCTGGGTGTCCTCGCTGCACTATTAAGAGTGGTCTCCTCTCCAGAGATCTAGGAGCCCGGGGGAGCCGTGTGTCTGTGGTCGTGCACCTTGTCTTCGTATAGTGAAAGGTGAGCTCCTGTGTGGGATCCGCCTCTGCACTGACTAGCTTCAGCTCTACACTCCCCTCCTCCCCGTTCCTGCCGGTGCCATGCCGAGCCCTGACAACCCTACTCTCTATACCGCCACAGACGAGGGGCTCCGTGCTGTACTAAACACGATTACCAGCAAGTGCAATGACTGAAAGTTCCTGTTCTGTGGTAACTTACTTAGCCTGTGCTACCTGAAGCCTCCTCATTGGCTGCTCTCAGCACCCAAATAGCGCCAGCCCTCGCCAGAGCTCTGCGCCTCTACCATTGGCCTCTGCTGGCTCTACATTAGCATGTTGAAGATGTAGCCTTCGGTAATTTTACTGTGGAAAATGTTTTTTCGAGCTTGTATAGATATGGGCGCCCCCTCCTCTCCCTCCCAGCTTCACTTCCTCTTATTCAGCTGCAACTGCAAACTAGAAGCAGGGGTTGCAGCGAGGAAGGGGTTAACGCGGGAAACCGCAGCGCTGAGGAGATAACACGCTGACAGTTGTTATGGAAAATATTTCACTGTAATTGCGCATATTTACATGTGGAAACTCTTATGTATGTAACAACCGGCAATGAATAACCGCTTCTGGTATCATTGCTACTGGGTCCTTATGATGGTAGAAAGTTCTAGACTTCGGTGGCTAACAATGGGGTCCTTTACACTTCGAGCTCCCCACAACATAGGATATAGCTTATATAATCAATGGGCAATGAAGAGGTGATATGGGGCTATTCCTTATGTCCATATAGGTTAGGCTTCGTTCACATCTGCTACAGGGCTCCATTCATGGGTTCCGTCTGACTTTTCTGTCAGGGGAACCCATGAATGGAAACAATCGGAAGCCATAGCTTTCCATTTGCATTACCATTGATTTCAATGGTAACGCATCAGTTGCGAATGGTTTTCGTTTGTCTCCGTTCTATAAGGTTTCCGTTGTTTTGACGGAATCAATAGCGCAGTTGACTGCGCGGTTTTGATGTATTTTTGTTAACTGCACCTCAAACGCTACATGTGAATATACCCTCCCGCGCACAAAAACTATAACTAAACTTTCCCCTTACATAACATCTACAGCAAAGCCCCCCCCCCACCCTACACAAATGAACTTCAAGGGTCTCTTCACACATCGAGGTCAAATCACGTTTTTTGCAACAGTTTTTGTAAAATTGCTTTGTAACCACGTCATTTGCCATGGTTTTGTGAATATCTCTGAAAAAAAAAACGCAATATGACCGTAACTTGTGAATATATGCTAAATAAGTCCTAACACACATTGCTTTCACAGTCAAATCCCCCCCCCCCTCTCCTACAAAAAATATTTAAAGGCTACAGCTGCTACACCTTTGAAAACTTTTTTTTTTTAAATAAAAATATGTATCAGTGTGTTTTGTGCAACATTGCAATTACATTTTATTCAAAATAATTTTTGCTTTTTGAGATACAACTACTTTATATCCTGTATACAGAGCAGCTGTATCGTGCGCTGAAACCTGTATCCTTCAGGTCAGCGGGATGACCGGTTCAGTGTCAGCGGGTCCGGCGTGTCTCTGAGCTGTTAGGCCTGGTTCCCACGTGTCGATTACGCTGCATAAAAATCACGAGCGTGTCCGACCTGGAACCCGCAGGACATTCCGTCCGAAAAATCGCACCACAATGTGGGGCAGTTTTTCAGATGGAAATTCCTCTGCGCAAAAAAGTGCTCATACTTACCCCCTCTTCTGACGTCCGATCCGGCTTCCCTGGATGACGTTGCAGGCCATGTGACGCTGCAGCCTGTGATTGGATGCAGTGGTCACATGGGATGCAACGTCATCCCAGGAGGCCGGACTGCAGGAAGAAGGACATGATTTAAAGAGGCTCTGTCACCAGATTCTGAAATCCCTATCTCCTATTGCATGTGATCGGCGCTGCAATGTAGAGAACAGTAACGTTTTTTGGTTTTTTTTTTAAACGTTAATTTTTGGCCAAGTTATGAGCTATTTTATATATATGCAAATGAGCTTTGAAATGGACAATTGGGCGTTTTGTTTTCGTTATGTCCAACTGGGCGTGTATTGTGTTTTTAACTGGGCGTGTTTACGTGTATGATGCTGACCAATCAGTGACCAGTCAGCATCATACACTCATCTCCATTGATTTACACAGCAGCGATGTGCAGCCACATACACAGAGATTAACGTTACTGCAGTGTCCTGATAATGAATACACATGATCATCCAGCCTGGACGTCATGTGTATTCAGAATCCTGACACTTCTGAATCTTTTCTTTGAGATTTCCAGCAAGGGAAACGAAATCTCGTTTACCTCCGTAATCTCGCGAGATTACGCGTGGCTTGCTGGAATCTCAAAGAAAAGAGTCAGAAGTGTCAGGATTCTGAATACACATGACGTCCAGGCTGGATGATCATCTGTATTCATTATCAGGACACTTGATTAACGTTAATCTCTGTGTATGCGGCTGCACATCGCTGCTGTGTAAATCAATGGAGAGGAGTGTAGACGCTGACTGGTCACTGATTGGTCAGCGTCATACACGTAAACACGCCCAGTTAAAAACACAATACACGCCCAGTTGGACATAATGAAAAGAAAACGCCCAATTGTCCATTTCAAAGCTAATTTGCATATATATAAAATAACTCACAACTTGGCCAAAAATGAACGTTTTAAAAAAAACAAAAACTTTACTGTTATCTACATTGCAGCGCCGATCACATGCAATAGGAGATAGGGATTTGGGAATCTGGTGACAGAGCCTCTTTAAATTCCACACCGCAGGTCAATTTATTAACATTTATGCTACGGTTTTTTTCCGCAGCGTGGGCATGAGATTTACAAAATCTCATCCTCTCTGCTGCTACTGTAAATGCTGCGGAATGTTCGCACAGAATTCCGTTGCGGAAATTCCGCATCGTTTAGCTACATGGGAACCCAGCCTTACCGATCACATCTAAATTATAAACAGAGATGTGATCGATAATAGCTTGATCCGACCGATGTCGCTGAACCCGTCAGTCCCACTGACCTGACGGATTCAGGTCTCAGAACTAGATACAGCTTCTCTGTATACAGGCTATAAAGCAGCTGTATCTCAAACAGCAAAAATAATTTTTAATAAAATGTAATTGCACAGTTGAACCAAACACACTGAGAGACATTTTTATTTAAAAAAAAAGGTTTCAAAGGTTTACATAGTCTTTAAACAGAATCCCCTGATATGTTGGCCGCATTTCCCGGACCGAACACAGTGCAGGGATCCGGGCTCCTAGCATCATAGTTATGTACGATGCCAGGAGTCCCTGCCTCGCTGACGAAAACTATCCTGTACTGTAATCATGTTTTCATCATGGGACAGGGGAGGCTGGGACACCTGGCATCGTACATAACTATGATGCTAGGAGTCAGGCTCGCTGCACTGTGTTCAATCCGGGAAATGCGGCCGGCATGCGGTCCGTATATCACGGACCGAACACGGTCATGTGAACTAGGCCTTAGGGTCAGTTCACACGTAGTGTAAATACTGCAGTTTTTCCGCAACGGAATTCATTGCAAAAAATCCACAGCAAATACAGTAGCAGCAGAGTGGATGAGATAGAACAAATGTCATCCACACGCTGCGTAAATACTGAGCTGTAAAATTGACTCGCGGTGCATAATTTTATTCCGCAGCATGTCAGTTGTATTTGCGGAATCGCTGCTTATTTGTTGCCGGTTTTCTCCATTGAATAAAAGAAAATGCAACTCATAAAAAAAAAAATAATCTTATACTTGCACAGGAGTCTGGGTTTCTTCCTCCCTCCTTCGCGGCCTCCTGGGATGATGTTTCATCCCATGTGATTGCTGGCAGGCCGGCTAAATGCTGCAGTTTCCGCAGCGGACATTCCGGGCGAAAAACTGCACCACAGTTTGGTGTGGATATTCGGCCGGTATTCCCTTTATACAAAATCCCCTCCCCCACAAAAACATTTTACATAAAATCCCCTCCCCCACAAAAACATTTTACATAAAATCCCCTCGTCCACATATAGCATTTACCGTTAGATCCCCTCCCCCACAAAAACGATTTGTAAAGAATCCCCCACACATAACATTACAGTTCCCTCTTACCTGTCCTGGAGGAATCTTCTTCAGCAGTTACAAGTTGCAGGCAGGAAGGGCGGGGTGCTGCATGTTGCTGCTCCTCTCCAGCTCTTCCTTCTTCCTCCGTCCTCCCTGTCTTGTGGGCGGCTCCCTCCACACGTGACACGGAGCTTCTTTTTCCTGCTCATGCAGCGTATTCCTCTCAGGGCCCCATCGTAAGTTACTTCTGAGTAAACAAACGGCCCGTTAAGTTGCACGGTCCGTTCCTTTCTCCAAGTAACTAACGCTGGGGCCCTCAACGAAATGTTTAAAGTAGTGGCCGGCCCCTTTCTTTTCATCCTTGTTGCCGGGCCCCTGACTCGAGTACCAGCAGTACTGCCCTGATGGTGGCCATGATGGGCCCTGTTATAGATTTTACATTGGGGCCCAGGAGCTTCAAGTTACACCTCTGGAAGCCCTCTTCCCTTCCACTGTATGTGATGTGCATTTTGGCATAGTATCATTTACGCATGCCCCTTTTTGTGTGGCACCACAGATGCCCTTGTAACAGCATGACAGTCAAAAATGCCACGATCAGAGGTTGCTAGTCACAGAGTAAGGCCGGATTCACACAAGCGTGTGTGTTTTGCACGCGCAAAAGGTCCGTGTGTCATCAGCA
Organism: Rhinoderma darwinii; assembly: GCF_050947455.1. Taxonomy (NCBI): domain Eukaryota; kingdom Metazoa; phylum Chordata; class Amphibia; order Anura; family Rhinodermatidae; genus Rhinoderma; species Rhinoderma darwinii. The sequence continues at coordinate 218,894,684 of NC_134688.1, read as the reverse complement.
TATGATGCGTGGCTGCGTGATTTCTGCGCAGCCGGCATGATTATGACACTGTAAAGGATCTGCCAGGCACAGCTTCTGTATCTACGCCCATAGGTAATCAGTCTGCACCTTCTTCTATGTCTGTGAGACTGACTCCTTCTTCCACCACTCAGGATGGCAGGCTTAGGAGTGGGAGAGCCTATCGCAGCCTGGCCAGACGGAGCTAGCTCCCGCCCTGTGTCTATTTATACCTGCCTTTCCTGTTCCTCCTTGCTTGTGATTCTTCTCGTTTGGTTTCCTGGCCCTGCTGCAGCTTCTTGAACTTTGTCCCTGCTTCATATTGACGCTGGCTTACTGACTACTCTCCTGCTCTGCGTTTGGTACCTCGTACACTCCTGGTTTGACTCGGCTTGTTCACTACTCTTCTGCTCTGCGTTTGGTACCTCGTACACTCCTGGTTTAACTCGTTCACTACTCTTGTTGCTCACGGTGTTGCCGTGGGCAACTGCCCCATTTCCCTTAGCTTCTGTGTACCCTTGTTTGTTTGTCTGTCGTGCACTTATTGAGCGTAGGGACCGTCGCCCATTTGTACCCCGTCGCCTAGGGTGGGTCATTGCAAGTAGGCAGGGACTGAGTGGTGGGTAGATTAGGGCTCACTTGTCTGTTTCCCTACTCCTATCATTACAGACACTTTGTTTTTATGTTTGTAAACAGAAAAGCACGTGGTGCTTTTCTGTTTTCATTCATTCATTTTACTACTGTTGCGCGAATCACGCGCGGCACCCGGAAAGGCTTCCGTGTGCCGAGCGCGATTTGCACACACCCATTGACTTCAATGGGTGCGTGCTGCGCGAAGCACGTCCAAATATAGGACATGTTGTGCGTTTCACGCAGCGGACATACGCTGCGTGAAATTCACTGACAGTCTGAACGGCCCCATTCATTAACATAGGTCCGTGCGACGCGCGTGAAAATTATGCGCGTAGCACCGACGTATTATACATTCGTCTGAATAAGCCCTAAACTAACATTTTTCCGCCATGTCATGATGGACATATATTTTTTATTCAACCATGCTTTGTAAAACGGTTCAGATACCCCTACCAAAGATACCCCTTATATTAATTTGGCAACCATAGATGCTCCCACAAGTGCCACAAATGCTTTCATAAACTTTCACATGTAGATGTAGCAGGCTATTAGTCTAGAATATTAAATACCGTAAATAACTTATTTTCCAGTCATCATTCAGTACTTTGTCCCTTTTTAATTGTTGAATTTCATAGTTAGGGTATGTTCACACACTAGACTAAAAACGTCTGAAAATACGGAGCGGTTTTCAAGGGAAAACAGCTCCTGATTTTCAGAAGTTTTTTAAGCCACTCGCCGTCTTTGGAGCTTTTTTCAATAGTCCATGGAAAACAGCTCCAAAAACGTCCCAAGGAGTGTCCTGCACTTCTTTTTCGCTTAGAAAAACAGCCGCGTAAAAAAAACGGCCGCGTAAAAAAAATGGCCCATCGGAACAGAATGCCGTTTTTCCCATTGATTTCAATGGCAGATGTTTGGAGGCATGTGTAATGGTGTCGATTCTCCCAGTGCCCAGGTACAGCATCACATGAATGTTAACCCATTACCGACATTTGACATAAATTTTAGTCAGTGGGGGTGGGGGGGGGGGGAGTATGGCGCGGGTCACAAGCCAAGCCCGCTCCATACACCACGGGTTACAGTTGTGGTGTACAGCTCATACCTCGCACTATGGCCGGGATCGGAGATAGTTTTGAGCCTTCTGTTTTACTGCTTGGATGCCACGGTCAATAGTGGCATGTAAGCTGCTAGACAGAGGAAGGCCACTCTGTCACCCCATGGTTCCCTCTGTGACGCGTCAAGGAGAGCCAATAGTTGTCATGGTCCCGAGGTTTGCCATCTTGGTTCTCCGATCAAGCCCTGACAGAGGTCACTAAAATTACAAAAGCCTGCAATACATATATAGTACCAGTGGTCTAACGCTTGTTCAAGTCCACTAGCGGAACTAAAAAAAGAAATAGTTTAAGTTTTTTAAAATGTAAAAAAAAAAAACCTTTCCCCATTTCCCGTAAAGTGATGTAAAAAATGAACATAGTTGGTATCGCCTTGTCCGTAAAAGTCAGAACCATTACAATATAACATTATTTAACGCGGTGAACGCCGTTATTATAAACATTATTTAACCCAGTGAACCCCGTTATTATAAATAATGCAGTCAATTCAGAAGACGGCTTGTAGAGAACTGCATCGCTGATTTCTAGCGCGTCCAGGAGTGTTGTAAGCCCCAAAGCATATGTCCCCCCAACTGAATAATACCGCCACACCATAACCACATAGTGACTGAATAATACCCCCATACTGTTACTGAATAATACCGCCACACCATAACCACATAGTGACTAGATAATATTACCATACTGTTACTGAATAATACCACCACACCTTAACCACATAGTGATTGAATTAATCCCCTGTCACGAAGGGTCTGTGGACCCACTGGGCCGTACCGCCTTGGCGGTAAGGCAGCTGGCCAACAGGGCGCATGTCAATGTCTATAGTTCGTATAGGTACCTATGGCAGCTTGGACAGCAGCAAGGCATGCTCGGCTAGGATTAGGCAGCAGGTAGACGTCAGGCGAGGTGAAGCAGGTCAGGCGTGGAATACAGCACGACACAACTTTGGCACAGCACAGTACTCGACCAGGATAGTATGGAATGCAGGTAACGAACAGGAACACACTAGGAGGCCATCACATAGACAAACTTAGGAAACAATCAACAACGCTCAGGCATCAAAGCAGGGGACTGAACCCCTCTTATAGTCCAGGGTACTCACAGGTTCAAAGTTCATCAAAAGTCCAGTGCGTGCGCTGCCCCTTTAAGAGCGCACCCTACAGGATCCGGCTGAGGTGAGTGGAAGCGAGCGCTGGCGTCTCCTGAGGAGGAGGCAGGGGCCAGCGCTTGCCGACTCGTGGCTGCGGCTGTCGGGGAGATTGGAGCTGACGGCCCGCAGCCACGGACTTTACATCCCCCATACTGTTACTGAATAAAAACCACTATACAAAGACCAATTTAACCACCATGTAGTGACCATACAGTGGTAGATGCCAGTTATGCACAGGAGCTCTGCATACGATATAAGTGATTACAGCACATTTATATCCAGTGACTCACAGGTAATGCTGTCTCTGACTAGAGTCGTACACTTTCCCTTTTTACCTTCATCCGTCCATTCCAGCCACGATTAGTCTCTGTAGAATTCGACACACAAACATGTTGGATTCTCGCTTTTCGAGCACCCTCCCCATCTATACCACATCCTCTAAACCAGGGGTCTCAAACTCGGCCGGGTAAGTGGGCCGCATATAGAAAAAAATGGGAAGTTGACGGGCCGCATTACTTTCAAATTTGATACAATACAAAATTATTGTTAATCAATTAGTTATTTGAACTACTATAACACTATATTACTATAATAATAATAATACTACATTACTATAATAATAGCGCTAGGTTTAAAATTTGAGATATTTCTCCACGTGCTTATTTCAACAATCCAGCTTTCCAGTTTAAGTGTCGCTAAATGCAGTCCGGCGGCTCAGTTAGCACACATGTCAAGATTGGGCAGCCCCTTTTTAGATAGTGCCGCAGTGCCCTCTGTGGATGCTGCCGCAGTGCCCTCTGTGGATAATGCAACACACCCCTAGATAAGGCCACAGTGCCCTCTGTAGATAAGGCCACAGTGCCCTCTGTAGATCAGGCCACAGTGCTCTCTGTAGATAAGGCCACAGTGCTCTCTGTAGATAAGGCCACAGTGCCCTCTGTAGATAAGGCCACAGTGCCCTCTGTAGATAAAGCCACAGTGCCCTCTGTAGATAAGGCTACAGTGCCTTCTGTAGATAATGCAACACACCCCTAGATAATGCCAGTGTCCTCTTCAGATACTGTCACACACCCACTTGTAGATAACGCCACAGTGCCCTCTGTAGAGGCTGCCACAGTGCCCTCTGTAGAGGCTGCCACAGTGCCCTCTTTAGAGGCTTCCACAGTGCCCTCTGTAGAGGCTGCCACAGTGCCCTCTGTAGAGGCTGCCAAAGTGCCCTCTGTAGAGGCTGCCCCAGTGCCCTCTGTAGAGGCTGCCCCAGTGCCCTCTGTAGAGGCTGCCCCAGTGCCCTCTGTAGAGGCTGCCCCAGTGCCCTCTGTGCCCAGGCTCTGCTCGGGATTCCGGCTCTGGGGAAGCCCCAGACATCCTGTTCATATGTGGACAGCGATGTCAGGGAATTCCACAGAGTCCAGGAGCAGAGCCGACACCAGCGCTCTGCTCCGCTCTGGGCAAGACCCTGACACACTGTCCATATATGGGCAGCGATGTCAGGGAATTCCACAGAGTCCCGGAGCAGAGCCGACACCAGCGCTCTGCTCGGGACTCCGGCTCTGGGGAAGCCCCAGACATCGCTGTTCATATGTGGACAGCGATGTCAGGGAATTCCACAGAGTCCAGGAGCAGAGCCGACACCAGCGCTCTGCTCCGCTCTGGGCAAGACCCTGACACACTGTCCATATATGGGCAGCGATGTCAGGGAATTCCACAGAGTCCCGGAGCAGAACCGACACCAGCTCTCTGCTCGGGACTCCGGCTCTGGGGAAGCCCCAGACATCGCTGTTCATATGTGGACAGCGATGTCAGGGAATTCCACAGAGTCCCGGAGCAGAGCCGACACCAGCGCTCTGCTCGGGACTCCGGCTCTGGGGAAGCCCCAGACATCGCTGTTCATATGTGGACAGCGATGTCAGGTTATTCCAGAGTCTCGGAGCAGAGCCGATACTAGCGGCTCTGTGTCCCGCGGGCCGCAGATGACAGCCCCAGGGGCCGCATGCGGGCCGCGTGCTTGAGACCCCTGCTCTAAACAAACTCGTAATCCACAGTGCCCCAGATGGTAATAATGATCCCTTAGTGCTCAACACAATAAAAGTGCCCCATCACACAGTAATAATGCCCCCTTTGTGCCCACTGTAGAAAGTGCCACAGTGCCATTGTAGTAAGTGCCAGAGTGTCCCCTGCAGATAGCGCCACAGCATCCCCTGTAGATAGTGCCACAGCGTCCCCTGTAGATAGTGCCACACACTGCCCCCAGAAGATAGTTCCTCACACAGCCCCCTGTAGATAGTGCCACACTGACTGCCTTGTAGATAGTGCCACACCCCGCGTCTTGTAGATAGTGTCACACAGCCCCCCTCTTGTAGATAGTGCCACATAAACCACCTTGTAGATAGTGCCAGACAGCCCCCTCTTGTAAATAGTGCCAAGCAGCCCACCTTGTAGATAGTGCCATACACCCATCCATACAGTTAGGGCCACACAGTCCCCTTGCAGATAGTGCCACACAGTCCCCCTTGTAGATAATGGCACACAGCGCCACTTGTAGATAGTGCCACACACCCCCTCTTGTAGATAGTGCCACACAGCCCCCCTTGCAGATAGTGCCACACAGCTCCCCCCTTGCAGATAGTGCCACACAGCTCCCCCCTTGCAGATAGTGCCACACAGCTCCCCCCTTGCAGATTGTGCCACATAGCCCCTTGTAGATAATGCCACACAGCTCCCCTTGTAGCTAGTGCAACACAGGCCCCCCCTTGTAGATAGTGCCACACAGCCCCCCTTGTGGATAGTGACACACATCCCCTCTTGTGGATGGTGCCACATAGCCCTACAAAAAAACAACAACTTGTACTCACCTAGTTCCGTCCCGCGATGGACGGAGTTGCTCCACAGCCTCGAGACGCCGAGATGGGACCCTTGTGTCGGCCGGCGTGATCCAGTGACATCACCACGCTGGCCTGCGCAGGGATTTTCTCTGAGCATCTTATAGGCTGCAGGCCTAACGTGGCATGTAGCCTAGTGAATGGCGGACCTGGGAGCTGCTCTGCCATAGTATACAATTGTATTGACACAGATTCAATTGACTGTGGCAGTCGATAGCAAGGGGGGTGCCCCCATTCGTAGCGACACCTCCGAGCATGAGGGTGCCCCTGCTGCCCGGCCCATAAATGTAATGTGCCTGGCGGCACAGGCCCCCTCATGCCGCGGGCAGCGTAGCAGCCTCTATGGTTACTATAGTGGTAATTCTGTCTTGGGCAGGATGTGGACTCTGGGCAATTGCCCAGTTTTCCACCTCCTATCGCTGGCCCTACATACGGCTATGTTGACAGAAAAATAAAAAAGTTATGGCTTTTGAAAGGCGGGGAGGAAATAACGAAAATGATTTTTTTTTTTTAAATGTCTGCATCAGCAAGGAGTTCAAAATCTCAGATTCACATATTATAACCCTGTTATATAGCTTCCATAATATCATATGTATTTTATATCTAACATTAACCTAGAGACATATTAAAAGTGCAAGTTTCATTAATTCCCTTAGGATATGGAGTATATAGCCTAGTAATTTAAAAAATCTATCTTTGTAAAAAAACATTTATGATTTTTAATCTCATTATCAATAATAATAAAATGACCATTGGAAGAAGAGACAGAGGGGCCGGGGGAAACAAGGGAGCGGAGTTACCTCTGAAATTAGGGGAGATGGCTCAGGATCCCACAGTATGCGAGCAGGGCGACCACATAGAAAATCAGAGTACTGTAAAGACTCCCTCTGCTGTCTGTCATGGGGAAACTCCAGTGATATATGGACAGTTATGTCACTGGAGCTACTGACGTATACGTTTAATGGAGGCCATACAGTGGCATCTAAAAAGAAAAGAGCAAGGTAGCACTTCCAAAATATAAGTAGACGCTTTATTCACCTAATGCAACATTTCAGTCCAGCAGGACCTTTCTCAAGCATATGAGACGCTGCATAAATAATTAGCTGAAAAAATGTTCATAAACCTGCAGCATAAACCTGTTTTTAAATCTGCAGCATGTCCATTTATGCATCGGAATCACTGCTTTTCTGTTGCAGGTTTTCCCCATTGAATTAAATGGGGAGATAAAACCCTCAAAAAAATAGCAGATGTTGCGATTTTTGCAGTGGAAAAGCTGCGAATCCGCCGCAAAAAATGCAATTCTGAAAAAAAGAAAATTTCATGCTTACCCATCTCTCTTTACTTCTCCATCCAGGCCAGCCTCCTAGGATGATGTTTCATTCCATGTGACTGCTACAGCCAATCACAGGAGCAGGGCCGGCCTTAAGATAGATGGCATCCTGTGCAAAATTATCTTTCGGTGCCCCACACCCATCATAAAAGAAATGCCCCATAAAAAAGTATAATCCCCCCCCCCCACAGTATAATGCCCTTTATATTGCCCCTACACATTATATTGCCCCACATACAGTATAATGCCCCTTTAGTGCCCCCCAGACAGTATAATGTCCCTTTAGAGCCCCCATAGAGTATAATTCCCATAGCTGCCCCATACAGTATAATAATAATATTTTATAATATATTATAACCCCTTCAAGGACACAGTATTTTGTCCCCTAAGTGCCTCACACAGTACATTGTCCGCTTTGTGGGCCCCCACAAAGTATAGTGCCCCCTTCCGTGGGTGCCACACACAGCCCCCCTTGTAGATAGTGCCCCCCTGTAGATTGTTCCACACAGCTCCTTGTAGATCGTGCCACACAGCCTCCCTGTAGACAGCACCATATAGCCCCCCACCACCCCCGTTGTAGACAGTGCAATACAGCCGCCAACCTGGCCCTTGTAGGCAGTGCCATACAGGCCCCTACCTCCTCCTTGTAGACAGTGCCATAATCCCACACCTCCCCGTTGTAGATCGGGCCATAGAGCCCCCACCTCCCTCTTGTAGACAGTACCATACAGCCCAAACCCCCTTCTTGTAGACAGTGCCATACAGCCCCCCGCCACTTGTAGACAGTGCCATAATTCCCCACCTCTCACTTGTAGACCGTGCCATACAGCCCCCCACCTCACCCTTGGAGACAGTGCCATACAGCCCCCACCTTCCCCTTGTAGATAGTGTCATACAGCCCCCACCTCTCCCTTGTACACTGTGCCCCCACCTCGCCTTTGTGGACAGTGCCCCCCACCTCGCCCTTATAGACAGTGCCATACAGCCCCCACCTCTGCTTTGTATACAGTGCCATACAGACCCCCACCTCCTCCTTGTAGACAGTGCCCACCACCTCCTCCTTGTAGACAGTGCCATACCGCCCCCCACCTCCCCCTTGTAGACAGTGCCATATAGCCCCCCCACCTCCCCTTTGTAGACCGTGCCCCCCAAACAAAAAAAATTATGCTCACCTATGCCCTGTTCCCACGACAAACGGGATCCTTGCGTAGGCCGGCGTGATCCAGTGAGATCTTCACCTCGGCCTGCGCAGGGATCCTGTCCTTGCGCCTGATAGGCTGCAGGCCTAAGGACGCAGATACTATTTAATGTGCCGTCGCTACCGCTGTAGCAGCCACAGTGGCTGATAGCGGTGCCACCGGGCATGGGGGCCCCGTCCCCATGGGTGGCACGGACACTCTCATGCCCGTTGTCGCCGCTAGCAGCCACTATGGCTGCTACAGCGGTAGTGACGCCACTAAGAGAAGCGCCCGGGCAGAAAGGCAGCTCCGCCCCTGAGCGCTTCTGAAGCAAAAGCAGGGGAAGGGAGCCAGCGCAGTGCCCACTTCTACCTGCAGGAGTGATGCGCCCTGTGTGAAGGCACAGGTCGCACACCCAACCCCAAAGGCTGGCCCTGTCGCCATGACTACGGCCCAGGGTAAATACAAATTTTTTTCCTAGCTCTGCTCTCTGCAGCCAAAATTCCACCACAATTTGGTGTGGTTTTTCGGATGGAATACTCCGCGTGGTCCAGGGCGGACACAATGTGTATTTTTACACAGCGTATACACCCTGTGTGAACATACTCATAGGGTTCACAAAGCTGAGATATAAGGAATTGTTTGCAGTGTCTTTACAAGGTTTACTAAAAACTAGGCAACCTCTTTAGGGTGGGCTGTTTGGTGAAGATTGGTAAAGTAGAAGCATGTGTTATTTTGTTTTATTTTTAGATATACTGTTCTACACGGGTGCGTTCACATATATCAGTTGCATCAGCATCAGGTTTTTTTTGTCTCTCAAGTGATTACAACTGATGCAAAAATGTATTGGTTGCCATCAGACTTTTTCACAACTTTTACTACAAAACCATCAGTTGTCATCGGTTGTCATTAATTGTCATCAGTTTTTACCATCTGTTTTTACCATCAGTTTTTACCACAATGGTCCACCAAAAAGGTATTCTAGGGTCTGAAAATTTGCCAATTTTATCAGAGTGATGCATAGTTTGTGATAGATTGGATACATGATAGATTAGATACATGTTGTGTACTTGTCATTTCACAACATTTCTGACGTGATCCTGGCATGTCAGGGCCCTCCTTCTCTGCGAGAGGGAGAGCCCAAAAGGCAGCTGCTGTCCACTCGCCTCAGATCAGATCTTCGAGGCAGCCTTGTGAACCTGCAAAGACGCCAAACACTAGCCCTAACGTCAGGGAGTAGTTCGTTTTGGCGCCTTTACAGCTACCCTGTGCCATCCTGCATTTCCTACCCGCACCACGCTGGGATTGCTGTTGTTTCTATTCACACGACGAGGTCCACGTCTCGGACATTATAAACGGCCGTCTCGGTACATTATATGGTACTTTAAATGCCAATATAAACCAAAACTCCTCCAGCAAAAAATAAGTCCGCACACCACTCTATTGACGGAAAAATAAAAAAGTTATGGCTCTTCGAAGGTGGGGAGTGAAAAACAAAAATTAAAAAGCAAAAATGGCTCAGTCCTGTAAGGGTTAAAGACGCAAAAAGCATTGGCGGAATTCCATTTTTGTTTTTCATTACCGTCAAAAAAGTTAATAAAAGTTAATCAATAAATTATATGTATCCCAAAATGGTGCCATTTGAAAATAGAACTTCACATGGCGATGTATACGGAAAAATAATGAATTTTGAAATGCAACGATCAAAAAACAGAAAAAAGCGCTACGTCATTTAGAACAAAATTGGCTGATCACTAACGGGTTAATATATGATGTATTTATATAAACATCAATAAGGAAAGTAAATTAATGTACACTATAAGAATACTCTATGGATATCAAAACATTTCTACCTAATAGTTTTATCATTCTCAGCATAAAAAAAATTATTCCTTATAGGAAGTTTACAAGATTATCTACATATGATTTATTACATTCTATATTTACAAGATTCTAAAATTATAATGCATTTGTATTTCATAAACATACATGTATTTATTCATACTGATGATAAATTACATCAACACACCTGTATAGTTGAAATAGAATTGTAAGGGTATGTTCACACGGCAGCCTCCGTTACGGCTGAAATTACGGAGCTGTTTTTAGGAGAAAACAGCTCCGGAATTTCAGACGTAATGGCAAGTGCAGGCGCTTTTCGCTGCGTCCATTATGGACATAATTGGAGCTGTTTTTCCATGGAGTCAATGGAAAACGGCTCCAATTACGTCTCAAGAAGTGACAGGCACTTCTTTGAAGTGAAGGAATAAAAGCAAAAAACGGGTGTCTTCCATGCGCTACTGATCGAGGTAGTCATCCATACCATCCAATTTATGCAAAGTCGGAGATTAGTCCGTGGTAAAAAGGATTTATTGAATATAACACTGTATATTCCGCGTATTTACCGCGCGCCACGCACAGCACTATAGAAGTCAATGAGGCAGTTCAAACAGTGCATGTTTTTTGCGCAGTGTTTGTTCGCTGCGTACTATACGCGACAGGTTCAATAACTCAGCGTATTTCGCGCATCACGCACCCATTGAAGTCAATGGGTGCGTGAAAATCACGCATGTCATACGGTGGCAGCAGCTCCGAACGCGCGTTTTTCACGCAGTACACGTTGTCTCTATGCTAAGGAGTTTGAACTAACTAGTTGAAACCAGCAGAAAAGCAGGAAGTAGCTTAGACAGCAGGTTTTCAAAAAGAGGCCAAACCGTTTGCTCCAGCACCACAAGCACCTTGCAGGCATGCCCCGGCAGATGGATGTGGCGAAGCTCATCGCGTTAGTTCAGGAGTGTCCTGAGGTCTGGAACACCCATGCGGAGTCCTACCATGACCGCACAGTGAAGGAGGCAGCATGGGAGCATATAGCAGAGGCGCTGTTCGAGCAGGAGTGGGCTGACAGCCGCACCCGTGACCGCCAACGCATTGGTGAGTGGATATCTGTGTGTCGACATTGATGTGTATAAAGACATCCATATTGGCTATTGCGTCCCTGGTGAATCAATGCCTGTCATTGGCAACGTTTCCGTTCAGTGGCATCTTTATATAGTATCATCAAGTTAGGTTTGTTCTTGTGTAGACGTGTGGTACAGTAGTTTATATGCACTGTCTGTGTGCGCAGTAACATCTGGTGTGTTTGTTGAATGATGTGTTCTTTATTAATCATACAGTGGACGATGTAAAGAGACGGTGGCGCAGCTCAAGGGACCAGTTCCGTAGAGAATATGGATCCGGCGGCCGCAGCGGAGAAGGTGACACCAGAAAACGCTGCCAGTGTCTTTATGCCCTCAGCGGGGGGCCATTTGCCAGGGCCCTCCCAACCTGCCCCTGTGTTCTCGCAGATAGCGCAATACCCTCCTGCCCCAAGATACCTCTCCCCTGCTCCAATGCCTGGCCCTGTCCGTCACTTCCCTCCATACTCCCTACCTGCCCCAAGTTTACAGGCTCACATGCAGCCTCACGGCTACCAAACGCAGTATCACCCCCACTATGCTGTGCAGGAACATCCTCATCAGGGCCGGGGACAGCAGAGTGTGGCGGAAATGTCTGCTTACAGCTCGCCGCCCCATGCCTATCAGAATCTGTAGGGGCGAGTGTGTTCTAAGGCCACATGCTAAAAACCCATGACAGCCTAGGAATCCTTCCATGTTTGTTTAGGATATGCATCATGTTGGTGCCAATTTTTGTTGGGGTATGTTCTCCCGCGTGTGTATTTTTCTGTTATGGCGTGTATGTGCCACAAACATAAACGCTAAAGTTTTATATATTTCACTTCCGTGTGGACAATCCTTCTGTTACCTAGCTCACCATTTCTACAGCCTCTACCGCTATGAAGTGCCATGTTGTAAGAGGTTGGGACGGTATGACATTTCTCCAGCACATCGTTGAGGTCTTCGTTGTTCGGAAGGGGTTTGGAATACCAGGAACTGAGGTGTTATTAGTATAGTTATTGTTTGCCCATACCTACCTTTACTCACCCAGAAAGGGGCGCTGACATATATGGCAGGAAATCCATTGTCTACACAAGAGGATGTTATGTCCATGAATTATTGGCTTCTAAAAAGGGTATTCCAAGCGCCTACCGAGCTTTAAGCTCGCAACCCACGTCAAGGGGCCTCAAGTTTTGCGAGTCCCTAACCCCCCCCTCCCCCAAAACAAAAAAGGAATAGAGGGATAAACAGACGTTCGAGAAAATAATACTAACTTCACCACACCTCAAATGGCTACGTTCTGCCAGGTTACATCTCAAGGCTGGCTGTCAAAATACTCCGCAAATTGGTGGCGCACTCGCTGGCCACATGTCGGTGGCCGCCCAGGCCGAGCAGCCTGGCCGAGGCTGGTGGTGGGTGCAGATGTTACCATATATTCCCCATCATGAGCGGCATCATGGATGCGGGTAAAGTTGTGCAGCACAACACAGGCTTTGATCACACATGTCACATTTGACGGCGACATTTGCATTGCTGTCATCAGGACCCTCCACTTGCTGGTCATGATGCCAAAGGCGCATTCCACGACTTTCCGTGCTCTGCATAGGCGTTGATTGAAAATGCGCCTACGGTTATCCATGCCCCTCCGCGCATATGGACGCATGACTTGTCTGCTGAGGACAAAACCTTCATCTGCAACCATAACATAAGGAACGGGTGGACCGCTGGTGCCAGGGAGGATAATAGGCTCGGGTACATCAAGTTGGTTAGACATTAGACGCTGGCCCATTCTGGACGAGCGAAAAATGTGGGCATCCGCAGAGCTTCCATAGGACCCGATGTCCACGATGGTAAAGCACAAATTACAGTCCGACAAGGCCAGCAAGACTATGGGAAAAAACTGCTTGTAGTTGAAGTATCGAGACCCAGAGTGGGGCGGTTTCTGCACACGGATGTGCTTCCCATCGAGTGCACCAATACAGTGGGGAAATTGGGTGTCGGTTTCAAACTGCTGCGCTATTCGAAGCCAGTGTTGGGCCGTAGGCTGAGGGATCACGCTGCTCTTCAATCTCAGCCACAGGACCACACAGGTTGCTGGGACAATGCCGGAAATAGTGGACACTCCAAGAAGGAATTCAAAATGAAGGGAATGGTAGCTATTGCCGGTCGCCAAAAATCTACAGGAAATCATAAAAGCAAACCACAAAGCAAACATGTTAGGTAGGACATGAAGCACCTAAAAGAATGTGTAAGCTGGATAACAAAACAGCACATACCGTAAGGTGACAAGGAGACGCTCCTCTGGGGAAATACAGCGTCGCATGTTGGTATCCTGATAGGTTATTCCAGGCCGAACCAGCTCCAGCAGCATATCAAAGGCAGGCACAGACAGGCGGCAAAAGGCGCAAAACTTTTCAGGGTGACGACGGAGGTCAGCAAAGAGGGTATGGAAATGCCCTTTAGAGGTTCGTTGGGCCACTAAGGGTATGTTCACACGAGGGCGTCCGTTACGGCTGAAATTACGGGGATGTTTCAGCCTGAAAACATCCCCGTAATTTCAGCCGTACCGGCATGTGCAGGCGCTTGAACGCCGCGTCAATTACGGCCGTAATTAGCGCTGCTATTCATTGGAGTCAATGAATAACGGCTCTAATTACGGCCAAAGAAGTGACAGGTCACTTCTTTGACGCGGGCATCTATTTACGCGCCGTTATTTGACAGCGGCGCGTAAATTTACGCCTCGTGTGAACAGACAAACGTCTGCCCATTGCTTTCAATGGGCAGATGTTTGTCAGCGCTATTGAGGCGCTATTTTCTGGCGTAATTCGGGGCAAAAACGCCCGAATTACGTCCGTAAATAGGCCGTGTGAACATACCCTAATGGGTGAACCCACATCCTACATGATCTCCGCCGGTGTGGCCGTAGAATGCTACCGCGTTGGCCAAACCTCCGGGATAGCATCCATGCTAATAGGACACGGGCCAGAGAGCTAGGTGGCATCAATGCAGTGTGGCATACAAAGTAACCGCAAATACTGGTTGGAACACTTGGTTGCACCCAAAGCACACAAATGAATAAACACAGGTGCACACATCAAGCAGGGGTGTTGCATTCTTGGCCTTTTTTGAGGCTGGCGTCAACAGAACAGCTGCATGCGTTTTTTACACGCGCAGGAAAAACGCATGTCTTACGCGCGTAATACACGCACACATGGTTAAAATACGCATGCCACACGCTGCTGACACGCGCGTAAAACGCTGCGTTGTTTGCGCGCGCAAAAACGCAACGTCCGTCTGTATCTGCCCTTAAATGGCTATAACTTTTTTATTTGTTGGGCTAACGACGTGATTTTTGCGACGTTTTTTCCGTAGACAATGCAGGTTTCTTTTTTTTATTGTTTTAATACACATCCTTTTTGCTATTTTAGAATTTTTATTCATAAAGTTTGAAAATAATAGTAAAAAAATAAGCTTTTTTACGTTTCATAAATTTTTTGGTAATAACATAGTTTTACCCTAAAATTTACCTTTTATTTGTGATTGTCATTGTCTACCGTAAATTTTAATATATTACATGTCCATATTAGGGTAATTGGGTCAGCGCTAGCGTTACAACAATGATTGGCGGGGGGGGGAAGTTTTTTTTGGGCGTGGGTATTTTATGTGTATTTATTATTACTTTTTTTTGCACTTTACTTTACTTTACTATTTTTTTTATTACTATGGCCTGTCCCTCAAAGGTCAAAAACGACCTTTGGGGTACTTTATATATATTTTTTCTTTCTTTCTGGCCCCATGCACACGAACGTAAAGACAACTGTAATCACGGGCCGTAATTACGGGCCCATAGACTTCTATTGGCCACGGGTACCTCCCCGTATGCTTAAGTGCCGTTGAAAAATATACAACATGTCCTATTTCAGGCCGTAATTACGGCACGGGCAGGCCCATAGAAGTCTATGGGGCTCCCGTAATTACGGGTGACTACGTGTGTGCACCCGTAAATACGGGAGCGTTGCTAGGCGAAAATCACGCAGCCAACACTGATGACACACGGAAGTGCAACGCGCGAAAAACGCTGCATTTTTTGCGCGCGTATAACG
This sequence comes from Rhinoderma darwinii, assembly GCF_050947455.1. NCBI lineage: Eukaryota > Metazoa > Chordata > Amphibia > Anura > Rhinodermatidae > Rhinoderma > Rhinoderma darwinii. Next base: position 218,879,372 of record NC_134688.1, on the reverse strand, counting down.
CACACGCTCGTGTGAATCCGGCTTTAGCAATTACTTGTATTATCCATAAAATAACAAATCTGCATTGTGCTGTTCCTCTGTCACTAGGAGTGGTGTGGATGCGGTAGAATGTTTCCCCTCAAAGGGTATGTTCACACGCAGTGTTTTCAGACGTAATTCGGGCGTTTTACGCCTCGAATTACGCCTGCAAAAACGGCTCCATTATGCCTACATACATCTGCCCATTGCTTTCAATGGGTTTTATTGTGATTTGTTCCCACGAGGTGTCATTTTGCACGTCAAAATACGGCGCGTAAAAAGACATCCGCGAAAAAGAAGTGCATGTCACTTCTTGGGACGTTTTTGGAGCCATTTGGAGTTATTTTTCAATAACGGCCGTAAAATACGCCGCGAAAACGCGAGTTGTTAAAAAAGTCTGAAAATCTGGAGCTGTTTTCGCCTGAAAACAGCTCCCTAATTTCAGACATATTTTCCTAAGCCGTGTGAACATACCCTTATAATTCAAAGCAGAGACATGCAGGGTTTCATTGCTAGAAGATATTGCATTCTAGAGAACCAGGAGGAGGAGGAGGAGACGCTGTTGAGTTTGCCGCCTCACATGAAGATTTTGTAAAAAAAAATTCCTCCCGTGTGTTAAAATGAATTTTTTTGGGGTAAAAAATAAATAAATCTATTATTCAAAAATAAATTAACATCTGGGTGTTACCATTTTCCTTGTCTAAGAGACAGGTCCCTACACACTTTTATACTGTCCAGTCAGTGCTGACGGTGTCAGACTGTGTAGGGACACACCCTATTGACAAGTGGAATCATAATGCCAAGTTTTCAATTTATTCAGGCATTTACAGGAGGAATAACAGAGGAATTGTCGGCAGAGCTATTTAATCCTATTTAATGAAGGCGTTCTATTTAATGAAGGAGGTTATTCCTAAGGTAACTAGTATCAACACTAAAGGGGGTTTTACACTAGGCGATTATCGGGCAGATGAGCGTACATAGAACGCTCATTGCTGATAATTGCCCTGTTTAAACAGGGTAGCGTTCAGCAGATGAACGAGAAAACAATCATCTGCTGGTTGTATCGTTTTAAAAAAAGTTAAATATTATCGTTGTCGGCAGCACGTCTCCCTGTGTAAACGGGGAAACACGCAGCCGACATGATAATATTGTATGGGAACGAGTGATCAGAGTAAAAAACGCTCGTCCCCATCCATTGCTCCGTGTGACAGGAGCAAACGAGCGCCAATCAACGATGTCTCATTGATCGGCGCTCGCTGCATCGGCCGGTGTAAAAGGGCCTTGAAGCACATTTCCACTAAGGCTGGATTCACACGAGCATGTTCGGTCCGTAAAGGATGGAACGTATTTCGGCCGCAAGTCCCGGACCGAACACACTGCAGGGAGCCGGGCTCCTAGCATCATAGTTATGTACGACGCTAGGAGTCCCTGCCTCGCTGCGGGACAACTGTCCCGTACTGTAATCATAGTTCCCGACCATCTGTAGTGTATCTGGCTGGTTTTGAAAATGGGGGGGATGCAATGTCATTTTCTTCATTTTTTTCTTTTAAAAACTACGTGGGGTCCCCCCTATTTTTCATAACCAGCCAGATACAACATAGCAGCAGCCTAGCATTACCAGCGTGGTAGGGGCCACGGATTTTGGCCCTTTGCAGCCTCATAATACAAGCCTGCTGCCTCTCTTGTGCCCACCCATCACTGCAGATGGTCGGGTACTGGATCGTACCCGGCTCTTCCCAGCACCCCTGGTGGCGGTGGGTACCCGGGTAATAATGGGGGTTAGTTGCAGCTTTTTTACTGGCCAACACCAAGCCCCGTCTTAGTAATAGCTGCTTTCACTCAGACAAATGACATTATCCAGGCACTAATAAAGTATTCAAAAAACACAGAGACATAAAAAAATATATTTTTATTGAAATAAGAACTCCCCCAGACAATCCTGGCTAACCATTTTATTTAAAAAAAACGTAGATCATCGAAGTAGTCCAACGAATCTACAACATAGTCCAAACAGTCCAGCAAAACCTGCAAAACAAAAAGATAGTAATATTTACAAGGGGGCTGTGTGTAGATGGCGCCAGACACAGCCCCCCTGTAGATCGCTCCACACACAGCCCCCCTGTAGATAGCTACACACACAGCCCCCCTTTAGTTAGCTCCACACACAGCCCCCCTTGTCGATCGCTCCACACACAGCCCCCCTGTAGATAGCGCCAGACACAGCCCTCCTGTAGATCGCTCCACACACAGCCCCCCTTGTAAATAGCGCGACAAACACCCCCTGTAGATAGTGCCACGCACAGCCCCACTTGTAAATGGTGCCACACAATCCCCTCTTGTACATAGTGCCACACAACCCACCTCCCCCTTGTACATAGTGCCACAGAACCCCCCTCCCATTGCACATAGTGCCACATATCTCCCCTCCCCCCTTGTACATAGTGCCATATAACCCTCCTGAGGCCTCCCCCTTGTACTTTGTGCCAATCTGCTGCCAGAGCGGAGAGTGGTAGAGGTAGCCTACTGCTACCAGTCTCCGCTCTGCCTGACGTCACTCACCGTTAGGAGAAGGCAGGAGGTCCGCAGCGGCATTGTGACTGGAGTCGATGCCGGCCCAGAACGCCGCTGCAATACCCCCTGCCTCCTGATGCTGATCGCTGCTGCTTGTCCGGAAATCAGGGCGTCTGTCAGCAGCGATCAGTGACAGCTGCTCTGCGCACCCCCTCTCTTCTCTACCTCCGAGTTGCGCCCGGGGCACCGCAGCGCCCAACGGGACATTTTTAAGACCGCCCGGGACCGTGGGACAGCGGTGAGAAACCGGGACTGTCCCGCCGGTTCCGGGATGGTTTGGAGCTATGGAGTAGGACCTGTCTTTTTTTTGACGGAACAGCCACACGGTTCCGTTAAAACACTGGAAGTGTGCATGGCCCCATTGAAATGAGTGTGTCATGGTGCGATCAGTTAAAAAAATGGATCGCACCCTGAAGAAAAAAACTGAAGTGGGCATGAGGACTTACAGCAACATACAGGCCTGTGAGGAGAAGGAGGAGGGACACGGCTGAGCTCCTGGAACACACAGAAAAATTATTTATATAATGCGCAATTTTAAATGTAATATGAGACAAATAGTGAAAAGGAAAGGTGGAGATAAAAGGAGGATTTGCTGGGATATATATTACGTTTTTTGTGCATTTTCTGTTTAGTGTTCTTTTAACACTAAGTTTTTGTATTTAGTTGATGTGAAAAAGGCTGGAAGATTTGCTGTGGAGTTCTGTGGGTGCCGCACATCAATTCTTCCTTTCTTGTAGTGCACAGTCTAAGGCCTCATGCACACGACCATAATAACGGGCTCATAGACTTCTATTGGCCACGGGTACCTTCCCGTTTTCTTACGGGAAGGTGCCCGTGCCGTTAAAAAAGATAGAACATGTCCTATTTCAGGCCGTCATAACGGCACGGGCAGCCCATAGAAGTCTATGGAGCTCCCGTAATGACGGGTGGCTGCGTGTGTGCACCCGTCATTACGACAGCGTTGCTAGGCGACGTCAGTAAATAGTCACTGTCCAGGGTGCTGAAAGAGTTAACTGATCGGCAGTAACTCTTTCAGCACCCTGGACAGTGAATTCCGATCACAATATAGAGCAACCTATAAAAAAAAAAAAAGACGTTCATACTTACCGAGAACTTCCTTCTTCTTCCTCCAGTCCGGCCTCCCGGCCGTTGCCTTGGTGACGCGTCCCTCTCGACATCCGGCCCGACATCCCTGGATGACGTTTCAGCCCATGTGACCGCTGCAGCCAATCACAGGCCAATCACATGCTGCAGCGGTCACATGGACTGCCGCGTCATCCAGGGAGGTCGGGCTGGATGTCAAGAGAGGGTCGCGTCACCAAGGCAACCGCCGGGTAAGTATGAATTTCTTTTACTTTTACCTCGGAAAGGGCTGCCCCTTCTCTCTATCCTGCACTGATAGAGAGAAGAGGCTGCCGATTAGTGCAGTGCAATTTTGCATCAAAAACGTGCCCGTAAATACGGGTGGAATACTGGTGACACCGGAACCGTATTTACGGGCACGGGTCCGTAAATACTGGTGCAAAACGGGTCGAATACGTGTGACACCGGACCCGTATTTACGCCAGTATTTACGGGAGGGAAAAAATACGGTCGTGTGCATGAGGCCTAACTGATTGGGCTGTGCATGCCTATGAATGTGCGCTTACATGTCTTTAAGTAATGGATGTGTTTAATGTAGTGACTCTGGGTAGGCATGTATATGTACATTGTAATTTATAATCTCCAAATGCAAAATAATAGTGGGCTAGGCAATGTCACTACGGGACAACCTCCCTTTTATAATGAAAAGGCAACTCCATAAGAGATATACTGTATACGCAAAAGAAGCACAGTACAAAACCAAGTATATATTAAAACTAACAAGTTTTTACTAAATACACATAAGAACAAATATATTAAAAAGGTACATGAATGGAAAGACTGTATATAATGTAAACACAGGTAAATGGGCCAGCCAAGTATATAATGGATGTTATAATATGATCCTTATATTAGAGATGTATGAACTGGGCGGTGTATTGTCATGTAAACCGTTAGTTCACTGTATGTAGACCATTCAATTGTGGACATAAGTGTCCAAAGGGTAAATACTACAACAGGAAAACTAATATTATCATTGGTAATTCAGACAAACCTTACCCATAACCAGGGGCATAGCTAAAGGCTCATGGGCCCCGATGCAAAAGTTCTTATTGGGCCCCCCCCTGCAAACTCCTCATGGCCGACGGTCCGCAGCTTTCAGCTGCATCGCTGGGTCTCCTAAGTGACACAACAATGCAGCACTAGCAGCCAGGGCGTCACTAAGGCTGGGTTCACACACCCTATTTACGGACGTAATTCGGGCGTTTTAGCATTGAATTACGTCCGAAAATGCGGCTCAAAAGCGTTGGCAAACATCTGCCCATTCATTTGAATGGGCTTTACGATGTTTTGTGCCAACGGTCATTTTTTTTACGCGGCGCTGTCAAAAGGCGGCGCGTAAAAAAGACGCCCGCGTCAAAGAAGTGCCTGTCACTTCTTCAGACGTAAATGGAGCCGTTTTCCATGGACTCCATGGAAAAACAGCTCCAATTACGTCCGTAATGGACGCAGCAAAAGACGCCTGCACATGCCATTACGGCTGAAATTACGGTGCTGTTTTCTCCTGAAAACAGCACCGTAATTTCAGCCGTAACGGACGCTGCCGTGTGAACATACCCTCAGGGCTTAAAATGTCAGGGGAAATAGCCCCAATACATATGTGTCCGCCCAAAAGAAAATGTGTGTATAGGAGACAACATATCTATAGCACTACGACCCTATAAACTATGGATAGGATTAGATACATTGGCTCAGTAGACCGTATCACACATGATAGGATTAGATACAATGACTCAGCAGACAGTATCACACATGATAGGATTAGATACAGTGGCTCAGAAGGTAGTATCACACATGATAGGATTAGATACAGTGGCTCAGAAGGCAGTATCACACATGATAGGATTAGATACAGTGGCTCAGCAGACAGTATCACACATGATAGGATTAGATGCAGTGGCCCAGCAGACAGTATCACACATGATAGGATTTGATACAATGACTCAGCAGACAGTATCACACATGATAGGATTAGATACAGTGGCTCAGAAGGCAGTATCACACATGATAGGATTAGATACAGTGGCTCAGCAGACAGTATCACACATGATAGGATTAGATGCAGTGGCCCAGCAGACAGTATCACACATGATAGGATTTAATACAATGACTCAGCAGACAGTATCACGCATGATAGGATTAGATACAGTGGCTCAGAAGGCAGTATCACACATGATAGGATTACATACAGTGGCTCAGCAGACAGTATCACACATGATAAGATTAGATATAGGGCCCAGCAGACAGTATCACACATGATAGGATTAGATGCAGTGGCTGAGCAGACAGTATCACACATGATAAGATTAGATATAGGGCCCAGCAGACAGTATCAGACATGATAGGATTAGATACAGTGGCTGAGCAGACAGTATCACACATGATTGGATTAGATACAGGGCTCAGCTCGCTGACATTGCGGCTCCAGCGCTGGACCCAGGAAAGGTAAGAATAATAATTTTGCTTCTTTATGTGTTACTGATTATTTTTGTGTGTTTGTGTTTTTTTACAGGTTCGGTTGTTGGACTTCGGATTCGAGGATTTCAATGACGGCATTTTTTTTATTCTCAATAAAATGGTTAATGAGGGTTGTGTATGTTTATTTCAATAAAATATTTTTTCTATGTGCTTGTATCTATTTAAACTTTATTATCACCGCCTTAGTAATGGCCGCTGGCTGATTGACAACCTCCATTACTAAGGCGGGGCTTAATGTTAGCAGGTGCAGAGGCCAACACTAACCCACATTATTACCCCGGTACCCGCCACCACCAGGGGTACTGGGAAGAGCCGGGTATGAACCAGTACCCGTCCATCTGTAGTGACGGGCAGGCACCGGGGTGGCCGCAGGCTGGTAGTATTAGGCTGGGGAAGGCCAAAAACAGTGGCCCTTCCCACCCTGGTAATGCTGCCTGCTGCTGCTGTGTTGTATCTGGCTGGTTATGAAAATTGGGGGGGACCCCACATCGTTCTTTCCAATTATTTTTTTTTTTTTTTTTTTTTAAATGACGTGGGGTCCCCCCCATTTTTCATAACCAGCCAGATACTATAAAGCAGCAGCAGCCTAGCATCACCAGGGTAGGAAAGGCCACTGTTTTTGGCCTTTCCCCTCCTGATACTACCAGCCTGCGGCCGCCCCAGTGGCCGACCATCACTAGAGATGGTCAGGTACTGGATGGTACCCGGCTCTTCCCAGCACCCCTGGTGGCGGGTACCGGGGTAATAATGTGGGTTAGTGTTAGCCTCTGCACCGGCTAACACTAAGCCCCGCCTTAGCAACGGACGCTGTCAATCAGCCGGCGGCCATTGCTAAGGCGGTAGTAATATAGTTTAAAAAAAACACAAAGACATAGAAAAAATATTTTATTGAAATAAAAAAAAAACCCACACAACCCTCATTAACCATTTTATTGATAATAAAAATAAAAAGCCATCATCGAAGTAGTCCTGGAATCCGCCGTAGTCCAACGACCAAACCTGTAAGAAAACACACAAGAAAAACGATTAGTAACACGTGTTAGGCTTAGATACAGGGCCCATGTGTGATACTGCCTGTGGGACCCTGTATCTAAGCCTACCACAATGTAGGCTTAGATACATGGTCCAGCAGACAGTAATCTTATACAGTATAAGATTACTGTGTGCTGGGGCCCTGTATCTAAACCTACAGTGTGGTAGGCTTATATACAGGGCACATCAGACAGGATCACACATGGGCCATGTATCTAAGCCTACCATGTGATTGGCTTAGATACAGGGCCCAGCAGACAGGATAACACAATCTGTGATCCTGTCTCATGGGCCCCCTAAGCCTGCTACATCGTAGGCTTAGGGGTTGTGCAGTCCCTAAACATTGATGGCCTATCCACAGGATAGGCCATCAATAGCTGATGTGTCTCCCGGGACCCGCAAATCAGCTGTTTTGAAGGGGCCGCAGCACTCTTACGAGAGCTGCTTCCCCTTCATTTCATTACTCGCTCACACTGTGAATCGCCGACACGGATTCACAGTGTGACCGGAATGAAGGGGAGCAGCTCTCGTACGAGTGCTGCGGCCCCTTCAAAACAGCTGATTGGCGGGTCCCGGGAGTCGGACCCCGCCAGTCAGGGCTAAGCTTACCTTCCTCTTCAGCCGCGGCGGTAGTTCTGTCGTCTCGATGCTGTGCGCGGCGCATAGCGCTGTGACGTCATGCGCTGCGCACAGCGCTTGACGTCAGGACCTCCGCTTCGATCCGGAACCAGGAAGCTAAGTAAAGTCTGTTACTATAGTAACAGGGGCCCTCGGCCCGAGTTACTATAGTAACACTTTATTGATGTGGTGCGGGGGGCTGTGGGCCCCCCTGGCTTCGGGGCCCGGTCGCAATTGCGACCGCTGCGACCCCTATAGCTACGCCAGTGCCCATAACAGAAGTCTAGGAGACCTGGATGCCTGTATGTTAAACCCTGACGCGCGTTTCGAGATGTTCGCTTCCTCAAGGGGTGTCAATGTATATGTAATTATATTCATACTGTGGCAAATAAGTTTTTAGACTCTAGACTGAGGGGCCACACAAGTTTGGAAAATGCATAGGATATTACTGATTTGTACATAAATATTTATTAAGATTCCAGATACGGTAATTATATACTGTATCTTAAATATTCTAAATGTTTATTATTAGGGTAGGAATTTTCTGTTGGGCACTAAACTGAGTAGGGAACCTTTTGTTAAAAATTAGAATCTCACCCATGCAACTAGACTATACTTGTAGCGCCGACGCAAACCACTGGCATCTCCCATTCCCCTGGCGGCCGCAGCTGTCGGTTGGTATGTACTCAGCGCTGGCGTCTCCCTCCTCCTTCCCTGGGACGCCGGCGCGCTCTGCCTCCTGCTCCTGGTGCCCGTAGGGTGCATGTACGCTCTGGTGGTTTCTTAAAGGGCGAGCACGCGCACCAGTAAAGTGTTCCTAGCCAGGGCTAAATAGTTGGACCTGCCTACTGCTCCAGTGCCTGAGAAAATTTGTACTAACCATGTGTTATCCTGCAAAGGTTCCGTATCCTGTGCCCGTTTCCAGTCGGTATCCTTTGACCGTTTCCAGACTGTATCCTGTGTCCTTTACCAGTCGGTATACTGTGTCCGTTAGCAATTGGTATCCTGTGTCTGTTACCAGTCGGTATCCTGTGTCCGTTACCAGTCAATATCATGTATCCTGTGTCCGTTACCAGTCGCATGTATCCTGTTTCACTTACCATTCAGTATCCTGTGTCCATTACCACTCGGTATCCCGTATCCGTTACCTGTTTGTTCCCTGACTTCAGTAATCCAGCACCAGCCTGCTTCCAGTAATTCGGCACAAACCTGCTTCCAGTAATCCGGCACCAGCCTGCTTCCAGTAATCCGGCACCAGCCTGCTTCCAGTAATCCGGCACCAGCCTGCTTCCAGTAATCCGGCACCTGCCTGCTTCCAGTAATCTGGCACCTGCCTGTATCCTGCAATCCAATTCCTGCCTGTCTGTATCCAGTAATCCAGTACCTGCCTGTATCCAGTAATCTGGTTTCTTCCTGTACCCAGCTCCTGCCTGTATCCAGTAATCCAGCACAAGCCTGAGTCCAGTAATCCGGAACCTGCCTGTATTCAGTATTCCAGCTACTTGTTGCCTGCCCGTATCTGCTGCCAGCTACTACTCTCCGCTGTAGAGTAGTTCAGAGGGTTCACAACCCAGTGGACGTTACAATACATATCTAGTTCTACTCTCAACTGAGTAGCAGATACAATTGTATCTGGTCTAGGCAATGCTTTTTGTGTTAACAGGTTCCCGACCGCTGGCCGTAAATATACGGCCAGCAGTCAGGGTCTCTAAAGTCCGGCGTATAGTATATATACGGCCGCACTTCAGAGACTGTGCACGCGCGATCGCGTGCACACAGCTCTGTGCCCTGGCTGTTACTAACAGCCATGGGCACTGGGCAGAATGTCAGGGGTCAATCTTTTGGCCCCTGAACATGTGATCGCTGTGACAACCAATCACAGCGATCACATGCATTTCTGCATAGAAAACAGTGTGCACGCGATCGCGTGCACACAGCCCTGTGCCCTCGCTGTTACCAACAGCTCTGGGCACTGGGCAGAGTATCAGGGACCAATCTGATGGTCCCTGATCATGTGGTCGCTGTGAAAACCTATCACAGCGACCACATTTGTTTTATTTTGACTTTTCTGGCAGTAAATCTCCTGCCTCTTTTCTTCTCCTCAAACATTGTTTCAGTTTGAGGAGAAGAAGAGACTCGAGAGAATTGCTGCCAGAAGAATACAGTGAAAAAAAATACAGTTACACTAAAACATTCTCTGTATAGATAGATTTCTATCTATCTATACAATCTATCTATCCATCTATCTTTTTTTCTATCTATCTATCTACCTTTCTTTCTTTTATTCTATTAGAATAGGCAGGTAGGGAGTATATAATTATATATATATCCACATATATATAATATATATAGCAATAGCGGTTTATTTTTTTGTTAGCGGTAGTGTAGATATATATAGCAGTTAGTTTGTGTGTTTTATAAAAAAAAAAAAAATTTGTTTTGTTAGTGTTAGTTACGTTATGGCGAGGAAGTTGTTTAGCGCCGAGGAGGCATACGCCATGCTGTGGTCTGAGTCGGAGACCGCATCAGAGATGGCGTCCGAGATGGAACCTGTTTTAGGTAGTGACGATGACAGCGTCACTTCAGGTTCATCTTCAGGGGACGTTGTCCCTGATGCAGTCGAAACTGCAGAACATGAAAGCGCAGGGCCAAGTAGCGCTGTAGCACGGGACAGCCTGGTCCCTCCAGTCCAGGCTCTTGTATGGGCACCTGCCCCATCTTTTGGGCCTAGAATCCACGGATTTACGGCCACTCCTGGCATAACCGTGGACAATACAAATTTTGTCCAAATGGATTACTTCCATTTATTTATAACGGACGACATCCTAAATCAGATTGTCCACGAAACAAATTTATATGCCACGCAATATATAAGGCAGAAACCTTCATCCACCCATGCCAGAGATTGGACGCCCACCAATTTGCAGGAATTAAAAATTTTTTTGGGGCTCACCCTAAATATGGGTATTGTCAAAAAGCCCTCCATTAGGTCTTACTGGTCAACAAGACCCGCCCAAGCCACCCCAGTATATTCTGCAGTAATGCCCAGGTCTCGTTATGAGACAATAATGAGGTTCCTCCACTTCAATGACAACGCACAGGCCCCCCCAAGTACCGATGCAAACCGGGATCGGTTGTTCAAAATAAGACCGCTAATAAATTCCCTGAATAATTTATTTCTGCAACTCTACACCCCTGAGCAGAATGTAAGTGTGGACGAATCCCTCCTCAACTTTCATGGCAGACTTAGCTTTCGCCAATATCTACCTTCCAAAAGGGCAAGATATGGCGTTAAGCTCTACAAATTGTGTGAAAGCGGGTCAGGATATACCACCGCCTTCAGGATTTATGAAGGGCGGGACCGCACAATAAATGTTCCTGGATGCCCCCCTGATCTTTCCACCAGCAGTAAGATCGTGTGGGAGATAATGCAGCCTCTGCTTCACAAAGGGTACCACCTGTACTGTGATAATTTTTATTCTAGTGTGCCCCTGTTTAGGCATTTGCATGCTGCAAGGACTGGGGCATGTGGTACCATGCGCAAAAACAGAATTGGTTTTCCACAGCAATTAGTGGGGAAGCGCATGGTAAAGGGGGACTCCTGTGCTTATGCATCTGAAGAATTGCTGGCGGTCAAGTTCAGGGATCGCAAAGATGTGTATGTGCTAAGCACGATTCATACCGCAGGAACAGTGGCAGTGAGGGAAAGAGGGGCAACATCGGACAAGCACAAACCAGTGAGCGTGTCCGAATATAACAAGTACATGGGGGGGGTGGATTTAAGCGACCAGGTTTTACAGCCCTATTTAGTAAAACGCAAAACTAAAACCTGGTACAAAAAGGTGGCCATTTATTTGTTACAGGTGGCCATCCACAACTCATTTGTGCTCTATAAAAAAAACAGAGGCAGAGACACATACCTGGATTTCCAGGAAAAAATTATTGAAGGCCTCATTTTTGATGTTCAGGACACCCGAGAATGCCCCCAGTCTGAGGATGTCACGCGACTGACTGAAAGACACTTCATCAGTCGGATTCCCCCAACAGCAACCAGAAGCAACCCCCAGAAAAAGTGCCGCGTCTGCAGAAAAGACGGGCACCGCAAAGATTCCCGATATTTCTGTCCCTCATGTCCCTCGCAACCAGGCCTGTGCATTGAGCCATGTTTTAAAAAATACCACACTGTTCTGAATTATTAGATTTTAGTTAATTTGTTGAAAATATATTTGCCCTACATTACGTTTTTATTTTTCCCCTGATTTTACTCCAAGGGTGAGGGAGGGAATGGGTGGGGGGTGGATGTCATGTTTGATGTTTTCTAAAGTTCATCTGCTGGAGAGCTCCATTTGCATTAACCTGAAATTTCTTATTTTAGAAAACCCCAAAAAATAAATTCCCATTATACCCCTAGATGAATATTTTGGGATTTCTGCTTCAAGAGCAGATATTTTGGAAGTGTTATAGAAACTCTGTTGAGTTTTGTAAAACCAGCTTTGAAAAAAAGCGATTTGTGAAATAATCTTCTATCCTCCGCCCTCCTACATCTCTATGTGATAAATAAGGCCACATATTTGGTATCCCCGTGCACGGGAGAAGTGGCAGAATGTGAACGGAGATTAATTTTGACCGTGGTCTAAGCCGTGTGTGAAAAATGCTGGTATAAACTGACGCATTTGCTAAAAAATTGCTAATTTTATTTTGATCCATCTTATTCAAGAAACTTTCAGAAGAAAGCTGGACTGTCTAAAAATATGATAAACCCCTTGAAGGAAACCTTGTGGGGTCTACTTGTGTGAATTAAGTCATTTATGGGGTGATTCTAATGTTTCAGCAGCATTAGGCCCCCCAGAAAACAGTATGCGGCTCTAAAATCAAATGCAGAATTCCTGGACCAAAAAGCCTCCTTTTATGCCAAGCCCTGGCACATGCCCGCACTGCGAATAAGGCACACATATTTGGTATCCCCATGCACGGGAGAAGTGGAAGAACGTGAAAGGAGATGAATTTTGGCCGTGGTCTATACCGTGTGTGAAAAATACTAGCCTAAACTGACGCATTTGCTAAAAAAGTGCTGATTTTATTTTGTTCCATCTTATTCAAGAAACTTTCAGAAGAAAACTGGACTTGCTAAAAATATGATAAACCCCTTGAAGGAAACCTTGTGGGGTCTACTTGTGTGAATGAAGTCATTTATGGGGTGTTTCTAATGTTTCAGCAGCATTAGGCCCCCCAGAAAACAGTATGCGGCTCTAAAATCAAATGCAAAATTCCTGGACCGAAAAGGCCAAAAAGCCTCCTTTTATGCCAAGCCCTGGCACATGCCCGCACAGTGAATAAGGCACACATATTTGGTATCCCCATGCACGGGAGAAGTGGAAGAACGTGAAAGGAGATGAATTTTGTCCGTGGTCTATACCGTGTGTGAAAAATACTAGCCTAAACTGACGCATTTGCTAAAAAAGTGCTGATTTTATTTTGTTCCATCTTATTCAAGAAACTTTCAGAAGAAAACTGGACTTGCTAAAAATATGATAAACCCCTTGAAGGAAACCTTGTGGGGTCTACTTGTGTGAATGAAGTCATTTATGGGGTGTTTCTAATGTTTCAGCAGCATTAGGCCCCCCAGAAAACAGTATGCGGCTCTAAAATCAAATGCAAAATTCCTGGACCGAAAAGGCCAAAAAGCCTCCTTTTATGCCAAGCCCTGGCACATGCCCGCACAGTGAATAAGGCTCACATATTTGGTATCCCCATGCACGGGAGAAGTGGAAGAATGTGAAAGGAGATTAATTTTGGCCGTGGTTCATACCGTGTGTGAAAAATGCTAGCATAAACCGACGCAATTGTTAAATTCTTGCATTTTTTTCCAATTTTGCCCACTTTAGTGAAAAAAAAAAAAATGATATATACTGACAAATGCCACTAAAACAAAGCCCTATCTGTCCTTTAAAAAGAGTGTAAAATTCAAAGATGAACTTTATTCACCTGCTGAGTTATAGTCATCTAAAGAAGCGCATAGCAAAATTGTGAAATTTGCTCTGGTCATTTAGCTGTAAAACAGCCTAGTCCTTAACCGGTTAAAGGTGTTTTTTTTTTAATCACTGCAACACTTGTCAATTGATCTATTAATTCCCCCTGAATATCGTTATCGACATTTTTAATTTTTAATTTACCATTATTCTCTTTTGTTTACATTGAGAGGTTTGTTTAGCTCTGTGTGTTCGTTGTTTTGCTCTTCCGGTCATACAGTTCCAGGCATACACCGCTTGTGTCCCAGCATGCAATGCGCCGGCAGCAGGGGCTCATCACGCCTACTACACCCAGCTACAAAAATCCCCAGAGCCGGAGTCCCGGGCAGAGCGCTAGTATAGGCTCTGCTCTGGGACTCTGTGGAATCCCCTGACATGACTGTCCATATATGGACAGTGTTGTTAGGTGCTTCCCCAGAGCCGGAGTTCCGGGCAGAGCGCTAGTATAGGCTCTGCTCCTGGACTCTGTAGAATCCCCTGACATCACTGTCCATATATGGACAGTGTTGTTAGGTGCTTCCCCAGAGCCGGAGTTCCGGGCAGAGCTCTAGTATAGGCTCTGCTCCGGGACTCTGTGGAATCCCCTGACATCACTGTCCATATATGGACAGTGTTGTTAGGTGCTTCCCCAGAGCTGGAGTTCCGGGCAGAGCGCTAGTATAAGCTCTGCTCCGGGACTCTGTGGAATCCCCTGACATCACCACGCTTGCTCAGAGACTAGCAGTCTTTCTCCTAGCAGCAGACTGGAAACTATCAGAAAAAAGGGAGTATCCGGTTGACCACTTCGCTCAGTGTACAGTGACGTAAGGAATGACGTACCTGTACATCGAGCCAGCCGGAAAAAGGAAATCAGATCATGGACGGGCTAGCGCCATAAGTAAGGATTTTGCTACTGGAGACGCATCACGTGACCGGCGCTGGAATCGGGTGTTAGAAGATTAAGTAAAAACGTAAGTATTACAAATTACATTATTTAATATACTGTATGTGCAGTGAAATAGAACTTAGTTAATTGGTTCCGGAAAATCCCTTTAAATATATCAGCAGCAGCTGCAAAAATCTTTATTTTAGATTGCTACAATGTATCAGTCTGGAGTCCAGGCCTAGACTGGATGCAATTGTATCCAATTTTATTACTACCTTTTGGATGTAAACAAGATCAAGCAATTGACAAAGTATATTAGATAGTTGTAGAATGTTTAACTGATATAATAATTAAGCATTATTTACATAAAACCAGAAAAAACTTTTATGTTTGCAATCTTTTGTCTTGTTGATTCCTCTATAATATCCCTACAGTAAATTCAGGTGCCAACGTATTTTAGTGCATTTACATCTACAGAGTGCTGGTAGTAATGTCTCTGGGTATAATAACTTTCAGAACCTACCTGTTGGTATCTTGTGATGTCTGGTACATACTTCTCTTACAATATTAGACAGTATATCCTAGAATGACATGTATACTATAAATATTATATAAGTTCCTAGTTACCAGTGGAATGAGGGGGATAGTTTGTAGCTGCTAACATTTGTGTTGAAATTATGGCTAATGTAATGACATCTAGTAGAGCATCTGCCTCAATATAGACCCAAGTAATGTGGGTATACTTGTTTTAGGTTCAGTGCTGGGCATTGACAGTGGGCATATCCTTGGGTGATTTTTCTCTATTTTCTTGGTTAGTACTTCTAATACAGTCAGGGCCGGCCTTAGGTTGCACGGCGCCCTGTGCGGGACTCTCTATTGCTGTGCTCCACAAACCAAAAATTAACCACATATATAGACACGCACATACTGGAACATATATACTGTATATACATAACGGCAGATATTCAGATCAACAGGCATATATATATATATATATATATACACACATTTTAGAATATATACATAAATAAAGGTGAATATATAGACATACAGACACATATAGACAGAATACTCACAGGCTCATATATACATGTAAAAATACACAATCACATACAGATCCAAATATATACCCACAACGGGACATATATACACAGTACAGATAATGTAGTAGATGTTACCTGCATGGGCCTT
This sequence comes from Rhinoderma darwinii, assembly GCF_050947455.1. Classification (NCBI taxonomy): domain Eukaryota; kingdom Metazoa; phylum Chordata; class Amphibia; order Anura; family Rhinodermatidae; genus Rhinoderma; species Rhinoderma darwinii. Next base: position 218,863,427 of record NC_134688.1, on the reverse strand, counting down.
TAAAAAGATACACTTTAAAAAGATTGTTTCCATGAATTAATTGCCATGAATTTTTTCAAGTTTTAAAGATTATCATATATGTGGCGTTTCCCTTAAGGGGCAACATAGTGTATAGGGGGCAGCACAGATATATTCATTTTATTTGTTTTACTTTAATACTGAACACACACTTACAAAGAGACATATATACACATGCAGACACATACATAGACACACAGTGTAAAGGATCTGCCAGGCACAGCTTCGGGGTTAACTCCCATAGGTAATCAGTCTGCACCTGAATCTACATCTCTGAGACTGACTCCATCTTCCACCACTCAGGATGGCAGGCTTAGGAGTGGGAGAGCCTATCGCAGCCTGGCCAGACGGAGCTAGCTCCCGCCCTCTGTCTATTTATACCTGCCTTTCCTGTTTGCTTGTGATTCTTTTCGTGTGGTTTCCTGGCCCAGCTACAGCTCCTAACTATTTGATCCTGCTCCATACTGACCCTGGCTTACTGACTACTCTCCTTCTCTGCGTTTGGTACCTCGTGCTCTCCTGGTTTGACTTGGCTCGTTCACCACTCTGGTTGCTCACGGTGTTTCCGTGGGCAACTGCCCCTTTCCCTTTGCTTTGTATTTCCTTGTATGTTTGTCTCGTGCACTTACTGAGCGTAGGGACCGCCGCCCAGTTGTACCCCGTCGCCTAGGGCGGGTCATTGCAAGTAGGCAGGGACAGAGTGGCGGGTAGATTAGGGCTCACTTGTTCGTTTCCCTACCCCCGTCGTTACATACAGGCTCATATATACACATACTGGAACATATACACATACAAACACAAAGACTTCTATACATAGACACATACACACGAGACATATATACTCAGACATTAAGGAACACATACTCATACAAACACAGAGACCTATATACACAGACACATATATATATACATATAGGCGCTTACCATCTCTCCTTGCTGACAGGCTCACAGGATTTTTTGCTGGGACGATCTGCGGGCGGAGCTTCCTCCTCTTTTCTGCCTTGCTCTTGTTTACACTTGTCTACATGCTGGGACGGTGCAGCGCCCTGTGCACTCGCACAGGTCGCACACGCCTAAGGCCGGCCCTGAATATAGTCAATGTAGTCAATGAGTCACTGTTTGTTACATTTAGGTTCTTTCCATAGGTGTATAGATCTTTTTATGTTTTTTGCAATTTACTTAAAGAGGCTCTGTCACCACATTATAAGTGCCCTGTCTCCTACATAAGGAGATTGGCGCTATAATGTAGGTGACAGTAATGCTTTTTATTTAAAAAAAACTATCTATTTTCACCACTTTATTAGCGTTTTTAGATTTATGCTAATGAGTTGCTTAATGCCCAAGTGGGCGTATTTTTACTTTAGACCAAGTGGGCGTTGTACAGGGGAGTGTATGACGCTGACCAATCAGCATCATGCACTCCTCTCCATTCATTTACACAGCGCATAGGGATCTGACAAGTCCACCCCTCCTATGTACCTATTGTAGTCCAGGATGCAGTCTTGTTTGGGGGTCTCTGTACTGGTACGCTGGTATAAAAATAATCCAGTTAGAGGTGGTAACCCTGGTCCAGCAGTGGGTGCACCAAATCCCACACAATTTTTGCATTAACTCCCAGTAAGGGGGGGCATTCTGGGGGCTGAGCACTGGTGTCCTTCCCTTCATATATCCTAAATTTGTAGGTATACCCTGATGCACTCTCGCACAGCTTATGCATCTTCACACCATACCTTGCCCTCCTACCTGGCAGGTACTGGCGGAATTGAAGCCTCCCCTTAAAATGTACCAAGGACTCATCAATAGAAATACACGTCTCGGTGGTGTATGCTTGGGAAAACCGGGCACTGAAACGTTCTAATAGGGGTCTCCGTTTATACAAACGGTCAAAACTGGGGTCGTCTTGGAGTAGGCAATGCTCATGGAGAAGCAAAGTATTGCCTCATTTATTTATTTTTTAGGTTCCAGTTCAGTTCTGAAGTTGCTTTGAGGGGCCTATATATTAGACACCCCTATGAAACACCCCATTTTAGAAACTAGACCCCTCAAATTGTTCACAACAGCATTTAGAAAGTTTATAAATCCTTTAGGTGTTTCACAGGAATTTAGAGCAAAGTAGAGGTGAAATTTGCATATTTATTTTTGTCAGAAAATCATTTTTATACAATTTTTTTCTGTAGCACAAAAGGTTTTACCAGATAAACGCAACTTAATACTTATTGCCCAGATTCTGCAGTTTTGAGAAATATCCCACGTGTGGCCCTAGTGCACTAATGGACTGAAGCATTGGCCTTAGAAGCAAAGGACCACCTAGTGGATTTTGAGGCCTCTTTTTTATTAGGCACCATGTCCAGTTTGAAGAGGTCTTGTGGTGCCAAAACAGTGGAAACCCCCAAAAAGTGACCCCATTTTGGAAACTAGACCCCTTGAGGAATTCATTGTAGTTTTCATGGGGTGCATGCGGCTTTTTGATCAGTTTTTATTCTATTTTTAGGTGGCGTGGTGACTGACAAACAGCAATTCTACTATTGTTTTTTTATTCAATTTTTTTACAGCGTTCACCGTGCGCTATAAATTACATATTCACTTTATTCTGCATGGCGATACGATTACGGCGATACCATATGTTTATAGTTTTTTTTATGTCTTATGGCATTTGCACAATAAAATACGTTTTATAAAAAATCATTCACTTTTTGTGTTACCATATTCTAAGAGCCAGAACATTTTTATTTTTCCATCAATAAATCCGTGCGAGGATTTATTTTTTGCGTAACGAACTGTAGTTTCGATCAGGACCATTTTTAGGTACATGCGCCTTTTTGATCTCTTTTTATTCAATTTTTTGGGAGGTGAAGTGACCAAACAATTGTGATTGTGGTACGGTTTATTATTATGTTATTTTACTGCGTTCACCGTGCGGGATAAATAACGAAATAATTTTGTAGTTCAGGCCGTTACGGAAGCAGCGATACCAATTATGTATAGTTTATTTGTTTATTTATCTATTTTTATTAATAATAAAGGATTGATATTTTACTTTTATTACTTTTAAAACTTATATTTTCTTATTTTTACACATCTTTTTTTAACTTTTTTTTTACTTTATTACTTTGTCCCACTAGGGGACTTGAGGGCAGGAGGCCCTGATCGCAATTCTAATACACTGCACTACATGCGTAGTGCAGTGTATTAGAGCTGTCAGCTACTCACTGACTGCAAGCATAGTGGGTCCTGACTTTGTCAGGACCCTCTAGGCTTCCGTCGATGGCATAGCCGGACGCCATTGTTTGGTGTCTGGTTGCCATAGTCACCATCGCCGGCCGCTATCGTGTAGCAGGCCGGCGATGGTAACTTAACCCCTAAAAAGCCGCACTCTATTGAACGCGGCTTTTAAGGGGTTAATCAGCGGGGACACAGCGATCGGTCTCCGCTGTAGGAGCTGCGGTGAAATGTACAAATTTTATTTTTTTTACTGAAATTAATTTGTAATAAAAAAAAATCTGTAACACAGAAAGTTTTACCAGAGAAACGCAACTCAATATTTATTGCCCAGAGTCTGCAGTTTTTAGGAATATCCCACATGTGGCCCTAGTGCGGTAATGCACTGAAACACCGACCTCAGAAGCAAAGGAGCACCTTGAGGATTTTGGGGCCTCCTCTTTATTAGAATATATTTTAGGCACCATGTCAGGTTTAAAGAGGTCTTGTGGTGCCAAAACAGTGGAAACCCCCCAAAAGTGACCCCATTTTGGAAACTACACCCCTCAAAGAATGTATCTAGGGCTATAGTTAGCATTTTGACCCCACAGTTTTTTTGCTAAATTTATTTGAATTAGTCTGTAAAAATGAAAATGTATTTTATTTAAGGAAAAAACATTGAATTTTCTATTTTTTTACAAGGAATAAAGGAGAAAAAGCACCCCAACATTTATAAAGCAATTTCCCCTGATTACGGCAATACCCCATATGTGGTAATAAACTGCTGTATAGACCCACGGCAGGGCTCAGAAGGGAAGGAGCACCATTTGTATTTTGGAGCACAGATTTTGCTGGAACGGTTTTCAGTGCTATGTCGCGTTTGCAATGGACTGGAGGGACCAAAACAGTTGAAACCCCCCAAAAGTGACCCCATTTTGGAAACTACACCCCTCAAGGAATTTATTGAGGGGTATAGTGAGAATTTTGACCCAACAGATTTTTGCTGAATTTAGTGTAATTAGGTCATGGAAATGAAAATCTAGGTTTGTTTTCAAGTAAAATTAAATTTTACCTCAGATTATTCCATATTCACAATAGATAAAAGAGAAAAAGCACCCAAACATTTGTAAAGCAAACTCTCCTGAGCACGGAATACCCTATATGTGGTCAGAAACTTCTGTTTGAACCCACAGCAGGGATTAGAAGGGAGCACCATTTGGCTTTTGGAGCTCAAATTTAGCTGGAATTGTTTGCTGAGGCCATGTCGCATTTGCAAAGCCATTGAGGGGCCAAAACAGTGGAAACCCCTAAAAAATGACACCATTTGGGAAATTACACCCCTCAAGAAATTTATCTAAGGGTATAGTGCGCATTTTGACCCTAGAATTTTTTTGCATAAATTATTGGAATTAGGCCGTGAAAATGAAAATGTAATTTTTTTTCGATAAAATATTGGTTTTGAACATTTTTTTTCATTTCAATAGAGACTAAAGGAGAAAAAGCACCCCAATATTTGTAAAGAAATATCTTCTGAGTATATTTAAACCCCATATGCAGTCATTTACTGCTGTTTGGACACACGGCAGGGCCCAAAAGGGAAGGAGCGTCATTTGGCTTTTGAAGCTCCAATTTATCTGGAATGGTGTGCACAGGCCATGTCGCATTTGCAAAGCCCCTTAGCCCCAGTGGAAACTCCCCGAAAGCAACCATATTTTGGAACGTTTACTGTGATGGCAGGAAGGAGGTGAAGGGAAAGTGAGCCCTAATCTACCCACCGCCCTGTCCCTGCCTACTTGCAACGACCCGCCCTAGGCGACGAGGTACAACTGGGCGGCGGTCCCTACGCTGTCTAAGTGCACAGGAAAACAAACAGGGAACACGCAAGGGAAGGGGCAGCAGCCACGGAACGCCACGAGGAAACGGAGCGGCGAACGAACAGTCAGGACCAGGACGAAGTGAGTAACCCGAGCGGGCACGGAGACAGAAGCAAGCCAGGGGCAAAGCAAAGCAAAGCAAGTCAAGTCAAGGAGAACTGCAGCAAGGCAGAAGCACGGCAGAAGCAGGCTGGAGCAAGCAGCAGTGGGGCCAGGAATCCAAAAGAATAACAAGCAATGAGGAAGAGAAAACTGCAGGTATAAATGGACAGGGGGCGGAGCTAACTCTGACTGACCAGGCCGCGATAGGCTCTCCCACTCCTGAGCCTGCCACCCTGATTGGTGGGAGCCGGTGTCAGTCTAAGAGGTCTGGCCTCAGGTGTCGACTGATTAACCCTGGGAGTCTCCACAGACGTAGTGCCTGGCAGATCCTTTACAGTACTCCCCCTTTTATGAGGGGCCACCGGACCCTTACTAAGAGGACCCGGTTTAGTGGGGAAGAGAAGGTGGAACCTCCTGACCAATACCCCAGCGTGAACATCTCGAGCAGGTACCCAAGTCCTCTCCTCCGGCCCGTATCCTCTCCAATGGACCAGGTACTGGAGGGAGCCCTGGATCATCCTACTGTCCACAATCTTGGCCACCTCGAATTCCACCCCCTCAGGGGTGAGAACGGGAACAGGAGGTTTCCTAGAGGGGGACCAGGACGGGGAGCAGCGTTTAAGGAGGGAAGCATGAAAGACGTCGTGTATGCGGAAGGATGGGGGCAGCTCCAGACGGAAGGATACAGGGTTGAGGACTTCAATGACCTTATAAGGCCCAATAAATCGGGGAGCAAACTTCCTGGACGGGACCTTAAGGCGCAAGTTCCTGGACGACAACCAGACCAAATCCCCGACGACAAACCGGGGGTTAGCAGAACGTCTACTATCCGCCTGAATCTTTTGTGCGCTCTGGGACGCCTCTAGGTTCTTCTGAACCTGGGCCCAGACAGTGCACAGTTCCCGATGAACATCCTCTACCTCAGGATTATTGGAACAACCAGGGGAGACGGAGGAGAACCTTGGGTTAAACCCGAAATTACAGAAAAACGGGGAGACCCCTGACGAGTTACTGACCCGGTTATTCAGGGAAAATTCAGCAAGGGGAAGGAATGAGACCCAATCGAATTGACAGTCAGAGATGAAACACCTTAAATATTGTTCCAGGGATTGGTTGGTCCTTTCCGTTTGGCCGTTAGTTTCGGGATGGAAGGCGGAGGAGAAGGACAGATCAATCTCCAACTTTTTACAAAAGGCTCTCCAAAATAAGGAAACAAATTGTACCCCTCTGTCCGAAACGATATTGACTGGGGCCCCATGGAGACGCAGGATGTGTTTCACAAACAAAGAAGCTAACGTCTTGGCGTTAGGTAGCTTCTTAAGGGGCACAAAGTGGCACATCTTGCTGAAGCGGTCGACTACCACCCACACCACCGACTTGCCCTGAGATGGAGGCAAATCGGTGATAAAATCCATGGAGATATGGGTCCAAGGTCTCTGGGGAATGGGCAAGGGACGTAGTAGGCCCGCAGGTCGGGACCTAGGGGTTTTGGACCTAGCGCAAACCTCACAAGCGGCGACGTAAGCCCTAACATCTTTAGGCAACCCAGGCCACCAATAGTTTCTGGTAATGAGGTGTTTGGTGCCCAAGATGCCAGGATGACCAGATAGAGCGGAGTCATGGTTTTCCCTGAGTACCCTCAGCCGGTATTGCAGGGGAACAAACAGTTTGTCCCCAGGGACGTTCCCGGGAGCTGCACCCTGATCAGCCGCGATATCAGAAGCTAAATCAGAATCCGTGGCAGAGACGATTATACCAGGGGGTAAAATACAAGCGGGATCCTTCTCGGAAGGAGGATTGGCCATGAAACTACGTGACAGAGCATCAGCCTTAATATTCTTGGACCCAGCCCTATAGGTAACCAAGAAATTAAATCTGGTAAAGAATAGTGCCCACCGAGCTTGTCTAGGATTAAGCCTCCGGGCCGATTCTAGGAAAACCAGATTCTTGTGATCCGTAAGGACCGTTACCTGGTGTCTGGCCCCCTCCAGGAAGTGCCGCCACTCCTCAAAAGCCCATTTAATGGCTAGAAGTTCGCGGTTGCCAATATCATAGTTACTCTCCGTGGGCGAAAACTTCCTAGAGAAGTAAGCACAGGGGCGGAGATGGGTGAGGGAGCTGGTACCCTGGGACAAGACGGCCCCCACTCCCACCTCGGAAGCGTCAACCTCCACAATAAATGGCTCCTCTTGGTTGGGCTGAATCAGCACGGGGGCCGAGATAAAGCACTTCTTGAGAGTCTCAAAGGCCTGGACGGCCTCAGGGGGCCAATGGAGGACATCAGCACCCTTGCGGGTAAGGTCCGTAAGAGGCTTAGCGACGACCGAGAAGTTGGCAATAAATCTCCTGTAATAGTTGGCGAACCCTAAAAAACACTGTAACGCCTTAAGGGAGGCAGGTTGGACCCATTCCGCCACAGCTTGAACCTTGGCAGGGTCCATGCGGAATTCATGAGGAGTGAGGATTTGCCCTAAAAATGGTATCTCCTGTACCCCAAAGACACATTTTTCAGTCTTAGCAAACAGATTATTCTCCCGAAGGACCTGGAGCACCTTCCTGACATGCTCCACGTGAGAGGACCAGTCCTTGGAGAACACCAGTATGTCATCAAGGTACACAACAAGAAAATTACCCAGGTACTCTCTCAGGATTTCATTAATAAAATTCTGGAAGACAGCAGGGGCGTTACACAACCCAAAGGGCATGACCAGGTATTCGAAATGACCCTCGGGTGTGTTGAACGCAGTTTTCCACTCATCCCCCTCTTTGATGCGGATAAGGTTATATGCCCCCCGTAGATCGAACTTAGAAAACCATTGGGCTCCCTGAACCTGATTAAAAAGATCCGGAATTAAAGGAAGTGGGTACTGGTTCCTTACAGTGACCTTATTCAGGTTACGATAATCAATGCACGGCCTAAGACCACCATCCTTCTTCCCCATGAAGAAGAAGCCAGCACCTACAGGAGAAGTCGAGGGGCGAATGAAACCCTTGGCCAGGCATTCCTGGATATACACCCTCATGGCTTCACGTTCAGGACATGAAAGATTAAATATCCTACCTTTAGGAAGCTTGGCACCAGGCACCAAATCGATAGCGCAATCGTAATCTCTATGGGGGGGCAACACCTCGGAGGCCTCCTTAGAAAACACATCGGCGAAGTCCTGAACGAACTCAGGAAGCGTGTTTACCTCCTCCCGGGGAGAAATAGAGTTAACAGAAAGACATGACATAAGACATTCATTACCCCATTTGGTGAGATCCCCAGTATTCCAATCAAACGTGGGATTATGCAACTGCAACCAGGGAAGGCCTAAAACCAGATCAGATGATAATCCCTGCATTACCAGTACAGAGCACTGCTCCAAATGCATGGAGCCAACCAGGAGTTCAAAAACAGGAGTATGCTGAGTAAAATAACCATTAGCAAGGGGAGTAGAGTCGATTCCTACTACAGGGATAGGATAAGGTAAATCAATACAAGGCATCTTTAGAGACATAGCAAATTCCACAGACATGATATTAGCAGATGAGCCAGAATCCACAAAAGCACTGCCCGTGGCAGACCGGCCAGCAAACGAGACCTGAAAGGGAAGCAAAATTTTATTGCGTTTCACATTAACGGGAAATACCTGTGCGCCCAAGTGACCTCCCCGATGATCACTTAGGCGCGGAAGTTTTCCGGCTTCTTATTCTTGCGCCTGGGACAGGTGTTCAGTAGATGCTTGTCGTCCCCACAGTAGAAGCAGAGACCGTTCATTCTGCGAAACTCCCTACGTTGTCGAGGGGACATGGAGGCCCCGAGTTGCATAGGTACCTCCGAGTCCTCCGTGGAGGGGCGAGGAGGCGGGACCTCGGGGGGGATCGCAGAAAAGTCAGAGGGGAGCACACTGAAGCGTTCTAGCTGACGTTCCCTGAGACGTCGGTCAAGTCGTACTGCTAGGGCCATAACCTGGTCAAGAGAGTCAGACGAGGGGTAGCTAACCAGCAGATCCTTCAGGGCGTCAGATAATCCTAACCTAAACTGGCACCTTAGGGCCGGATCGTTCCACTGAGAAGCTACGCACCACTTCCTAAAATCAGAACAGTATTCCTCAACCGGTCTCCTACCCTGACGTAAGGTCACCAACTGACTCTCGGCTAAAGCAGTCCTGTCAGTCTCGTCGTAAATGAGTCCGAGGGCAGAGAAAAAACGATCAACAGAGGAAAGTTCAGGGGCATCAGGAGCCAAGGAGAAGGCCCACTCTTGGGGCCCTTCCTGGAGTCGGGATATGATGATACCCACCCGCTGGTTCTCGGAACCTGAGGAGTGGGGCTTAAGGCGGAAATATAGTCTGCAACTCTCCCGGAAGGAGAGAAACGTCTTACGGTCCCCTGAAAACCGGTCAGGTAACTTGAGGTCGGGTTCTAGAGGTGAGGTGGTGCGCCCAACCCTTTGGGCCAGGGCCTGGACCTGTAGGGAGAGGCCCTGCATCTGCTGGGTCAGGGTCTCAAGGGGGTCCATGATAGCGACAGCGTAGGAGAAATGGTAGACTAGGTAAGGGCTTGTTATTCTGTGATGGCAGGAAGGAGGTGAAGGGAAAGTGAGCCCTAATCTACCCACCGCCCTGTCCCTGCCTACTTGCAACGACCCGCCCTAGGCGACGAGGTACAACTGGGCGGCGGTCCCTACGCTGTCTAAGTGCACAGGAAAACAAACAGGGAACACGCAAGGGAAGGGGCAGCAGCCACGGAACGCCACGAGGAAACGGAGCGGCGAACGAACAGTCAGGACCAGGACGAAGTGAGTAACCCGAGCGGGCACGGAGACAGAAGCAAGCCAGGGGCAAAGCAAAGCAAAGCAAGTCAAGTCAAGGAGAACTGCAGCAAGGCAGAAGCACGGCAGAAGCAGGCTGGAGCAAGCAGCAGTGGGGCCAGGAATCCAAAAGAATAACAAGCAATGAGGAAGAGAAAACTGCAGGTATAAATGGACAGGGGGCGGAGCTAACTCTGACTGACCAGGCCGCGATAGGCTCTCCCACTCCTGAGCCTGCCACCCTGATTGGTGGGAGCCGGTGTCAGTCTAAGAGGTCTGGCCTCAGGTGTCGACTGATTAACCCTGGGAGTCTCCACAGACGTAGTGCCTGGCAGATCCTTTACATTTACCCTCAAGGAATGTGTAGTTGCCTTATATGTGTACATTACCGACTGCTTGGACATTTTTCATGGACTCAAGTGGACTGTGTGCATTTTGGCTTTCAGCTTGCATTTTAACAATATATTACTTTTTCTTTTTTGAAATAAAGAAACTTTCTAATATACTTAATTTTTAAAACCTGCATTGATTGCAGGTTTTCATTCCACATTGCATAGACCCGGCCGTTCTTGCTGCCACACTTCGATACAGACTTTAGGAGTTCCTCTCCTTTCTGTTTGTCGATGACACGTATAAAAGGGCTGGCTGCCTGGCTCAATTCATCAGCTAAGCTTCAAGGGGGAAGGGCCTGGATAGCTGATGAATTGAGCCAGGCAGCCAGCCCCTATATCCGCATTATCAACACACAGAGAGGAGGGGGATGCTCCTCCCGGAGATTGTGTTGACGCGTCACAGCAAGAATCGCAGCTCCACACTTCTGGTTCCACACAATGGGGACTAAAACCTGCAATCCGTGCAGGTTTTAAAAATAGAGTATACTAGAAAGTTGTTTTTTTACTTCACAAAAGCAAAATGCTAAATAGTTTTTTCTTTTCATCGGACAACCCCTTTAGGTACATTTTTATTTTTGGGTATACTTTGGCCATGGTTCATTTATGAAGATGGGTTTTTGACAAGAGTGGCAAGAACAAAAATATCCAAGAAAATGTTGGCACACTAAAGATAAACTAAATTATATTCTTGACTGTCTTAAATGGGACAAATTAATAAAGAGCTTAAAAACGTGGCTCTGTGTGGAAAATTTTAAAGCAGTCAATGAGACACAAGGCTGGGAGTGATGGGCAATCTGGGCAATAATAACGGGTATCACACCTCATTCCTTTCTTGGTACATACACGACATCTTCTTTGGGGGTACTTTCTTGATTCAGTTGAGGGAATTACAGCAATAAAATGTCGCTCAGTGAGTCTTTTGACACATTCAGATTCTAATGGATGAGAGGGGCCAACATTTGCTAAAACAAGATCTTCAATGACCATTTCCTGGTAATCAAGAAAAGTATTTGAATTTCCTGCCTTTTTGTATAACACAAACGAGTTGTATGTGGCAACCTGAAATAGGTAAATAACTACTTTTTTGTACCAGGTATATGATTTTCTTGATACCTGGTATGGCTGTAGAACCTGATCAGCAAGATCTACTCCCCCCATGTATTTCTTGTAATCAATGATTGACACAGGTTTTTGCTTTTGGGTAGTAGAACCTCGTTCTACAACATCCATTGTTGCATCAGTGGGGATCGAGCTGAGGATAAAAATATCCTTTTTGTCTTTGTATTTTAGGGCAAGCAGCTCTCCGCTGCGAACACCGCCTGACTGCCCCTTTTTGTACTTTTCATTCACCAATGATTGTGGAAACCCCTGGCGGTTTTTACGAATGGTCCCACAAGCCCCTGTGTTATGTTCGACCAAACTTTTAAAAAGGGGTATGCTTGTGTAGTAGTTGTCCACATACAGGTTATGGCCCTTTTCTAGAAATGTGGTAATAAGCTACCAAACAATTTTTCCACTTGTCCCTAGATAGGGGGGCATCCTGGTGGGTTTAGTTTTCTATCTTTTCCCTCATAAATGCGAAAAGCTGATGTGTACCCTGTTGCACTCTCGCACATTTTATAGAACTTTATTCCAAACCTTGCTCTTTTAGAAGGAATAAATTGTTTGAAGTGCAGTCTCCCTTTGAATTTTACTACGGACTCATCAATGGAAATGTTTTGCGTGGGGGTGTATAGTAATAAAAATGTGTCTGACAACGCTTTGATGATGGGCCTGATTTTGTAGAGTCGGTCATAATCTGGGGCACTTCTAGGGAGACACTGACCGTTATCGTTGAAATGCCAAAATCTCATGAGCATTTCATAACGGCTCTAGGAAGAATGGCAGAAAAGGCTAGGGTGGTTAGAACGGGACGGGTGGACCAGTATGATCGAATGCTTGGTTTTTTAACCCCTTAAGGATGCAGCCTTGTTTTGGCCTTAAGGCTCAGAGCTCATTTTTCAAATCTGACATATTTCACTTTATGTGGTAATAACGTCGGAATGCTTAAACCTATCCAAGCGATTCTGAGATTGTTTTCTCGTGACACATTGGGCTTTATGTTAGTGGTAAAATTGAGACGATATATTCAGTGTTTATTGGTGAAAAATTGCAAAATTTAGAGAAAATGTATAAAAAATCTAATTTTTAAGAATTTTAATGCATCTGCTTGTAAAACAGACGGTTATACCACACAAAATAGTTACTAGTTCACATTTCCCATATGTCTACTTTAGATTGCCAATGTTTTTTTAACATTCTTTTATTTTTCTTGGACGTTACAAGGCTTAGAACATAAACAGCAATTTCTCATATTTTTAAGAAAATTTCAAAAGCCTTTTTTTTAAAGAGGCTCTGTCACCAGATTCTCAAATCCCTATCTCCTATTGCATGTGATCGGCGCTGCAATGTAGATAACAGTAACGTTCTTTGTTTTTTTTAAAACGTTCATTTTTGGCCAAGTTATGAGCAAATTTATATATATATATATATATATATATATATATATATATATATGCAAATGAGCTCTGAAATGGACAACTGGGCGTGTATTGTGTTTTTAACTGGGCGTGTTTACTAATTGGGCGTTGTGAATAGAAGTGTATGATGCTGACGAATCAGTGACCAATCAGCATCATGCACTCCTCTCCATTCATTTATATAGCAGCATCCGTTCTTACTACAACGATGTGCAGTCACATACACAAGTGTCCTGATAATGAATACACATGACCTCCAGCCTGGACGTCATGTGTATTCAGAATCCTGACACTTCTGAATCTTTTCTGTGAGATTCCAGCAAGCCACGCGTAAACTCGCGAGATTACGACGTAAACGAGATTTCGTTTCCCTTGCTTGAAATCTCACAGAAAAGATTCAGAAGTGTCAGGATTCTGAATACACATGACGTCCAGGCTGGAGGTCATGTGTATTCATTATCAGGACACTTGTGTATGTGGCTGCACATCGTTCTAGTAAGAACACTATGTGCTGTGTAAATGAATGGAGAGGAGTGCATGATGCTGATTGGTCACTGATTCGTCAGCATCATACACTTCTATTCACAACGCCCAGTTAGTGAAACGAGTAAACACGCCCAGTTAAAAACACAATACACGCCCAATTGGACATACGAAAAAAAACACGCCCAGTTGTCCATTTAAAACCTCATTTTGCATATATATAAAATAGCTCATAACTTGGCCAAAAATGAACGTTTTTAAAAAAAACAAAACGTTACTGTTATCTACATTGCAGCGCCGATCACATTCAATAGGCGATAGGGATTTGAGAATCTGGTGACAGAGCCTCTTTAAGGTACCTGTTCAGTTCCGAAGTGGCTTTGAGGGGCCTATATATTAGAAACCCCCATAAAACACCCCATTTTGAAAACTAGACCCCTCAAAGTATTCAAAACAGCATTTAGAAAGTTTATTTAACCCTTTAGGCATTTCACAGAAATTAAAGCAAAGTAGAGGTGAAATTTGCTAATTAAATTTTTCTTGCTGAATTTCAATTGTATTAAATTTTTTTCTGTAACACAGAAGGTTTTACCAGAGAAACACTACTAAATATGTATTGTCCAGATTCTGCAGTTTTTAGAAATGTCCCACATGTATATCTAGTGCGCTTGTGGACTAAAACACAAGCCCCAGAAGCAAAGAAGGACCTAGTACAATTTGAAGCCTCTTTGTTTCTTTTTTATAAATTCTTTTATTTTCATTTTGTTATTTTGTATCACAAAACGTTCAAAGTATACACAACATAGTTCGAAAATGGCAGTGCAAAACATTCAACAGGTCACAGGTCAGTTATCAGCATCACATAAGTGCATGGGGTCACCTGAGAGTACCATGTCGCTGGAGACAAATGTTTAAGGAATCTCCGATATGCACCCTGAACCGGCAGCCGTGCATGGTATTCCAGAAGCGAGCATGAGAACATTAAAAGGAGGAAAGAAAAGCAGAGACAGTGAGAGGGAGAGGAAAAACGGAGAGGAAAAAAAAAAAAGGGGGGGAGGGGGGAAGGGGGGGCTGACCTGACACACCGGATCTAGGTGGGAATTCACGAGGCCATGATGGTCTTATATTCCTCGGTTGTTTGGAATCGGATCCAATCACGACATGTTTTTAGGAAGGAGGCATGGGTCCCCTTCATTGATGCCGTGAGGTCCTCCATTCTCATGATCTCCTGAATCTTGCCGAACCACATGCCCACTGTCGGGGGACAGGACTGTCTCCACAGTGCAGGAACACACGCCCTAGCCGCGTTCACCAGGTGTCTAACTACCCAGCGTCTATACGAGGACAGAGGGACCTCACACAAATGAAGCAGGAAGAGGCCCGGGAATCGCGGAAAGGGGAAATCCGTAAATTTTGAGGAAATGCGCCACACCTCGGATCAGAACCTAGTCAGGAGTGGGCAGTCCCAGAAAATATGCAGGATTGTACCCACATGGTCCCCACATCTCCAGCATAATGGCGAGGCCGCCGGGATCATTGCATGCAATCTGGAAGGCACCCTATACCAACGGGACAGAATCTTGAACCCTGCCTCCTGAAATCTACTGGCCATGGAGGACTTATGTGTCATGGTGAACAAGCGTTCCTGTTGTTCAGGGGTGAGTGTTTCGCCCACGTCCCTCTCCCAGCTAAGCAGGTAAGGGGGTGGAGGCAAATTTGAGGGTGAGATCAAGAGCGTATAGAGTCTGGACAACGAGTGACGGATCGTGCCCGTGCCTGTACATAGGAGTTCAAACGAGGAGCAGTCTCGTAGTTGCGCTCCAGGATGGTCCAATGACGCCAGGAAATGTCGCAACTGGGTAACCTGACATGCCGAGAAAGGGACCGGATCCGACAGAGACCGTATTTGAGCGCTCGACATCCACCTCCCATCCTGCTGAAAATGTATAGCCTGTCCCTTACCTGCCCTCAACCATTCTTGAAATGGGCCACTATCCAGTCCCGGTGGAAAGGCAGGATTGCCTAAAATCGTAAATAGCGGGGAGGGGGACGGCGAGAACTCCGCCCGAGGAAACACCCGTGCTGCGACTGCAAGGGTGGGGCCTATTGTCGGGTGTGTCCGCGTGACCCGGGGACCCTGTTCCATAGATACCCATTCTTTTATCCCGCCGTGCCGAAACCAGTCTAAGATTCGTGCCAAGTGGGAGGCGTGATGATAGGAGACAAAGTCCGGTAGACCAATGCCCCCCTCCCTCTTTACACGAAAAAGCAAGGATCGGGCGATACGTGCCGGTTTCCCTGCCCATATGAATTTGTGCACCAGGGACAGCAGAGATTGAAAGAACGGGCGCGGGATATGTATCTGTAGGGCCTGTAGGAGATACAGAATCCGTGGTAAAATGTTCATTTTAAAAATCGCACACCTACCAAACCAGGTGAAAGTGCCCGACGTCCAAGAGTCCAGGTCCGCCTTTATACGTTGAAGAAGCAGGGGAAAGTTCACCGCATAAAGGCGAGATAGATCACTGGGAAGTCGGACTCCCAGGTATTTAAGTGAGTCCCTTTCCCACTTGAAAGAAAAGGACTCCGACAGGTCAGTCTGTGGTAACGAGATGTTAAGAGCCTCTGACTTCTGGTAGTTTATTTTGAAGTTGGATAATCTCGAGTATCTACTCAACTCCGCCATCAGGTTGGGCAAGGAAATTCTAGGGGCTGTGAGGAAGAACAGTAGATTGTCCGCGTATGCGGCAACCTTATGGGATCTGCCTCCCAGGTCCACCCTGCAATGTCTGGGTTGGAGCGGATATGACACAACAAGGGTTCCAGGCATAAAATAAAGATCAGTGGAGATAAAGGGCAGCCTTGTCGTGTACCGTTGGTGATCCTACAGGAGGATGAGAGGTGCCCATTGACCTTGACCTGAGCTGATGGGGAGGAGTAGAGACCAGAGATCCAGGACATCATATGTCGTAAAGTGGCCAACATAAAGTCCCAGCTGACCCTGTCGAAAGCCTTTTCCGCGTCCGTTGACAAAAAACAAGTGGGGTGTGACGAGACTGCCGCCTGGTACATTAAATTAATTGCCCGCGTGGTGTTATCTCTCGCTTCCCGTAAGGGCATAAAACCCACTTGGTCAGTATGTATCACGTTATGAAGGAGCGGAGACAACCGATATGCCAGAATGTTCGCAAAGAGTTTCAAATCTACATCCAGTAGAGAAATAGGACGATAACTCTGGCATAGGGATGGGTCCTTCCCCTCCTTGGGTATAACCGTGATGTGCGCCCTCAACGTATTCCCAGGGATGGAGCCCCCCTCGGTAAGCGAATTAAAGGCCCGGATGAAATGAGGTGTGAGCACGTCTGAGTATGTCTTATAGTAAGGCAGAGACAGGCCGTCCGGTCCCGGGGCCTTCCACGTGGGTGAGTCTTTCAGTGCCCATGACAACTCCTCTGGGGAGATGGGGGCCTCTAAGGCCGCAAGATCGTCCAGTGGGATGGATTTCATCCCGGAGGATCGAAGATACTCCTCGATCTTCTCCAGTTGGCTACCGCCGTCCTGTGAGGAAGGTGCCTTTGGGAGGTTGTAGAGAGAGTGATAATAAGCACGGAAGGCCTCTGAAATGTCATGTAGGAGTTGCAGTCGTTCATTATGTGTGCCTAGGGTGTGTGGAATGTATGTACGCGAGCGGGTTTTCCGGAGGGCATGGGCCAAGGTCCTACTGGGTTTATTACTGAATTCGTAAAAATGTTGTCTACATTTAACTAGTGTGGCCTTCGCCTTAGCAAGACAGAGTGAACGTAGCTGCTCCCTCAATTGCCCCAATTCTGCCCCTAATAACCGGTCCTGTGATACCTTATGGGACTGTTCCAGTCTATGTATTCGGGACAGTAGGTCTCTAATCTGGGCTGTCCGCTCCTTCTTAAGTTTGGCTCCCATTCATATAAGGGACCCGCGCACCACACATTTATGCGCCTCCCATATACAAAAAGGATCCATCCCCGTGTGTCGTTTTTGTCAAAGTACTCCACCAGGTCTCGGCGTACATCGGAGACCACTGTCGTATCCTGCAGGAGCGACTCGTTCAGTCGCCACTGCCAAGAGTGAGGGTGGGCCATTGGACGAGCTAAGGAAGGGTAATAAGGGCATGGTCAGATATCGTTATGTCATCTATTGAGGATGATGTAAGGCTAGGGAGATGTGCATGACGCAGGAAAAAGTAATCTAACCTGGAATAGGAATTATGTGGTGCTGAGTAGTACGTGTAGTCCTTGAATGAGGGATGCAAAACCCGCCACGCGTCAACAAGCTGGTGTTCATGCAGCAGTCGTCGTATACACCGATGCGCTGCCCTGGGTAGGGAGGAGTGCCCTCGTGATGTGTCTAAGACGGGATCTAGGGTGACATTTAAACCCCCCCCCCCCCCAGGACTAGGGTGCCTTCCAGAAAGCCATCCAGAGCCCTCAAAACTCTGTCCAGGTAGGCTACCTGACCAGAGTTAGGGAGATAGTATGAGACCAGTGTGTACAGTGCATTATCCAACTTACCCTTCACGAAAAGGTACCGTCCCGCTTCATCTGTGCAGGTGTCCACGTGTTCCCAGTGAATGGAACGGGAGACCAGGATGGAGACTCCCTTGGTCTTGGAGTCAGGGGACGCACTATGATACCCATTGGGGTAGTTAGCATCTGTGAGCTTCGGGATGCAGTCTGCCCGGAAGTGAGTTTCCTGCAGAAAGGCCACGTGCGCTTTTCTTATCCACAGAAGAGGGAGAATGGAGGACCTCTTTTCCGGAACATTCAAACCCTGTGCATTTAGGGAGACAACGGTAATGTCAGACATGGTAGCTGAGTTTTTAGGGCTGGACAGAGGAGGAAGGAGAGAGAAAGGAGAAGAAGAAAAAGAGAAAGAAGAAAAAGAACGAGCTCCTACACGGGAGCGGTAAAACCTAATGTATCAAAAGCAAGCTCTCTAAAGTCGGAGTACAATACCTCTCCACTACTCAACGCGAGCTGTGTCGCCCGCAGAAAGCCTTCAAACACGACACAGCTACACGGAACCCTAATAGGGAACGAGGAAAGACCGGAGTGTGGTAACAGCGTGTCAGCAATTAAAGTGTCAACTAGATAATTCAATTAACTTTAGTGCCTTGAAGCACCGGACTCACCCTATCAACAGTTAACATTCCCAGCACCCACCTTCCCCTAAGTGATGACACAGATTAGGCAGGTGAAACAGTTAGAGCAGTTAAACCAGTTAAAATATCCCCCAACAGGTGTGAACCTTCCCGCCCCCCAGACCCACAGTAGTTCAACTAGCTATATGGCAGTACCAGCAATGTGTTCCTGACAGTCCTCCAAGAACCCTGTGGGGAAAAAAGGGAGAAGGAAAAGGCAAAAAGAAGTACAGGAAAAAGTCCACATAAAAGGTGTCGGCGAGCGTCGTCCAGGGGGATGGGGGTCAACGGGCCCTGACCCTCGGTCTCTGCGTGGAGGTCGACGTTCCAAGGTTTGGAGTTCGGGTCGGAGGACGGGACCCATAATCCGGATACGGGCCTCCTCTGGGAGCGAGTGGTGCCGGCGGTGCGGTCCAGTCTGGTAACCGCACTGGTGGGGTCTCCAAGAACCAGAATGACTCCTCCAGGTCGTCAGGGGAGCGGACTGCAAACGACATTCCCTGCTTGCGGAGGATGATGTGGAATGGGTGTCCCCACCTGTATGTTGCACCTGCTGCCTTTGTTGCTTCCAATAATGGGCGGACAATTCTGCGCATGGAGATTGTCAATCTGGATACATCTGGCAGAATGGTGATGTCGGTACCGTTGTAAGGGACAGTCCCTTTTTCCCAGGCTCTTCGGGCAATCT
This sequence comes from Rhinoderma darwinii, assembly GCF_050947455.1. Taxonomy (NCBI): domain Eukaryota; kingdom Metazoa; phylum Chordata; class Amphibia; order Anura; family Rhinodermatidae; genus Rhinoderma; species Rhinoderma darwinii. The sequence continues at coordinate 218,844,182 of NC_134688.1, read as the reverse complement.
CCTCTTTCTGCTTGTAGAAATGTACTCTACATATAACATCCCCGTGTCGGTTGCCGTCTCCATTCCGGGGACCCGCCAGTCTGTGGACTCTGTCCATCTCTATGGGCATATCCCGCGGGCGCTCCAGAAGCTTGTTGAAAATGTGAGTCACAGCATCGTAAAGTCCATCGGAGGGTACAGACTCGGACAAACCCCTCAGTTTCAAGTTATTCCGCCGCCCCCTGTTCTCGACATCACCCAAGTGTAGGGAGAGGTCTCGGAGTTGCGTAGCTTTTGTAGCTAAAGACTGGGAAAGGACCGATATGTCCAGGGAATCAACGGAGTGCTGGCACTCTAACGTGTCTACCCTCGCGGCCAGGGCACGTACATCTTGTGTGACCTCACCAATGGCCCTGTCGTGTTTCTCCTCTAGCCGTGCGAGGCCGAGGTCCAAGTCAGTTTTAGTGGGCAATACCCTGACCATCTCCCAAAGTTCTGCCAGGGTCCGTTCCATGGAGAGCGGGGGGCCCGAGGACAGGCCTGCGTGATGATCCCGTGTGTACTGTCGGGGTGGGGGAGGGGGTCTCCCTGAAAATGACCGGCAGTCTCTGGCTCTGCTGGCTGTCTGGCGCGGTTGCCGGCCTGTAGGCTGGTGGTGTTAGTGGTGCCTCATGTACCCTGCCCATCGGTGCCACGTTAGGGGCCCCGCGTCCGGGAACAGGCTGGTGCTGAATATGGAGGAGGGGGATTGCCTCTGTCGGGGCCGGTGGAGGTGGCCCTGTGCTTTCTGCCCCACACTGAAATCAGTCTGCCGGCTGCATCTTTCCTCCAGGGCCTCTAGTGCTGGTCGGAGGGGGAGGAAGGCGGGGTGTGTCCACGCAGCGATGGTGGAGGCTGGATGCGGCCTACTGGAGGGGACGAGGAGGACCGCTGTGGGGTGCCTTGTGTGGACCGGAGGAACCGGCCGATAGACGGGGTGCCCGATGTGTCCGGGAGGTGCCGACAGTGTTTCCCCCTTGTCATGCTGGTTCAGGCGGCTGGTAAGTATGCCCTGTTGGACGAATTTCGGCGGGGTGAGTCAGGAGCTGCAGTCACACGTGTCCTCACACCGCCATGCCTAAGCCACTGAAGCCTCTTTTTTATTAGAATATATTTTAGGCAGCATGCCAGGTTTGAAGAGGTGTTGAGGTGCCAAAACAGTAGGAGTCCCACAAAAGTGACCCCATTTCGGAAACTACACCCCTCAAGGAATTAATTTATGGTTGTTCTTACACAGCGCGTATTTGAATTGGGCTGTGAAATAAAAAAATTACATTTTTTTCCAATAACATGTCATTTTTGATAAAAATTTCTTATTTTCACAGGGAACAAAATACCCCATTTTGTTGCCCAATTTCTCCTGAGTGCAGCAATACACCATTTGTGGCGATAAACTGCCGTTTGGGCCCATGGGTGGCCTCAGAAAGGAAGGAGCGCCGTGTGTTCTTTGGAGTTCAGATTTTGCTGGATTGGTTTTCGGGTGCCATGTCGCATTTGCAGAGCCCCAGAGGTATCAAAGCAATGGAAACCCACCAGAAGTGACCCCATTTTGGAAACTACACCCCTCAAGGAATTAATTGATGGGTAATGTGACCATTTAGACCCCATAGTTTCTTCACAGAACTTATTTGAATTGGGCTGGGAATTTAAAAAAAAAAATTTTTTTCCAATAATATGTAGTTATAGCTCAAAATTTCTTATTTTCACAAGAAATAAAATACCCCATGTTGTTGCCCAATTTGTCTTGAGTGCGGCAATGCCCAATTTGTGGTGATAAACTGATGTTTGGGCCCATGGGATGGCTCAGAAGGAAAGGACCACCATTTGGCCTACTGGGGATTTTCTGGTGCGAAGTCATGTATGCAGAAGCCCCTGAGGTACCAGTACAGTTGAAACCTCTGAGAAGTGACACTGTTTTAAAAACTACACCCCTTAAGGCATTCATCTAGAGGTGTAGTGAGCATTTTTACCGGGACATACACCCCATAAACTGTAATGTGGGTTCTCACAGGTATGGCAATACCCTCAATGTGGCTGTTATCAGCTGCCTGGGCACACGGCAGGGCTCAGAAGGGAAAGATGAGGGGGATAAGATGTGCGGAGTGCATCAGGGTAAGTAAAACTGGTGTAGATTAAAAATCAAGGTATGTATGATACATTTTGAAGCACTCTTTCATACGGAGCCTTAGTTTTTCGAGACACGTGTCACATTGATATATTGTGTCCTCCCTTATCCCCCTCTTATAGCAGACTTTGTACCTCTTTTTCCTTTCTTGCCAGTTTGGGGAATTTCTCCTGGAAAGTGTTGCCCTGGTACGATGCGTGTGGCCCCGCTTCCAGAAGTACTGGGTGCCCCCCTTTCCTCTTCCCTAGAAATTAGTTTCTTGATAACCACCTCTTGAAATTCTAGGAAAGTTCCCGCCTGGCCTGCACATCGACGTAGCACGTACGCATTGTACAATGCCATCTGTATGAGGTGCCCGGCCAGCTTCTTATACCACACCACATGGCGCTGTAGGGCTTCAGGACAAGTCCACCCCTCCCATGTACCTATTGTAGTCCAGGATGCAGTCTGGTTTGTTGGTCTCTGTACTGGTACCTCGTACAGGTACATGGGTACTGGTGTGACATCTCTCTTGTCTTGTACGTGACACACAATATGTTGCTGCTGGATTGTACCCTGCTTTCACCCCTACTGAGTGTTTGCCCAAGCAGAGTCTTAGGGAGGCCTCTCAGATTTCTTCTGGCAGTGCCGCATTCCGCAGGACTTCTGTAAGCGAGGCAGTTGAAGAGTGGGACGCTGGTATAAAAATTATCCATGTAGAGGTGGTAACCCTGGTCCAGCAGTGGGTGCACCAAATCCCACACAATTCTTGCATTAACTCCCAGTAAGGGGGGCATTCTGGGGGCTGAGCACTGGTGTCCTTCCCTTCATATATCCTAAATGTGTAGGTATACCCTGATGCACTCTCACACAGCTTATACATCTTCACACCATACCTTGCCCTCCTACCCGGCAGGTACTGGCGGAATTGAAGCCTCCCTTTAAAATGTACCAAGGACTCATCAATAGAAATACAATTCTCGGGGGTGTATGCTTGGGAAAACCGGGCACTGAAACGGTCTAATAGGGGTCTGAAGTTGCTTTGAGTGGCCTATATATTAGACACCCCTATGAAACACCCCATTTTAGAAACTAGACCCCTCAAAGTGTTCACAACAGCATTTAGAAAGTTTATAAACCCTTTAGGTGTTTCACAGAAATTTAGAGCAAAGTAGAGGTGAAATTTACATATTTATTTTTGGCAGAAAATACTTTTTATACTATTTTTTTCTATAGCACAAAAGGTTTTACTAGAGAAACGCAACTTAATACTTATTGCCCAGATTCTGCAGTTTTGAGAAATATCCCACATGTGGCCCTAGTGCGGTAATGGACTGAAGCACCGGCCTCCGAAGCAAAGGAGCACCTAGTGGATTTTGAGGCCTCATTTTTATTAGGCACCATGTCCGGTTTGAAGAGGTCTTGTGGTGCCAAAACAGTGGAAACCCCCCAAAAGTGACCCCATTTTGGAAGCTAGACCCCTTGAGGAATTCATTGTAGTTTTCTTGGGGTGCATGCGGCTTTTTGATCAGTTTTTATTCTATTTTTAGGTGGCGTGGTGACTAAAAAACAGCAATTCTACTATTGTTTTTTTATTCTATTTTTTTACAGCGTTGATCGTGCGCTATAAATGACATATTCACTTTATTCTGCGGGGCGATACGATTACGGCGATACCAGATGTTTATAGTTTTTTATGTCTTATGGCGTTTGCACAATAAAATACGTTTTGTAAAAAATCATTAACTTTTTGTGTTACCTTATTCTAAGAGCCAGAACTTTTTTATTTTTCCATCAATAAAGCCGTGCGAGGACTTATTTTTTGCGTAACGAACTGTAGTTTCAATCATTACCATTTTTAGGTACATGCGACTTTTTGATCTCTTTTTATTCCATTTTTTGGGAGGTGAAGTGACCAAACAATTGTGATTGTGGTACGGTTTATTATTATTTTCTTTTACGGCGTTCACCGTGCGGATAAATAACGAAATAATTTTGTAGTTCAGGCCGTTACGAACGCGGCGATGCCAATTATATATAGTTTATTTGTTTATTTATCTATTTTTATTAATAATAAAGGACTGATAAGGGAAAAAGGGGGATTTTTACTTTTATTACTTTTAAAACTTTTATTTTCTTATTTTTACACATCTTTTTTTAACTTTTTTTTTTACTTTATTACTTTGTCCCACTAGGGGACTTGAGGGCAGGAGGCCCTGATCGCTATTCTAATACACTGCACTACATGCGTATCTTAGTATATTAGAGTTGTCAGCTACTCACTGACAGCAAGCATAGTGGGTCCTGACTTTGCCAGAACCCACTAGGCTTCCATCAATGGCCTAGCCGGACGCCATTGTTTGGTGTCCGGTTGCCATAGTCACCATCGCCGGCCACTATCGTGTAGCAGGCCGGCGATGGTAGGTTAACCCCTAAAAAGCCGCGATCTCTATGGAACGTGGCTTTTAAGGGGTTAATCAGCGGTGACACAGCAATCGGTCCCCGCTGTAGGAGCTGCAGCAGCTGCTGTACGAAACAGCAGCTGTCACAGCTCCTGTATGTGTCGGGAGGACAGCTGAAACGGCCGTTACTCCCGAGACGTACTATTAGGTCATGGAGCGCGAACGCTATGGTTACCATGACCTAATAGTACGTCCAGCAGCGGGAAGGGGTTAACAAGCCCCATGGCAAATGGGAGGCCTATAAATTTCTTAATTTCATCAATATCTGTTGGCCTCCATGAATTTTGCCTGACATAATAGGAACGGGGATTCTGAGAGATGAATTGGGAAGCATATAAATTAGTTTGGAAAATAATAAGTTCTAGCAAATCATTTGTTAGAAATAAGTTAAAAAAATGAATTGCTCCAAAACCTTCCACCTCCACATTTGTACCTGGGGTGGCATTAAAGTCAGGGATGAATGGCGTACCAGAATTTGAAGCCTCCCATCTCATAAATGCTACATCTAGTGGCAAACTCTCGTAGGTTGGCATGCGCCTCTTCACTAAAACGAGGCATGTCGCTTGTACTGGGCATCGTGCCCTGATTTGGAGATGTTTCTCCAACAGCCCTCTCTACCTGTCCAGTACTGGTCCTTGACATTTTTGAGGATGAACCAGAATGACCGCTAAACTCAGAGCTGTCACTTTCGCTAAGAGCAAAACCCTCAAAATAGTCATCGCCATCTGACAAGACACTATCTTCACTGTCAGAACATAAAAGGGCATACGCTTCCTCTGCAGAATAAAATTGACGGGCCATTTTATTACGATTTGTATTTTTATACGTAAAGGTATAAAAACGTAAATGGTATGAATTTAGTTAATTTAATTAGAACAAATTAATTACCACAACAAATTAATTGACTGGCACAGCACTTCCTAGCAAATTGATTACTAATATAACTTATACTACCCTAACCGTCACCCTAAATTCTTATTAACTATACCCTAATAATTATTATTACTAACTACCCTAATACTAAAACCTAGCACTATACCCTAAACCTATTTCCTACCTAACAAGGCAGATTAATGGGATTGGGGGAATTTGTTATATGGTGTTTTTTTTATTGTCTTATACTGTGATATTCACAGATCTGACACTGTCTCTCCACTGTTTGCTCTCTGATAGAGCAGCAGGGGAGAGACAGCGTTTATATACTTGGTCCCAGGGAAAGTTTGTTGCTACAACAAACTTTCCCTGCGATGGCCATGATTTGTTACCATGACCAGGACCTGAACCAATCAGGTCCCGATCATGTCTCTAGGACCAGAGGCACTGTCTCTCCTCTGTTTGCTCTCTGATAGAACAGCAGAGGGGAGACAGTGTAGGTTATGGGGGAAAGTTTGTTGCTACAACAAACTTTCCCTGCGATGGCCATGATTGGTTATCATGACCATCATATGAACGGGACCTGAACCAATCAGGTCCCAATCTTGTCTCCGGGACCAGAGGCACTGTCTCCTCTGTTTGCTCTCTGATAGAACAGCAGAGGAGAGACAGAGTAGGTTACCGTGGAAAGTTTGTTGCTACAACAAACTTTCCCTGCGATGGCCATGATTGATTATCATTACTATCACATGTTCGGGACCTGAATAAATCAGGTCCCGATCATGTCTCTGGGACCAGAGGCAGGTGACAGCAGCGCAATCCGGGTGTCAGCGCTACTCTGAGACACCCGGATCACGCTTTTAACACCCACCGTGAATTCACGTTGGCGCTGCACAGAGCCCAGCAAGTGCCGACGTGAATTTACTGTGGGCGGTCGGGAAGCGGTTAAAGGGTTTTTCCCATCTTATTAAATGATGCCATATTTTTAGGATATGCCATTACTAAACGATCGGTAGCTGGCAAACCTCTAGAATACCCGGCTGTGCAGGGAGCTGCAGTCAGTCCCACTTCAATGGATTTGTGCTGCAGTTCTCTGCCCAGCAGGTGGCCGGGTCTGCTGTGCAGGGAAAAACAGTGAAGGAGATGCAGCACTAAATCAGCACTGCGACGCCGTTATCCTCAGAATTGGTATCATAAAGAGATGACATATCCTAGCCAAGGCAAAAACAGTGAAGGGGACGCAGCGCTAAATCAGTGCTGCTGCCCCTTCATTCTCAGGATGGAGGTTGGATTCCCACCAATTATAAAGTGATGGTGTATACTAGCGATATGCTATCATTTTAAAAGATGGTATTGCCCCTTTAAATGCAACTACAATTTGGCATGCTAGACTAAAGAAACAGGCAGCTTGAAGCATTAGATATTCTGTATCACTGTGTGATGAACCAGTAGTAGTTTCAGTATTTACTTTTAACATTGTAGCTTTAAGAATTTTTTCATCTGTATGTAGATGTAGATAACTTTTGTTCAGAAAATCAACTTGTCTGAGTTCTGCTTTGTTTAAAGGAATTTTATATGTCTTTGTGAACACATGTTCTTTCTGTAATGTACATTTCAGAGAAAGTTATATTGAAGAACGTATTATACAAATATACGTAGACTTACGTGGTTATTTATTTATTTATTTAGGAAAATGTCCTAAACAGATAAAGTTTCCTTATATTAATTAAATGTAGACTTGTACGCACAGTTCCACAAAGGTTACCAAAAATAATATAAATAAATGTTACGTATACAGACCTTTTTAAGTGATTGTGCCAGAATCGACAATTATCCCAATTAGATGAAAACTGGCTGACCACCACTGCTGTGTGCCCCACCCATCACGAGAAAGCGGGTTCCCACCCCCCGCAGTGAAGAGGAGCTTGAATGGAGTGGTGGTCGGTTTGTGCCCTTGGCTCTATTCAATGTCTATGGGACTTACAGCGCCGTACTTGACTGATTCTGGCAGTCCCTTAGACTATGCATGATTGATCAACGCTCCATTGAAAGTCCTCCTCACTGTGGTCGAGAAGTGAAGAGGAACTGGGATTCAGGATCCCTATTCTCGAGATCGGTGGGGTCCCCTGGATAGGTGATAATTGTCGATTCTGGTAAAACCGCTTTTTAATGTGATTCCACTGATTCAATAATTCCCAGCCTTATTTGCAACTAAATATGCTATTTCATAATTGCTATTCTGTTTTCCCTAATATATATATATATATATGTATGTATATATGTATATATATATATATATATATATATATATATATATATATATATATATATATATATATATATATATATATATATATATATTGTGAGACAGTGACAGGTAAAGTCATTGAGGGAAGGTACATTTCCCCTAGAATCCTGTCATATGTATCCTAGGCTCCAGGGAATGAGTAATTCTTGCAATAGAAAGCTCTAGCTTTCCAATCTCGGCTTAAGGAAAAGCCGGAAAAAGGGCCTGGAGTTGGATTGGAGAAGAGCAGGGCGGGTTCCCCAATCCCTAGTCCATCTCTGTTTGTAGGACAAGGCTGCTGCTCAATTAGCTGCACCTGTAGCCTGTGTATAAAAAGGTGCAGACACAGTGTGTGTGAGTCTCACCCCTGACAGACTAGAGACTACTAGCCTGTATTCAATGTGAGTAAAGACCTGTGTTACTTTGTGTCCAGTGCCTGGTAGGAAGGCACTCGGTATAGTTAGATAATATCTTGTTTAGTTAGTGCTCAGACGAGCAGGATTTATTTTGTATTTTGCCTTGTTGTACAAGAGGCTGTTTCTTTGACAAGAATAAAAACACCGGCAAAGCCCTGTTATGACTTTTAATGCACGGTGTCCCTGTCTCTGGCTACAAAGAAACTGCTGTACCAACCTCTCCTGATGCTAAACCCTCACATATGGTGGCCGATGCGGGCACGGTCTTAAAGAGACATACACCTATTTAAAAGGACTTTTGCTGCTCCAAGTGGAAAATCGTTGCTAGGGGCAACAACACAATTTTTTCTCCCCGAGAGTGCTTGGAAGTGTATGTCTTGGGTGAAGGCGGCAACAGGGCTAAAAGAGACTGTTAAAATGGATGAAATACTTAAACAGCTGATCCAGGCTAATATCAACCAGGGGAAGATAAGCACAGCTCTGCAAGAAGCCAGCGCGACTCAGCGAATGGTGCATGAGGAAGCCATGCGTACACAGGTTGAAACCAATATTCTGCTGGGTGAAGCCCACAGACTGGCCTTAAAAGAACAGCAGCAAATTAATCGCTATTTGCAAGACCAAATTCAGGCCTCAGTGGAGAGGTCAGCGGGTCCTCATGGTTTGCGCCAAACCACTCGTGCAGCGGTACAGACATCTCTGCAGAAGATGACATCCACCGACGACGTTGAGGCCTATCTCATGGTGTTTGAGCGAGTGGCAGAACGAGAGAAGTTACCTTCAGATCAGTGGGCAGCAGTGGTGGCACCTTTCCTACCCGGAGAGCCGCAAAAGGCGTACTTTGATCTCAATGAGCAGGATGCCAAGGATTACTCCAAGCTGAAGGGTGAGATCCTTGCCCGTCTGGGTGTTAATATGAATGTGCGTGCTCGACGGGTGCACAACTGGACTTTCGTGGAACACCTACCTGCGCGATCACAAATATATGATCTTGTCCATCTTGCAAGGAAATGGCTACAGCCAGAGGAATCAACCCCTGCGCAGATCGTGGAGAGAGTGGTGCTTGACAAATACATCCGCTCCTTACCACCGAAGGTTCAGCGTTGGGTCGGTCAAGGAGATCCTACAGATGCGGAACAGCTGGTGAACCTGATTGAAAGGTACAGAGCTACTCAGGATCTACTCCAAGAAGTACCGGCTGGATGTTCTAACCCCAGGAACAGCAAATCGTGCGGAGCACCCGGTAAGACTGTTCCATTTACTAGAGGGGTGAGAAATGTCTTTAAGGGAGGTGGCTCAGAAGGGGAGCAGACGGAGGGAAGAAATCCCAGAGAGACACTGAAGACCAGACCAGGGTCTCAAGTTGGGGACCGGGGCCGCATACAGTGCTGGCGGTGTTATGGACCTGGGCATATTGCTGCCAATTGTCCCCTGACTACTGAGCCAATGGAGTGTGATGCAGCAAGGCGAATATCCTTGTTTGCACGTCCTGTTTGTTCTGCTGAGACTGTTTACGAGACTGAGCAACAAATGTGTGTCATAAAAGTGGAAGGGTGTACTGTGAATGCATTGCTGGATTCTGGGAGTCTGGTTACCCTGGTGCATGCCAGCCTGATAGACCCTGGAACATTCAGCGGACATAGTATAGGGGTCCTGTGCATACATGGGGACACTAAAGAATACCCCACTGCTTTGGTCACTCTAGAGACTTCCTGTGGAACCGCTTGCCATGAAGTGGGTGTGGTCAAGTCCCTGATGCACAGTGTGATCCTAGGTTGAGACTTCCCAGTGTTCTGGGACTTGTGGAGGAAGAAAGATGTAACCTCCACTGTAAATGTTAATGATGGTATTAATGTGTGCACTGTGATTAGCCCAGAACCCTTTAACGAAGATGCTGAGGTGCCAGCAGTAGGGGTGACCACTGAGCCTGATAAATTTCCTCTGGCTATTTTTGCTGGTGAAACAGATGAGCAGGAGGAAATTTCTGAGATACCAGAGTTAAATGTATCACGTAACAATTTTGGGACCGCTCAACTTAGCGATCCCACATTGGTAAAAGCCAGGGAAAATACTAAGGTATTAAATGGAGTGCCTCAACATCCAGGGGCTGATAAGGTGTTTCCACACATGGCGGTTAACCAGGATTTGCTGTATCGGATAGATAACGTACGTTGGGTGGTTGTTGAACAGCTGGTGATACCCCAACCGTATCGTAGAACGGTGTTGGACCTGGCTCATAAACACGTGCTGGGTGGACATCTAGGTTGCGAAAAGACCAGAGAGCGTATCTTACAACGATTCTTCTGGCCGGGGGTATATACGGAAGTTCAGAGGTATTGCGAGTCCTGCCCGGAGTGTCAGATAACGGCTCCTATGCCACATTTTAGGAGTCTGCTGGTGCCTTTGCCTATCATTATGATCCCTTTTGAAAGAATTGCGATGGATCTGGTCGGCCCTTTAGTCAAATCCTCTAGAGGACATCAATATAGCCTAGTGGTGTTGGACTATGCCACACGCTACCCTGAGGCAGTCCCTTTGCGAAATTCCTCTTCAAAAGCCATTGCAAGAGAGTTGTTTTACATGTTTTCCCGTACTGGTTTACCTAAGGAAATCCTTACCGATCAGGGAACTCCCTTTATGTCCAAAATCACCAAGGAATTATGTAAACTGCTGAAAATTAAACACCTGCGTACCTCTATATATCACCCTCAAACTGATGGTCTTGTCGAAAGATTCAATAAGACATTAAAAGGCATGTTGAGGAGGGTGGTTAGTAAGGATGGGAAGGATTGGGACTGTCTTCTGCCCTATTTGATGTTCGCTGTACGTGAAGTTCCTCAATCATCCACAGGGTTTTCTCCTTTCGAACTTGTATACGGCAGACGACCCCGTGGTCTCCGGGACATAGCCAAGGAAACCTGGGAGCAAGAGTCCACACCTTATAGGAGTGTAATTGAGCATGTCACGTTGATGCAAGACCGAATCGCTGCGGTCATGCCGATAGTTAAGGAACACTTGGAGCAAGCTCAGGATACTCAGAGCAGGGTGTATAACCGAACTGCTAAAGTTAGAAATTTTAACTCGGGTGATAGAGTGTTGGTCTTAGTGCCAACCGTAGAAAGCAAATTTCTTGCTAGATGGCAAGGGCCGTATGAGATAATTGAAAAGGTGGGGGATGTAAATTATAAAGTTTACCAACCAGGTAAAAGGAAGACAGTGCAGTTATACCATGTAAACTTAATTAAGCCATGGAAAGAAAGAGAGACCCTCGTGGCAGTAAGGACCCCCTATAGTCCTAACCCAGATGTGTATGTGTCAGAATCCCTCGCAAAGCCACAGAAACAGGAGACAAAAGAGTTTGTGCAGAGAAACACAGACGTGTTTTCAGAACTGCCAGGACAGACCAGTATAATAAAACATGACATTGTGACCGAGCCTCAGGCTCGGGTCCACTTGAAACCCTACAGAGTCCCTGAAGCTCGTAGACAAGCCATATCTGAGGAGGTCAAGAAAATGCTAGACCTTGGGAGTATTGAAGAGTCAAAAAGTGAATGGTCAAGTCCCATTGTATTGATTCTGAAACCAGATGGGTCATTGCGTTTCTGTAACGACTTCCGCAAGTTAAATGAGATGTCAAAGTTTGACGCATACCCAATGCCAAGAGTTGACGAGTTAATAGAGAGACTGGGCCATTCAAGGTATTTTTCAACACTTGATTTAACCAAAGGCTATTGGCAAGTACCCCTCATGGAGGGCGCCAAAGAGAAAACTGCGTTCATCACCCCGGATGGTCTGTTTCAATATATTTGTTTACCATTTGGGCTACATGGGGCTCCAGCGACCTTTCAAAGGTTAATGGACATAGTCCTCAAACCCCATCGTCGGTATGCTTCGGCATATCTGGACGACATTATAATCTTTAGTGATGACTGGGAAAGCCACTTACCAAAAGTATAAGCAGTACTAAACTCCCTCAGAGCCGCGGGGTTAACAGCAAACCCAAAGAAATGTTCCTTAGGCTTGGAGGAAGCACGGTATCTGGGGTACATAATTGGGAGAGGGGTGATAAAGCCACAGGTCAACAAAGTTGAGGCTATAAAAACACCGAAAAAGGCCATACTTACAAATGGACACAGCCAGGTCAGAAATGCTGATGAAAGGGGCGAGCAGGTGCTTTAAATAATAATAGCCACTCCCACTAGTCTTGAGGGGAGTGGTGTGTGGTGCATGGGATGTGTAGTAAGAAATAATAAATGAATAGTGTGTGTGCAAGTGTAATACTATAAGTGAAATATAGGGGGCAGTAATGAGTGAAGTGCCTCAATAGAAATAAATGGATAATGGGGTGCAAGTGAGTGAAACATGGAGGGATAGTGTGTACGTCATGAGGCACAACGTGTATAGCCAGGTAGAAGCCTATTTGTGACGCCTTGATAATTCATAGAGCGGGCTACCCTGCTTGCTATGCCAAACAACAACACACCATGCTCTCCCAGCATCAAAGACCCGGCTGTGTCCAAGAGAAGCGAATATACATAATAATGAAAAATACCAGGGGTATTGGTAATCATTCTGGCCAAAAGGACGCAAGCTCGCAATCCACGACAAGGATCCCCAGACTTGCGAGTCCCTAACTCCTAAACTGGAACAGAACGTTCCTGATGCACAAACAGAACCGATAAAAACACAGGGACATATACAAAAACACCGAAAAAGGCCATACTTACAAATGGACACAGCCAGGTCAGAAATGCTGATGAAAGGGCGAGCAGGTGCTATAAATAATAATAGCCACTCCCAAAGTTGAGGCTATCCAAAACTGGCCCCAGCCCTCAACCAAAAAGCAGGTCAGAGCTTTTCTAGGAATTGTAGGTTATTACCGCAGGTTCATTCCAAACTTTGCCAGCACAGCAGCGCCCCTGACAGATCTTACCAAGGGAAGTAAGTCTGTCATGGTCAAGTGGGACACGAAGGCTAAAAACGCCTTTCAAGTGTTGAAACTGGCCTTGTGTAACCAACCAGTCTTAGTCACTCCTGACTTCAAAAAGGAGTTTGTTGTCCAAACTGATGCTTCTAATGTGGGGCTCGGAGCAGTTCTGTCACAAGAGGTGGGTGGTGAGGAACATCCTGTGACCTATTTGAGCAGAAAACTTACCCCGGCTGAGAAAAACTATAGCATAGTTGAACGGGAGTGCTTGGCAATTAAGTGGGCACTTGAGTCCCTGAGATATTATTTATTGGGTCGTCGGTTTAGGTTGGTTACAGACCACTCTCCTCTTACGTGGATGTGTCAAGCTAAAGAGAGAAATGCAAGAGTTACACGGTGGTTTCTTACTTTGCAGAACTTCAAATATACTGTGGAACACAGAGCAGGAAAACTGCAGGGCAATGCTGACGCTTTGTCTAGGACACACTGCCTTGTAGCTAAATGTGTCCGATCCCACGGGCTCGAACAGAGGAAGAGGGTATGTGAGACAGTGACAGGTAAAGTCATTGAGGGAAGGTACATTTCCCCTAGAATCCTGTCATATGTATCCTAGGCTCCAGGGAATGAGTAGTTCTTGCAATAGAAAGCTCTAGCTTTCCAATCTCGGCTTAAGGAAAAGCCGGAAAAAGGGCCTGGAGTTGGATTGGAGAAGAGCAGGGCGGGTTCCCCAATCCCTAGTCCATCTCTGTTTGTAGGACAAGGCTGCTGCTCAATTAGCTGCACCTGTAGCCTGTGTATAAAAAGGTGCAGACACAGTGTGTGTGAGTCTCACCCCTGACTCAGACTGGAGACTACTAAGGCTTGAGTAGCCTGTATTCTATGTGAGTAAAGACCTGTGTTACTTTGTGTCCAGTGCCTGGTAGGAAGGCACTCGGTATAGTTAGATAATATCTTGTTTAGTTAGTGCTCAGACGAGCAGGATTTATTTTGTATTTTGCCTTGTTGTACAAGAGGCTGTTTCTTTGACAAGAATAAAAACACAGGCAAAGCCCTGTTATGACTTTTAATGCACGGTGTCCCTGTCTCTGGCTACAAAGAAACCGCTGTACCAACCTCTCCTGATGCTAAACCCTCACAATATATACACTACCGTTCAAAAGTTTGGGGTCACCCAGACAATTTTGTGTTTTCCATGAAAACTCATACTTATATTTATCAAATGAGTTGCAAATTGACTAGAAAATATAGTCAAGACATTGACAAGGTTAGAAATAATGATTTTTATTTGAAATAATAATTTTCTCCTTCAAACTTTGCTTTCGTCAAAGAATAATCCATTTGCAGCAATTACAGCATTGCAGACCTTTGGCATTCTAGCTGTTAATTTGCTGGGGTAATCGGGAGAAATTTCACACCATGCTTCCAGAAGCCCCTCCCACAAGTTGGATTGGCTTGATGGGCACTTCTTGCGTACCATATGGTCAAGCTGCTCCCACAACAGCTCTATGGGGTTGAGATCTGGTGACTGCGCTGGCCACTCCATTACAGATAGAATACCAGCAGCCGGCTTCTTCCCTAAATAGTTCTTGCATAATTTGGAAGTGTGCTTTGGGTCATTGTCCTGTTGTAGGATGAAATTGGCTCCAATCAAGCGCTGTCCACAGGGTATGGCATGGCGTTGCAAAATGGAGTGATAGCCTTCCTTATTCAAAATCCCTTTTACCTTGCACAAATCTCCCATTTTACCAGCACCAAAGCAATACCAGACCATCATATTACCTCCACCATGCTTGACAGATGGCGTCAGGCACTCTTCCAGCATCTTTTCAGTTGTTCTGCGTCTCAAATGTTCTTCTGTGTGATCCAAACACCTCAAACTTCGATTCGTCTGTCCATAACACTTTTTCCCAATCTTCCTCTGTCCAATGTCTGTGTGCTTTTGCCCATATTAATCTTTTCCTTTTATTAGCCAGTCTCAGATATGGCTTTTTCTTTGCCACTCTGCCCTGAAGGCCAGCATCCCGGAGTCGCCTCTTCACTGTAGACGTTGACACTGACACTGTACTAATGAATAAATTCTTTGAAAAAATGGGACCCCATACGGCGCTGCTACTCAGGAACGGATACAGTAGTAGTTATAATTGATACTTTATTGTAGGCTACGCGTTTCAATGCCGCACCGGCATCTTCCTCAGGCCACACACATTGCAGTCTAAACAACAGCCCTTTAAATATATATATAATTTTTTTACTACAATACAAGCTAATAAATATTTTTGGTTTGCAGTACACTTTTTATTTGCGTTGCAAACTAAAATATGTAAGTAGGAAATTGATAGTTGATTATTAAAGTGTAGCTAGACGTTTGACAAACTTCCGACATGTCATAGTGACATGTCAGAAGTTTGGATTGGTGGAGGTCCGAGCACTGAGACCCCACCAATAGCTAGAATGAAGCAGCTAAAGAGCTCGTGTGAGCGCTCAGCTGCTTCGTGTCTGTTCGGCTTTTTCTGGAAATAAAGGATGTATCGGTGCACGGACTCAATAGAAAGTCTATGAGTCCGTACTCCAATACATCGGCTTTCCGGAAAAAGCCGAAAAGACACGAAGCAGTTGAGCGCTTCAGCTGCTTCATTCTAGCGATTGGTGGGGGTCTCAGTGCTCGGACCCCCACCAATTCGAACTTCTGACATGTCACTATGACATGTCAGAAGTTTGTCAAACGTTTAGTTACCCTTTAAAGCTATAGACTATAGACATTCTTTCACTAAAGAGCACCAATCCTCTCCCTTACAAAAGCTAACGGAGATATTTGTGTTAGTTGAGTGTACACTACAAAAGTAAATTATCATAATTATAGAAACTCTTGACAGCAGGTAGAGATTGCAGTAATCCATGGTCCTCACAGGATTTTCTCCTTAGAGGAGATTACCCCCTACTAGATTAAGTCAATTTTTGTGTTAGCTCCTCCACTGGTTTGCTTTACAGGTGGTATATTTCTTTACATATTGTTACATGGTACTATACTAATAGAATCACTGTTTGTTCCCCCTGTGTTCGGGTATTCATTTGGTGGACTGGCCTTAATTGTTGTTATTTTTCCATAAAAATAATTTAAATGTAAAAGCATATTAACCAAATAAGTAATGTAAATTATGATTAGAGACTTTTTGTTTTCTGGCCATGTCTGTCTGCAGTTCAAATGCTGACAGACAGGGTTGGTATATAGGGGGGGGGGGGGTAGGCTTAGAAACATGGCCCGTGTGTGATAATGTCTCCTGGGCCCTGTATCTAAGCCTGGCACATGGTAGGCTTAGATGCAGGGCCCATGAGTGATACTGTCTGCTGCATCCTGTATCTATGCCTACCACATGGTAGGCTTAGATACAGGGACTGCATGTGATACTATCTGCTGGACCCTGTGTCTAATCTTATCACATGGTAGGCTTAGATACAGGGCCCCAGCAGAGAGTAATCTTATACTTACCCTCCTCTTTGGCTCCGGGCGCAGCACAGGTCCGGATGCCATTCAGTGTCACGATGCTGAAGACGTCCGGAGCAGCGCTGCGCTCAGGATGGGGGAGGGTAAGTATATTGTTACTATAGTAACAGTGACCTGTGTAATTTATTACATAGGCCCCAGTTACTATAGTAACTGAATAGACATGGTACGGGGGGCCACCGGCCCACTGGCTTTGGGGCCCAGTCGCAATTGTGACCCCTATAGCTACGCCACTGGGCAAAATCTATTGCCATGACTACCAAAATGATCATGCTGGTGGCATTTAACTTTTTGGCGCTAGTGCATTTTCAATGGAAGAAAGGATTTCAGGGCTGGGTAAAGCTTTTTAGCCTCCACATCATACCCAAACTTTTCTCTTTGAGCTTCTGAAAATGGTTGCAGTTGAAAAGATAATATTTTGTTTCTATCTGGATTCACACATTTAGTTTTGATGCAGTTTTTGTTTCAGTTTTTTTAAGCGAAAGCCAGAAGTGGTTACCAAAGAGAGGAGGAATTTCAGTCTTTCCTTTATAATTTTCCTTCCATTTGTATCCACTCCTGGATAACTGCATCAAAACTGCATGTGTGATTCCAGCCTCTCTTTGGTAATGCTGATTATCATAATAATAAGAAAAAAACAGATCAATGTCAATCTAGTCCAAGTATACAGAAATGTTTTGTAAAACTGCTAGTACTGAGAAAGGGGATGAAAGTGGACACACGGTCTAGAGCTCCTGCCAAAAATCCTTCTACATCCTGGGTTACTTAACTTTGTGCTTACTTGCCTCGATGAGGGTACAGGACTACTTTGTGAGGAACCTAGTGACAAAATTGCGCCTATAGTTGTAATGACTCGCAAAAATAAGGAACTGGGTTAGAAGAGTGGGCTAGCTGTCATAGCGCGTCTGCTGGAAACACCAAGCAGAGGCAGATAATCTGAAGTGTCTGCCAGACTAGAGAGATTTGCCCTGACTCATCACCCCCCTGATCAAGGATGGATTTCTAGGTGCGGCCAGCCTGCATTCTCTAGACCCTGTGGATAACAGCTCTAGCAGCGTTGTGGCACATGTGCACTGGAGAAGCTAGGTATCTGATCCTGACCCCTTTCGTAGCACAGGGCTATACAGAAGAATGTTGAAGTCTGCAGCACAGCCCAACCACGGAAGCACCTGGCCCAACAATAGGTGATGTCTTTACAGCCAAGTCCCAAAGCAATGCTATGCTGGCCACCCTTAACATGCACATGGGAGGCCTTAAAGAGAACATTGTACTTATCCGACATGATGTTCATAAAGTGACCGCTCGCATGGGTAAGGTGGAGGGCAGAGTAGGATCACTGAAGGATATGGACAACGAGACCTACAGAGTGCCCTACGTAATTTGCACCTACTGATAAACAAGTCTGACAATTTGAAAAACAAGCTATGTCTAGTGGTGGCGCTAGAGAAATCCTGGTACCCCTGTGGACTTTTTTTTAATCCTGGCTGCGTACAACTTTTGGCCTTAACAGACTATCATCATTATTCACCATTAATAGAGCGCACCGGGGAGGGACCCCCTGACCTCTCCCACCCGGGGCCCCCTCAGAGCTGATACTGAAGAAAGCCAGCTATCACAATGCGCTATTGAGGGAAGGAAAATTTATATATTTCTGGACTTCTCCCCGAGTGTCCAAAACAAGCGGGCTCAGTTCCTGGAGATTAAGAGACGTCTCCGAGTCTTGCAAGTGTCCCACTCCATTCTCTATCCTGCAGAGCTACAAATGACAGCCCTTGAAGAATCGCACTTCTTGAGATTCATGTCTATATATGGACAGTGACATCAGGGGTTCCCTCTAGGAGCGGAGTCCCCGGCCAGAGCGTCAGCAACGCTCTGGCTGGGGATTCCGCTCCAGGAGTAACTCTTGACACCACTGTCCATATATGGACAGGGAGGCAGGGGTTCCCTCTAAGAGCGGAATCCCTGGCCACAGTGCCGGAAGTGCTCTGGCAGAGGATTCCACTCCAGGAGTAGCCCTTGATGTCACTGTCCATATATGTAAGAGGAAGTACTGCTTGCCTGTTTTTTTATTATAAAGTACAGAGGCAGCCAACCTGAACCCTCTTCTACTCCTTGTCATCTCTATGTGTCTGATCAGCGGCTGCGTACAGATAAGCTTGATCGGACACCCGGAGTGAAAAGGCTTCAGCTCATAGCTATAAGTAAAAAGGACTGTGTGGGTGGCAGCCAACCAGCCCACTGTGCACCAGCCCATCTGGCATTTGCCAGAATTGCTAAATGGCTTGTTTGACCCTGCCTAGAATCTGTTACCACCAAGATAACTCAGAAAAGGTTGCACAGAATAGTACAAGATTTTACACAGAATGAGAACTTAGGTGCTTATATTCTTTAGTTTATACTGTGCTTTAAAAAGGGTGTAGTGAGTTGCTTTTTATGTGTACAAATCTGCCAACACTTATCCATCTAATGTAGATGTACTGCAAAGTCTATACAAACATCTGTACAAAAGCATTCTGTAACATCTTCATTAAGCACAGAACGCTTCTAATGTTGCTAGATATCTAGTTCTGAAATTAAGAAAATAGAATCTGAAGTTCATTTAATAGGTGTTAAAACATGCCTTGTTCGGCCAACTTTCCTTGAAGCCTTCGAGTTGAAATCATATTTCCTTCCTTTTTCTATTACACTTCAGTGTACATATCTTTTATAATTCCCATGGAGAACTTTCTACAAAGGTCTCTAAAATCCAGCTCATGAAAATGCCTTGCAGGCATGTCTGGAGCAAGTTAAAATAATCTTTACATTTTAATTAAATATATAGTATTTGCCTTCTGGGATACATGAGTCCAAATTAATTCTAGTCCGTGTAGGCTTTAAGTTTATCAAGATTAAATGGAAAATCTCTCCTCTCACTTTTAGTCTATTGCATTTTAGAAGGAAGAAGCATAAAGTGTAGTAAGCAGGTAACAGACACATTTTATAAGTTAGGCTAAATATACACGTCTTCTCACTTTTCATTGCCTTTTGGTTCACTGTTCCTTCACTTCTACAGAATACTTCAAAATCCCCCAACATTATTTCCATGAGTTTTAAAGTGAAGCTCTAACATGTTATATAGTATACAGGAGAATTGCAATCTAAACAAAATTCGAATTGATCAATTTGCAAAAAGCTTATTGTGTATAAGATGGGCACAAACATAATATTTGTAATATTTGGTAAATACAGGGTGCAAAAAAAATTATGCTTAACCCCTTCCCGACATTTGTCGTACGTATACGTCATGGAAAGCCAGTTCTTCCCACAAAATTTCCGATACTTACGACAAATGCATGGCACCGGCTCAGAAGCTGAGTTGGTGCCATCATTCCCAGACGTCAGCTGTATCTTATGGCTGACATCCTGCTGTAATGGTGGGGACCGAAGTTAGATTCGATCCCCGCCATTAACCTCTTTAATGCAGCGGTCAAAAGCGATCGCTGCATTTAAGGTGCTTGCAGCTCATCGACACCCCAGCAATGAAATCGCCAGGGTGTTGGTGGCTGCATTGGCAACCAGAGGCCTAATAGTGGCCTCCCGGTCTGCCTAGAATGGAAAACTTTCAGCCCCTGCCCGGAGGCGAGGCCTGAAAGGCTTCCGTAGCCGCTGGCAAGATGGCGCCGGCTTAGGAGCTGAGCCGGCGTCATCAGCGATGGATGTCAGCTGTATGTTACAGCTGACATCCACCTGTAACGGCAGGAACTGGAGCTAGCTTCGATCCCTGCCATTAACCCCTTAGATGCAGCGATCGGAAACGATCGCTGTATCTTTGTGGTTGTTAGCAGATCGGCAGCTGTGCCCTGCAATCGCACAGCTGCCGACTGCTACTATGGCAACAGGAGACCTACCAATGGCCTCCTGTCTGCCATTACGGAAGCCGATTAGGCTCCACCCGGAGGCGAAGCCTAATCGGCTTGCGGTCCGTGAATAACTGACAGATCTAATACATTGCACTACATAGGTAGTGCAATGTATTCGAAACAAATCTGACAGTTGGACCTTCAAGTCCCCTAAAGAAAAGTGTAAAAAAAAAGTGAAAAAAAAAGTTGTCAAAAATATAATAAAAGTTTCAAGTAATAAAATAAAACACAATCGCCCTTTTTCCCTTTATCAAGTCCTTTATTATTGAAAAAAAAAATAAACCATACATATTTGGTATCGCCATGACCATAACGGCCTTAACTATAAAAATATTATGTTATTTATTCCACGCGGTGAACGGCGTAAGAAAAACCGTAAAAAACAATGCCTGAATAAATTTTTTGGTCACTTTGCCCTACAAAAATTTAAATAAAAAGTGATCAAAAAGTCGCATGTACCCCAAAATGGTACCAATAATAACTACAGCTCGTCCCACAATAAAACAGCCCCAATACTACTACGTCTATGAAAAAATAAAATTAGTTAAGACTCCAATAAGTCAGGAAATAAAAATATGCGGTTGCGCAGATCAGAGGGGAACATTTCTTCTGTTTCAAGAGGCAATTTATTGGGGCCCTAAAATTAGGGAACCAAGAAGGGGAGGGCCCAAACATATCTGCTGTATGCGAGGGTGCCCATATTATACCAGGACAACACTTCCCAGCAAAATTCCCCAAACTGCAAAGGTGCGGAGTGTGGACCAAAAGGGGGATAAGTAAGGACACCATTTATCAGTGTGACACCGGCCTGTGCAGAAAGGATTGCTTCACAGCATAACACACATCTATGGATTATTTTAATGTTTACCCCATTATTATACCACGTTACTATGCCCCTGATGTAATCTGTCCAGCTCGCATATGCCCCCATATTATAAACTGAAATACCAGTAAAACTCCAAACAAAACTACTACCAAGCAAAAGCTACGCTTCAAAAGCCAAATGGCACTCCCTCCCTACTGAGCCCTACAGTGTGCCAAAACCAGTTTACTTCCACATATATGGCATCGCCATCCCCGGGAAACCCTTTTAACAATTTTTGGGTGTGTGTCTCCAGTGGCATAAGCTGGGCATGACCTATTTGCCACTGAATTGGCATATATGGGGAAAAATTAAAATTTTTACTTTGCACCATCTGCAGCGCATTTATTTATGGAAAAGACCTGTTTGGTGAAAATGCTCACTACACCCCTTAGTAAGTGCCTTGAGGGGTGTAGTTTCTAAAATGGGATCACTTCTCATGGGTTTCTTTTTATTTTTTTCACATCAGAGCCCTGCAATTGTGAACCAATACTTTGTAAGTCGCCAAATTAGGCCTCAAATTCGCATGGTACTCTTTCACTTCTGAGCCCTGTCGAATGTCCAGGCAAAAGATTAGTGCCCCACGTAGGGTGATTCTAAAATCGGGAAACAGCATAATAATTAGAGAGCTGTGTTGTTATGGTGGCACAAGCTGGGCACCACTTATTTGCATATCTATGGAAAAAATCCCATATTCACTCTGCAACATCGAGTGCACACTAATTTCTGCAAACCATCTGCGGGGGTTAACATGTTTACTACACCCCTAGGTGAATACCTTGAGGGTGTCGTTTATATCAATTCCAGACCCAATGCAGCCGTCCATCAGGAAATTTTAGAGCACTTCATGCTTCCCTCTGCTGACAAGCTTTATGGAGATGCTGATTTCATTTTCCAGCAGGACTTGGCACCTGCCCACACTGCCAAAAGTACCAATACCTGGTTTAATAACCACAGTATCACTGTGCTTGATTGGCCATCAAACTCGCCTGACCTAAACCCCATAGAGAATCTATGGGGTATTGTCAAGAGGAAGATGAGCGACACCAGACTGTAGCGTCCATGGCCGCGGGCCGTCGGGTTTACTCACCTTCCGACGCCCGCAGCCATGGACCCGTGAGCGCTGGCCCACATCTCCTTCCAAGGAGACGCCAGCGCTCACTTCTGCTCCGGTCTGCTGTGTCCCATAGGATGCGCGCGCACGCTCATGCTCGGCCTTAAAGGGCCAGCGCACAAAGGAAATCGTCATCATCATCAACTGCCACGATTTCCTGGTCTATAAGAAGGCTCCAGGCCTTCTGATCCTTGCCTGAGCGTTGTTGGTTTTCCCAGTCTGTCTTGCAAATGGTCCCTTAGTGTTTCCCGTTCCAGTTGTTACCCGTGCCTTGTTACCTGTTCCTGTTTCCCGTGCTGTGCCTTTAGTATCAAGTCATGCCACGTCCGGAGGAATCCGCCACGTCCTGTGTCATCTGCCACGTCCGGAGGTATCCGGCACGTCCTGTGTCATCTGCCACATCCGGAGGAATCCACCACGTCTGGCGCAACCTGCGGCACCTGGAGCCATCCACCATGTTTGGCGTTATCTGCTGCAACCATCTCCATCAGTGACGGGGCTGCGGCCACCGTCTGGACTATCCAGGTACCCTTGTGCGGGACATTGTAATTCTGGGGTTTCCTGTTATTTGGCCAGCTGCCTCCCCGATACGGCGGTACGGCCTAGTGGGTCCACTAACCCGCTTCGTGACACAGACCCAACAATGCAGACGAGCTGAAGGCTACTATCAAAGCAACCTGGGCTTCCATAACACCTCAGCAGTGCCACAGGCTGATCACCTACATGCCACGCCGCATTGATGCAGTAATTCATGCAAAAGGAGCCCCGACCAAGTATTGAGTGCATATACTGTACATAATTTTCAGTAGGCCAACATTTTGGTATGAAAAATCATTTTTGAAATTGGGCTTATATAATATTCATATATTCTGAGGCACTAAATTTTGGGTTTTCATTACTGTTAGCCATAATCATCAACATTAGAAGAAAAAAAAAATGTGTGTAATAAATCTATATAATATATGAGTTTCACTTTTTGAATTGAATTACTTAAAAAAAATAAACTGTTTGACGATATTATAATTCATTGAGATGGACTAGTACATCACATGGTCAAATATACACAATCAAATAACAGACAGCTTCTACAGAAGGCACTTACCTCCTCAATTGCTCACATGTTTCTTGCAGGTGGCGGACTGGTGTTTGTCTTGCTGCCCCTAGTCCTGTTACCTAGGTGTGTGAACAGGAGCAGAGAATATAGGAACAGTAGGAGACTGTTGCTACCCTGGCCAGCTTGCAAAAAAGCGAGACAGGAACTGATGGTAGAGTCGGCCATGTGGCGTCCCCATCATGACGGAAGTGTACAGTGCCCTGTGCAGTTGCACAGGTTACACATCCCTTAGGTCAGCCCTGTCTAGGAGTAACAACCGCTCTGTCACAGAAGTGCTAGACCACTCAAGCGCACAACAGAGTTCTGAAGTATATGGTGCATAAAAAAAGTGGGGAGTTCATTAAATATATTTCCATGGTTGAGCAGCTGCTTGCAGTCTGAAGGACAAATCTGAGTTTGGCAGCTGCAAGGAGAACGCTACCTATTGGGATGCATACTGACTATTGTAAAATTTGGGGGAGGAGGGATAATGATCTGGGACAGTTTTTTTAGGTTTGGATGGGGCCGCTTATTTCGAGTGAAGGGTAAAGTTAATTCTACAGCATGCAAAGAAACTTCAGACAATTGTATACTTCCAGATTTTTGTGGTAACAGTTTGGGGAAGGCCCTTTCCTGTTACAGCATGACTGTGCCCCTGTGTACAAAGTGAGGTTCATAAGGATATGGTTATAAGAGTTTGATCTGGAGGAACTCCTTCCCAGAAGAGTGGAGGCTGTTATAGCCACAAAAGATGTCCCAACTCCACATTAATGCCTATTGTTTTGGAATAGGATGTCTAACAAGCTCATATAAGTGTGATGGTCAGGTGTCCATTGTCACATAGGGTTCGTGGACCCGCTGGGCCGTACCGCCTTGGCAGTATGGCAGCTGGCCAACAGGGCGCAGGTTAAAGTCTATAGTTCGAATAGGGTACCTGTGGCAGCTTAGACAGTAGCAAGGCAAGCTCGGCTGGGACTAGATAACAGGCAGACGTGAGGCGTGGTGAAGCAGGACAGGCGTGGTATACAGCACATTACCTAACAGCGACCCAGGTTGCAAGCGCCGCATATCCATATCCACGGACGTAATCTGGTTCGGTCGTTAGTCACCAGTATAGAGGTTCATTACTTAAATCGAATTCCAGTACACTAACATCATCTCCTGACGAAGGGTGCGAAATGCGCGTCGAGGTGTTCCTCTCTGAGATCACTGACAGCCATCATACCAGCCACAGGTAATGGATATTAAGTTATGCCGATCATTCATGTGTGCTAGTTATTTAACCACCTTATCTAATATATATTTTGGAAAGTTTGTTTGAAGCCCGATTTTTCATTGGTTTAAAAGCAGTCCATGTGACCACTGCAGCCTGTGATTGGCCTGTGATTGGCTGCAGTGGTCACATGGGATGAAACGTCATCCCGGGAGGCCAGACTGGAGGAAGAAGCAGGAGTTCTGGGTAAGTTAACGTTTAATACTTTTAACTCCAGCGGTAGTCACTGTCCTGGGTGCTGAAAGAGTTATTGCCAATCAGTTAACTGTTTCAGCACCCTGGACAGTGACTATCCCATGACGTCACCTAGCAACGCTCCCGTAATTACGGGTGCACACACGTAGCCACCCGTAATTACGAGAGCCCCATAGACTAAGGCCTCATGCACACTTCCATCACCGTTTTCACGGCCGTTTTTCACAGATCCGTGTGTCCGTGATTAGAACCGTGTGCTTACCGTGTGTACTCTGTGTACACTTCCGTGTTTCAGTTTCCGAGAGGAAACTGAAACCCGTTCACACTATGTACACGATATTGTGAGCGCCGCACATGCTATTCCCTGTCCAGCGGTACTCACTGTCCGGGGTGCTGAGAGAGTTACTGCCGATCAGTGCAGCCCCTTAACTCTTTCAGCACCCTGGACAGAGACTACCGCTGGACAGGGCATACCATGTGCGGCGCTCACAATATAGATTAATGGTTCATTTAAAAAAAACCTGCAACAAAAAAAAAGTTACTACTTACCCAGAACTCCCTGCTTGCGTGCTTCTTCCTCAAGTCTGGCCTCCTGAGATGACGTTTGAGACCATGTGACCACTGCAGCCAATCACAGGCTGCAGCGGTCAAAGGGACTGCCTCATCATCCAGGGAGGTCGGACTGGATATCAGAAGAGGGACGCGCCACCAAGACAACGGCCGGGGTACGTATGAACTTAGTTTTCTTAATATCACTGCGTTCCAGCACTGATCAGCAGCCTCTTCTCTCTATCAGTGCTGACAGGGAGAAGGGGCTACCGATTAGTGCAGTGCAGTATCTGTCTGTATGTGTACCTCTGCCCGCCCGGCTGTTGCTAGGCAACTGCTCCATCACACACGGACGGCACACGGATGCCTTCTGTGTGCCTTCAGTTTTTTTGATGGCCCCATTGACTTACATGGGCCTCACGGTCACGGAATCTCAGACCAAAGTAGGACATGCTCTACTTTTGTCGGAACGGAGCAATGGGACCGTCAAAAAAACTGAAGTGTGCATGGCCCCATTGAAATGAATGGGTCAGGATGCTAGCCGACTGAAAAACGGCTAGCACCCTGAAGAAAAAGACTGAAGTGGGCATGAAGCCTTATATGGGCCTGCCCGTGCCGTAATTACGGCCTGAAATAGGATATGTTCTATATTTTTCAACTGCCCGGGCACCTTCCCGTAAGCAAACGGGACGGTACCAGTGGCCAATAGAAGTCTATGGGCCCGTAATTACGGGCGTTTTTACGTTCGTGTGCATGAGGCCTAAATCTGTAATGAATATATTGCTTCATTTCATTTCTTTTATTATTTACACTCTCTAGCAATTAAATTCATATAGAGAGGTAGCAATTAAATTCATACTGAGAGGTATTTAAATAGTGAGCTTTATCCATCTCTATCCATACCGTAAGTCAACCTCCCGAACAACGCCGGGTATAAAAGCTAGTAGACTATATTGAAGGTGGATGTGCTAGAGGGTATCTGTCTAGAGGTATATCAGTTGCTCTCCCTGTGCGCTGTAGCCTCACCTGTTGCATATTATGTATCACTATACACATTAGGCTATGGTGGTTATCTTTCGATGATCTCGACGTTTTCTTTTTTAAATATGTATTAACATTTGTATGTATATTTATGTGATTTTTGGGGGGTATCCATATTTATGTAACAATAAATTAATATTTTGGACTAAACATAGGTCTAAAGATTATTTTTTGTATGGTACGTACATGTGAGACATATATAGATTTTCTCTGTGGTATACAGCACAGCACGACTCTGGCTCAGCACGGCACACTACCAGGATAGCACGGATACAGGTAACAGGATCAGGAACAGGAACACACTAGGAGACCATCGCATAGATAAACTTAGGGTACTACAACAACGCTCATGCATAGAAGCAAGGGGCTGAACCCCTCTTATAGTCCAGGGCACTCATGGCTAATAATTCATTAAAGTCAGGTGTGCGAGCTGCCCCTTTAAGAGCGGGCATGAGCGGGCATGAGCGTGCGCGCGCACCCTATAGGAAACGGCTGTGGTGAGTGGAATCGAGCGCTGGCGTCTCCTGAGGAGGAGACTGGGGCCAGCGCTCGCTGACCCATGGCTGCGGCCATCAGGGGGGAGTGAACCTGACGGCCCGCAGCCACGTACATGACAGTATCCCCCCTCTTACGCCCCTTCTTCTTGGGACCAGAGTGAGAGAGAAACTTTTTCAGAAGAGTAGGGGCATTGAGGTTCTCCTCTGGCTCCCAGCACCTCTCTTCAGGACCAAGCCCCCTCCACCAAATAAAAAGTCTTTCCTCTCAATCTCTTGGTGTCCAAGATCTCCTTAACCTCGGAGGTGTCTGAAGGGCCACTGGAGGCAACCGCAGGCCTAGGAGTCTTGGTAAAGCGGTTCAGAACCACTGGTTTCAGGAGAGAAACATGGAAGGAGTTGGGGATCTTGAGGGTAGGAGGCAGCCGAAGCTTGTAGGCGACAGGGTTGATCTGCTTCAGGATCTCGAAGGGGCCGAGGAACCTGGAGCAAATTTGTATGACTGCATCCTCAGTTGAATATTCCTGGAGGACAGCCAGACCCTCGTGCCAGGAAGAAACTGAGGAGGTTCTCTTCTCCTTGTGTTCACCTTCCTCTTCATGCGGTCGACCGCCAGCAGGATGGAGGATCGAGTCTGCTGCCCGATCTGCAGAAAGTCCCCAAAAGCCGTGTCAGTCGCTGGTACCTCGGATGTAACAGGTACCAGGAGAGGAATTTCTGGGTGTTGGTCATAGACAATAAAGAACGGTGTCTTCTGTGTGGACTCGTTGGTGTGATTATTGTAAGAGAACTCGGCCCATGGAAGCAACTGCACCCAGTCATCATGCTGCTTGGAGATGACGTTTTCCAAGATCTGATTGATCCTTTCGACCTGACCATTGGACTGAGGATGGTAGGCCAAGGAAAAGTCCAACTTTATATCTAGGAGTCCGCAGAGGGCTCTCCAGAACTTTGTGGTGAACTGAACCCCCAGATCAGACACAATATGCTGTGGCAAGCCGTGCAGGCGGAAGATGTGTTGGATGAAGAGCTTGGCCAGCTGAGGAGCAGAAGGAAGACCGGTCAGAGGAACGAAGTGGGCCATCTTTGAAAATTGATCCACCACCAACCAGACAGTACTGCATCCGGCAGAGAGAGGCAGGTCCGTAATAAAGTCTATAGCTATATGTTGCCAGGGAGCATTGGTCACAGGCAATGGCTGGAGCAGACCAGCAGGTCTGGAGTGAGCGACCTTGTTGGCTGCACATACTGAACAGGAAGAAACAAAGTCCATAATGTCCTTGGACAGCGTGGGCCACCAGAAATGATGAGCAATCAGATCCCGGGTCTTACGGGCCCCCGCGTGACCTGCCAGTCTAGAGAAGTGTCCCCAGCGGAGGATTCTTCCACGATCAGCCAGACGCACAAAAGTCTTCCCTGGAGGAATGCCCCCAACTTGCAGGGGATTGACAGAGACAATGCAAGACGGATCAATAATGTTCTGTGGAATCTCCATGGTGTCTTCTGTCTTGAAAGACATGGACAAGGCATCGGCCCTCACATTCTTATCGGCCGGGCAATAATGGAGCTCAAACTGGAACCTGGTAAAGAACAGTGACCACCTGGCCTGACGAGGGTTCAGCCGTTGGGCCGTTTGAAGATAGGTAAGGTTCTTATGGTCCATAAAAATCAGGATGGGATGAGCTGCGCCCCCTAGGAGATGTCTCCACTCCTCCAGAGGCAATTTGATGGCTAGTAACTCCCGATCCACAATCGAGTAGTTGCGTTCTGCGGAAGAGAAGAGCTTAGAAAAATATCCACATACCATCGACTTGCCCTTGGAGCCGCTCTGAAACAGGAGTGCACCAGCACCGACAGAGGATGCATCCACCTCCAACGAGAACTGTAGAGAGACATCTGGATGATGGAGGATAGAGGCTGACATGAAGGCACCCTTCAGGCTATTGAATGCGGACTCTGCCTCAGGAGTCCACACCTTGGCGTTCATACCCTTCTTAGTGAGGTTAGAGATAGGAGAAGTCAGTGAGGAGATGTTTAGAATAAACTGTCTGTAGAAATTGGCGAATCCCAGAAAGCGCTGTATGGCCCTCAAGCCTTGAGGACGTGGCCATTCCAGGACAGACTTTACCTTTTCAGGATCCATCTCGAGACCTTGATTCGAGATGATGTAGCCCAGGAAGGGTATAACATCTTTTCTAAACACGCACTTGTCCAACTTAGCGTACAGACGATTCTCCCTTAACTGCAGCAAAGCGTGACGGACATGCGTCATAGGATCTGGAGAAAAAAATCAAGATATCATCAAGATATACTACTGCACAAACATAGAGGAGGTCATGGAAAATTTCATTAACAAACTCCTGGAAGACCGCGGGAGCATTACACAGGCCAAAGGCCATTACTAGATATTCATAGTGTCTATCATGGGTGTTAAATGCAGTCTTCCATTCATCACCCTGGCGAATCCAAGCTAGGTTGTAAGCCCCACGCAGGTCTAGTTTTGAAAAAATCTTGGCACCACATATACGATCAAACCGTTCTGAGATCAGTGGCAACGGATATTTATTTTTCACCGTGATCTGGTTGAGACCTCAGTAGTCAATACAAGGACGAAGAGAACCATCCTTCTTTTTGACGAAGAAGAACCCCGGTTCCTGCCGTGGAGGAAGACTTCCGTATGAAGCCCCTCTCCAAGTTCTCTTTCACATAGGCGGACATGGACAGAGTCTCTGGCAAGAAGAGAGGATATACCCTACCATGGGGAAGGGATGCACCAGGAATCAGCTCGATAGGGCAGTCATACGCCCGGTGTGGGGTCAATGTCTCCACCTCCCTCTTGCTGAAGACGTCCGAAAATGCAGCATAATGACCCAGCAATCCTGCCAATGACTGAGGCAGCGAAGGCTGAGCCGAACGAATCTGCACCAGGCATCGGCCTTGACACTCAGGGCCCCACTGGAGTACCTCTCCAGAATTCCAGTCCAGGACTGGGGCATGTAGTCAGAACCAAGCCAGGCCCAGCAACACAGGGTTAACAGCTTTGGATAGGACATAAAACGACAGAAGTTCGGAGTGAAGAGCTCCCACTTGGAGCCTCAGCGGCTTGGTCACAGCTATAACTGGGTCTGGCAGAGGTAGTCCATTTACAGATGCAACCGTCAATGGCCTCTCCAGGGGGGTGGTGGGTAATTGAAGATCCATCAGGTCTCTATGGATGGAATTAGCAGCGGATCCAGAGTCCAGATACGCAGAGACCTGATGCGTTTTCTCGCCGGACACTATGGTCACAGGTATGGACAATTTAGACGGAAGTCCATCTTTACCCAAGGTCGTCACTCCAAGCAACTCTAGGTTTTGGGATTTTTGGGGGCACAGGTGCGCATGATGACCATCGAGACCGCAATAAAGACAAGACATCTGCGTTGTCTCTCTTGAGTAGATAACTTACACTGGTCCGTTATTACCGACAACTT
Organism: Rhinoderma darwinii; assembly: GCF_050947455.1. Taxonomy (NCBI): domain Eukaryota; kingdom Metazoa; phylum Chordata; class Amphibia; order Anura; family Rhinodermatidae; genus Rhinoderma; species Rhinoderma darwinii. The sequence goes on along the minus strand of NC_134688.1, from coordinate 218,813,603 downwards.
ATGAGAATCGGCATCGGGGGACAGCAGGGGTTGCTGCAAAGTAGGAACCAGACTTGGAAGGGCTCTCTCCCGTTGAACCTCTTGAAGGCATTCACGGATCCGTATATCAATCCGGGCAGACAGAAGGATGAGGTCATCCAGGGTAGACGGCAGATCCCGGGCGGCAAGTTCGTCTTTAATTCTGGAAGATAGTCCATGCCAGAATGCAGCCACTAGAGCCTCATTGTTCGATAAGAGCTCTCCCGCCAGGGTTTGTAAGTGGATGGCGTACTCACTCACGGAGGTGTCTCCTTGGCGTAGGTTAATCAAAAAGGCCGCTGCAGATGAGACCCGTCCAGGCTCCTCAAACAACATGCGAAAAGTCCGGAGGAAGACAGGGAAGTCACGGGTCTCTGGTCCTTGTCTCTCCCAGATAGGAATCGCCCATGCAAGAGCCTTACCGGTGAGGAGAGAAATGATGAAAGCGACCCTGGCACCATCAGATGAAAAAGTCCTAGCATACAGGCTGAAATGGATCTGGCATTGATTAAGAAAACCACAACAGGTACTTGCTTCTCCATCATAGCGGTCAGGAAGTGACAAAGAAACACATGGGTCAATATTGCCAAGAGGTGTAGACTGAGGATCCTCATTACCAGGAAGTGTAGTAGGAGGAACGGCAGCTTGTGCCTCCTGCCGACGTGCAAGAATGTTCAACTCCTGGAGGAGTTGGTCCTGTCGAAACTGGAGGTCCAGCATATCCGCTCGCATCTCCTGTGACGTTGTCATAGTCTTGGATCGACCAGCGGGGTCCATGGCCTGAGCGTACTGCCACGAAGGGTTTGTGGACCCACTGGGCCATACCGCCTTTGGCGGTAAGGCAGCTGGCCAACAGGGAGCAGGTGATTGTCTATTGTTCTATAGGTACCTGTGGCAGCTCAGACAGCAGCAGGGCAGGCTCGGCTGGGACTTAGGTAGCAGGCGGACGTCAGGCGAAGTGAAGCAGATCAGACATGGATGTAGCGCAGCACAACTTTGGCACAGCTCCGTGCTAGACCAGGAAGGTATGGATTGCTAGGAACTGGAAACAAGTATAGGTACAGGGACAGGGACTGGAACAGGAAAAACACTAGGTGGCCATCACATAGACAAACTATATGGAACACAACAACGATCAGGCATAGAACTAGGGGGCTGGACCCCTCTTATAGTCCAGGGTACTCATGGGTCAAAGTTCGTCCATGAGGTCTGGTGCGCGCTGCCCCTTTAAGAGCAGGCACGAGCGTGCGCGCGCACCCTACGGGATCCGGCAGAGGTGAGTGGACGCGAGCGCTGGCATCTCCTGAGGAGGAGGCTGGGGCCAGCTCTTGCCGACTCGTGGCTGCGGCTGTCAGGGGGAGGTTGGAGCTGACAGCCCGCAGCCACGGACATTACAACTGGTCTCTGGTCCTTGTCTCTCCCAGATAGGGTCCGCCCATGCAAGGGCCTTGCCTGTGAGGAGAGAGATGATGAAAGTGACGCTTGCACCATCAGACGAAAATATCCTAGTATACAGGCTGAAGTGGATCTGGCACTGGTTCAAAAATCCACGTCAGGTACCTGCGTCTCCATCATAGCGGTCAGAAAGTGGCAAAGAAAAACGCGGGTCACCACTGCCAGGAGGTGTAGTCTGAGGATCAACACTGCCAGGTGTAGGAGGAACGGCAGCTTGTGCCTCCTGCAGACGTGCGAGAATGTTCAACGCCTGGAGGAGTTGGTCCTGTCGAGACCGGAGGTCTAGCATATCCGCCCGCATCTCCTGTGACGTCGTCATGGTCTTGAATCGACCAGCCGGGTCCATGGCCTGAGCGTATTGTCACGTAGGGTTCGTGGACCCACTGGGCCGTACCGACTTGGCGGTATGGCAGCTGGCCAAAAGGGCGCAGGTTAAAGTCTATAATTCGTATAGGGTACCTGTGGCATCTCGGACAGTAGTAAGGCAAGCTCGGCTGAGACTAGGCAACAGGCAGACGTCAGGCGTGGTGAAGCAGGACAGGCGTGGTATACAGCACAGCATGACTCTGGCACAGCACGGCACACGACCAGGATAGCACAGATACAGGATCAGGAACCCACTAGGAGACCATTGCATAGACAAACTTAGAGTACGACAACAACGCTCAGGCATAGAAGCAAGGGGCTGAACCCCTCTTATAGTCCAGGGCATTCATGGCTGATAATTCATTAAAGTCCGGTGCGTGCGCTGCCCCTTTAAGAGCGGGCACGAGCGTGCGCGCGCACCCTTCGGGACATATATGACATGTCAGAAGTTTGTCAAACGTTTAGCTACACTTTAAGAAATAAAATTGATGGACTGGTATTAACTAATTGCTACCGCAGACATTTTTTAGTTTTTCATTTTTGTTTTTTCTGCCTTACTTTCCAAAAGTCATAACTTTTTTTTTTTCCGTCGATGTAGCGGTATCAGAGTTTTTTTTATTGCAGGACGAGTTGTAGTTTTTCACGGCACTATTTATTGTACCATATCATGTACGGGGGAAGCTGGAAAAAAGTTCTTTGTCGGGTGGCATGGGAAAAAAACAAGTGATTTCTCCTTTTTTTTGTGGTCTCGTTTTTACTGCTTTCACTATGCAGTAAAAACAACATGTTAACTTTATTCTGCAGGTCAATATGATTATGGCGATACAAAATCTATATAGTTTATTTTATGTTTTACTACTTTTACAAAGAAAACACAAATTTTTCAATTCTTTAATTCTAAAAGTCATAACTTTTTTTATTATTCCATCGATTGAGCCGTATGAGGGCCTGTTTTTGCAGGATGAGCTGCAGTTTTTGTTGGTACCATTTTGGAGTACATGTGAACAATAAACAGCAATTATGGCGATTTTAATTTTATTTTTCATCGTGCGGATTAAATACTATTATATAGAAATAGTTTGGACTTTTATAGACATGGTGATACCAATTATTTTTTACATAGCCTTAGGGGAAAAATATAAAAATAAATTTGTATTACTGTTACGTTTAGTTACAAAAAGTGAGGTTCTTAGCGTACAATTTGATCAAATTTTTGAGCCTAGCTGCCACAACACGGCGACAATTTTTAAGTGGATATCTAACATAAAAATACACCTCTGTTCTGGGTCTAGGCCTGCAGAATATAATCGGGGTAGGTAGAAACCAGCTTTACTCTATGTAAAAGCACCCTTGGACAAAAAGGGAGGAGTGCACAACAAAAAATGGAGGCAGTCACAACCCCCACATGTACAACACAAAACACAGAGTAGAACTAACCCTAAAGTGCTCTTCAATTATATAAATAGTAATTAGGATAGAACTGAAAGTGTTGGCCCTTTGAAAAGTAATAAAGTAGAAATTGTGGAGGTTTATGAGGAAAAAGCTAATTTATTAAAGAAAAATTCTCAGTGCTCCCCGGCGTCCTGCTTGACATTTGTGTCCAGGCCGACGTTCTTCCTTCCTCCCAGGCTGCTCTACTTGTGTCCTCCTATGCTGCTAGGGCTCTCCTCCTGGTTCTCCTGTTGCTGCCTCTAGTGCTTGTGCTGACCCTTCTCTACTTAAAGGGCCAGCATGCGCCAAATTCTACAAATCTTTCCTGGGTATAAAGGGCTACCTCCCACATCGCTCAGTGCCTGAGCAATTAGGTTCTATACTCTAACTTGCTAGCAGTATTATCCTGTGACTCATATTTGGATTATCTTTTATCGACCATGTCTGAACTAGACAATTCGTCTGTTGATCCGTGAGTGACCGTCTACCGCCTGCTCTGACCTATGCTATTGTTATGACCTTGCATTTAGCCTGCCGTCTTTGTACCAAGCCTGTCCACATCCGCCGTTACCAACAGAGACTACTCAAAGTTGTGACGGATTTGAGGTTGCAGATTTATTTGCACGCTTTGTCCCGGCAATCTCCGGTAGCCTTTGGGGAATTGCTCAACTTGCAATTCCATAACATAATCACAAGCCCATTTATATTATATCCTTTCACGATGGAACCTATGCAAGCCCTGTTGGAACAGATGGACAATCTGACTCAGCTCGTACAAGGTCTGGCCGAGAGGGTCCATCATCATGAAACTATGCAGGCCCAAGCAGTCGTTCCAATCGCAACTCCGGTGTAACCTAAGGTGAACTTACCTGATCGTTTCTCTGGTGATTTTAACTCGTTTGTAAATTTTCAGGAGAGTTGTAAATTATATTTTCGACTAAGACCTATCTCCTTGGGTACGGAGCAACAGCAAGGGGGTATCGTCACTTCAATTCTGCAGGGTGATCCTCAAACCTAGGCCTTTTCATTGGGACCTGTTGCCCCTGAACTTTTTTCTGTGGAGACCTTCTTTGCGGCCCTAGGTTTAATTTATGGAGAACCAGATAATACTGCAGTGGCTGAGGCCAATCTGTTATATCTCCAGCAAGGACTGCGTTCTGTCGAAGAATATTGTTTGGTATTTAGATGATGGTCTATTTCTTCACGATGGAATGATGCTGCACTCCGATGCCAATTCCGCCAAGGCCTTCCTGAAACTTTGAAAGATCTCTTAATAAATTACCCTCCGCCCTTGACTCTAGAAGATACCATGACCTTTGTGGCGTGTTTGTACTGACGACTACGTGTGTGCAGAAATAAAAGATCAGAGATGGCTGCTCCCCTTCCCTGCGCTGAGAGACCTTCATCTGATGCACAAGAGCCCATGCTGTTGGGCTCCACTATGTCTACTCAGGAATGGAGATTTTTTTGAAAATGCAAGGGACTGTGTTTCTATTGCAGGGACACTGGTCATACACTCAATAACAGTTCCAAGCGTCCAGAACGTCCAGCTCCGGAAAACGTCAGAGCCTAGATGGCCCCCGGGAACGCCATTTGGGCAGTCAGGTTTTTCCCACATTTTCTAAAAAAAAATCCTTTTGTCTGTCAATGTATGCTTTAATAATGTTTGTATTTCTGGTGAAGATTTTGAAGATTGTGGTTCTGCGTCTAATTTCTTTGATTTTCAGGTTACAAAAAGATTGGCTATCCCCCTGGTTCAGTTGAGTTCCCCAGTCAAAGTCTCTGCTATTGATAATACTCCTCTCGCTCAGGGGTCGGTCAAGTTCTCTACTCCGTCTGTTACATTGGAAGTGGGTACTTTGCATACTCAACAAATCACTTTCTTTATTCTAGAAAATTTGCCCTCTGAAGTAATATTGAGTATTCCATGGTTGCAGACACATAATTCGGTTATTGACTGGGTAAAAGCAGATTTGATTAAGTGGAACTCTAAATGTTATCATTCTTGCATATCTTTGTCTGCCACTAACGTATCTTGCAACGCACCCTCTGCCTGAGTGTATTCAAGATTTTGAGGATGTCTTTTCTGAAATCAGTTGTGAATCTCTCCCTCCTCATAGGGCGTACAACTGTCCCATTATACATTATACTTTCGTTCTGCTCCCGAAAGACAGGCCATGAAAGATTATATTAAAGACAGTCTCCGTAAGGGTCATATTCGTCCATCTACTTCTCAGGCGGGTGCAGGTTTTTTCTTTGTTGAAAAAAAAGAGGGCGGTTTGAGCACCTGTATCGACTATCGTGAATTAAATAGATTACCGTTAAGAATCAATATCCTCTTCCACTCATCCAGGACCTGTTTAATCAGATCTCAGGAGCCAAGTGGTCCTCTTAACTAGATTTACGCAGGGCTTACAATTTGGTTCGTATCCGCAAAGGGGATGAGTGGAAGCATTTAATACTCCAGATGGTCATTATGAGTATTTGTTCATGCCTTTTGGTTTAAGTAATGCTCCAGCATTTTTTCAAAACCTGGTTAATGATATTTTCAGAAATTTTATTGGATTGCTTTGTGGTGGTGTATCTGGACGATATTCTTGTGTTTTCTTCTGATTGGTCCTCTCATGTTCAATATTTAAGGTCCGTCCTTCAAGTACTAAGGGAAAATTGTCTTTACGCAAAATTTGAAAAATTTATTTTCGGAGTTCAGGAAGTTCGGGATATGTGCTGTCTCCTTATAATTTTCGTATGGACTCCGCTAAGGTTCAGGCAATTCTTGATTGGGTTCAACCCACTTCACTAAAAGCTTTGCAGAGGTTCTTGAGTTTTGAAATATTGAACATGCTAATTATTACTGAAAATGTATTCATAATTTTTCTTCCATTTCCAAACCTCTGACGGATCTTACGAAAGTGGGTTCTGATCTTGTAAATTGGAAACCTAGTGCGGTCTCCGCCTTTGAAACCTTAAAACAGTGTTTTTATGTAGGAAATATATAACCCCAGCACACACAGAGGTACACAAGAGATCCAGATGCAAACAAATTTAAGTTTAATTGCAACAAAAGTTGGTAAAGTTGAGGTAGTAAGCGACTTGATAAAGACGTTTCGGCCGAACCTCGGCCTTTGTCACTGTCGCTAAAATGGTAAACAATAAAATGCTTTTACAAAGGTGGCAATAAAATTTACAAAAATACAGTATGAACAAATGTAAAATAATAATATGAAAATAACATATATAGATGAGTTATCTCTGTTTACATAAAATTATATGGAGCTGTCACCTCAGATATACAGAGAACAATTATTATACATCATAAGGAAAAAAATATGAAGTTGATGCCTCAGAAATTGGTGTGGGGGCTGTATTGTCTCAAGGGTCTTCCGTATCGACTAATTTGCCTCCCTGTGCTTTATTTTCTCGCAAATTTTGTGAGATTCTTGCTATTAAGTGGGCGTTTGAAGAGTGGCACCATTTTCTAGAGGGAGCTAGACATCAAATTACTGTACTGACTCATCATAAAAACCAGACTTTTTTTAGAATCAGGCAAAAGACTCAATTCCTTGTTCTTTACCAAGTTTGACTTTATTGTAACCTACAGACCCGGGTCTAAAAATGTCTGGGCCAATGCATTATCTCGAAGTTTCTGTTCCTCACAAGTCCCCGACATTCATCCCGAACCTATTTTTATCTAAGGGGATAGTGGTTTCTGAAATATCACCTGATCTTGCAACTAAGATTAAAGAATGTCAGCAACTTGCCCAGTTTCTGCTGGAAAATTGTTTGCACCTCCTCAGTTCAGATTTATTTTGCTCAATGGGTTACATGATTCTGTTTTGTGTGGCCATCCAGGGATAACTGGTACTAAAAAATTAGTCTCGCAGCTCTATTGCTGGCCGTCTTTGTCATGATGGGAGTTCCTATGTCTCTGCTTGTGATGTCTGCGCTCGCACTAAGACTCCTCGAACTCGTCCTATGGGTGAACGACTACCTTTGTCTGTTCCACAGAAACCTTGGTCTCATCTGTGTATGGATTTTATTACCGATTTGCCACCCCTGAAGAGAAAACTGTAATTTGGGTTGTGGTGGACTGTTTCAGTAAAATGAATCATTTCATTCTGTTGCCGCAAGTACCTGATTCCAAAGCTCTGTCTAAATTATATATTGATCAAGTGGTTCGTCTGCATGGTATTCCGGAAAATATTGTCTCAGATAGAGGTGTACAATTTGTGGCTAGCTTCTGGACAGCTTTCTGTAAGAAACTTGGGGTACAATTATCTTTTTCTTGGGCATTTCACCCTGAGACCAAAGATCAAACCGAGCATTTTAATCAAACTTTGGAACAATATCTTAGGTGTTATATTGCTGATAACCAGGTTGAATGGGTCTCATATCTTCCTTTAGTGGAGTTTGCTATAAATAATCACCACCATGTGCCTTGATACCTCGCCGTTTTCTTAAACCTTTGTTTACCAATTTTGATTATCTGCTCCCGGCTGGTTCTGACCTCTGCTTTACCGTATATCCACTTGCTTACTGTTTTGGACATTCTTTTTACCATCTGGTTGTCTGGTTCCTGTTCAGTTTTGCCTGCATTGCACCTCTTATCCAACACTGAACTCTGCTAAGACAACCTGCGTTCTATGCAGCAAAAACCATCCTGCCTTGCGGTCGGCTCTGGCAAAGACCTTAAAGTAGCATTAGACTCTGTTGATCAGAGTTGTTGCGGATTTATTTGCACGCTTTCTCCCGGCAGTCTCCAGCAGCCTTTGGGGAATTGCTCAACTTACATTTCCATAACAATATCAGCTGGAAAAAGGGCATGGCCGCATTAAAAAGATTAAAATAGACAAATCACCATGCCCAGATGGCATACACCCCCATGTTCTAAAGGATCTAAGTACAGCGATAGACAGATCATTCTAATATTTAAGGGTTCTATAATGACCATGTCTGTTAGGACTGGAACATAGCAAGTGTGGTGTTAATATTCATAAACGGGTTTAAGAAGTGAGCCCAGAAATTATGTACAAATCTATCAACGGTCAATACAAATATCTCTCATGATCTTGAAATACACAGGACTGTAACTATAACAAGGGGGCATCCTCTACATCTAGAGAAAATAAAATTTCTACACAAACATAGAAGGGAATTCTTTATTGTAATAGCAGTGAGACTATGGAACTCTCTGCCAGGGGAAGTTATCATGGAGAATTCACTGAAAGAGTTTAAAAGGGGCCTGGATGCCTTTCTTGTGTATAATAATGTTACAAGTTATGTTAACTAAAGTCGAATACTGTAGATGGGTAGTTTATCCAGGGATTTATTCTGATTGCCATATTGGAGTTGGGAAGGAATTTTTCCCTAAAATGAGGAAAATTTACTTTTGCCTCATGGGGGTTTTGCCTTCATCTGGATCAACAGAATCAACAGAATAGTAGGTTAACTTGGATGGACATATGTCTCTTCTCAGCCTTACAAACTCTGTCACTATGTTTCCTTCGCAGAATGACAGGAACCAAAAGAACCTTATTACTAAGACAAGGATGTGATGTCAGAAGCAGGTATAAGTATGCAGTAATGCTCAGCTGCAGGTAAGCAACCATTATCCTGTTTTACCAATCTTTGTGTAAAGGTTCTGCCAGGCACAGCTTCGGGGTTAACGCCCATAGATAATCAGTCTGCACCTGCTTCTATGTCTGTGAGACTGACTCCATCTTCCACCACTCAGGGTGGCAGGCTTAGGAGTGGGAGAACCTATCACAGCCTGGCCAGACGGAGCTAGCTCCCGCCCTCTGTCTATTTATACCTGCCTTTCCTGTTCCTCCTTTGCTTGTGATTCTTTTCGTTTGGTTTCCTGGCCCTGCTGCAGCGTCTTGTACTATTGTCCTTGCTTCATATTGACCCCGGCTTGCTGACTACTCTCCTGCTCTGCGTTTGGTACCGCGTACACTCCTGGTTTGACTCGGCTTTTACTTCTCTTGTTGCTCACGGTGTTGCCGTGGGCAACTGCCCCTTTCTCCCCCTAGCTCTGTGTACCCTTGTCTGTTTGTCTGTCATGCATTTATTGAGCGTAGGGACCTTCGCCCAGTTGTACCCCGTCGCCTAGGGCGGGTCGTTGCAAGTAGGCAGGGACTGAGTGGCGGGTAGATTAGGGCTCACTTGTCTGTCTCCCCACCCCCCGTCATATCACTTTGTGGGGAAAAAAATAACAATTTATGGAGTCACACAGAGGAAATGATCCCCTGAACGTGTTTGAATCTGTATTTAGCTAAAAAAAATATTCTCATTGTTGTGATCCGTACAGATTTTTTTCAGGGAAAAGCCCAGTTAATCACACTTGTTACCCCAGCCTTATTCTTCTAATAATTTTGGCTTATGAGAATACCTTTATTATGTCCGTTACAACCGCTAACATTTATGCTCTAAATACATCCCAAATACGTTTTTTTAAACAAAACTTTGCGCAAAATTCACAAGGTTATGAAAGGGAAGCTTATAATATGTGGAGATTTCAATCAGTGGGACACTACTAATCAGGACAGAAGGTCTCCCCCGACCTTATCCCCATGGTTACTTAAGGAATATTTATATGATACGTTTCGCTGTATGAATTCTTCTTCTAGAGAATTTACTTTCTATTCCACGAGACATCGTTCCTTTTCCAGAATGGATTTTGTGGGACCTAAGCAGAAGTTCAATCACTAGTGCAAGTGGTTGCCCATAAGAACAGTGGAGGTTCAATCACAAGAGCAAGTGGTTGCCCATAAGAACAGTGGAGGGTATGCATGGCCATACAGACAGCAGGTGATCACATGCTTTGTAGTCAACAATACCCTAGGAAATGTATCCGAATATACCCTACTTTAGCTATTATACCCCAAATATGATTATGCCCTATGAACCCTTATTCCTCATATTATCTTTATAAAGTAAAACAGGGGATAAAATATAAAACTAGCATAACCCACTACCTGTTTTTCCCTAGTCAAGTGCCTATTTTGATTATATGGTAAATTCAGCCTCAAATAAACCAATCCTTATTGTGGCATAATGCAATTGACCTCTAACTTGCAAAGCTTCTGCATTTTCCTTCAAGACGTGTATAAAGTTTATACTTACACAATATCTACCATTTTCGAATATGTGTTTACGGTTATTTTTTTATGACTTCTGTTACATCAATATACACTTTATTTCCACAACTCTACATTCCCTATCTCCTCTCTTGTTTACAATATGTGTGGTAAAATTGGTTAGAAATAAGGTTGTGTGCTGGTTTTGTGTGTTTTTAAAATGTTTACATTCTTCATCATATTAAATTGCAGCACTTTGTATTTTCTCATCTAGTTGGTAAATAAACACAATTACTGCTATGACCTGCAGACGGCTTTGGTCACAAACGCTACAGGGGTTAATACCCACCTAAGTGTCTTGGCACACAATGGTTTGAAGAAGAGGTTAGCAACTATTTAAACACCCGCACATTTCTAAACATAACTACAATCTTGTGTGACAGTTACCATGGAAACTTTTTTTTCTCTTTGTATTCCAAGGAAAACAGTGTTAAAAGCAGACATTTATGTGTCATGAAAGGAACCGGTATGACTCTAATGTGCATCACCTCTACTCATATTGCTGGCTTTCACTTTTGTGAACTATGAATAAATAAAACATTGCTATAAAATCAGGCCCAAATATTGATTGATAAATTAATCTATGAGGCAAATGAAAAGTGTTTTTTTTTTTACTATATTTATATCATCAGTTAAATAACCATCAATGGCTGCCTCAATACTATATACTATGGGATAATGCAGAATGTGTGCCACTTCATGGTGTAAGTCTCCATCACAAAATCATTGACGTTATACATTTCAATTTTCATATCTATTTTTTTTATTAACCCCTTCAGGACCCAGCCTGTTTTGGCCTTCAGGACACAGACGATTGTTTCAAATCGGACATGTGTTACTTTATGTGGTAATAACATGGGAATGCTTTTACCTATCCAAGCGATTCTGAGACTGTTTTCTCGTGACATGTTGTACTTTAGGTTAGTGAAAAAATTTGGTCGATAATTTTGGTATTTATTTCTGAAAAACACCAAAATGTATAAAACATTTGCAAAAATTAGCATTTTTCAAAATGTAAACGTATCTGCTTGTAAAACAAATAGTAATACCACACAAAATAGTTACTTGTTAACATTTCCCATATGTCTACTTAATGTTTGCATTGTTTTTTTAAAGTCCTTTTATTTTTCTAGGACGTTACAAGGCTTAGAACTTTAGCAGCAATTTCTCATATTTTAAAGAAAATTTCAAAAGGCCATTTTTTCAGAGACCATATATTAGAAAATCCCCAGAAGTAATCCCATTTGAAAACTGCACCCCTCAATGTATTCAAATCAGCATTCACAAAGTGTTTTAACTCTTTAGGAGTTTCACAGGAATTAAAGCAAAGTAGACGTGAAATTTACAAATCTTATTTGCCGAAATTCATTTAGAAGAAATTTTTTTTTGTAACACAGAAGGTTTTACCTGAGAAATGCAACTCAATATTTTATTACCCAGATTCTGCAGTTTTTAGAAATATCCCACATGTGGCCCTAGTGCGCTAATAGACTGTAACACAGGCCTCAGAAGCAAAGGAGCACCCAGTGGATTTTGGGCCTCCTTTTTTTTAGAATATATTTTAAGCACCTTGTCAGGTTTGAAGAGGACTTGTGGTGTCAAAACAGTGGAAACACCCCAAAAGTTACCCCATTTTGGAAATGACACCCCTCAAGGAATTTATCTAGGGGTATAGTTAGGATTTTTACCACCCAGGTTTTTTGCTAAATATATTGTAATTAGTCTGTAAAAATGAAAATCTACTTTTTCTGAAAAAACATAGAAATTTTTAATGTTTACAAGGAATAACGAAGAAAATGCACCCCAACATTTATAAAGCAATGTCTCCCAATTACGGCAATACGCCATTTGTGGTAATAAACTGCTGATTGGACCCACAGCAGGGCTCAAAAGGGAAGGAGCGCCATTTGGATTTTGGAGCACGGATGTTGCTGGATTGGTTTTCGGTGCCATGTCACGTTTGCAATGCCCTGGAGGGACAAAAACAGGGGAAACCCCCCAAAAGTGACCATTTTGAAAACTACACCTCTCAAGGAATTTATCTAGGGGTATAGTTAGCATTTTGACCACACAGGTTTTTCGCTAAATATATTGGAATTAGTCTGTAAAAATGAAAATCTACTGTTTTTCTGAAAAAACTGAAATTTTTAATATCTACAAGGAATAATGAAGAAAATGCACCCCAACATTTGTAAAGCAATGTCTCCCGATTACGGCAATACCCTATATGTGGTAATAAACTGCTGATTGAACCCACAGCAGGGCTCAGAAGGGAAGGAGCGCCATTTGGGTTTTGGAGCACAGATTTTGCTGGAATGGTTTTCGGTGCCATGTCGCATTTGCAATGCCCTGAAGGGACCAAAACAGTGGAAACACCCCAAATGTTACCCCATTTTGGAAACTACACCTCTCAAGGAATTTATCTAGGGGTTTAGTTAGCATTTTGACCACACAGATTTTTTGCAGAATTTAGTGGAATTAGACCGTCAAAATGAAAATCTACTTTTTTTCTGAAACAGCATAGAAATTTTTAATTTTTACAAGGAATAAAGGAAAAAAAGAACCACAACATTTGTAAAGCATTTTCCTATGCCCTGGAGGGACCAAAACAGTGGAAACCCCCCAAGTTACCCCATTTTGGAAACATCCCTCAAGAAATTTTTCTAGGGGTATAGTTAGCATTTAGACCCCATGCGTCTTTTGCAGAATTTATTAGAATTAGGCCGAGAAAATGAATATCAAGATTTTTTCCACTAAAATGTTGAATTTTCTCATTTTCACAAGGGATAAAGGAGAAAAAAAACAACCAATTTTTGTAAAGCAATTTCTCCCGAATACGGAAATACGGAAATACCCCAATGTGGTCATACATTTTTTTTTTCATTAGAAATGAATTAACCCTTTCAGGACTAATCAATTTTTTGCTTTCTTATTTTCATTTTTCACTCCGCGCATTCCAAGAGCCATAACTTTTTTCTTTTTCTGTCTTACTTCTTGCGGGAGGATTGTAGTTTCTATTGACACCATTTAAAGTGCCATAAAAAGTACTGGGAAACTAAAAAAAAAATAGGAAAATATAGTAATATAGGAAAAATATCTGATTCCATTTTTTGGGGTTTTTGTTTTTACAGCTTTCACCGTGCGGTAAAAATGAAAACTTTACTTTATTCTGCGGCTCAATACAATTACGGTGATACCAAATTTATATATACTTTTTTTTATATTATACTACTTTTACAAAGAAAAATGTATTTGTTAAAATAAAAATTGTTTTGTTTCACCATATTCTGAGAGCCGTAACTTTTTTATTTTTCGGTTGATTGAGCGGTGGGAAGCCTTATTTTTTGCGGACGAGCTGTAGTTTTTATTGGTTCCATTCTTTGGTACATAAAAAGTGATCAAAAAGTTGTATTACATTTTTTTTAAGAGCTAAGGTGACAAAAAAAACAGCGATTTTGGCGGTTTAAATTATTTACGTTTTTTTACGGTGTTCACCGTGCGAGTTAAATAATGGTATATTGTAATAGTTTAGCCCTTTATGGACGTAGCAATACCAATTTTGTTTATTTGTTTACATTACTTTAGAAGATAAATGGGAAAAGGGGGGTTTTTTAACTTTAAACTTTTTTCCTTCTCACTACTAATAAGGGGAGATTCACACGAACGTTGCGTTTTTGCGCGCGCAAACAACGCAGCGTTTTGCGAGCGCAAAAACCATTTGACAGCTGCGTGTGTCATGCGTGTCTGATGCGCGGCTGCGTGATTTTCGCGCAGCCGGCATCATAGAGATGAGGCTTGTCAACGCCCGTCACTGTCCAAGGTGCTGAAAGAGCTAAATCTTTCAGCACCCTCGACAGTGAATGCCGAACACAACAGCGAAAAACCTGTAAAAAAAAAAGATAAAGTTCCTACTTACCGAGAACTTCCCGGCCGTTGCCTTGGTGACGCGTCCTTGGTGACGCGTCCTTGGTGACGCGCCTCTCTTGACATCGGGCCCCACCTCCCTGGATGACGCAGCAGTCCAAGTGACCGCTGCAGCCTGTGATTGGCTGCAGCCTGTGCTTGGCCTGTGATTGGCTGGAGCTGTCACTTGAACTGAAGTGTCATCCCGGGAGGTCGGACTGCAGGAAGGAGACAGGAGTAATCGGTAAGTTAGAACTTCGTTTTTTTTTTACAGGTTAATGTATTTTGGGATCGCAAGTCACTGTCCATGGTGCTGAAACAGTTTAACTCTTTCAGCACCATGGACAGTGACTATCTCCTGACGTCGCGTACCGATAATTTTTTTGCCGGGATCGGCCAAAACGAGTTTGGCCGAACCCGGTGAAGTTCGGTACGCTTGTCCGGCTTCGCTCATCGCAAAGACACTCCGTTTGGATGTTCGGAAACAGAAAAGCACGTGGTGCTTTTCGGTTTTCATTCATCCTTTTCACTGCTGTTGCGCGAATCACGCTCGTCCCACGGAAGTGCTTCCGTGTGGTGCGCGTGATTTTCACGCACCCATTGACTTCAATGGGTGCGTGATGCGCGAAATACGCAGAGTTATTGAACCTGTCGCGCTTTTTGCGCAGCAGACAAACGCTGCGCAAAAAGCACGGACTGTCTGTACTGCCCCATAGACTTGTATTGGTCCATGCGTGCCGCGTGAAAACCACGCGGCCCGCACGGACCGAATACACGCTCGTGTGAATCCCCCCTAACTTTAATTCTTCTACACATTTTATTAGTCCCCTTAGGGGACTTGAACCAGCGATCATTGGATCGCTGGTACAATATTCTTTAATACTAATGTATTGCAGTATATTGTTATTTTTACAGGCTTCTGTAACCGCACGATCGCTGTTCCTGTCCGTTAGTCCTGGGTGTCAGCTGTAATACACAGCTGACACCCGCAGCGTATGGAGCAAGCTCAGCACGTGAGCCCGCTCCATACATCAACCCCCGCGCCATGACGTGCTATTAAGTCATAGTGTGCAAAGGGGTTAATGCACAGTAGATGGTGTGAATATTGCAATTTTCCACTGATATGCCATTTTAGTGCATAATATGTTGTACCCAGTTTATGCCACTGAAGAAAAATACCTCATAAAACGTTAAGCGGGTTCTCTCGGGTATGGCGATGCCATATATGTGGGCGCAAACTGCTGCTTGAGCACGCTGCAGGACTCAGAAGGGAGGGACGCCATTTTCTTTTGGAGCGCAGATTTTGCTTGGTAATAGTTCTGTTTGGGGTATTGCTGGTATTTCAGTTTATAATGTGGGGGCATATGTAATCTGTGCTGAGTACATGAGGGGATAATAAGAGGGTATAATCATGCAGTAAATAAATAATAATTCATAGATGTGTGGCCAGTGTCACACTGATAAATGGCGCCCGATCTTATCCGATTTTGGAACACTGCACATTTTGCATCGCCATATTCTGAGAGCCAGAACTTCTTTATTTTTTCACCACCGGAGCTGTGTGAAGGCTTATTTGTTGCGGGACAATCTGTACTTTTCATTGATACAATTTTGGGTTACATGTGATTTTTTTGATCACTTTTTATTCCATTTTTTTGCAAGCCGGGTGACCAAAAACAAGCAATTCTGACAATGTTTTTTAGTTTATTATTTGTGGAGTTCACCTCATGCTATAAATGACAGTTTTACTTTATTCTGCGGGTTGGTACAATTACGGCGATACCATATGTATATAGTTTTTTTATGTTTTGCAGCGTTTACGCAATAAAATCACTTTTTTATAAAATAATTTATTTTTTGTGTCACCATATTCTGACAGCCATAACTTTTTTATTTTTTAGTAAAAAAAAGCTGTGTAAGGCCTCATGCACACGACCGTATTTTTTCCCACCCGTAAATACTGGCGTAAATACGGGTCCAGTGTCACACGTATTCGACCCGTTTTGCACCAGTATTTACGAACCCGTGCCCATAAATATGGGTCCGGTGTCACCCGTATTCCACCCGTACTTACGGGCACGTTTTTGGCGGCAAAATAGCACTGCACTAATCGGCAGCCCCTTCTCTCTATCAGTGCAGGATAGAGAGAAGGGACAGCCCTTTCTGTCATAAAAGTTAAAGAAATTCATACTTACCCGGCCGTTGTCTTGGTGACGCGTCCCTCTCTTCACATCCAGCCCGACATCCCTGGATGACGCGGCAGTCCATGTGACCGCTGCAGCCTGTGATTGACCTGTGATTGGCTGCAGCGGTCACATGGCCTGAAACGTCATCCAGGACGTCGGGCCGGATGTCGAGAGGGACGCGTCACCAAGGCAACGGGCGGGAGGAAGTTCTCGGTAAGTATGAACGTCTTTTATTTTTATTTTTTACAGGTTTATTCTGATCGGTAGTCACTGTCCAGGGTGCTGAAAGAGTTACTGCCGATCAGTTAACTCTTTCAGCTCCCTGGACAGTGACTATTTACTGACGTCGCTTAGCAACGCTGCCGTAATGACGGGTGCACACATGTAGCCACCCGTCATTACGAGAGCTCCATAGACTTCTATGGACTGTCCGTGCCGTTATTACGGCCTGAAATAGGACATGTTCTATCTTTTTCAACGGCACGGGCACCTTCCCGTGAGAAAACAGGAAGGCACCCGTCGCCAATAGAAGTCTATGAGCCCGTTATTACGGGTCGTAATTACGACCCGTAATAACGGGAGTTTTTACGGTTGTGTGCATGAGGCCTAAGGGCTTGTTTTTTGCGGGACGTGTTGTAGTTTTTGTCGGTACTATTTTCAGGTACATGCGACTTTTTGATCACTTTTTATTCTCTATTTTGGGAGGGGTGTTGACCAAAAAATAGCGATTCTGGTGTAGTTGTTTATTGCTTTTTTTTGGGGGTGTTCATCGTGTGGGAAAATTAACATTATAGTTTTATAGTTTGGGTCGTTACGAACGCGGCGATACCAAATATGTGTACTGTTTTTAACGTGTTCATTTTTTACCTATAATGAAATTCTTATAGGAAAAAAGCATTTTTTGTTTACATAACTTATAACTTTTATTTTTACACTTTTTTTAAAACATTTTTAGTACTTTTTTTTCTACTTATTTTACTTGTCCCACTACGGGACATTTAGACTTGCAGCTTTGATCGATGCTAGAGTATATTACACTACCTACGTAGTGTAATGTACTCTAACTGTCATTGTGACGTGACAGTCACAATGACAGGAAGCCTTAGAGGAGCGGCCAGAGGCTGCTCCTCCGAGGTTTCCGTACATGGCAACCCGGAGGTCATTGTCTGGCCTCCGTTTGCCACGAAAAGCATCCACAATCACTTTGTGGGGGGTACCGATGTGCTTAAAACCCCTTACATGCGGCGATCGCAATCGGTCGCCGCATTTATGGGGTTAATTGGCAAAATCAGCGGCGATGGTCTCCTGACCGGCAAGACTGGAGTGTCAGCTGTCGGGGACAGCTGACCTCCCGGTTCCCGGACAGTGTCCATTTGGACAGTATGTGCCGGGAACCGCTCTGCAACTGTACGTCCTGGTGCGGGAAGCAAGCCCTCTGCAGAACGTACAGTTGCGGCACAGCGCGTGAAGAGGTTAATGCATACATATTAAAACATTTATTTCTTATTTATTTCTTTATATTGCCCATATAAATCACAATAACAGGTAAAAAGGAGCGAGCGGGTTGGTAAAAGTATACAAAGGTATATACCTACATCTATCTATCTATCTATACATACATATATATATATATATATATAGATAGATAGATAGATAGATAGATAGATAGATAGATAGATAGATAGATAGATAGATAGATAGATAGATACTAGTCTTTCTCGATGAATTAGAATATCATCAAAAAGTTAATGTTGATGAGTATGGCTAACAGTTAACGAAAACCCAAAATGTAGTCTCTCAGAAAATTTGAATGTTGGGTAAAAGTTGAAGATTGTGGACTCATGGTGTCACACTCTAATCGGCTAATCTACACAAAACACCTGCAAAGGTTTCCTAAGCCTTTAAAAGGACTGGTCTGTTGATCATTGGTCCAAAGTCCTGTTTTCAGATGAAAGTAAATTTTGCATTTCATTTGGAAATGAAGGTCCCAGAGTCTGGAGGAAGAGTGGAGAGGCACTCAATCCAAGTTGCTTGCGGTCCAGTGTGAAGTTTCCACAGTCAGCGATGATTTGGGGAGCCATGTCATCTGCTCGTGTTGGTCCACTGTGTTATATCAAGTCCAGAGTCAACGCAGCCGTCTACCAGGAAATTTTAGAGCACTTCATGCTTCCCCCTGCTGACAAGCTTTATGGAGATGCTGATTTCATTTTCCAGCAGGACTTGGCAGAAGCCCACACTGCCAAAAGTACCAATACCTGGTTTAATAACCACAGTATCACTGTGCTTGATTGGCCAGCAAACTCGCCTTACCTAAACCCCATAGAGAATCTATGGGGTATTGTCAAGAGGAAGATAAGAGATACAAGAAACAACAATGCAGACGAGCAGAAGGCTGCTATCAAAGCAACCTGGGCTTCCATACCACCTCAGCAGTGCCACAGGCTGATCGCCTCCGTGCCACGCCGCATTATTGCAGTAATTCATGCAAAAGGAGCCCTGACCAAGTATTGAGTGCATATACTGTACATACTTTTCAGTAGGCCAGCATTGGACTTATTTAATTCTCTGAGAAATACATTTTGGGTTTTCATTAACTGTTAGCCGTAATCTTCAACATTAAAAGAAAGAAATGCTGGAAATATGTCACTCTGTGTGTAATGAATCTATATAAGATATGAGTTTTCACTTTTTGAATTGAATTACTGAAATAAATTAACTTTTTGATGATATTCTAATTCACTGAGAAGGACTAGTATGTATATATATATATATATATATATATATATATATATACTGTGTATATATACAATATATATATATATATTACACATTACACCTACAGGAGATTATATGACATCCCATTCTAATTCATCGCCATTGAACGGGAGTGCCTGGCTCGCAATCTCTGCTATAGTCAGAACTATGTGCGGGTCATTTAAGTTCTTCTACACCAAACTCACCCAGCCATGCCTTTGTGGTACTTGCTTTGTGCACTGTGGTGCAATCATGCTGGAACAGAAAAAGGCCTTCCCCAAACTGTTCCCACAAAGATTGAAGCATTCATTTGTTCAAAATGTCTTGGTATGCTGAAGCATTAAGGTTTCCATTTTACTGGAACTTAGAAGCATAGGCGAACCCCTGAAAAATAACTCCATAGCACTATCCCTTCTCCACCAATTTTTACAGTTGGCACAATGCAGTCAGGCAGGTCTATTAGGCCATGGCTCTGGCACAGCCCTATAGGCATTTAGTCACGGCAAGCTCCGGAGCCTTTGTATGGCAACCCATCAGTGCCCATGAATTGCATTCATAGGCTTTGATGGGTGACAGAGGGATCCCCCTTCGTCTGTTAAACCACTTAAATGCAGGAATCACTATTGACCACAGCATTCAAGGGGTTACATAACCAGGATTGGAGGTTTCTCTTTCCTAGCCATTGCAGCAGTAGCTGCCGCGATGATCGTGCAGCAGATGCGTAGCTAGGGGTTTAGCACAGGGGGGGGCAAAACATATCTGAGTGGGCCCCCCTAACGCATGTTTACAACTGAAGTGGCACATTCTAATTAAATACCAGCCATCATCCCTGTATATAACCCCCATCATCCCTGAATATACAAGCCATCATCGCTGTTATAACCCCCATCATCACTGTATATACCAGCCATCATCCCTGTATGTAACCCCTATCATCTCTGTATAAACCAGCCTGGCTAGTATATACAGGTAAGATGGGTGTTATAAACAGGAATGATGGCTCGTATTTACAGGGATGATCGGGCTATATAAGGAGATGATGGCTGGTATACACAGGGACTACCCATCATCCCTGTATATAACAACCATAATCCCTGTATATAACAACCATCATTCCTATATATAAACCCCCATCATCCCTGTATATACTAGCCAGGCTACCCCTGCCATTTAAGTTTGTACGGCGTAAAACTACTGCTCCCAGCATGACCTGAACAATGGTAAGGGTATGCTGGGAGATGCTGCTTCACAAAAAAATTGTACCACCCATCATCTCGCTGCAGATCATACAGTGACTACAGTACTGATTAGAGGCAGAATAAACATTTACATTAAGTGACTCACCGGTGACGTCTTCAGATTCAAGTTGTTCTTTTTCTCTTTTCTTCTCCATCCGGTCCAGACCTCTATGATGACTTCTCCCGGCCACAGCCCATTTCTGCCGTTTGCCGCTCAGATGTTTTCAGCTTCTCACTTTTCAAACATTTCTGCACATATAAACGAAGATAAAAATTCTCATGGTGTCACACACTGCACCTCTAATTATAATAGCGCTATACACTGTTTCCCTGATTATAATAGCACCATACACTGTGTCCCACACACACATACAGTGCTCCCTGTAGATAGTGCCCCCCATAGATCCCCTGTAGATAGTACCCACATACAGCTCCCAGTAGATAGTGCCCCACATATAGCTCCCCTGTAGATATTGCCCCACAAGTAGCCCACCGTAGATCGCGCCCTACATATAGCCCCCCTGTAGATAGTGTCCCACATATAGCCTCCCGTGTAGATTGTGCCCCACATATAGCCTCCCCTGTAGATAATGCCACTCACACTTTTAATTGAAAAAAACCCTGTACATACTCACCTTGATCTCGTCCCCGCGCTGTCCTGTGTCAATGCAGGCCTGCTCTCTTCTGAGCAGGGTTACTGGGGCTGAACGATGCTTACATCGTCAAAGGGTGCTGATTGGCAAGGCAGATTGACTTGATCAGAGTAAAAAAGTAAATGGTTTCAACTACTTTTACTGCACATATTGAACCTAAAACACAAAATTATTTCATTTCAGACAGAATAGTCGATCCAATCTCCACATTCACATAACAGGGTTGCAGTCTATGCTATATTTTTAGTTTTAAATCTGATGATAGGTTTTGGTGCCTATGCTTTAATGTCATCGCTTTGTTATTAACAAAATTGTGAATGAACAGAAGAGAAATCTAAATCAAATCAATATTTGGTGTGACCACTCTTTGCCTTCAAAACAGCGTCAATTCTTCTAAGCACATTTGCACACAGTTTTTGAAGGAACTCGGCAGGTCTTCTGTGGATGTGGGCTTCCCCAGATCCTTCTGTCTCTTCATGTAATCCCAGACAGATTTGATGATTTTGAGATCAGGGCTCTGTGGGGGACTTATTATCACTTCCATGGCTCCTTGCTCTTCTTTACACTGATGATAGCTCCTAATGACATTGGCTGTATATTTAGTGTCGTAGTCCAGGAGCGGCCGCACTGTCGCCCTGAAAGCAGTAAGGGGAGGCCGCCATGACAAGTATAGGAGGGAGTAGGTGATGAAAGGGTTAAATTATATAAGTGATATGGGGAGGGTTTAGAAGAATTAGGAAAAGGGGAGGGGTTTAGAAGGGAGGAGTGGGGTGGTATCTTGGTCCTCCTGCTGTTTTCCTTGGAGACAGCGGGAAGAGTCACATCAATTGCAGTCTGCACAGACAGTTATGACGAGCTTACCTGCTTCCTGTGATGGCGTCGTTCGAAGGCCTCGTGGAGCGGCTCAGGGCGGCGGCTGTACACCATGACGCAGGATGGCTGGAGGCGCAGGTGACACGACTGGTGGGGTTTCCTGTGTCTCAGGCAGCTGGGCCCTGGTGCTCACATCGTGTGGTGCCTGTGGCGGTGGGTGGCGCACCTTCACCCATGTCGTCCCCAGTAATGCTGGACTTGACGGTGGGCAGCCCGTTATTGTTCAGCCCACCGGGAAGCGGGGGGAGTATACCAGGTTCCGGTTCCCCTGCTGCTTTGCCGGCTCGCCGGCGAGGCTTAGTCCCGATGAGGTCCCGCAGGTTCGGCGCCGCAGGGGACGCCCCTCCAGAGTCGCTGCAGGCCGGTCCTCAGGGAGAGCTGCATCCCCTGAGGGGTCCCGGCCTGGCAGAAATCCCCAGCCGCGGCGGTTCCCGGCGGTTGAGGGGGGGTTAGCTCCTGGCTTCCTAATTACCCCCCTCCGTCAGGTGCGATGCACGAAGGTGGGATGTCGGCAGCCCTGCCTGGTGACGTTCCAATCAGGGGGCTGGCTTCATCAAGGCCTACTTCAGGGAGGATTTCCAGTCCGGTTTGCAGTGGCGTGCGGTCTGAGGTGTAGATACCGCAAAACGGGCAGCAGGCAGCTGGCCCTATCAGCATCAGCTCTCATCTGGAGGCTGGCCATTCAGGGTAGTCGGCTTGGGGATCTCCGTGCCCTCATTGCGTGTGTGGGCAGCGGTCGCAGATGGCGTCTGAACAGGAAGACGGAGAAGTGGACGAGCGTCAGCGTGTTCAAGGCTGTCCGGCTGGCGGGATCACAGCGCCTGAAAAGCCAGGTGGGTATTTATCTTCTCTATCTTTTCCTGCTATTTTACTGTCGGTGGGCATGGGGGGGTGTCGAGCAACGCGGCCGTTCGCGGGTCTTCCAGGGGGTAGTTACGCCAGTGGACGGGAGGTAACGGCGGTTTAGCGGAACTAGTGGGCTGCTTGTGCGAGCTGGTTAAAAAATTGGATGGGTCGCAGGCCCTGGTGGCGGCCGGGGTGTATCCGGTAGCGGTGTGGGGGGGTGACGGAGCCGGTGGTGGTTGGACAGCCTCAGGACAGTGGCAATATAAGGGGTTCTGCGGGGGTTGTGGTGGTTTCAGTGCAGACGGATGGGGCTCAGGATGGGGACAAGATACGGCTTGATGATAAAGCGCGGGGGGAGGTTTTTGTGCGCTTTGAAGGCCCGCTGGGGGCGCATTTGAAACAGGATGTTCGTGAGCGCATTTGGAAGGACGAGTATGTAGAGATATTTTCTCTTCTTCCCTTGGCGAAATTTAATTTGGATAAGGGAAAAGGGATGAGAGTAAGGAAGAGGAGGAACGTCAGCGTTATCGGCTTATTCCGCAAACATTTGCGAATTGGCTGCAGGCTTTCGCGATATTGGTTAGCGTTATTGGGGAGAAGGCATCGGACAATTGTTCCGCTCTTTTTTGTTACTTGGATTCTATCTGGGAGGCGCACCGTGTTTATGGGGGTGTGGCGTGGCTGCGTTATGACGAGCAGTTTCGGCAGCGGAAGGCGGTGCGGCCCATCATTAGATGGGATCAGAAGGATATTGCGTTATGGTTGAGGGTGACTGCTCCGGTTAAGCTGGGTCAGTCCTTTCCAGGGAGCGGTGGGTCTGCAGGGCAGGTCGGCCAGTCCTGTCAGGGTTCCGGTTCAAAACTTGGTTTTTGCTGGAAATTTAACGACGGCCAATGTAATTTTGGGGCAACGTGCAAGTTCAAGCATGTTTGTTCCAATTGTCATCCCATGGTTTCGTCAAAGTGTTTGCGAAAAGGCAAGAGAGGGGGCAGTCAAGCGAGTTCAGCTGGTCAAGGGGGTGACGCCGGTGAAGTTGGAAAGGATGGCCCCCGTTCTAAGTAGATATCCGGATAGGGCTGGGGCAAATTTAATTGTTGATGGTTTCAGCATAGGTTTTGTTATTCCCTCTCCCCCATATGACATTCCAGTCACTCGTCGGAATCTTCGGTCTGCTTACCAGCACTCCGAGGTGGTGGCCGAAAAACTTCGGAAAGAAGTGGCGTTAGGTCGCATGGCGGGGCCTTTTTTGGTGCCGCCTGTGGTGGATTTTGTTGTTTCCCCGTTGGGTGTGGTGCCTAAGCGCGAGCCTAACAAGTTTCGTTTGATACACCATCTTTCCTTTCCCAGGGGCGCGTCAGTTAATGACGGCATTGATCCAGTGTTATGTTCGGTGGTGTACGCGTCTTTTGATGAGGCAGTGGGTTTAGTTCGGGCAGCGGGGGAAGGTGCACCATTAGCAAAAACGGATATTGAGGCGGCTTTCCGGCTGTTGCCGGTACATCATAACAGTCAACGGTTGTTGGTTTGTTTTTGGGAGGGGGAGTTTTTTGTTGATCGTTGTTTGCCCATGGGTTGTTCCTTGTCATGCACATATTTTGAGGCCTTTAGCTCTTTTTTAGAATGCGTGCCGCAGGAAGTTGCGGGGGGTGAATTAGGTTATTCACTACCTCGATCATTTTTTATGCGTTGGTCCGGTTGGATCCTCGGTGTGCGCCAATATCCTGTACGCTTTACAGGGGGTCATGAGGGACTTCGGTGTCCCGTTGGCCCTTGATAAAACGGAGGGTCCAGTAACGGTTATTCGGTTTTAGGGCATTGAAATTGATTCTGTCTTGATGGAATGCAGGCTCCCAGAGCATAAATTGACGGCTCTTCGTTCAGAGGTACAGCAGACGTGTCGTCTCAAAAAGATTACGTTGCGCAGCTTGCAGTCATTATTGGGGAAGTTGAATTTCGCGTGCAGGATCATGCCGATGTGGAGAGTGTTTAGTAGGCGTTTGGCCTCTGCGACTGCTGGTTTGCTAGCGCCACATCACTTTGTACGGTTGAGCGCTGAGCATCGGGCGGATTTGGGAGAGTGGCATAGTTTTTTGGGGCAATACAATGGGCGGTCCCTTTGGATGTCTGGGGCTCTTGATTCCGTTGATTTGGATCTGTTTACGGATGCAGCTGGAGGGGGTGGTTTTGGGGCTTATTGTGGGGGTCAGTGGTGTGCCCCGTCCAATGGGTGGAAGGAGGTTTGACGAAAAACTTGGCTCTGCTCGAGCTATTTCCCATCGTGGTCGCTGTGACCATTTGGGGGGATAGGCTTAGGGACAAGAAGATTTGTTTTCACTGTGACAACCTTGGTGTGGTATTGGCTATCAACAATATCTCGGCGTCGTCTCCTCCGGTTGTTCAATTGTTGCGGCATCTAGTGCTAGTTTGTTTGTCCTTAAATGCTTGGGTGGTGGCAGTACATGAGCCAGGGGTTGAAAATTGTGTTGCTGACGCTCTTTCTCGCTCGCAGTGGGATCTTTTCCGTCAGCTGGCGCCAGGAGCGAATCGGATTGGCAAGACTTGTCCAGATCATCTATGGGAGCTGATTTCGCTACAGCAGAAGCATTAATTGAGCGATCGTTGGCATTAATTGATCTACGTGGGTGGCATATATGGCTGGCAGGGCTCAATGGGAGCTTTGGGTGAGATCGTTGGATGACGTCCGGTCAGACCGGGACAGGTTGGTGGCTTTTTTGTATTGGCTGGGGGACGTGTATGAGTCTGGGTTTTCTGTGTCCAAAGTGAACAAGTTTGTGTCCGCTGTAGCGTTCGGCTTAAAATTAAGTGAATTCAAGGATGTGACCAAAGAATTTTTGGCGTGTCAAGCGTTGAAAGGGATAGGGAGGGGGAGAGTGTTGGTGGATCGTAGGCGGCCAGTTTCCTTCCAGATTCTTTGCTTGTTAGGTACGGCGGTGGAGGCCGTATGTAGTTGAGGGTTTGAAGTTCGGTTGTTTCGCCTGGCTTTTTCGTTAGCCTTTTTTGGGGCTTTTAGACTGGGTGAATTGGTCTCTCCGAGTGTGTCGCATGGGGGCGGCTTGTGTCAGGATGACGTGGAGTTATTTGCTAATAGGGTGGAGATTGTGCTACGTCGGTCGAAAACGGATCAGACAGGCAGGGGCAGGAGTATTGTGTTGTTTGCTATTGAGGGTTTGGCAATGTGTCCAGTGCATTGCTTTTCTGCGTTGGGAGTACAGGTCGGGTTCGCGGGTCTTCCTTTACTGCGGCATGCGGATGGGTCTTTTCTATCTCGGTTCCAATTTAGTGCAGTGTTTAAACGCTGTTTGACTGCAAGCGGGATACGTGTGGATGAGTATTCTTCGCATTCTTTTCGTATTGGCGCTGTGACGGAGGCAGTGAGATGGTGGTTGGATGATGCAGGGATTCGGCGTATTGGGAGATGAGAGTCTAACAATTTCCGCACATATGTTCGCCCTCATCTGATGTAGTGCTGTCAGTTTTGCTAGGATTGCTGAGTTACGGTGCTGTTGCATGGAGTGCGAGTTTGGATTATAAGTGTATGCGTGTGTCTTTTCTCTCTTTACAGGTTTACGCCCCTGTCTGGTGTGGATCTTGGGGCACTCCTTTGTGTATTTGGGTGCCCGGAGGGCGGATGTTCGCCCTTATGGCTGCCAACTTAGGATTCCGCGGGACGATGCTGTCCTGCATTGGTTAGGGTTTTGAGGAATGGTCTTGAACAGGGTTTTGCCCGAATTTCAGGTTTATACACAGCTAGACCGGGTTCCTGGGATCCTAGTGCTGCATGTTGGGGGGACTGACTTGGGTGTGCGCCCATTTCGTGATTTGGTGAGGGATATTAATCATGACTTATTGTGCTTATGGGCGTTGCACCCGGGCTTGATCATAGTGTGGTCAGATATTGTGCCAAGAAAAACATGGCGTTTGGCCCGATACGTTGACAGACTTAATAAGGCCCGAATTAAGGTGAATAGGGCGGTGTCTGCGTTTGTGGCATGGAATGGAGCAGTTGTGGTCAGGCACAGGGATCTGGAAGCAGGAGAAGGGTGTTATTGGAGACAGGATGGGGTCCATTTAAATGAGGTTGGGATGCATTTATGGAGTCTGGCCCTGGCAGACGGGATTGAAAGAGGGGTGTTGGTGTGGAGGAGCTCACAGGCTTGAGGTGGTCAAGGCCTATTTCGCAGTGGCGGGGGGAGTCCTTGAGGTTGGTCAGTAAAAACTGGTGGGGGGGGTCGCATCAGGGGTATGTGTCCCCCAAAAAATATGTGGAAGGCTTCTTAGGGTGTTACCCCTTTGAAGTGCTTTATGGGCAAAGCCATCTGCAGAGGTGAGCGGTGCCTCCAAGCCGGGTTACGGCTGGAGGTAAAAAACAAGTGGTGGTGGCAGATGGCTATTTTCTAATTTGCAGTAACCTCAAGGGCTTCCCCTGGTTATGTTATTGGTGTTATATATATATATATATATATATATATATATATATATATATATCTCAAGCCTAGTGACACATCTAATACTGCAAACATATATAGGGTTGAGACCACTTTGCATAATTGGTCTCATTACAATATAATAAGGTGTTAAGTGCTTAAAAAACTTGGTTAATACATGGTTTAAGGTATCATTGTACATAATAAATATGATACAGAAAGTGCATATGTGCATATACAATAGCGTGAACAGCAATACATAATACAACAAACGTTAAAAACAGCTGATTAAAACATAATCATTTATGCCTCAGTGGTGTTGAGATACATCATCATGAACCCACTCACCAATCAGAACTTCAGATGTATCGGGTAAATCATTAGCATGCAAAGCCATAGACATACATAGTAGCAGTCAGCTGCACAACTCGTGGTAATTAGGATGTAGTACATCCGTGTAATCCCCAGAGGCGGAAGTGTATCGTTGCTCAGCAGCAGGACGCATCGAGCGCATCATAGTGATGTAATGCGTGTCAATGCGTTCCACTGGTCTGATCATGTGTGTAACGGCATCCCAAGTTGCCAGGCAACTGATACAGATATATCACGAGTCATTGATAACAGTGTCGGGTAGCGTTGTTGTCTACAACTACCCCAGATAACACGGCTATGTCAGTCAAAAGGTCCAAAATGCAAAAAAAGCATATACACTAATACATGCTCCTCGTGGTAAGTAATGGAGATATCAAAGAAATACTAAAGAGTAACATTTACAGTATTATATTTAAAGTATTATAGCGGCTTATTATAGGTGATCCACACGTGGGTACACAGATCTCTGTCCACTATCACGTGTCCAGAACGACCTTATTCCCAGGGTTTCCAGAACCACTTAGCAGCGTCTTCACGTGCACAGGATGTCCCGTCAACCTCACCCGTGTAACGGACCAAAAGTGTCACATCAGCGACATCGTATCGCAATGAAGAATATATATTTAATACTATAATATCTCAACATCACTTAAAACCAAGAATCACCTATAATGTGTATTTTGGAAGAATTCCAATTTTGGGGAATTCTAGGTTAATTTAATGTTTGGTTATGAAAAATTTTAAACGGCTTAATAAACGGCTGCTGTCGCCATTAAAATCCAACCTCGGTTTCATGTGTTATTCTTTATTAAGGGGGTCAAGGTAAATGTTATATCACACGACTCTACTTATCTAAGTCATGCTGCACAAGGTAGTTTGTTCTCTGAAGGGCTGGAGAGCGGTACAATAATGAGTGTCTGCAGGCAACAGTGAGTTCCTTGCAAGTCTGGGGCTGCATTTCAACAAATGGAGTAAGGCCTCATGCACACGACCGTAGCCCGACCGTAGCCGTGTGCACGCCCGTGATTTTCGTGTCGGCCGGCTGCGGACTGTCAGCGGACTGTCAGCCGCAAGCCGCCCGCACATGCACATGGCCGGGCCATTGTTTTCAATGAGCCCGGACCGCAACTCCGGACCATAATAGGACATGTCCGTACTTTCTGCGGTCCGGGTTCCCGGGCCGTGCACGGACCGCAAAAACTACGGTCGTGTGCACGGCCCCATAGAAAAGAATGGGTCCGCAATTCTCCCGTGGATTTGCGGGGGAATTGCGGACGCAAAAACACGGTCGTGTGCATGAGGCCTAAGGGATTTGGTCAGGATTAATGGTGTCCTCATTGTTGAGAAATACGGGCAGATATAATCCATCATGCAATACTATCAGGGAGACTCATGCAAATGTATTATGCAGCAGGGCAACGACCCCAAACATACAGCCAATGTTATCAAAAACTATCTTCAGGGTAAAGAAGAGCAAGGAGCCCTGGAAGTGATAATAAGGCCCCCACAGAGCCCTGATCTCAACAACATCGAATCTGTCTGGGATTACATGAAGAGATAGAAAGGATTTGAGGAAGCCTGCATCCACAGAAGATCTGTGGTTAGTTCTCCAAGATGTTTATAACAACCTCCCTGCCGAGTTCCTTTGAAAACTGTGCGCAAGTTTGCCTAGAAGAATTGATGCTGATATGAAGGCAAAGGGTGGTCACACCAAATTTTGATTTGATATAGATCTCTTTTTTGTGGAAACCTTACATAATACAGTGTGATCTGTGGAAGCACTTTCTGTGAGATATCTTTATATTGCTTCTTGTTAAGAATAGGAAACTATAGTAAAACATTTATTTAATCCCCAATACATGACTGTAATGCCTACATTGCATATCTCCATCCATTCCTGAAGCATTTTATTTGCTTTGGCAGACTGACAGATATCCCAACTTTCCATTGCATCATGTTCTCGGAATGCTGTCAGTGCTGATAACATAGATCACTGTGCATTTCTGGCCTAAATTAAGATTCCCTGTTAGATAACCTCTCAGAAATAAGACTATACTGAGTCTTTTCAACAAGTCAAGAATGCATGCAAATTACTTGATATAGTACTGTTATTAGTAAATTAATAAAGGCCCAGAATTCTAAAATGCTTGTTCTTATATGGTGAGAATATTGTTTCACTAACAGGATAGTTCATATGTAATCTATGGCATTACCAAAAAGTTATAATATTGCAATAACTATTTGTAAAATTCAAGACAGTTTATATAACTTAGTGCAAATAAAACAGCTTGTTATATTGTAATTGGAAATGCGGATCATAATTAGGGGCAAAAGGCCAGTCACATGACGGCCACGTGGCCATTTTGTGCCCTGTACGTCTAGACTATGATGGAATGTAATGATAGTTACGGTAATTAGAGGCCAGGGTCTGGACACAGAGAGGCAAATTTATTAAAACTGGTGTTTTATACGCCAGTCTAAACAAAAGTGTGTTTGAATGAACTGGGGAACAGCTCTTAATAAATTTGGTACACTTTTGTACTAAGGTTAGAAAATGAAATCTTAATTTGCACCAAAAATGGCGAATTTGTTGAAAAGGTGGAGACAATGCCTACTCTGGGTAAACCCTGCCCACTTTCTCTGCACTTGCCGGTTTAGAAAGGGGCAGAGAAAAGTAGCACATTTTTGTGCAAATCTGGCATGCGCTATGATTTGGGACTATTTGAAACCCAAAAAGTAGGTGCAAAGCTATTGATAAATTCTCCTCCTAGAGCTTCATTTTATGGATCTATTCACACAATGCAGCAAAACCAGGACTTGACCGTGACTTGTGACTAAACCCTTATATTGAAAGTACAATATTTTCTGGAAGAATTACTACAAGAATTAAAGCAGAAAACATACAATTAGCCCCGTGACAGAGACTTTGCCACTCCATTGACTTAATGTAGGCAATACGCATTATTGGTGTACATATTTTGTGAAATTGCTGGTCATTTGAACAAACACTAAAAATTTAATCCTTTCCGGTCACTGTGAGCTTAAGCTATTGTTTTTTTTAAAAATAAATGCTGGAAGTCCCTTCATTGGGCACATCGCTGCTCTCCAACCCCTGACTGTTTAATAACCTCAGAGATATCAGGAGAGGAGCTCTAAATTATGCAACACTCCTGCTTGAGACACAGCCCAACTTTACACAGTGCAGTTATAATGTGGTTTTTTTTTAAAACCAAAAACAAGGAGTGGATACAAAAAAAAGAGTAAAAGTAGATGTCTTTCCTAGTTGATAATAGAAACCAGAGTTTCGCGTCCATCTTTCCAGTGCAGATTAGAAAATGAAAGCTTAAGGCCTCATGTACACGAACGTATTTTTGTCCTCCCGTAAATACTGGCGTAAATACGGGTCCTTGGTCACACGTATTCGACCCGTATTGCACCAGTATTTACGGACCCGTGCACGTAAATACGGGTCCGGTGTCACCAGTATTCCACCCGTATTTACGGGCACGTTTTCACTGCAAAATTGCACTGCAGTAATCGGCAGCCCTTCTCTCTATCAGTGCAGGATAGAGAGAAGGGACAGCCCTTTCCGCAGAAAAAGTAAAAGAAATTCATACTTTCCCGGGCCGTTGTCTTGGTGACGCGTCCCTCTCTTGACATCCAGTCCGACCTCCCTGGATGACGTGGCAGTCCATGTGACCGCTTCAGCCTGTGATTGGCCTGTGATTGGCTGCAGCAGTCACATGGGCTGAAACGTCATCCCCGGAGGCCGGACTGGAGGAAGAAGCAGGGAGTTCTGGGTAAGTATGAACTTCTATTTTTTTTACAGGTTGATCTATATTGTGATCGGTAGTCACTGTTCAGGGTTCTGAAAGAGTTACTGCCGATCAGTTAACTCTTTCAGCACCCTGGACAGTGACTATGCCCTGACGTCGCGTAGCAACGCTCCCGTAATTACGGGTGTACACACGTAGTCATCCGTAATTACGGGAGCCCCATAGACTTCTATGGGCCTGCCCGTGCCGTTATTACAGCCTGAAATAGGACATGTTCTATATTTTTTAACGGCATGGGCACCTTCCCGTAAGCATACGGGGAGGTACCTGTGGCCAATAGAAGTCTATAGGCCTGTAATTACGGGCGTTTTTACGTTCGTGTGCATGGGGCCTTACTCTGATTGGCTGCTATGCAGGGCCGATTCTAGCTTTTCAGCTGCCGGAGGTTAAAATTGAAATGGCGCACCCCAGATCTTGATTGACATCCCCCTGGCTGTTCTACATCACTAGCACCGTTGTCTTGTACTGTATAATAGCTGTATAGTAGCTTGATTTTCTGAGACAAGTTTTCACAGAGCCAAACCACTGTAACGGCTTTGGTAGGCCAGATAATAGCCAGCGGTTATATAAGAAAAATGTAAAGTCACAGAAAAAAACAATTGGTAAAAAAAAAGACACAATAAAACGTAACTTTTACTTCATATTGATAAAAAAAAAAGAGGCTGTCCTTTAAAAAAAGAGGGCAGGGTCAAAAAATGATAAAAGGAAAAACATACTCACCCTGTTAAACCCTACCAATTATAAAGGACTTGATATTGGGAAAAACTATTTTTTCTCCTTTTTTTTTTTTCTTTTTTAGTCTCTCTACTTCTAAACATAGTGCAGTGTATTGTAAACTGATAGGCAGCCCATAAGGCCCTTCCTCTGGCCCTACCAGAAGGCCATTGAGGCTTCCTGGTTGCCATAATAACCATCTGGACGTTGTGTTCACTCGCAGGGGGCCATGGGGAGCTCCCTCACTCTGTCAACCACTTAATGCTTAGGTCGCTATTGAGCAGTATTTAAAGAGTTAAAAGGCCGGTATTGGTGCTAACGCTTTCCAATCCCGACAGTTTCAGTGGGAGCCCAGCTGTATAATACAGCCGGCTCATGTTGTGATTAGTGCAGACTCAACTTCTGATCTTGCAAAACACACATGCCATACCAGTATGGCAAATCGTGTGAACCCCTTCCCAGCCATGCTGTACTTATACTCCTGGGGCGAGACCGTGTTAAACCATTAGCACTGGCTCCAATGTGTGCCTAGCTGAGGTGTACTGTAGCAGCTCTTCCCTGGTGGCTTAGTATGAGCACAAGAAGGATCGAGAAAACAGAAGAGGTAACATACCACGCATCCCAATTTATCTACAGAAATATCTGATTTTACATGACCTTGTTGTCAGAAGACAATTAACCAGCTGCCAACTGTAGAGATTTTGTTCGGTATTTTAACACCCAAATTTTAGTGTCGCCACTTTCCTCATTGAAGCACGTAATACCTGAAGTGAAGAAAACCCTGAAAACACAGGCAGTAACCATTGACAGTCTGAAGTGTTCAAGAGCTACAGGTGGACTTCCAGAAAGTGAGCAGGAAAGTGTGGAAGAGGTAAATAAACAAACTTATGGCATACCTCCCAACTTTCAAGTAACGCAAAGAGGGACAAGGACGCAGATACAGTTGAAACCGGGAGTCCGGGACATACCACGGGCCGCCCGGGACAGCGGGACACCGCCCGAAATCCGGCACTGTCCTGCTGAATCCAGGATGTTTTGGCGGTATGCTTACGTGGCAAAATGGCTTGCACTTACATGGACAATGTGGCAGGCATTTATGGGATATTTAATACTATTGATGCTATTGCGGTTTGACCATGGTCCTAGGATGTGTAATTTTGGCATACATGTAGTGATGTATATATAAATTTGATCTATATCGATTGATCTTTATTTATTGATATCTGTATGCATAGTAACACCATTGTTGCCCTGCCTTATGATTAAACACTGTAATTTCATGTACTGTTTATACATTTTGTTTTAATGTGTGTAATTTTTAAATAGTCTTGATCAACTGTGTTGTTTGTCTCTAATAAAAGATTTTTGTGTTTTTCTATCAAATGATTGATGTGGTCTTATTGTAGCATTCAAGGGCAGTTTTTTGGTGTTTATGCTATATATGGGTTCCCACATGCTTATTGATATATATTGATTATATGACCTTTAAATAATGGGTATTCTTTCTCGGTTTCATTTATGGAGTAATGTGGCTGGCACTGCTTGGATGTACTTTGTTCTCCATTGCGGTATGTGGTATTGGGTGGGATGTATTTTGTGGTGGAATGTGGTATTGGCATTGCAGGGCAATATTTTGTGCTACACTGTGGTATTTATTTGTCGTCGCTGCAAAGGTATTTTGCGCTTCACTGTGGTACTTTATTTTTTTGGTGCCGCTTGGGAGGTGTTTTGTGCTGCACTCTGGTATTTAGTTCTGCTAGGGAGTATTTGTTCACTGTGAGGCCCTGGCATCATAAAGGATTGGCTGGTGAGGCCAGAGTAGAAAAAGTTTGAATAGCCCTGTTCTAGAGGGTTGTGTTGTTGTCAGCACTTGCACAAGTTCAGTAGTACATGTGTCATTATTTAATCAAACCTAACCAGCCAAGCAAAAATGTGCTTTTTAGCAAAGCAGCGAGATAAATGATCCACTCCCATGTCTCCCTCTCCACATTCAACATCTTGCAAAGTTTTATGACAGCTGAAAAGATTTAGCAGACTATAAACCGTGGGGGTCAGGTATAAAAGTGTTTTTTATACATAGTTTTCGACTACATTGCTGACAACGTGGTAATATCTGTGTCACGATCTAGGGGTATGTGGACCCACTAGGCCGTAGCGGGGTAGCAGCTGGCCAAACGTATCAAGTCAATATAAAGTCTGAGCACAAGGGAACCTGTAATAGTCCAGACAGTAGCAACGGCTTAGGCACAGATGGGACCTTGGTGGCAGGTGATGCAAAATGTGGCAGATGACACCAGACGTGGTGTAAGTCAGCAGGCGTGGTAGGCGGTACAACACGACTACAACACTAAAGATGGCACAGGAACAAATACAGTACGGGATACAGGATACAGGGCACGGGAACACAGGGAGCAGGATACGACTAAGGGTCAATTTGTAAGACTAACAGAGGAATACAAACAACGCTCAGGCAAGGAGTGAAAGGGCAGGGACCATTTTATAGTCCAGGGTGTTTAGGGCTAATTAAAACCACATTTTCATGTGCGCACACAGGCCCTTTAAGACCAGGCATGAGCGTGAGCGCGCACCCTACGGCACACTGCAGAGCGGAGCGTAAGTGAGTGCTGGCCTCTCATGGGGAGGAGATGCGGGCCAACACTCACAGATCCGTGGACGTTAAAATCTGCAACATATTGTTTACTTTGTAAATTTGTTGACTCTTAAACCGGAGGCAAACTTTTGCTTCAGGTCAAAACTATGAAGGGGGTGGGAATTACCACAAGATCCTTTTGCAGGGAGAAGCTAGATGGATCTTGTGGACCAACGCAATTGATGCTCTTGGTTTTAAAGGAACAGTGGCATGATTTTTTTAAATTAATTTATGTGTTTTTATTTAATAAAATATTATATTGACTTTATTTAATTTTTCACACACAAAGTTATTTTTATAGACACTTTCTTACTGTACTGGGGGCTGCCATGTTTAATTTCATCTGTATATGTGTCTCTTAACGACACATACACAGATGGAATACGGCAGCACAGGGCATAGGACACAATGAACGTGAGCCGTTCATTGCTTCTGCTATCTGGCTCTGTACTGTGAAGACGCAGTTCAGAGCCACACAGCAGAGAAGCTGGTTTGTAGGGAGATAGCAGCCGCATGTATGAAGACTGGTTGCACTGCATGTAAGGTGTGTGTGTTTCTGTCTGTCCCTCTCTCTCTCTCACAGACCCCCGCTCTCGTGACCCCAGGCGGACCCCCCCTGATGACCCCCCGACGACCCCCCGTCGCTAGATGTATTGTCAGTGCGGACTGTGATCGGGTGAGGCGGTATCCATCAGCAGGAGGTCGGGGAGGAGACTGTCAGCAGCAGATGGTTATTCCTATCACAGAGTGGTGTGACAGTCTCCTCTACTGCGGAGGAGACTGTCAGCAGGATTGTATGGGGACGCTGGAGGAGACTGTCAACAGTATTGGGTGGTGATGCTGGAGGAGACTGTCAGCAAAATTGTATGGTGATGCGTCCCCACCCAATCTTGCTGACAGTCTCCTCCATCATCACCACCCAATCTTGCTGACAGTCTCCTCGCAAGATCACGCTGTAAATGACAGGTTACAGCGAGATTACGCTTTGCTCTGCTATAAGTACCACAGGAACGTTAACGAAGTGTCAGGATTGTGAATAAACATCCCGTCCTGGCTGGAAGGAATGTCTAGTCACTGTCTAAACACTTCAGTAACGTTAATATATCAGTATAAGACAGCACATAGTGAACAACGCAGTGTCACTATGCGCTGACTAAATGAATGGAGAGAAGTGCATGACGCTGATTGTTCAGCGTCATACACTCCTCTGTATAACGCCCACTTGGTCTAAAGTAAAAACACGCCCACTTGGGCATTAAGAAAGTAATTAGCATAAAGCTAAAATCGCTCCTAACGTGGTCAAAATAGAAAGTTTTTCTAAATAAAAAGCACTGCTGTCACCTACATTATAGTGCCCATCTCCTTATGTAGGAGATAGGGCACTTATAATGTGGTGACAGAGTCTCTTTAACAATAGAAATGACATGAGTGTCTTTTTGTAATTTTATACTTTATTGTATTATCTGTATTACCTGTATCTGTTTGTTATATTGGTTACCATTGTGAGAATCATCAGCACCCATAAAGATTATGTGCTTATGCCATGAGGTTTCCAGGCCAGATGAAGCGTGCTAAATGTAAAACGGCCAACGCCTTTTGTGCAGTCCGACAGTTCCCTGTGATACCCATTAGGATCGCAATAAAGGATATCTTTTTCATACGATTACTGGGTGAGTGCTGCCTCTTTTTTTCTTTATGAATCTATAGTTTATGTTAAAACTTTCATTTGTATACACCAATTTTTGTGGGTTAAGTATCTAGAATAAGGAGTGCATACTTATTTTTAATATTGTAACTGGCGGGCCACTGCCCATTTTAGGTAAAATAATAACTGCTGTTGGATCTCGTGGAGAAAGCAGAGATGATGCAGCACATTGATAGATATGTATCAAGTACCACGATCTTCCTTCATCTTTCTATCTTTGACAGATTTTATATGAGATCCAGAGCATGCAAAAGTTGTGGCATTTGTAAGTAGTATAGTGTAGTATCTATCTAGATCAATCATTTGTAGAAAATGAATACCGGACATAGAAAATGAATACAAATTTAAAATGTCTTAGTCTATAAATATATTTATATATACTACATTGGTAACAATACTGTGTCTCTTTCTTGATGTGTTTTATGTAAACCATAGGTGCTTATAAGAAAGCATTTGTGTAATCTCACTTGTTAAGTATTGTTTGCCTCACCTTAACTAAACAAGTATATCCGGGTTACATAGTATCATGGAACGACCCGGCTTTCCCTAGAAAATAAATACATTGTTTGCTATCTTTGAAGGAATGCTATACACTTTGGCATGCAAAGTATGCCTTTGCTAAGATTCACTATCTGAGGATAACTGGAGAGCAAACAGTTGCTACACTACCATTTTATAAGATAACGGGAAATTCTACTGTTGCAAGCCTCTTAATAAATTTGTCACATCTTTACATCTTTGCCGTGTGCAATAATTGTGGTCGCAATGGCGGGCCCTATACATCTTCCTCCCCAATCAAACATAAAATAAAAAATTGACACACCGCTCCGCTTCTACCCTCAAAACTTCTCAGGCTCCAACAGCAGGCCATGGCGCAGACAAGGTCCTGATGCTGAGCAGTGTCAGAGCTTTAAATGCGATGCAGTACACAACGTCCAGCGTCAGGATGTTGTGTGCTGCATCACATGTAAGGCCATGACGCTGCCCAGCATCAGGACCTTGTATAGGCTGCGGCTTCATGTGGAAGCCTGAGAAGATCCAGGAGCAGTGAGAAACCGAGAAACGAAGAAGTGGGATGGCTACATTTTTCATTTATTTTCCTTTATTTTAATATTCGATCATGCGGAGGGGTGGTACAGGGCCTTGCGAGAGTGTTGCGAGCACTCTGCCCTTAGATTTCCGCTATAATTGAAGCTATTTTCTGGTGTAAACAATAAAAAAAATTTCGAGTCGCTGTAGCCCCACCCCTTTTACTTAGCTCCACTCACTTTTTAAAAGTCTAAATATTACCCACAAATTGTGACTTTTCAGTCGTTTGCGTTCATAAATTCCCTCCTAGATGTACAAGGAATTCAGCCATTACTAGTACACATTTTCCTCAATCACCTACATTTTATCAATTGCATGTGTAGGCACTACTAGAAAGGATACTGCTCTTCCAAAAATATGTATTACTCTGGCTACTCATTGAGGGGAATATATTAAAAGGTTTACGCCAGTTAGTTGGCCTAAAAAAGTAGCACATTTTTGAACATGGCATAGTTGCACAAAAATTTGCGACCTTTTAGGGTATGTTCACACGGCTTAGCAAAATACGTCTGAAAATACGGAGCTGTTTTCAGGCGTAAACAGCTCTTGATTTTCAGACGTTTTTGTAACTACTCGCGTTTTTCACTGCGTATTTTATGGACGTTATTGGAGCGGTCTTTCAATGGAGTCAATGAAAAACGGCTCCAAAAACGTCCCAAGAAGTGACATGCACTTCTTTTTCTTGGGCGTCTTTTGACAGCGACGCGTAAAATAACACCTCGTGGGAACTGAACATCGTAAAACCCATTAAAAGCAATGGGCAGATGTTTGTAGGCGTAATGGAGCTGTTTTTTCAGGCGTAATTCGAGGCGTAAAACGCCCGAATTATGTCTGAAAACAGTGCGTGTGAACATACCCTTACTTTTCTCGCCACTTTCTGAAAATGGCAAGAAAAGGGGGTGGAGTTGAGTGGAAGGGGACGGGGCCTGTGATGTAACAACAGATTTACTATAATTTACGCCAGAAACTGGCATAAGTTATGGCAAAAATCTACAGCTACTCATAGCATGGGTGGATTTGCATTTCTGTAACATGGACTGCCAAAGATGTGCCAAATGTATTAAGAGGTGTGCACCTCTTAAAAAATTTGGCGCAATTTCCGCCAACGTAAATTACTTTAAGACTGGCATTTCAAACATATTCCCGCCATTGAGTTTTACTAAAGACTTTTTTGAAAGTGTGATACATATAAAAACTTCATAAAGAGTAATTGTTAATCACCACAACTATTGTCAACCGTTAAAAAAGTAGCGAAGGTTGTTCTGTTCCTAGTTTAAAAAAAACTACCACTAAACATATTGATACTAATAGTGGCATGGTAGATATTTCATGGAGACTAAGGGTATGTGCACACACACTAATTACGTCCGTGATTGACGGACGTATTTCGGCCGCAAGTACCGGACTGAACACAGTGAAGGGAGCCGGGCTCCTAGCATCATAGTTATGTACGACGCTAGGAGTCCCTGCCTCGCTGCAGGACAACTCTCCCGTACTGAAAACATGATTACAGTACGGGAGAATTGTCCTGCAGCGAGGCAGGGACTCCTAGCATCGTACATAAGTATGATGCTAGGAGCCCGGCTCCCTGCACTGTGTTCGGTCCGGGACTTGCGGCCGAAATACGTCCGTCAATTACGGACGTATTTAGTGTGTGTGCACATACCCTAATGAATTCTTAGAGGACACAAACAACATGACTTTTAAAACCTTCTTTTGATGCAAAAAAATCACCTGTGGTTGCACTGTTTTTTATTTACGTGTGTCTATATAGCAGCCTGTAGGGACATGATAGCTGTATTAACCTGAACTCGCTTTAAGCTAGCACTCATAGAGCAATTTTTAACATACAGCACAATAAGTTCTCTGTTATATAAAGTTTGTGAAAAGATTTTCATTCAATGAGACTATAGTGCTAATAGCAATCGATGTGTACATTAAGGTTATGAAAATGTGGTGTAAAACCCTTTTTACACTGCATTTTTTTTCCTTCAGTGGGAAGACTCCCGACATACACATTCGACGGAAGGCTGCAATGTATTCCAATGTATAGGTATACAGTGGTATGCCTCGCCCGAACCCCCAGGCAGATCACTACCTGAAACGCTGTGCCCAGGGTAGCTCCTGACATTGCTGTCCATGTATGACCAATGATGTCAGGAGCTTTGCGATGCCGGAGTAACCGGGCAAAGTATCGGAAGCGCTCTGACCGATGATTATGGTCCATATATGGACAGTGATGTCAGAAGTTTTGCAATGACGGTGTTCCCGGCGAGAGTGTTGGGAGCGCTCTGGCCAGTGATTCTGGCCTTGGATATATATGGACAGTGATATCAGGATCTTTGTGATGCCAAAATCCCAAGCCAGAGCATCGGAGACCCTCTAACCGGGGACTCCAAACACCACATGCGCTATATCCCCCTTGACTGCCAGAACTTTAAAGCAGCCAGAGTCCCCAGCGGCTTTCAAAGCAGACAGAGTCCCTGGCTACTGTCTTTGCCCAGTGAAGCTACATCACTGGGGCTTTTCTGGTGTAGCCCCAGTGATATAAATGGCCAGTTACATCACTGGAGCAACACAGGGAAGCTCCAGTGACGTAGCTTCCATGAGCAGAGATAGCAGCTGGGAACTCTGGCTGTAAAGGTATTGTGGTCGGGGGGATAGGACGCTGGACTGGCAGGACAGCCTCTACTCCGTCGAGAAGCTAAAGCGATGACTGTCTATATATGGACAATTACGTCACTGGAGCTTCGCAACTCATAGTTTTAACGGAGGCCTGTGATGGATACCATACAGTGGCATTCGTCACCCATAGGCTCCTATTTTTTAAACATGTACAGTACTGTGCAAAAGTTTTAGGCGGTTGTGGAAAAATGCTGGAAACTAATAATTCATTGAAAATTATAAGTGTTAAAAGTTTTTTTATCAATTAACAAAATACAAAGTGAATGAACAGAAGAGAAATCTAAATCAAATCAATATTTGGTGTGACCACCCTTTGCCTTCATAACAGCATCAATTCTTCTATGTACACTTGCACAAAGTCAAGGATTTTGTAGGATTATAGTCAGGCGTATTGTAACGTCTATGGCCACGGCCCGTCGTTCTGACTTAAACCTCGACGGCTGTGGCAATGGACATCCTACCTGTGTGCAGCATCGTCCTCCTGTGAGGCGCCGGCATTCACTTCCGGACATCGAGACTGTCTCCGGAGGGCGCACGCACGGTCTTAAAGGGCCAGTGCGCACATATTGCAGGAAGTCTGCAATCTAGCCCAGGATGCCCTGAGCTATAAAAAGGGCTCTTCCCTCTTGCTCTTTGCCAGAGCGTGGTTTGTTACCCATAGTTTGTCATGCTAATGGTCTCCCAGTGTCTTCCCGTTTCCCAGTGTACCTTGATCCTGTATCCCGTATCCTGTTTCCGTGTTACCCAGTTCTAGTGCCGTGTCGTGCTGTGCTGTTACCGTGTTGTGTTGCGGTCTACGCCTGTTTTGCTATGCCTGATCTGACGTCTTCCCGCCGCCTGGTCCTTTACGTGCCTGCCTTGCTACTGTCTACGTTGCCTCAGGTATCCTCACTGAACGATTGAACGCTGTACTTTACCTGTTTGGCCAGCTGCCATCCCGCTACGCAGTACGGCCCAGTGGGTCCACACCCCGCATCGTGACATGTATGATTTACCAATTATAGCAAACAGGTGATAATGATCATCATTTTCATATGTAGGTTGAAACAGCTGTGTAGGAAGCTTAAAACTGGGTGAGAAACTGACAAACTCTGAAACAAAGGTGTGGTTGTGGAAGAAAGTTTCATGTCAAGGGTCCACCATGGCCAGACTGAGTACAGCAACAAGACACAAGGTAGTTATAGTGCATCAGCAAGGTCTCTACCAGACAAAGAATTGAAAGCAAACTGGGGTTTCAAGATGTGATGTCCAAGCTCTTTTGAAGAAGCACAAAGAAACGGGCAAAGTTGAGGATTGTAGACGCAATGGTTGGCCAAGGAAACTTAGTGCAGCAGAACAAAGACACATCATGCTTACATCCCTTCGAAATCGTAAGATGTCCTGACGGAAAGGTCTGATGGAACCCATGGATGCATCCCCGATGCAGATGTGAATGAAATCTATGATCGCTTAGCCATACTG
This sequence comes from Rhinoderma darwinii, assembly GCF_050947455.1. Classification (NCBI taxonomy): domain Eukaryota; kingdom Metazoa; phylum Chordata; class Amphibia; order Anura; family Rhinodermatidae; genus Rhinoderma; species Rhinoderma darwinii. The sequence continues at coordinate 218,771,784 of NC_134688.1, read as the reverse complement.
CCCTTTTATATAGATATATACATATATCTATATAAAAACACTTCAAAACTATAAAACTGTTACAGCAAAGTGTAATGTAACAGTAAACTATATAACTTTCTTCAGTATTTTTTTCTTTTTATTTCTTACAACGATGTAACGTCCCTAACAAACAAATTCCTATGACGCTATCCCTATGACACCCTTACTGTATAACAACAAAATGTAGATATTTTACGCATATATTTTGTATAAAAATTCTGTGTGTATATATATATGTATGCACATATATATATATGTATATATATATATATATATATATATATATATATATATATATATATATAAATATATAAATAAATATATATATATATATACACACAGTAAAATAAATACATATAGAGTAAAGTAAATCTGTTACAGTAAACTGTACTGTAAGAGTAAACGATATAATTATATAATGTGAAACAATTCTTTTTATTATATATATATTTTTTATAAAACATAACTAACTGTGGCTAGCCAACTATCGCTACCTATATAATTATACCTAACTAATCCCTAGTAATCTAATCCTGTATCCCTGAATTCACTATCCCTAAAATTTCTCTCTATCTATCTATCTATCTATCTATCTAGTAGAAAAAAGCAGCACTTCAGAGAATCAAAGTATCTTGGTGCTATGCGTCCTTGACCGTCATCCACGCGGTCCTAAACTGGATACACAAACGAGGAAATAGACGCAGCACTCCAGAAGCAGTTGCAAAGATAGTGGTTTATTCACCCATGTACATACCATGATTTGTATTCGTAGATTCATCCATGGTAATTTGAGTGCAAGCTGTAGGATCAAATATAGTAGGTAGAAAAAAGCAGCACTTCAGAGAATCAAAGTATCACGGTGCTATGCGTCCTTGACCGTCATCCACACGGTCCTAAACTGGTTACACAAACGAGGAAAAAGACGCAGCACTCCAGAAGTAGTTGCAAAGATAGTGGTTTATTCATCCATGTACAGAAATAGCTACGTTTCAGTCCTCTCAGCAGGACCTTTGTCAAGCAATGGTGATATGTGTCAATCAGGGTTTTATACCCTCCACTTGTGAATACATCATTAGTGATCATTACATCAGAGTTCTAAAAAGCATACAAAAAAATGCATTTAAAGTACATTCAAATTGTGCATATGGTACATACATATATCGTACATATATCAAATACAGTGCACAGTGAAAATACATCGTATAAAACTTAAAAAATCGTCAACTGTCAGAAAAGCTCATGAATATTCATAAGGAGGAGGAAATAGGAGCCACTCACCAATCGCGTAACCCTGGACACATATTGGGAATAATATCCCTATTCACAGACTAATTGAAAGGCATCTATCAGAGGCAGCAGCGCTAAGCAATGGAATCAAAGTATCAACTGTTGTCATGGCATCCATGTTACTCAGCCAATGCTCGCTTGGCATGAGCCGGTGCCTAAGCAACGCTGTCAAAACACTATGTGTTATATACGCAGAATGCGCAAACCTCCAATAGAGACAAGAACCACAATTTGTTTAAGTTTTTTCATTTATTGAAGTCCAGCGATAATTAAGACCGGGTCATTGCCATCTTGTCCATGTGTATCGTGGTACATCAAGCAAGCTCCATGAGAGCTACAGGTATATATTCCCCACCTCCGTGCAGAAGCCACCTTGAGCAATCATAACGGTCTATTATATATCATATAAAGGACATTTTGTCAGGTAATTGTCGGGTATCTACCGTTGACAGCAGCGGCTTTTGTTCTTTAAGATAACGATATTGTTGAGTAGTTGTGACTCCCATACTGACATCCCACTTGGTTATAAATATATGAAAAAATTTCCTTTATATGATATATAATAGACCATTATGTTTGCTCAAGGTGGCTTCCGCACAGAGGTGGGGAATATATACCTGTAGCTCTCATGGAGCTTGCTTGATGTACCACGATACACATGGACAAGATGGCAATGACCCGGTCTTAATTATTGCTGGACTTCAATAAATGAAAAAACTTAAACAAATTGTGGTTCTTGTCTCTATTGGAGGTTTGCGCATTCTGCGTATATAACACATAGTGTTTTGACAGCGTTGCCTAGGCACCGGCTCATGCTAAGCGAGCATTGGCTGAGTAACATGGATGCCTTGACAACAGTTGATGCTTTGATTCCATTGGTTAGCGCTGCTGCCTCTGATAGATGCCTTTCAATTAGTCTGTGAATAGGGATATTATTCCCAATATGTGTCCAGGATTACGCGATTGGTGAGTGGTTCTTGTTTTCTCCTCCTTATGAATATTCATGAGCTTTTCTGACAGTTGACGATTTTATACGATGTATTTTCACTGTGCACTGTATTTGATATATGTACGATATATGTATGTACCATATGCACAATTTGAATGTATTTTAAATGCATTTCCTTGTATGTTTTTTACAATTCTGATGTAATGATCACTAATGATGTATTCACAAGTGGAGGGTATAAAACCCTGATTGACACATATCACCATTGCTTGACAAAGGTCCTGCTGAGAGGACTGAAACGTAGCTATTTCTGTACATGGATGAATAAACCACTATCTTTGCAACTACTTCTGGAGTGCTGCGTCTTTTTCCTCGTTTGTGTATCCAGTTTAGGACCGTGTGGATGACGGTCAAGGACGCATAGCACCGTGATACTTTGATTCTCTGAAGTGCTGCTTTTTTTCTACCTACTATATTTGATCCTACAGCTTGCACTCAAATTACCATGGATGAATCTACGAATACAAATCATGGTATGTACATGGGTGAATAAACCACTATCTTTGCAACTGCTTCTGGAGTGCTGCGTCTATTTCCTCGTTTATCTATCTATCTATCTATCTATCTATCTATCTATCTATCTATCTATCTATCTATCTATCTTTCCCTATCTATCTCTTTGGGAAAGGGTTAATTGATTCTGATTTACACGCCCGATCTCCTCACATTCACTGTAACAACTGTTACAGCATCTGATCTCCTCATTGTTACAGTCCAATTTTTCACATCACTAAGCTGTGATTGTTCAGTCTGATGTGAGTGACCAATCGCGGCGATCACTGACAGGGGACCGCTGTGATTGGTCCTCTGCCGTGTTTCTGTGCCGATTAGCTGTCATAAACAGCTAATGGCACGGTTCTGTCACCATGCCCTTTGACAGGGTGACAGTTTACATCCATGACGCACCAGTACGTCCCAAAGTGTTAAAGCATTGCAATGCATGACGTACCATTACGTATTGGTGCGTCAACGGGTTAATGTGTTAGCAAATCTTGCTAAAATATATCAATAGCCTTAATCTTTGTTACAGAATATCTGTAGACTATACAATAAGTGAATACCTAGTCTTAGTTTAAAATACTTACACTCTCAGTTATTATAAATATAGTATTGTTTACATGAAATTTCCATTCTGACTGACCCTGTGTATTTGACAGATAATCAGTTAACCATAATACAATATTGAAATAAGATTGATAAAAATCCTTCGCCTTCAATCCCTGTGGTATGGGACGTAGCTACAAGAAACTGGGAGTAACAGGATAAGGAAATGATAAGGGACTAACAAAAGACATTTGAGGCAGTCTCTCATTATTTTTATTATTTCTTCACAAATCTTTCCAACATGAATCTGAGCTTTTAACCCCTTCACTCTTTGGCCACTTTTGACCTTCCTGACAGACCCTCATTTTTCAAATCTGACATGTTTCATTTTATGTTGTAATAAATTCGGAATTCTTTTACCTATCCAAGAAATTCTGAGATTGTTTTCTCGTGACACATTGGACTTTTTTGTTACTGGCAAAATTTGCTTGATACATTCAGTATTTAATTGTGAAAAACACCAAAATTTAGCGAAAAATTGCAAAAATTTGCATTTTTCAAAATTTAAGGGCAAAGCCACACGTGGCGGAATTGCTCTTGAATTCCGCTGCGGACACTGCGCAGCGTTAATCCGCAGCGGAGCCGTTTCTCCATTGCCTTCCACTTCTTTTTAGTAGGCTTCGTTTAGACGAGGCAGAAAATTCAGCTGCGGAGCATAGGCTGCGGAGCGGAATTTGGTGTCCGCAGCATGCAATGGCTGTTGCGGAGTTGTGGCGGACTGGTTGCGGACTCATGGCGGAATTTCTCCATTGACTTCAATGGAGATTCTAAATTCCGCAATGAAGTCAGCAGCTGTCATGAAAATGTTATATGTGCTGCGGATGCGTCTTGCTTTTTTGACATGACATTTCTTCATTCTGGCTGGACCTATGTATTTCTAGGTCTACGGCCAGACTGAGGAAGTCAATGGGGCTCCCGTAATTACGGGAGCGTTGCTAGGAGACGTCAGTAAATAGTCACTGTCCAGGGTGCTGAAAGAGTTAAGCGATCGGCAGTAACTGTTTCTGCACCCTGGACAGTGACTACCGATCCCAATATACAGCAACCTGTCAAAAAAATAGAAGTTCATACTTACCGAGAACTCCCTGCTTCTGTCTCCAGTCCGGCTTCCCAGGACGACGTTTCAGTCTAAGTGACAGCTGCAGCCAATCACAGGCTGCAGCGCTCACATGGACTGCCGCGTCATCCAGGGAGGTCGGGCTGGATGCCGAAAGAGGGACGCGTCACCAAGACAACGGCCGGTAAGTATGAAATTCGTTTACTTTCACTAGGGAAAGTGCTGGCCCTTCTCTCTATCCTACACTGATAGAGAGAAGGGAAGCACTTTTCCCGCAGTCCGCAGCAGCTAGTCCGCATCAATTTGCTGCACATTTTGGGCAGATCCGCCGCAGAATCTGCAACGCAGATTCTGTGCGCCATTGATGCGGACAGTTGCGGAGGAAATCCGCCACGTGTGGGCATGCCCTAAATGTATCTGCTTGTAAGACAGGCAGTTCTACCACACAAAATTGTTGCTAATTAACATCCCTCACATGTGTACTTTAGATTGGCATCGTTTTTTGAACATTCTTTTATTTTCTAGGACGTTACAAGGCTTAGAACTTTAGCAGAAATTTCTCAAATTTTCAAGAACATTTCAAAAGGCTATTTTTGCAGGGGCCAGTTCAGTTGTGAAGTGGCTTTGAGGGCCTTGTATATTAAAAAAAACCCAATAAGTCACCCCATTTTAAAAACTCCACCCCTCAAAGTATTCAAACCAGAATTTAGAACGTTTCTTAACCCTTTAGACGTTTCACAGGAATTAAAGCAAATTAGAAGTGAAATTTACAAATTACATTTTTTTTTTTGCAGAAATGAATTTTTAATTCATTTTTTTGTAACACAGAAAGTTTTATCAGAGAAATACAACTCAATATTTATTGCCCAGGTTCTGCAGATTTAGGAAATATCCCACATGTGGCCCTAGTGTGGTAATGTACTGAAGCATCGGCCTCAGAAACAAAGGAGCACCTAATGGATTTTGGGGCCTTCTTTTCATTAGAAGGCATCATGTCAGGTTTGAAGAGCTCTTGCGGTGCCAAAATAGTGAAAATTCCACAAAAGTGACCCCATTTGGGAAACTACACACCTCAAGAAAATTATCTAGGGGTATAGTGAGCATTTTGACCCCACAGGTTTATTGCAGAAATTATTGGAGGTAGGCCATAAAATTTAAAATCTAAATTTTTTCAAAGAAAATGTAGGTTTAACTACGTTTTTTTTCATTTCCACAAGGACTAAAAAGGGGAAAAAGCACATTTGTAAAGCAATTTCTCCCAAGTAAAACAATACCCCACATGTGGTCATAAACGGCTGTTTGGACACACAGCAGGGCTTAGAATGGAAAGAGCGCTATTTGGCTTTTGCAGATCACATTTAGCAGGAATGGTTTGCGGAGGCCATTTCGCATTTGCAAAGCCCCTGAGGGGACAAAACAATGAAAACGCCCAAAGAGTGACTCCATTTAGGAAACTACACCCTTTGAGGAATTTATCTAGGGGTGTAGTGAGCATTTTGACCCCACAGGTGTTTCATGGAATTTATTAGAATTGGGCAGTGAAAATCAAAACAATCTCTTTTCTTCAATAAGACGTAGCTTTAGCTCAAAATGTTTCATTTTCTCAACAAATAAAGGAAAAAAAAAAGCACACAAACATTTGTAAAGCAATTTCTCCATAGTACGGCAATACCCCATATGTAGTTATAAACTGCTGTTTTGGAACACGGCAGGGCTCAGAATGGAAGGAGCAGCATTTGGCTTTTGGAGTGCAGATTTTGCTGGATTGGTTTCTTGTCACTATGTCGCATTTGCAAAGCCCCTGTGGGACCAAAACAGTGGAAACCCCACAGAAGTGACCACATTTTGATAACTACACCCCTCAAGGTATTCAGCTAGGGATGTAGTGAGCATGTTAACCCCGCAGTTGTTTTGAAGAAATTAGTGGGCACTCGATGTTGCAGAGTGAAAATGGGATTTTTTCCATAGATATGCCAATATGTAGTGCCCAGCTTGTGCCACCATAAAAAGACAGCTCTCTAATTATTATGCTGTGTTTCTCGGTTTTAGAAACACCATACATGTGACCCTAATCTTTTGCCTGAACATCTGACAGGGCTCAGGAGTGAAAGAGTGCCATGTAAAATTGAGGCCTAATTTGGTGATTTACAAAGTATTGGTTCACAATTGCAGAGGCTCTGATGTGAAATAATAAAAGAAACCCCTGAGAAGTGACCCCATTTTGGAAACTGCACTCCTCAAGGCATTTATTAAGGGGTGTTGTGAGCATTTTCACCCTTCAGAACTTTTCCATAAATTATTGCGCTGCGGATGGTGCAAAATAAAAATTTAAATTTTTCCCTAGATATGCTATTTCAGTGGCAAATATGTCATGCCCAGCTTGTGCCACTGGAGACACACATCCCAAAAATTGTTAACAGGGTTCTACCGGGTATGGCGATGCTATATATGTGGAAGTAAACTGCTGTTTGGGCACGCTGAAGGGTACAGAGTGGAGGGAGAACCATTTGACTTTTGGACCGTGGTTTTGCTTGGTAATAGATTTGTTTGAGTATTGCTGGTGTTTCCGTTTATAATGTGGGGCATAGGTAAGCTGGGCAGAGTACATCAGGGGCATAGTCAGGTGATATAATAATTGGGTTATTAAAAAGCAGTAAAATAATCCATAGATGTGTTTTACGCTGTGACACAATCCTTTCAGTGTCACACTGATAAATATCCTTCCTTATCCCCCTTTTGATCCACACTCAGCACATTTGCAGTTTGTGGAATTTTGCTGGGAAGTGTTGTCCTGATATAATACGGGCACCCTCGCTTCCATCAGATATGTTTGCGCCCTCCCCTTCCTGGCTCCCTAATTTTAGGGCCTTGATAAGTCGCCTCGTGAAACAGAAGAAATGTTCCCCTCGGGCCGGCACAACTGCATATTTTTTATTTCCTGACTTATGGAAGCCTTAACTAATTAAATTTTTTCATAGACGTAGTGGTATGAGGGCTGTTTTTTTTTTTTGCGGGACGAGCTATAATTTTTATTGCTACCATTTTGGGGTACATTCGACTTTTTGATCACTCTTTATTCTATTTTTTGGGAGGCAAGGTGACCAAAAAACAGGAATTCTGGCATAGTTTTTTAAAAAAAAATGTATACAGCGTTCGTCATGTGTTATAAACTACATGTTAACTTCATTCTCGGGTCAGTCCGATTCCGGAGATACCTAATTTCTAGCAGTTTTTTATGTTTTACAACTTTTTCCACAATAAAATTACTTTTGTCGCCAAGTTGTGAAAACCATAAAGTTTTAATTTTTTCGTCAAGGGAGCTGTATGGGGGCTCGTTTTTTGCGCGATGAGCTATAGTTTATATAGGTACCATTTTTGTATACATGCACATTTTTGATCACTTTTTATTCCAATATTTGTAGGGCAAAGTGACCAAAAAACAGAAATTCCGGTATAATTTTTTATGTTTTCCTTTACGCTGTTCACCGCGTGGAATAAATAAAATAATATTTTTATAGCTCAGGGCGTTATGGTCGCGGCGATACCAATTATGTATGGTTTATGTTGTTTTTTTTTTCAATAATAAAGGACTTGATAAGGGAAAAAGGGCGATCGTGTTTGATTTTATTACTTGAAACTTTTATTATATGTTTTAAAACTTTTTTTACACTTTTTTTTACACTTTTTTTCAAGTCCCACTAGGGGACTTGATGGTCCAAGTGTCTGATATATTTTTTTCTAATACATTGCACTACCTATGTAGTGCAATGTATTAAATCTGTCAGTCATTCACTGATAGCAAGCCGATTAGGCTTCGTCTCCCGGCGGGGCCTAATCGGCTTCCGTAAAGGCAGAGCAAGAGGCCATTGTTAGGCCTCCTGTAGCCATAGCAGCAGTTGGCAGCCCTGATTGCATGGCAGGGATGACGATCTGCTAGTAACCTCTAAGATGCAGCGATCGCTGCATCTCAGGAGTTAATGGCAGGAATCGGAGCTACCTCCGGTTTCTGCCATTACAGGTGGTTGTCAGCTGTAACATACAGCTGACATCCACCGCTCATGACGCCGGCTCAGCTCCTGAGCTGGCGGCATCTTGTCGTCGACTACAGAAGCCTTTCAGGCCCCGCCTCTGGGCAGGGCCTGGAAGGTTTCCGTGCTAGGCAGAGTGGGAGGCCAGTATTAGGCCTCCGGTTGCCATTGCAGCCAACGGAACCCCTGCAATTTCATTGCTGAGGTGCCGATGAGCTGCAAACAACTTAAATGCAGCGATAGCTTTTGACCGCTGCATTTAAGGGGTTAATGGCGGGGGATCTAAGCTAATTTCGGTCCCCGCCATTACAGTGGGATGTTAGCTGTAATACACCGCTGACATCCGGTGATGATGGCTCCGACTCAGCTACTGAGCCGGTGGCATGCATTTGTCATATGGATACGACAAAATGCGGGAAGAACTAGCTTTCCATGACATAGCCATATGGAAAATGTCGGGAATGGGTTAAGAGGACCTGTCACCAGGTCATATAAGTTGAACTGGTTAACTGACCTGAAAAGTGCTGTCTCCCAGATTCCAGCGCTGCTTTTCTTTTTTATCTGCCCCCCCCCCCCCTTGTTCCAGAGATATGACCCACTGTTGTGTTGGCACCCTCTATGCTAATTGCTAATTTGCTGTAGTTCGCCAATAGGGTGTGAACAACCCACAAGCGGCCTCATGCTAAATGGTCAGCATCAGAGGCAGGGATGCTAGCTCCTCCCTGTCTGCTAAGTACCTCAAATTAGCATATAGTGAGCCAACACAATAGTGGGCCTTATCTCTGGAACAGGGGGCTCCATGAAAAAAAGAAAACCAGCGCTGGAATTCCAGCGCTATACGGGTCAGTTAACCAGTTCAACTTATATGACCTAGTGACAGGTCCCCTTTAAAGGCTATGTACACCTTTGAGTTTAGTGTAACTTTTTAATTAGTGTTTATTAAAAATTTGTTTTACTATATTGAAAATGTAATAAAAATATAAATGTAAAAAAAACTAATAAAAAAAAAATTGTTTTACTTTTTTAAGATACAGCTGCTCTGTATTCTCTATACAGAGCAGCTGTATATTTCGCTATGACCTGAATCTGTCAGCCCCACAGATCTGATGGGTTTAGTGTCAGCAGGTTCTACGTGTCTCCGACAGACAGGATCCACCTGTAATCTATAACATCTAATTTATGAATTTAGATGTGATAGATTACAGGTGGATACTGCGTGTCAGAGACACGCAAGAATCTCTGTTACTAATTTAGAATTTAGCGCTACATACAGCTTCTCTGTATGTAGAATACAGGGGGAAAAATGCCCATCAAAGGTTTTCTTACCCTTTAAGGCATTGTAATTAGTAATAAAGGACATGGTGCGGAAAGAAAATATTTGCTCTCTACCTTCACTTAAAAGAAATTGGATTAAAAAAATTGTTAGAGAATTGTTTAAAAGTAGCTGTTAGATTTAACCCCTTCAGGACTGAGCCTGTTTTGGCCTTCAGGACGAAGCCGATTTTTCAAATCTGACATGTGTCACTTTATGTGGTAATAACTCCGGAATGCTTTTGCCTATCCAAGTGATTCTGAGATTGTTTTCTCATGACATATTGTACTTTATGTTAGGGAAAAAATTTGGTCGATAAATTCAATATTTATTTGTAAAAAACACCAAGATTTAGAGTTAATTAGCAAAAATTAGCATTTTTCTAAATCTAAATGTATCTACTTGTAAAACAGATAGTAATACCACACAAAATACTTACTAGTTTATATTTCCCATAGGTCTACTTTCTGTTTGCATCATTTTTTTAACATTCTGTTATTTTTCTAGGACGTTACAAGGCTTAGAACTTTAGCAGCAATTTCTCATATTTTCAAGAAAATTTCAAAAGCCTATTTTTTCAGGGACCAGTTCAGTTCTGAAGTGGCTTTGAGGGCCCTATATATTAGAAAGTCCCCATAAATCACCCCATTTTGAAAACTGCACCCCTCAAAGTATTCAAAACAGCATTCAGACAGTGCTTTAACCCTTTAGGTGTTTCACAGGAATTAAAGCAAAGTAGAGGTGAAATTTCCAAATTTCATTTTTTTTTCGAAAATTCATTTGTAATACATTTTTTCTGTACCACAGAAGGTTTTACCCAAGAAATGCAACTCAATATTTATTGCCCAGATTCTGCAGTTTTTAGAAATATCCCACATCTGGCCCTAGTGCGGTAATAGACTGAAACACAGGCCTCAGAAGCAAAGGAGCACCTAGTGGATTTTGGGGCCTCCTTTTTTTAGAATATATTTTAGGCACCATGTCAGGTTTGAAGAGGTCTTGTGGTACCAAAACAGTAAAGACCCCCCAAAAGTAACCCCATTTTGGAAACTATACCCCTCACGGAATTTATCTATGGGTATAGTTAGGATTTTGAACCCACAGTTTTTTTGCTAAATTTATTTGAATTAGTATGTGAAGATAAAAATCTGCTTTTTTTGTGAAAAAATGTAGAAATTTTTACTTTTTGCAAGGAATAAAGTAGAAAAAACACCCCAACATATGTAAAGCAATTTCTTCCGATTATAGCAATACCCCATATGTGGTAATAAACTGCTGTTTGGACCCACAGCAGGCCTCAGAAGAGAAGGAGCACCATTTGGATTTTAGATTTCTGATTTTGCTGGAATAGTTTTCAGTGCCGTGTCGCGTATGCAATGCACTGGAGGGATGAAAACCGTGGAAACCCCCCAATAGTGACCCCATTTTGGAAACTACACCCCTCAAGGAATTTTTCTAGGGGTAAAGTTAGCATTTTTACCCCACAGTTGTTTTGCTGAATTCATTGGAATTAGTCTGTAAAGGTAAAAATCTACTTTTTTCTGTAAGAACTTAGACATTTTTAATTTTTACAAGGAATAAAGGAGAAAAAGCACCCCAGCATTTGTAAATCAATTTCTCCTGATTACGTAAATACCCCATATGTGGTAATAAACTGCTGTTTGGACCCACATCGGGGCTTAGAAGGGAAGGAGCGTTATTTGGCTTTTGGAGCTCAAATTTAGCTGGAACAGTTTTGGGTGTCATGTCGAATTTGCAAAGCCACTGAGAGACCGAAACAGTGGAAGCCCCCAAAAGTAACCCCATTTGAGAAACTACACCACTTAAGGAATCTATCTAGGGGTATAGTGAGCATTTAGGCCCCACACGTCTTTTGCAGGATTTATTAGAATTAGGCCATGAAAATTAATATCAACATTATTTCCACTAAAATGTTTTTAAATTTCACAAAGGATAAAGGAGAAAATGCACCCCAACATTTGTAAAGCAATTTCTCCCGAGTACGGCAATACCCCACATGTGGTCATAAATGTTTTTTTCATTAGAAAGTAATTAACCCTTTCCGAATTGATCCATGTTTTGCTTTTTCTTTTTCGTTTTTCCTCCCCGCTTTCCGAGAGCCACAACTTTTTTTATTTTTCTGTCAATAGAGCGGTGTGAGGGCTTATTTTTTGCGAGACGAGCTGTAGTTTTTATTGGTACCCTTTTTTGGTACATAAGACTTTTTGAGCACTTTTTATTACATTTTCTGGTAGAGCGAAGGTGACCAAAAAACTGTGATTTTGCCGTTTAAAATTCTTTATTTTTCACGGCGTTCACTGTGCGAGTTCAATAATGGTATATTGTAATAGCTTGGACTTTTACGGACGCACGGATACCAATTTTGTGTATTTTTTTTAATTTCTTTACACTACTTTAGAGAAAAAATGTGAAACGGGTTTCTTTTTGGACTTTAAATATTGATTTAATTTTTTCCACTAATAATAACTATTTACTTTTGTTTTTACACATTTTATTAGTTCCCCTAGGAGACTTGAACCAGCAATCGTCAGATCACTGGTAGAATACACTGCAATACTAATGTATTGCAGTATATTGTCATTTTTACAGGCTCCTGTAACAGCGTGTTCGCTGTTTCTGTCCGTTAGTCCCGGGTATCAGTTGTAATACACAGCTGACACCCGCAGCGTATGGCGTGGGCTCAGCGCGTGAGACGCTCCATATATCACCCCCCACACCACAACATGCTATTAAGTCATGGTGCGCGAAGGGTTTAATGCGCAGCGGATGGTGCAGAGTGAAAATTAAAATTTTCCACTGATGTGCCATATTAGTGCACTATATGTTGTGCCCAGTTTGTGCCACAAATATTTCATAAAATTTTAACCGGGTTCTCCCGGGTATGGCGATGCCATATCGGTGGATGTAAACGGATGTTACATAGTTACATAGTTACATAGTTAGTACGGCTGAAAAAAGACACATGTCCATCAAGTTCAACCAAGGGAAGGGAAAAGGGAAGGAAAAATTTCTACACATAGGAGCTAATATTTTTTTGTTCTAGGAAATTATCTAACCCTTTTTTAAAGCCATCTACTGTCCCTGCTGTGACCAGCTCCTGCGGTAGACTATTCCATAGATTCACAGTTCTCACTGTAAAGAAGCCTTGTCGCCTCTGCAGCTTGAACCTTTTTTTCTCCAGACGGAGGGAGTGCCCCCTTGTTTTTTGAGGGGGTTTTACAAGGAACAGGATTTGACCATATTTTTTGTATGTGCCATTAATATATTTATATAAGTTAATCATGTCCCCCCTTAGTCGTCTTTTTTCAAGGCTAAATAGGTTTAATTCTTTCAATCTTTCCTCATAACTTAAATTCTCCATGCCCCTAATTAGCTTCGTTGCTCTTCTTCGTATTTTTTCCAACTCCAGGGCATCCTTTCTATGAACTGGAGCCCAGAACTGGACTGCATATTCTAGATGAGGCCTCACTAATGCTTTGTAAAGTGGTAATATTACATCCCTGTCCCGCGAGTCCATGCCTCTTTTAATACACGACAATATCCTGCTGGCCTTTGAAGCAGCTGATTGACACTGCATGCTGTTATTGAGTTTATGATTTACAAGTACACCCAGATCCTTCTCAACAAGTGAATCCGCCAGTGTAGCTCCCCCTAGGACATATGATGCATGCAGGTTGTTGGTACCCAGATGCATAACTTTACATTTATCTACATTAAACTTCATCTGCCAAGTGGACGCCCAAACACTTAGTTTGTTTAAATCTGCCTGTAATTCATGAACATCTTCCATAGACTGAACTATATTACATAGCTTGGTGTCATCTGCAAAAATAGAAATAGTGCTATTAATCCCATCCTCTATATCATTAATAAATAAGTTGAATAGTAGGGGTCCCAGCACTGAACCCTGGGGTACACCACTTATAACCGGTGACCATTCAGAGTAGGAATCATTGACCACAACTCTCTGGATACGGTCCTTGAGCCAATTCTCAATCCAATTACAAACTATATTTTCTAAACCTATAGTCCGTAATTTACCCATTAGGCGTCTATGGGGGACAGTGTCAAATGCCTTTGCAAAGTCCAAAAACACTAAATCCACAGCGGCCCCTCTGTCTAGACTTCTGCTCACCTCTTCATAAAAACAGATTAGGTTAGTTTGACAACTTCTGTCCTTAGTAAAACCGTGCTGGCTGTCACTTATAATGCTATTTATTGTCACATAATCCTGTATATAGTCCCTCAATAGCCCCTCAAACATTTTCCCCACGATGGATGTTAAACTTACTGGTCTATAATTACCCGGGGAAGACATAGAGCCCTTTTTGAAAATAGGCACCACATTTGCCCTGCGCCAGTCCCTTGGCACTATACCAGTCACTAGAGATTCTCTGAATATTATGAAAAGGGGGACAGAAATAACTGGACTAAGCTCTTTAAGAACTCTAGGGTGTAACCCATCTGGTCCCGGGGCCTTGTGCACATTTATCTTATTTAATTTAGCTTGGACCATCTCTACATTCATCCAATTCAGTATATCAACTGATATATTAACAGCACTGGCACCGGCTACATCAGCTGCTCCTTCTTCAGTTGTATATACAGAGCTAAAGAACCCATTTAGTAACTCTGCCTTCTCTTGGTCCCCTGTGATCAACTCCCCATTACCATTATCTAGGGGTCCCACATGTTCAGACCTGGGCTTTTTTGCATTTATATGCTTGAAGAATTTTTTGGGATTTGTTTTACTATCCTTGGCCACCTGCCTTTCATTTTGTATTTTTGCTAATTTTATTACATTTTTACAGATTTTATTAAGCTCCTTATATTTTACAAAGGCTACAGCTGTACCCTCAGATTTGTATTTTTTAAATGCCCTTTTTTTGTCATGTATTGCCCCTTTCACAGAATGTGTAAGCCATGTGGGGTTTAATTTGAGTCGTTTATACTTGTTACCTGTAGGAATAAATTTTGCACTATAATAACTCAAAGTAGATTTGAAAATCTCCCATTTATCATTTGTTCCATTATTTGACATTAGTTCTTCCCAGTCTATATCCTGAATTGCAGCCCTCATCCTGGGGAAATTGGCTTTCTTAAAATTAAATGTTTTTGCCCTCCCAGCCTGTGTTTGTTTTTTACAGTATAGGTAAAATGTAACTATATTATGATCACTGTTACAGAGGTTTTCACGAACATTGACATTCCCAACAAGATCTGCATTATTAGAAATGACCAGATCCAACAGAGCTTCACCTCTAGTCGGGTCTTCCACAAACTGGCCCATAAAATTTTCCTGCAACAGGTTGAGGAAATGTCTCCCCTTTGCAGTTGAAGCCGAACCATGACACCAATTAATATCCCGGAAATTAAAATCTCCCATTATCACTACAGTACCCGCCTGTGCAGCCCGCTCCATCTGTTTATATAGCTGAACTTCCATCTCCTCAGTTATATTGGGGGGTCTATAGATTACACCAAAAGTAATTTTTTCAGTGTTTACCTCCCTTTCTAGTTCCACCCACAAGTTTTCAACCTCCTCACAGTATTCACCCACTATTGTCTCTTTCACACTCGCCTTCATATAATTTCTCACATACAGACATACACCACCACCTTTCCTATTTGTCCTGTCTTTCCGAAAAAGTGTAAAACCCTGTAGATTTACAGCCCAGTCATGTGAAGAGTCCAGCCATGTTTCAGCAACACCAACTATATCTATATTTTCTTCCAGTATCAAGGCCTCCAGCTCCCCCATTTTGCTTGCTAGACTTCTGGCATTTGTGAACATACACTTTAACTTGCCTGTCAGTTTTTCACTTTTATTATCAGAAATGTGATTTGACATTAATCGGGCCTTTTTATTTACACTGATGTTTTGTAACGAAAGGATCTCCTTATCCTGTTGTCTAGTCCTCTCCCCACACCAATATAGTCTGACCCCTCTCTAACCTGGCTACCCCTTTTTTTTCTACATTGACCTCCCTCCTCAGCCCTAGTTTAAATACTCCGCCACCCCAGCTAGAATTCTCTCCCCCAGCACAGCGGACCCCCTTCCATTTAGGTGCAAATCATCTGCAGAATACAGTTTGTACCCCAATGAAAAGTCAGCCCAGTGCTCTAGGAACCCAAATCCTTCTCCTCTACACCAAGACTTCAGCCATGCATTTAACTCCCTGAGCTCCCGCTGTCTTTCCTGTGATGCGCATGGCACAGGCAGTATTCCTGAGAATACTACTTTGGAGGTCCTTCCCTTCAGCTTGTAGCCTAGTTCTTTAATGTTTGGGCACGCTGTAGGGCTCAGAAGGGAGGGACACCATTTGGCTTTTGGAGCGCAGATTTTGCTTGGTAGTAGCTCTGGCGTTTTGCTGGTATTTAAGTTTATAATGTGGGGGCAAATGTAGACTGGGCAGAGTACATCAGGGGCATAATAAGAGGGTATAATAATGCGGTAAATAAATAATAATCCGCAGATATGTGGCCTTTGTGGCACTTATAAATGGCGCCCGATCTTATCCGCTTTTGGAACACTCTGCACATTTTACATCACCATATTCTGGGAGCCAGAACTTTTTTTATTTTTTCACCACCGGAGCCGTGTGAGGGCTTATTCTTTGCGGGACAATCTGTAGATTTCATTGGTACCATTTTGGGATACATGCCATTTTCTTTATCACTTTTTATTCCATTTTTCGGCAAGCCAGGTGACCAAAAACCATCAATTCTGACAATGATTTTTATTTATTTTTTACAGCATTCACCCTAGGCTATAAATGGCGATTATATTTTATTCTGCGGGTCGGTACGATTACGGCGATACCATATGTATATCGTTTTTTTATGTTTTGCAGCGTTTGCGCAATAAAATAACTTATTTAGAAAATAATTTATTTTTTGTGTCACCGTATTCTGAGAGCCATAAGTTTTTTATTTTTCAGTCAAAAAAGCTGTGTAAGGGCATGTTTTTTGCGGGACGGGTTGTAGTTTGTATCGGTACTATTTTGGCGTACATGCGACTTTTTGATCACTTTTTATTGTATATTTTGGGAGGGGTGGTGACCAAAAAATAGTGATTCTGTCTTTGTTTTTCGTTTATTTTTTTTTGCGGTGTTCACCGTGCGGGAAAAATAATATTATAGTTTTATAGATGGGGTCGTTACGAACGTGGTGATACCAAATATGTGTACTTTTTTTTACGTGTTCATTTTTTTTCCTATAATAAAAGACTTTTATAGGAAAAAAAGCAGTTCTTGTTTTTATCACTTATAACTTTTATTTTTACACTTTTTTTAAAACATTTTTATTCTTTTTTTTAAACTTTTTTCACTTGTCCCACTAGGGGACACTTAGACTTGCAGCTCTGATCGCTGCTGGGATACATTACACTACACACATAGTGTCATTTAAGGAGTTAACTGCCGAAATCAGCGGCGATGGGCCGCTGATCGGCAACGGGGAATGCAGGGCAGACACCCTGCACAGTTAACCGCCACTGCGGTGTAGCTTCCGCGCGACGGTTAACTGTCAAAGCACAGACGTTACTGCACGTCAAGGTGCGCGAAGTGACTGCTCACATTGACGTGCATTAACGTCAAGGTGCGGGAAGGGGTTAAGCTCCAACTTTATTAATAATAGTCAATACGTGTAAAATCTAGCATTTTACTGATTTTTTTTTACAACATAGATGACTTGCTAATAAAGTGATGAAGCGATTCTTAAAAGTGATTATTTAAGCATGTAGGTTGGTGTTGGAATAATTTGCTTGAAAATAGTCTATTATCAGAATGACAAATTATCTTAAAAGCATTCATACACTATAGTTCTATAATAATAAGACTGGTATAAAAAAATAGAAATTAACTTGGTGGAGAATGTTTAACCCCTTCAGAACTGAGCCTGTTTTGGCGAATCCAAGCGATTCTGAGATTGTTTTCTTGTGACATATCATACTTTATGTCAAAATTTGGTCAATAAATTCAGTATTTATTTGTGAGAAACAACAAAATTTGGAGAAAATTAGCAAAAATTAGCATTTTTCTAAATTTAAATGTATCTGCTTGTAAAACAGATAGTAATACCACACAAAATAGTTACTAGTTAACATTTCCCATATGTCTAGTTTATGTTTGTATAATTTTTTGAACATTCTTTTATTTTCTAGGACAAGGCTTAGAACTTTAGCAGCAATTTCTCACATTTTCAAGAAAATTTCAAAAGGCAATATTTTAAGGACCACTTCAGTTCTGAAGTGGCTTTAAGGGCCTTATATATTAGATAGACCCCATAAATCACCCCATTTGAAAAACTGCATCCCTCAAGGTATTCAAAACAGCATTCAGAAAGTTTCTTAACCCTTTAGGCGTTTCACAGGAATTAAAGCAAAGTAGAGGAGAAATTTACAAATAAAATTTTTGGCCAAAAATTTATTTGTAATACATTTTTTCTATAAACACAGAAAGTTTTACCAGAGAAACACAACTCGATATTTATTGCCCAGATTCTGCAGATTTTAGAAATATCCCACTTGTGGCCATAGTGCGCTAATAGACTGAAACACAGGCCTCAGAAGCAAAGGAGCAGGATTTTCAGGCCTCCTTTATTTAGAATATATTTTCACCATGTCAGGTTTGAAGAGGTCTTGTGGTGCCAAAACAGTGGAAACTCCCCAAAAGTGACACTGTTTTGGAAACTACACCCCTCAAGGAATTTATCTAGGGTATAGTTAGCATCTTGACCCCACAGGCCTTTTGCTATATTTATTGTAGTTAGTCTGTGAAAATGAAAATCTACATGTTTTCAGAAAAAACATAGACATTTTTACAAGGAATAAAGAATAAAAAGCACCCCAAAATTTGTAAAGCTATTTCTCTAGATTACGGCAATACCGCATATGTGGTAATAAACGAATGTTTGGATCTACGACAGGGCTCAGAAGGGAAGGAGCAGATTTTGCTGGAATTGTTTTCAGTGCCATGTCGCTTTTGCAATGCCCTGCAGGGACCAAAACAGTGGAAACCCCCCAAAAATGACCTCACTTTGGAAACTACAGCCCGCAAGGAATTTTTCTTGGGGTATATTTAGCATTTTGACCCCACAGGTTTATTGCTGAATTTAGTGGAATCAGACCATGAAAATTCAAATGTTAGAAATGTTTAATTTTTACAAGAAATAAAGGAGAAAAAAAACCCTAACATTTGTAAACCAATTTCTCCTGATGGTGGCAATACCCCATATGTGTAACAAACTGCTGTTTGGACCCACGGCAGGGCTTAGAAGGGAAAGAGCGCTATTTGGCTTTTGGAGCTTAAATTTAGCTGGAATGGTTTTCGGGTGCCATTCGGGTCGCATTTGCAAAGCCCCTGAGGGACCAAAACAGTGGAAACACCCCAAAAGTGACCCCATTTGGGAAACTACAGCCCTTAAGGAATCTTTCCAGGGTGTATAGTGAGCATTTAGACTCCACAGGTCTTTTGCAGAATTTATTAGAATTAGGCCGTGAAAATGAATATCAAAATTTTTTCCTCTAAAATCTAGAATTTTTTCTTTTTCACAAAGGGTAAAGGAGGAAAAAGCACCAAAACGTTTGTAAAGCAATTTCTCCCGAATATGGCAATATTCCACATGTGGTCATAAATGTTTTTTTCATTAGAAATTAATCAACTCTTTCAGGACTGATCAATTTTTTGCTTTTTAATTTTAGTTTTCCCCTCCCCGTGTTCCAAGAGCCATAACTTTTTTATTTTTCCATCAATAGAGTGGTGTGAGAGCTTTTTTCTTGCGGGAGGAGTTGTAGTTTCCAATGACACCATTTAAAGTACCATATAATGTACTGGGAAACTGAAATTAAAATTCTTTGCAGGCTGAAATTGGAAAAAGCTGCTATTCCCCCTGCTATTCCCCCTGCTTTTTGGGTTTCCTTTTTACGGCTTACACTGTGCGGTAAAAACGACAACTTACATTTTTTCTGTGACTTAATACGATTACGGTAATACCAAATTTATACAGTTTTATTCTATATTTTACTACTTTTGCAAAGTAAAAACTATTTGTTAAAAAAAAATTGTTTTGTTTCACGACATTCTTAGAGCCATAACTTTTTTTTATTTTTTGGTCGATTGAGTGTTGTGAGGGCTTATTTTTTGCGGGGCGAGCTGTAGTTTTTATTGATACCATTTTTTGGTACGTGCAACTTTTTGATCACTTTTTATTACATGTTTTTTTAATAGCTAAGGTGAGCAAGAAACAGCGATATTGGCATTTCAAATTCTTTAATTTTTACGGCGTTCATCGTGCGAGTTAAATAATGGTATATTGTAATAGTTCTGACTTTTACGGGTACAGCGATACCAATTTTGTTTATTTTTTTTATTTGTTACATTACTTTAGAGGAAAAATGGGAAAGGTTTTTATTTCACTAATAATAACTTTATTTACTTTTTGTTTTTACACATTTTATTAGTCCCCCTAGGGGACTTGAACCAGCAATCCTTAGATCGCTGATACAATAGACTGCAATACTAATGTATTGCAGTATATTGTCATTTTTACAGGCTTCTGTAACAGCGCGATCGCTGTTCCTGTCCGTTAGCCCCGGGTGTCAGCTGTAATACACAGCTGACACCCAAAGGGTATTGCGCGGGCTAATTGCATGAGCCCGCTCCATACATAACCCCCGAACCACTACATGCTATTAAGTTGTGGTGCGCGAATGGGTTAATGCGCAGCGGATGGTGCAAGGTGAAAATTTACATTTTCCACTGATACAGTGAAGGAAATAAGTATTTGATCCCTTGCTGATTTTGTAAGTTTGCCCACTGTCAAAGACATGACCAGTCTAGAATTTTTAGGCTAGGTTAATTTTACCAGTGAGAGATAGATTATATTTAAAAAAAAACTGAAAATCACATAGTCAAAATTATATATATTTATTTGCATTGTGCACAGAGAAATAAGTATTTGATCCCTTTGGCAAACAAGACTTAATACTTGGTGGCAAAACCCTTGTTGGCAAGCACAGCAGTCACACATTTTTTGTAGTTGATGATGAGGTTTGCACACATGTTAGATGGAATTTTGGCCCACTCCTCTTTGCAGATCATCTGTAAATCATTAAGATTTCGAGGCTGTCGCTTGGCAACTCGGATCTTCAGCTCCCTCCATAAGTTTTCGATGGGATTAAGGTCTGGAGACTGGCTAGGCCACTCCATGACCTTAATGTGCTTCTTTTTGAACCACTCCTTTGTTGCCTTGGCTGTATGTTTCGGGTCATTGTCGTGCTGGAAGACCCAGCCACGAGCCATTTTTAATGTCCTGGTGGAGGGAAGGAGGTTGTCACTCAGGATTTGACGGTACATGGCTCCATCCATTCTCCCATTGATGCGGTGAAGTAGTCCTGTGCCCTTAGCAGAGAAACACCCCCAAAACATAATGTTTCCACCTCCATGCTTGACAGTGGGGGCGGTGTTCTTTGGGTCATAATCAGCATTTCTCTTCCTCCAAACACGGCGAGTTGAGCTAATGCCAAAGAGCTCAATTTTAGTCTCATCTGACCACAGCACCTTCTCCCAATCACTCTCATAATCATCCAGATGTTCATTTGCAAACTTCAGACGGGCCTTCTTGAGCAGGGGGACCTTGCGGGCACTGCAGGATTTTAATCCATTACGGCGTAATGTGTTACCAATGGTTTTCTTGGTGACTGTGGTCCCAGCTGCCTTGAGATCATTAACAAGTTCCCCCCGTGTAGTTTTCGGCTGAGCTCTCACCTTCCTCAGGATCAAGGATACCCCACGAGGTGAGATTTTGCATGGAGCCCCAGATCGATGTCGATTGACAGTCATTTTGTATGTCTTCCATTTTCTTACTATTGCACCAACAGTTGTCTCCTTCTCACCCAGCGTCTTACTTATGGTTTTGTAGCCCATTCCAGCCTTGTGCAGGTCTATGATCTTGTCCCTGACATCCTTAGAAAGCTCTTTGGTCTTGCCCATGTTGTAGAGGTTAGAGTCAGACTGATTCATTGAGTCTGTGGACAGGAGTCTTTTATACAGGTGACCATTTAAGACAGCTATCTTTAATGCAGGCACCAAGTTGATTTAGAGCGTGTAACTGGTCTGGAGGAGGCTGAACTCTTAATGGTTGATAGGGGATCAAATACTTATTTCTCTGTGCACAATGCAAATAAATATATATAATTTTGACTATGTGATTTTCTGTTTTTTTTTAAATATAATCTATCTCTCACTGGTAAAATTAACCTAGCCTAAAAATTCTAGACTGTTCATGACTTTGACAGTGGGCAAACTTACAAAATCAGCAAGGGATCAAATACTTATTTCCTTCACTGTATGCCATTTTACTGCACAATATGGTGTTCCCAGTTTGTGCCACTGAAGACAAATACCTCATAAAATGTTAAACTGGTTCTCCCCGGTATGGCGATGCCATATCTGTGGACTTAAACTGCTGTTTGGGCATGCTGTAGGACTCAGAAGGGAGGGAGCGGCATTTGGCTTACGGAGTGCAGATTTAGCTTGGTAGTTGTTCTGTTTAGGGTTTCATTGGTATTTCAGTTTATAATGTGGGGGCATATGTAAGCTGTGCAGAGTACATCAGGGCATAATAAGAGGGTATAATAATGGGGTAAATAAATAATCTTTCATAGATATGTGGCCGGTGTCGCACTGATAAATGGTGCCCAAACTTATCCGCTTTTGGAACACTCGGAGAGCCAGGACTTTTTTATTTTTTCGCCAACGGAGCTGTATGAGAGCTTATTTGTTGCAGGACAATCTGTAGTTTTCATTGGTACCATTTTGGGGTACATGCGATTTTTTTTATCACTTTCTATTCAATTTTTTGGCAAGCAAGGTGACCAAAAACCATAAATTCTGACAATGGTTTTTATTCTTTTTTATTTATTGTTTTACAGTGTTTACCGTGCGCTATAAATAAAATTTTACTTTATTCTGTGGGTCGATACGATTACGGTGATACCATATGTATATAGCTTTTTATGTTTTGTAGCGTTTGTGCAATTAAATCACTTTTTTATAAAATTAATTATTTTTTTGTGTCACCATATTCTGAGAGCCATAACTTTTTTATTTTTCAGTCAAAAAAGCGGTATAAGGGCTTGTTTTTTGTGGGACGGGTTGTAGTTTTTATTGGTAATATTTTGGGGTATATGCGACTTTTAAATCACTTTTTATTCTATATTTTGGGAGGGGTGGTGGCCAAAAAAATTGTGATTCTGGCATTGTTCTTTACTTATTTTTTGCAGTTTTCACCGTGCAGGAAAAATAAGATTATATTTTCAGAGTCTGGGTCGTTACAAGCGCGGTGATACCAAATATGTGTACTTTTTTTTAACGTGTTCCATCTTTTTCCTATAATAAATGTCTTATTATAGGAAAGAAAAGCATTTTTTGTTTTTGTGGCTTCTAACTTTTATTTTTACACTTTTATAAAAAAAAATATATATATATTTTTTTGTCCCACTAGGGAACTTGAAAACATGCAGCACTGATAGCTGCTATAATACATTA
Source organism: Rhinoderma darwinii (assembly GCF_050947455.1). Lineage (NCBI taxonomy): Eukaryota > Metazoa > Chordata > Amphibia > Anura > Rhinodermatidae > Rhinoderma > Rhinoderma darwinii. Next base: position 218,748,395 of record NC_134688.1, on the reverse strand, counting down.
CACTACCTAGGTAGTGTAATGTATTATAAACGGTCAGTGTGACGCTGAGAGTCACACTGACAGAAAGCCTATGGCTTCCGTTCATGGCAGACCCGTTGCCATGACAACCAACGCTAACACCCGCAATTGGTCCCCGGGAAAGTTTGTTGCTACAACAAACTTTCCAGTTTGTTGCTGCTACAACAAACTTTCCAGTTTGTTGCTGCTACAACAAACTTTCCAGTTTGTTGCTGCTACAATAAACTTTCCAGTTTGTTGCTGCTACAACAAACTTTCCCTGCGATGTCACATGATCGGGACCAGAACCAATCAGTTCCCGATCATGTCTCCGGGACCAGAGGCAGGTGTTAACAGCGCTACTCTGAGACACCCGATCGCTTTGTTAACACTCACTGTGAATTCACTTCGGGGCTGCACGGAGCCCAGCAAGCGCCGAAGTGAATTTACAGTGAGCGGTCGGGAACTGGTGAAAGGAATTGTAACACAAATACTGTCCAGGTGATCAGCTGATCGTCATAAGACCAGATTCACACAAATGTGGAGAAACTCGGACGTGAAAAACTTGACGCTTTCCACATCCGAGGTGCCCTTCTGCAAGTTCCGTTTTCACGGATCCCAATAGACTTATGTCTATGGAGTGATCCGTGATAACAGAACAAAATAGGACATGTTCGTTGAAACAACAGCCGTATGAACGGCCCCATTGAAATACATGCGTCCGTGTGGAAGCCGTTGTTTTAACGGTTGAGGTGTGCGCAACGCTCGTGTAACTAAGGCCTAAGGCCCCATGCACATAACAGTATTTTTCATCAGTAATTACTAACGGTAAATACTGACAGTAATTACGGATCCATTCATTTCTATTGGCCACGGACACCTTTCAGTAGTTTTACAGAAGGGTGTCCATGCTGAAAAAATAATAGAACATGTCCTATTCTTGTCAGTAATTACAGCAAGGACTCTCCCATGGAATTCTATGGGAGGTTCCATAAATACGGATGGATACTGATGTGCATCCGTAAACCGTCCGTATTTATGGAAGCATTGCTAGGCAACATGTTGATGACATAATTTGCAACCTCCCTCTTTTTGTTAGGATCAGTATATACGGATGGAATACGTACGTATTTATGGACACCCTTCCGTATATAAGGATGAAATACGGATGCCTACTGATCCGTATTTACGGACAGTATTTCGGGATAGATGAAAATACTGTCGTGTGCATGGGGCCTAACTTTGATTTATCAAACCCTCTTTCCTTCTAATGCTTAGCCGTGAGCCTTGAAAAGTTTTGTCCAAGGACATGAGAAAAAAAACCATTAATTTAAGTTACTTTTCTTTTGATATGAATCTAAATTTGTAGGAAAATATTACTTGTAGGCAGCACTGTTACTGAATCTGTGTTTGGCACTGATAAGTGCCAAGTCTATGTTGAGTCTTGATAAGGTCAAATGATAGGAAGCTCTATGAAAGTGCTTGTAATAAAATGTTTCTGTACAATAGGAGCTGTAACTGCCAGATTTGCTCCATTGTGAGTTATATTCAAACTCATGCACTTGTGTGCCTGGAAACTATAGGCCAGCGGAAAGAAGAGTATTTTTATAATATTGACATTGCCAGTTCTTTTTTTTTTCCTGTGTAAGTTCCAAAAGGTCATTCTTAGGATCATTTAAAGAGTTGCATTATAACCTTTCAACACATTAAAATGTTTGTTGCATTAAACTTAAAGGGGTTGTCCACTACCGAACAACTGATGACCTATCCACCGGATAGGTCATCAGTATGTGCTCTGTGGGGGTCCCACACCTGGACCGATCTGGGACAACAACCAGGAAATACCCTTCAATAGCTCATCAGTCGAGATGAGCCCATGTAAGTGGTTGGACAGCGTTGTCCTCAGAGGAACAGAGATTTCGTCTGACTCTAGATCTATGCCTCTTTTCTGGACAATAGGATCACATCCGTGTCAGTTGTCCTATTCGTCCTTTGCAGACAGATGACTGCAAGGCCTTGGTGAGAGATGCGATATCACCTTGGGCCTTACACTTCCTTTCTCCGATGATAAAACTTCTAAGACTTCATAATTACTTTTGTGACCTTTCAGAATTCCCTATGTTTAACTTTGGTTAATGTATCCTTTAGTTCATGGGGACACGTCTCTCTTAAAACGGTTCTAGTGTGGCTTGAAATGGGGGTCCTTCATTTTGAAGAGATCTTGCTCCTGTTTTTTTCCATGCTCTTCCAATCCTATGCTACTAGGATTACCCTGGTTTAGCCTACACTCTCGAGTATACTCGTTCTCCCTAGCAGAGACTGAAAAGATATCTGTCTATATCAAAGAGTATTAGTAAAATTTATTTATCCATGAATCCTCCTCCCCATCCACAGCTTTGTCAAGAACCCTGAGGCCATGCATAGGCCTGTTACTACATAGGCCTGTTACTACACTAACCGTTGACAGTTAGGGTATGTTCACACGCAAACTCAAAAACGTCTGAAAATACGGAGCTATTTTCAAGGGAAAACAGCTCCTGATTTTCAGACTTTTTTAAGCCACTCGCATTTTTCACGGCCGTTTTTGGAGCTGTTTTCCATAGAGTCAATGAAAAACGGCTCCAAAAATGTACCAAGAAGTGACCTGCACTTCTTTTGCATGGGCGTTTTTTTACGCAGCCGTTTTTCAAAACGGCCGCGTAAAAAAACGCCCCATTGGAACAGAACGCTGTTTTTCCCATTGAAATCAATGGGCAGATGTTTGGAGGTGTTCTGCTTCCGATTTTTCAGCCGTTATTCGGGCGTTTAGGGCTCGAAAAATTGCCGAAAATAGGCCGTGTGAACATACCCTTATGGAGCAGGTGGCCACACTCTTCAGGGCTCAAAAGTGACCACTGCAATCAGTGGCGGAATAAGTAGATCATAGTCCATGGGCTGTTCCACAAACTTGGGCCTCCCTTCCACCACCACTCTGCCGTGTCTATAGTGAACACCACCTTTTTGTGTGAGCATTGACAAATGGGTGTTACGATTTCCCTTGTCAAAGGGCTGTGTCCCTACATACTGACAGGCAGAAAAATGGACAAGGAGGCAGCACTTCCAAAACTTAGAAAACCTTTAATCACCCATGCAACGTTTCAATCCCTCAATCCCTCAATGCTTGAGAAAGGTCCTGAGGGATTGAAACGTTGCATGGGTGTTTAAAGGTTTTCTAAGTTTTGGAAGTGCTGCCTCCTTGTCCATTTTTCTGCCTGATATTGAGTACCTTGGACCGGGTTCTGAAGAGGCGTGCACCGTTTTGGTGGTTCAGTGCTGTGGTAATTCTGTACTTTTGCCTACATACTGATAGTCTCCAATCATCGCTGACAGTATCACACTGTGTAGGGACACTTCCTCTTGACAATGGGAATGGTAACACACATTTGTCTATTAGTCCTGGGTACACAAAGATATGTAGAATACAAGGATTTCCTACAACAGACATGTCAGGAGAGGGGACAGATCCCCTATAGATCCAGTGACTCACAAGTGATGTCTTCTCTGATGGGAGTCGTTTTCTTTTCTTCTCCATCTGACGCAGACCGTTATGGCGACTTCTCCTGGTGAGACATCTTTACCCATCACTTCTGCAGCTATTTCCAGCCTCTATAGAAACACACATTTAGACACCAAGGCCCAGAATCATACATTAAAGGGGTTATCTGGGCACAGACCGTTTTTTATACTGATGAGCTATCGATGTGCCTGGACAACCCCTTTTAATCAGACTAATAAATTTGGACCCCAGACTAGATCATAGAATACATACAGACCTTCTAAACTGTTACAGTCCCCAAACCCGACCCCCCTAACAAATACAGACCCCAGAACAAGCACCCTAAATAAATACAGACCTCAGACCAGACCCCTAAATACAGACCCCAGACCTGACCCCCTACACTAATAATGACCCCAGACCAGAAACCCTAAACTAATACAGACCCCTAAATAAAGACCTCTAAACTAATACAGACCCTAGACCAGACCCCCTAAATACAGACCTCATAAACTAATACAGACCCCAGACCCCTAGAGACCCTAAACTAATACAGACCCAAGACCAGGCCCCCTAAATACAAACCCCATAAACTAATAAAGACCCCTAAATACAGACCCCCTAAATACGGACCACAGACCTGACCTCCTACACTAATAATGACCCTAGACCTGACTCCCTTAAGTAATACAGACCCCAGACCACACCGTCTAATCTAATACAGACCCCAGACCAGACCCCTAAATACAGACCCCTAAATAAAGACCCCTAAACTAATACAGACCCTAGACCAGGCCCCCTAAATACAGATCTGATAAAAACTAATACAGACCCCTAAATACAGACCCCCTAAATACAGAACCCAGACCTGACCCACTACACTAATAATGACCCCAGACCCCCTTAAGTAATACAGACCCCAGACCAGACCCCCTAATCTAATACAGACCCCAGAACAAACCCCCAAATACAGACCCCTAAACTAATACAGACCCTAGACCAGGCCCCCTAAATACAGACCGCATAAACTAATACAGACCCCAGACAACTAAATACAGATCCACTAAATACAGACCCCAGACCTCAAACTAATACAGACCCCCTAAATACAGACCCCAGACCTGACCCCCTACACTAATAATGACCCCAGGCCTGACTCCCTTAAGTAATAAAGACCCCAGACCAGACCCCCTAATCTAATACAGACCCCTAAATACAGACCCCTAAACTAATACAGACCCTAGAACAGGCCACCTATATAGACCCCATAAACTAATACCCCAGACATCAAACTAATACAGACCCCCTAAATACAGACCCCCAGACCCCTTAAACTAACAGACCCCTAAATATACAGACCCTAAACCCCTTAAACTGATACAGACCTCAGACCCCCTAAATACAGACCCTAGACCCCTAAAACTAATACAGACACCAAACTTCCTAAATACAGTCCAGACCCCCTAAATACAGTTCCCAAACCAGACCGCCTAAATACAGTCCCCACAACAGACCCCCTAAATACAGACCCCTTAAAGAGATCCTTTCACCTCCCCATACATGTGCAGCTGAGTGCAGAATGTCGTGGGGAGGGCTGAACAAACCCTGGGACACTTTAAAAAAAATTCTACCTCCCTCGGTTATTTAGATATCGGTGCCGTCATATTTGGTAACCGATATTTAAATAACCCCTTGAACATTCAACGGGGCGTGTACTGGCAAGAGGGCGTGTTACTATGGCTGTGACACTGTCCAATCAGATATGGACAGTGTTACAGCAAGAGCGAGGAGAGAGAGAGAGTGTGCTCACGCGCGCACACGCTCTCACTCTCACTCTTCAGCTTTCAAGATTAGTCTTCTGCCGAACTGGCAAGGGGCATGTCACTGCTACGGACAGTATAAGATCTGTGTAGAGGAGAGCGCTCTCTCATCTCTTCAGCTCTTGCGAGAGATCAGTCTTGCATTGTTTGCCGAACTGGCAAGGGGCATGTCTCTGTTACGGACAATGTAAGCGCCCCCCAGCTCTTACACTGTCCGTAGCAGTGACACGCTCCCTTGCCAGTTCGGCAGACAAATTACAAGACTGATCTCTTACAAGAGCTGAAGAGATGAGAGCGCGCATACGCGCTCTCCTCTCCATAGATCTTACACTGTCCGTAGCACACACTCTCTCTCCTCGCTCTTGCTGTAACACTGTCCATATCTGATTGGACAGTGTCACAGCCATAGTAACATGCTCCCTTGCCAGTACACGCCCCATTGACTGTTCAGGGGATTATTTACATATCGGGCGCCAAATATAACGGCACCGATATCTAAATAACGGAGGGAGGTAGAAAAAAAAAGAAAAAAAATGTAAAGTGCCCCAGGGTTTGTGCAGCCCTCCCCATTATATGCTGCACTCAGCTGCACATGTATGGGGAGGTGAAAGGTTCTCTTTAAACAAATCCATCCCCTTATACTTACATAGCAGCTCACTTCAGTCTTCTCTGTGGAGTCTTGCTGCTGCTTATGGATCTGTGGTCATGTGACCAGCATGTCTGTAAACAGTAGTAAGAACTTCAGAGATGAGGTAATGTGACCTTATGTCGAAATGTCCTTTTGCAGGACATATACAATGCCGTTTCGTCATGTTTTTTTCCGCGATTCGCCTCAGGCCCCGGGAGGCCGCCCAAAATGCCCTATGATGATCCGCCATTGACTGCAACCCATATAGCTATGCCACTGTACCACCTGTGCACAGTTCAAACCTTCAAGGCAAGCACAATTAGGTTTCCTCCAGACCCTGCCCATTCCAACCGAACCTTGAACTGTGGGTTCCAGGTCAGATACGCTGTGCAGTTTTTACACAGCGTATCCAGCGTGTGGGAACCCAACTTCAGGCTGGGTTTTCAAGCAGTTTTGTTCCTTTTTTTGCTGCGATTAGTGCAATATAGTGGCTAAATGCTACAGTTTTTTTTGATTCTGCAAAAAACAATGTGTTTTGCCGTAATTTCATAGTAGTCGCGGCAAAAAAATGCACGACAACCGCAATGTGGGAACCCAGCCTAAAGTATGGAATGGGACTTCTGTGGTCAGTGATTTGGCGGTTTGTTCCACCTACTGTTTTTTAGTATTCGCCCTGCCTACCAGTGCAATGCCTGTCTTAATTGTGTGTTAGCCACCTACTGTAAATGCTTAGATTTTTGCTTTGGTTGCCTACATACATGTGTTGGCCCCACCTGCCGCTAATTTTGACCTACCTACAATATCAAGGCCACATTAGATTTTTTTTCCAGGGCCACTTTAAGTTCCCAATTTGCCCCTGGCTACAGGCCACGTATGGACCGCAACCTATTAGGCACAGGGATTGGATTCCTGCGCAGGCCGGCGTGATGATGTCACTGGATCACGCCGGCCTACGAAAGAATCCCGTCGGCGTTGAGGATGCCTTGGATAAGATCAGTTTGCCACGGGAACGGGGCCTAGGTGAGTTTAATTTTTTTGTTTTATTTGTTTGGGGGGCGCTATCTACTGGGGGGCTGTATAGCACTATCTACAGGAGGGTTGTATGGCACTATCTAGAGGGGGGAATGTATAGCATTATCTACAGGGGGGGCTGTATCACACTATGTAAAGGGGGGCTGTATGACTATCTACAGGGTGGGCTGTATGGCACAATTTACAGGAAGGCTGTATTGCAGAATCTACAGGGGGCTGTATGGCGCTATCTGCAGGGGGGCACTATCTCCAGGGGGGCTATATGTGGCACCCAGGGGAGGGGGTCCCAGTCAAAAGTTTGCTGTGGGGCCCAGCCTTTCCTAGTTATACCCCTGATCCAGGGGCGTAACAAGGAAAGACTGGGCCCCATAGCAAACTTTTGACTGGGGCCCCCCTCCGCTGGGTATCACACAACCCCCCCTTGTAGATAGTGCCTCCCTATAGATTCCACCACACAGCGCCCTCTATAGATAGCACCATACACAGCCCCCTGTAGATAGCGCCATACACAGCCCCCTGTAGATAACGCCTTACAGGCCCCCTGTAGATAACGTCTTACAGCCCCAAATCCCCCCTGTAGATAACGCCATACAGCCCCTTCGTAGATAACGCCATACAGCCCCCCTGTAGATAACCTCTTACAGCCCCAAATCCCCCCTGTAGATAACGCCATACAGCCCCCCTGTAGATAACGCCATACAGACCCCCCCCCTGTAGATAACGCCATACAGACCCCCCCTGTAGATAACGCCATACAGACCCCCCTGTAGATAACGCCATACAGATCCCCTGTAGATAATGCCATACAGAGTCCCCTGTTGATAACGCCATACAGACCCCCCTGTAGATAACGCCATACAGACCCACCCTGTAGATAACGCCATACAGAGTCCCCCCTGTAGATAACACCATACAGAGTCCCCCCTGTAGATAACGCCATACAAAGTCCCCTGTAGCTAACGCCATACAGACCCCCCTGTAGATAACACCATACAGAACAACCCCCTGTAGATAACGCCATACAGACCCCCCTGTAGATAACACCATACAGACCCCCCCTGTAGATAACACCATACAAACCCCTCCTGTAGATAACGCCATACAGACCCCCCCCCCAGTAGATAACACCATGCAGAACCACCCCCTGTAGATAACGCCATACAGAACCCCCCTGTAGATAACACCATATAGCCCCCCCCAAAAAAAAACAGCCTATAGTTTGTCCTACAAAAGAGATGTATCCACAGGATAAGGGATACATGTGTGATCGCTGGCAGCGATAAGGAGAACGGGGGACCGAAAGTCCCTCGAAGTTCTACATGACAAACCTCGGACTTCCGGCGTCTGCGCAGTTCAATAAAAATGAAAGGTGCGCTGGTCACGCATGCGCACAAGCGCGACAAGTGCACAATTCATTTCTATGGAGCTGCAGACAGACCCCGGAAGTCCAAGGTTTGTCATAGAGAACTTCAGGGGACTTTCGGTCCCCTGTTCTCCTTATCGCTGGGCATCCCAGTGATCACACATGTATCTCCTATCCTGTGGATAGGGGATGCATGTGTTTTGTAGGAACAGCCCCTTCAGTGGCGTCGCGCTGTAGCAGCCATAGCGGATGCTAGCGGAGCTTCCGGCCATGGGGGGGGGTCGTGCCGGTGGGTGGCACGAACCCCCTCATGCTGCGGGCGACACCAGGAATTATTCCTAGGTGTACATCTATGCTTCAGCATGCGTAAAAAAGCTGATACATAGATGTACCTAGTCTAATACTTAAATAAAGGTTACCGTTGTGTATATTGGTTAAAACAATCTATATACTGAATTGCACAAATGATCAGCTTGATATATTCACACATGTTCTGTTTTGCATGATAGTGGCATTTCACGGTCTTGTGGGTCAATACCTTCTATGGGAAATAACAATATCTGGACCATATTGTTGTTTAATAGTCAGGATTTTTTTGCAATACATATTACTATTGGCAGTGTTGTACTGGTTTGTGATACTATCTTTATTTTTATACATTTTTGTGTTTTTTTTTAACAATGTTGAAATAAAAATTCATTATGTTTTAATTATATTCATGAAGTTAATCTGGTTTCTATGGTCCAATAAGGGTTTAGGTTGGTTGGATATATGTTTGGGAGTTTAAAGAGGCTCTGTCACCAGATTTTTCAACCCCTATCTGCTATTGCAGCAGATAGGCGCTGCAATGTAGATTACAGTAACGTTTTTTATTTTTTAAAAACGAGCATTTTTGGCCAAGTTATGACCATTTTTGTAGTTATGCAAATTAGGCTTGCAAAAGTCCAAGTGGGTGTGTTTAAAAGTAAAAGTCCAAGTGGGCGTGTATTATGTGCGTACATCGGGACGTTTTTAATACTTTTACTAGCTGGGCGTTCTGATGAGAAGTATCATCCACTTCTCTTCAGAACGCCCAGCTTCTGGCAGTGCAGACACAGCCGTGTTCTCGAGAGATCACGCTGTGTCGTCACTCACAGGTCCTGCATCGTGTCAGACGAGCGAGGACACATCGGCACCAGAGGCTACAGTTGATTCTGCAGCAGCATCAGCGTTTGCAGGTAAGTAGCTACATCGACTTACCTGCTAACGCCGATGCTGCTGCAGAATCAACTGTAGCCTCTGGTGCCGGTGTCCTCGCTCGTCTGACACGATGCAGGACCTGTGAGTGACGACACAGCGTGATCTCTCGAGAACACGCTGTGTCTGCACTGCCAGAAGCTGGGCGTTCTGAAGAGAAGTGGATGATACTTCTCTTCAGAGCGCCCAGCTAGTGAAAGTAGTAAAAACGCCCCGATGTACGCACATAATACACGCCCACTTGGACTTTTACTTTTAAACACGCCCACTTGGACTTTTGCAAGCCTCATTTGCATAACTACAAAAATGGTCATAACTTGGCCAAAAATGCTTGTTTTTAAAAAATAAAAACGTTACTGTAATCTACATTGCAGCGCCGATCTGCTGCAATAGCAGATAGGGGTTGCAAAATCTGGTGACAGAGCCTCTTTAAATCACTACTGTATTCTATGGATCATTTATAGGAACAGTTAAAGTGTAGTAAGTTTACATGTATTTTATTTGTGAAACATTCTTTCCCAGCCATAGATCGCCCAGACGATTTTGAAAACTGCCTGAGAAGAAATAATGTCCGGACTGTGGGTCTACCTGAGAAGTCTCAGGGGGTTGACACTGTGCTATTCCTGGAAGAATGGCTTAAAACCATCATTCCGGCATCATGGATGTAGTAGTGTTGTTGGGAGCTCTCGGCAGCGTCTGCTGTGCCCAACTTCCTGTACACCTTCCCAGAGTTGCCATCAGGAATTTCTGGGCCGCATACGGCTAAAGCATTGGGGCTCCCCGCCCCCCACTTTACCGATTCTCCTTCTACCCCATGGCAACACGACAGTATTTTTTTATTTATTTAAATGTTTACAATGAAAGTCAATAGCAGATATATGCAACTGTATGGCAGTTTCAAAACTACAGAAGAAGAAAGAAAACTGAATGCCATCAGTCTGTACAATTATTGGCATATAGATATTAGAGAAGTGCTAGCATGCTGACAATAAATCCCAGAACAAAGAGGAAAATACGAAGATACAGTATAAGGCCCCATGCACACGACTGTATTTTTCATCCGTAATTACGGACCCATTAATTTCTATTGGCCACGGACACCTTTCCGTATTTTTACGGATGTGTGTCCATGCCCAAAAAAATTATAGAACCTGTCCTATTCTTGTCCGTAATTAAGGCACGGACTCTCTCATAGAAGCCTATGGGCGCTTCCGTAAATACGGACGTCTACAGATGTGCATCCGTAAACCATCCGTATTTACGGAATCGTTGTTATGCAACATCCTCCCTCTTTTTTGCGGATCCGTATATACGGATGAAATACGGATGCATTACAGACCTTATATACGGATACCCTGCCGTATATACGGATAAAATGCGGATGACTATGGAGCCATCTATACGGACAGTATTTACGGAAAGATGAAAATACAGTAGTGTGCATGGGGCCTAATACATTACATTTTATACTGAGATTTGAGAAACTATGTACAGGTAGATTTTATGCGATATTTGTGTCAGTGGTGTCTGCACAGTCTAACTACATGAATTACTCCTGCGATAAGCTTACATGTAAGGCCTACTTAACATATAACATGTACAGGTCTTATTTTTCCATGTCATGCCTTTATTTGTACGTCCAGGAGGTGTCACATAAATGACACACAGCTGTTACTGGATAACCACTTAGTCATCTCTCCTAATACTTGTGGAAAAAGGATATTTACACAGTAGGTTGTGGTGGAGAATAGCTAATGCTTTCACAAACTTATGTTCTGGTCCAGTACATATTCTTAAACGTGGCTATATTAACAAATTGAAAACCTATTGTGTTTAACCATATCAGCCAAACTACATTTACAGATTTATTTCTTTTTATGTACTACATTCTGATGATGGGGCTGAATTTTAAAATTGAATCCCATGTTGGAAGAAGCTTACTGAGATAAAATAAGAGCAGTGTCTTACATGCTGGCTACTGTCTTTGGCTGTACAGATCTAGGTTACCTGTGTTAGGCCCCTTTCATGTCACATTGTAACATACTTCTTGTTAACCTACCAAATGCATGTTAGCAGATAGTAGCAGACAGATTAAAGTCAGTATGATTGCAGGATTAGACTCCACAGGGTTTGTAGTCTGTTTCCATGGAGATAGATATTTCTGCAGAAGGCAGAATGCAGTTTTTGGTGCCGATTTTTTTTAAAGCCAGTAGTGAATGCAAAAAAATAGAAAAGTATGAAGTATTTTCTTTATATATTTTCCTTCCTTTATTATCCATTCCTTGCTTTGATTTAAAAAAAAAACAAAAAAAAAAAAACGTCAAAATCTGCATCAAAATTTTATCTGAATCCATCCATAGAGCTGTAGACACAAAATAGTAGGATATACTTAATCAAGTCTATTTACAAAGTCACTTTCAGATGCATTGTAGCAATAACTTACAATAAAACATACACTTTAGGCTATGCTTGTTTACACAGGGCGGATACACTGCGTAAAAGCACACAGCGTATCCGCCTTGGGTGCCGCAGGGAATTCTGGCTGAAAAACTGCACCAAATTGTGGTGCCGTTTTTCAGCCGGAATATCCGCTGTTGAAAACTGCACGTATAAAAATAAAACTCCAAATACTTACCCTCTGACGTCCTGCAGACCGGCCTCCTGGAATGACATCATCCCATGTGACCGCTGCAGCCTGTGATTGGCCGGCCTAGATGAAGAAGCACAGAATTCTGGGTAAGTATAAGATTATTATTTTATTTCACCGCAGAAAACAAAACATCTGCTATTTGTTGCGGGTTTTACCTCCCAATTGAATTTAAGGGGGAAAACCTGCAACAAAAAACTGCACCGCAGGTCAATTCCTAAACGTTTTTTCTGCTCATTATTTACGCAGTGTCTAGATGAGATCTGCTCAAATTTCATTTGCTACTGTATTATGCTGCGGATTTTGCACAACTAAATCTGTTGCGGAAAATTCACAGTATTTACACTTCGTGTGAACTTACCCTTAAAGGGTAACTAAACTTTCAAAAAAACTTCTGATGTCATAGTGACATGTCAGAAGTTTTGATCGGTGAGGGTCTGAGCACAGAGACCCCCACCGATTGCTAAAATGAAGCTGCAGAAGCGCTTGAGTGAGCGCTGAGGTGCTTGATTTCTGATCGGCTTTTCTCGGAAAGCCGAGCAGTTGGTGTAGTGGCTCAATAGAAAGTCTATGAGCTCGTACACCGCTGGCTCGGCTTTCCGAGGAAAGCTCAGAAACTAAGCGGCATAGCACTCACCTATGAAATGTCAAAGAGAAACTGATATCTAAACGTACACAAATTTTTTAATGGGGCAGTTTTGAATCATTTTGAACCAAAAGAGAGCTTATTGGTTTCGATAGAGGCACAAATGACAGCTATCTCAGTTTCCCTTTTTTCCCATCCAGCCAGAGAATGCAAAGGGAACTGAACCATGCCTAAAAAGGTGTAAACTAAGCTTTATGCCCCATGCACACGGCCGTAATTTTGATCTGCAATTGCGGATCGAAGCACGGACCCACTTATGGGAAGGTGTACGGGCCGTAGAAATGACCCGCAAAAAATAGCACGTCCTATTTTTTGATTTTACGGACTATGCTCCCATACTTTATAATATTTAAATGCGGGTGACTGTCTGCGGCCATCCGTGGCCGTGATTACAGGCACAGCCATGTGCAGGGGGCCTTATCATTTTAGACGTGTTTCGATGACTTTCCCATAGCTAGTATTTGGTCAGGGCTATGGTGACTTTGAGCACATTAGTGCACTTTTCCAATTGTTTCAAATGAACAATTGCTTTACATAATTTTATAGTAAGTGTTTGCAAACATATTCTTGATTGGAAAACTAGCACTCAATCCTGCAAACAGGTTGTCAAATCTGTGGAGCACTCATTTGGGAAAGAATTGACCAGTAAAGGTACCTTTGCTAGATGCTAAAGGCATTTAAAAAAGCACAATAATATAGTTGAGGTTCTATGTTTTTAAGAGAACCTTTCAGCTCTACTGACATGTCTGTTTTAGCAAATACATACACTTCCCATGAAATAAAAATTCTGGAACATCTATTCTTAGAACGCTGCATTTTCCTCTGTTATTACTCCTGGAAATGTATGTATGTTGACAACTGGATGGCACCATTCCACTTGTCAATGGGGCGGGCTCCTGCACACTGTCACTTTATTGACAAGGAGAATGGTAGCGCCTAGTTGACTATTTATGCAAACATTATCTGGAGGAATAACAGAGGAATGGTATAATGCAGCGTTCTAAGAAAAGGAGCTCCAGAATTCATAGGAAATGCAAGTATTTACTAAAATAGAAATGTCTGACTGGTCCTTTTTAATTGCAGTCTGGCCTATGGTATATAATTAGCAGAGAGTGCAACCATTTAGCTGTCCTCTTAAGTAGTAAAATATCTAGAAACGCCACTGAGTTGGAACCATGAACTGTATTAACTGAAAAGCTGGCAGGCCAGGTGCAGCTCTCATATACAGGCTAGATATTTATACGGGATTAAACTTTGCTTGGAGATTTACTCTACAATTTCCATAAACAAATGGTCTAACCAGGTCATGCTTTGTAAAACAATCCACACCCACTTATGTGCTCCCGAAACATAGTCCAAGGGAAATCAATGTCTGTTTCATGCAAACATAGTATTAAAAAAGCCTGTCATCTAAACATACTAAGATCTGTAAAAACAGACTCAGATCCACAGTCTTATTTTCAAATCATTTTTGTGCAATAATACACATTGATTTCTTGCACTGGTTATTATGTTACAAATAATGCAAAGTACTACACTTCGGTCAATACTTACTCGCACAGACAAGAATGACAGGAAAAGCTAAATGTAGACCAGGAGTCTGAGTCTGGGGAGAGCCCTGTTCTTCACTAAAATAAATAAATACATAGATTTAATTTCATGTGGAAGTATTTTACACGAACATCTTTTGTTATGAGTCATATTATACAATGAGAAGATTAATGCATCCCACATATAAACCATTTGTTGCTGCAAATGAAACAGCCATGTCAATGGCAGTGCTTTAAACACTCCAGCTATCTTATAAGGTGGTACACATTGGCAGAGGAAGCTGTCGTTTTAAGGTAATTAGGCTCTGGTTACACTAGCATCAAGGGGTTCCGTTTGCCTTTGCAGTACGCAGGCAAGAATAGCGCAGTCTGCAATGTCATTCTTGCAGTCTAAAATATGTAAACCCCTATGGACCCCATTAATGATAATGGAGTCTATCGGGATTCACTAGAATCCATTTGAAAATTAATTCAGCATAACCATCATGGCTCTGTTATAAATGGAAGCCATGATGGTAGTGTGAATGCAGCCTTCGTAAAATTCACTTTAAAAAGCTTCCAATTTTTCCTACGGGGTGGGGTGCAATGTGGTAATGATGTCCTAGAAGGCAATTGTTTGCAAATTTGGCTGTTGTAGTGATAGGATGTGATGGGGCAACATGAAATTCTCTTACTTCCTATGGAATAACTTGAGAGAAAAAAACAAGACTGTATAGTCAGATGCAGTTACAAATTGTGTTACTATTGGTGTCTTGCAAAAATCTGACATCATCAAAATACTCTAAACAAATAGACAAAATGATGACATCGAGACTTCAATATCATCCCTTCTATACGATACTTGTTACATTTGCAGTCAGGAGTTATTTCATTACAAAAGTGAAATGAATGAAACATTGTATCAATTGTATTACATTTTACTAACTTTTACCACCTTTCTCATGCTACTCCTTGCTTTTGTGTTTTCACCTGCTATTAGAAATAGCAAGTACAGTAACAGCACACACCCAGATATAGATATTTTACATTTAGACAGAGACTTTACAAATGAGGAACATAGGATTAAATGTCAATTATATATCATTAATGGCTATTGTGTTATTTAGAATAACCACAAGCAGTAATCTAAGTCAAGCCTTATAAGATACTGCTCCTTTACCTCTTTTCCCTTAATAATTCTATATTGTCTGTATTTGTGACCAGGATTATTGTGGCAAGGAAATTGGCACATGATGTGACAGCAGGTCTGTTTTATTTTCAAACATTTTAGATGATGCCATCAGAGTGAAGAAGCTGACAGGGCTGATCTGCAGGGCATTTTGTAAAAAAGAGTCCTAATAATGCTGCTGTACACCTAGAACTGTATGAGGGTCAATGCCCGACTAGGGTTCGTTGGGCCACCAAAGAAAATCATTTTGAGGGCCCACCCTCCACCTATATAGGATATTATTGGCTCCAAACTATGCTCCAAAGGGAGTTGTCCTCTGCCGGATTTTTGGGGTCCAGCCTGGTCCCACCAGGGGATCTTCTGGTACTTTGGTGGGCCTGTCCGAATGTACAGGACCATTGTAAAGTGAACGTGCAAATGCAGCCTTTTAAAAAAAAAAAAAAAAAATTTCATTAAAAAAGGGAGTAATATCCCCCTCCATCTTTAGATTGGTGAATTCCCAGGAGTATGACAGCTACCAATCAAACTTTTATGGCATATCTAATTGACATGCCATAAGATGGTTTTGTTAAAAATCCCTTAAAGGAACAGTAAGTAAAATAAGTTACCTAAGGATTTGTTTCCCTGTTTTTGAGGAGTACGATGACAACAATAAATAGATTCAGTATACTTCACAAACCTTTCTTTTACTCTGCTAATGTTACTAACGTTGTGTAAAAGGTAAACCTACACTTTAAATATTAGACATGTACTTCTTGAGCATCCTGGTTTTCTGACTGTAGGCACTCTGAAAAATATTGTATGGCTAGGAGGATAGTCAATCCAGGATGTGTCATTTTAGTCAGGACCATCCCTAAAGGTAAATCTATAAATAAGGTGCTACAGTTTGTTTCAGTTAATTCCCATGTAGAGATCTGCCAGAGTACACCCAGGTCTTGCCTCAACTACCATGGAGGGAGACAATCTCTATTTTAAAAGAAACCTGGTCCCTTATGTCGCTTTGCTACTATACTATGCTATTAAATTTTGTAGTGAATTAGAAAAAACAGAGAAATGTTTTGCCCAAAGAATAGTTATGAAAGAGAACTACTGTACACAAACAGTAAACATACCAACAGAAACAAACACACACACACACGCACACACACACACACACACACACACACACACACACACACACACACACACACACACACACACACACACACACACACACACACACACACACACTATAAGGTCCTAATGCATTAAATATACAGTGAAGGAAATAAGTATTTGA
The DNA here is from genome assembly GCF_050947455.1 of Rhinoderma darwinii. Classification (NCBI taxonomy): domain Eukaryota; kingdom Metazoa; phylum Chordata; class Amphibia; order Anura; family Rhinodermatidae; genus Rhinoderma; species Rhinoderma darwinii. Next base: position 218,731,494 of record NC_134688.1, on the reverse strand, counting down.
TCCCTTGCTGATTTTGTAAGTTTGCCCACTGTCAAAGACATGAACAGTCTAGAATTTTTAGGATAGGTTAATTTTACCAGTGAGAGATAGATTATATAAAAAAAAAAAAACAGAAAATCACATTGTCAAAATTATATATATTTATTTGCATTGTGCACAGAGAAATAAGTATTTGATCCCTTTGGCAAACAAGACTTAATACTTGGTGGCAAAACCCTTGTTGGCAAGCACAGCAGTCAGACGTTTTTTGTAGTTGATGATGAGGCTTGCACACATGTTAGATGGAATTTTGGCCCACTCCTCTTTGCAGATCATCTGTAAATCATTAAGATTTCGAGGCTGTTGCTTGGCAACTCGGATCTTCAGCTCCCTCCATAAGTTTTCGATGGGATTAAGGTCTGGAGACTGGCTAGGCCACTCCATGACCTTAATGTGCTTCTTTTTGAGCCACTCCTTTGTTGCCTTGGCTGTATGTTTTGGGTCATTGTCGTGCTGGAAGACCCAGCCACGAGCCATTTTTAATGTCCTGGTGGAGGGAAGGAGGTTGTCACTCAGGATTTGACAGTACATGGCTCCATCCATTCTCCCATTGATGCGGTGAAGTAGTCCTGTGCCCTTAGTAGAGAAATACCCCCAAAACATAATGTTTCCACCTCCATGCTTGACAGTGGGGATGGTGTTCTTTGGGTCATAGGCAGCATTTCTCTTCCTCCAAACACGGCGAGTTGAGTTAATGCCAAAGCGCTCAATTTTAGTCTTATCTGACCACAGCACCTTCTCCCAATCACTCTCAGAATCATCCAGATGTTCATTTGCAAACTTCAGACGGGCCTGTACATGTGCCTTCTTGAGCAGGGGGACCTTGCGGGCACTGCAGGATTTGAATCCATTACGGCGTAATGTGTTAACAATGGTTTTCTTGGTGACTGTGGTCCTAGCTGCCTTGAGATCATTAACAAGTTCCCCCCGTGTAGTTTTCGGCTGAGCTCTCACCTTCCTCAGGATCAAGGATACCCCACGAGGTGTATGTCTTCCATTTTCTTAGAAAAAAAGAAGAAATGATCCAGCGCTGAGTCGTACTTTGGATTTAAAAAGGAAGCAGTATTCCCACCTTTATTGGGGTATTGAAATAAAATTGAAAGGAGACGCAGTCCCAAGACGTGTGCGGATAGTAGGCGGTTTGCCCTGGCCTACGCGTTTCAAGCACGAGCTGTGCTCTTACTCATGGCAAAGAGAATGTTCTTCTTTTTTTCTATTTGCACACCGCAAGCCGTAGCGGGGATCCGAGCGGAGAGTCTGGAGACGCATCAAACTGGTGAGCTGGAGGTTTCCTCCCTTCTTTACTGTTCCATTTTCTTACTATTGCACCAACAGTTGTCTCCTTCTCACCCAGCGTCTTACTTATGGTTTTGCAGCCCATTCCAGCCTTGTGCAGGTCTATGATCTTGTCCCTGACATCCTTAGAAAGCTCTTTGGTCTTGCCCATGTTGTAGAGGTTAGAGTCAGACTGATTAATTGAGTCTGTGGACAGGAGTCTTTTATACAGGTGACCATTTAAGACAGCTGTCTTTAATGCAGGCACCAAGTTGATTTGGAGCGTGTAACTGGTCTGGAGGAGGCTGAACTCTTAATGGTTGGTAGGGGATCAAATACTTATTTCTCTGTGCACAATGCAAATAAATATATATAATTTTGACAATGTGATTTTCTGTTTTTTTTTAAATATAATCTATCTCTCACTGGTAAAATTAACCTATCCTAAAAATTCTAGACTGTTCATGTCTTTGACAGTGGGCAAACTTACAAAATCAGCAAGGGATCAAATACTTATTTCCTTCACTGTAGGTGAATAAACTGTACTTTTCTTCATTAGAAACCCTTTGTGTTGCTGTGAGAGTTCTTTTTACTGTATGAGACAAAGGTTGAGTTTGCTGGCCCCATTTACTTCAAAGTGCTTCTCCTCTTTCTTGAGATAAAGGAGTGCACTTGGTCTGCAACAATGTTTAGGTAGGTGCTAAGTCTTATGCCTCATGCACACGACCGGTGTGCCACTCGGCCGTTTTTGACGGCATCCGAGTGGCACTCGATCGTCTTCACGGACCCATTCACTTCAGCGGGTGAATCGGGTTAGTGAAAAATGGTTAGAGTCTCCGATCCGAGGAAAGATAGAACATGTCCTATCTTTCCTCGGATCACTAACGGGACTCGGACGGCACACTCGGTCATGTGCATGAGGCGTTAGAGTAACAACCACATAAGTGCTAGAACCCAAGGCGTCCCAGCAGAACATTACCCAAGGTATCACACTTCTTCCACCAGCTTGCATTTTTCCCAAAGTGCATTCTAGTGCCATCTCTACGCCAGTTAAGTAACACATACACACCCAACCGACCACATGATGTAAAAAAACAAAACAGGACACCTATTTCCATTGCTCTATGGTGCAGTTCTGATGCTCACGTGCCAAATGTAATCAGTTTTGGCAGTGAACTGGGGTGAGCATGGGGACTTTGACTGGTCTGTGGCTATGCAGTCCCAAACGCAGCAGGTGGCGATTTACTGTGTGTTCTGACACAGTCATTGTGAGCATTAAAATTTTCAGCAATTTGTTCTACAGTAGCTCTTTTGTGCGAACGGACCAGACGGACTAGCCATTGCACCCTACATGTGACAATGAGCCTTGGGCACCTAGGACCCTGTAAACTGGTTCACTGGTTGTCCTTCTTGGACCACCATTGGTAGGTACTAACCTCTTCATACCAGGCATGCTTGCCCATTTTTCCTTCTTGCAAAATATCATCTTCAAGAACTAGCTATTTACTTGCTGCCTAATATACCCCACCCCTTGATAGGTGCCATTGTAGCGAGATAGTCAATGTTATTCATGTCTCCTCTCAGTGGCTTTATTGATATGTCTGAACAGTGTGTGTGTATACATGCTGTATATATAAATACGTGCAGTACTGTTCAAAAGTTTTAGGCAGTTTCAAAAATAGAAGTGTTAATAATTTTTTGTTATCAATTAACAAAATACAAACTGAATGAACAGAAGAGAAATCTAAATCAAATCAAGATTTGGTGTGACCACCCTTTGCCTTTATAACAGCATCAATTGTTCGAGGTACACTTGCACACAGTTTTTGAAGGAACTGGGCAGGGAGGTTGTTCCAAACATCTTGGAAAAGTAACCACAGATCTCCTGTGGATGTAGGCTTTGTTTCTTCATGTAATCCCAGACACACTTGATGATGTTGAGATCAGAGCTCTGAGGTGGCCACATCATCACTTCCAAGGCTCCTTGTTCTTCCTTACGCTGAAGATAGTTCTTAATGACATTGGCTGTATGTATGGAGTAGTTGTGCTGCTGCAGAATATATTTGGAGACAATCAGATGCAAATTCACTGTATTGAATGATGTATATAATTGTGCTCCCACAATATAGAAAATTAGTAAATTCACTGAAGTGACAATTGAGTAAAATATACCTTTTATTATAGTAACTCGCTAAAAACAGGGGTAACACACCACTGTGAAAATAGCCCCACCGTGTATATTAAAAATGTATTAAACAATAAACACTGAGTAATTGAGATAAGTATATCTCAGTGTTTGTCTAGATATTCACCGGAATCAGCATTTAACCTGGGCACAACAATAGTATGAGCCCCAAGAACACACCAGGGTCCGTGATCAAACACCGGAGTCTCCTAGTGCTGGGTCCACTACAATGCTACTGTCCCCTATGCAACAATGCCACATACAAAAACGACCCTACGCGTTTCAAATACTCATCCTCAGGGGTCTGTATCTTGGTCACTCTGGCCTAATTACCAGCGATAAATATTCAACAGCAGGTATTCTGCTGTGCATCACGGAAGGATGCTCGCGTCGATGTCAGCGGCATACTTCATTTCGGGCACTGAGTTGCTATAAGCACCAAACTCCACCCCTCGTACTTGGAGGCGCTGTGCGAACTAACCAATCACAGCGCCCCCTGAATTCATGACGCCTGTCCATGTGACTCCCGGCCGTCAGCTGACAGCCCGGAACCATCATCGACCGCATCAGGACGAACGCGCAGGCGCAGTGGAAGTCACGGACACATCGCCCATGCTGCCAAGAAGAGCAAGGTAAGAGCAAAACGATATAGAATATAGGATATATCTTGCGGGTCAGTTCCACACCGCAAGTGGACTACCTTAAAGGAACAGTGTCATCACAATTTTTTTTTTGATATGTTAAAGATGTTAGTGCTTTATTAAAAACGTTTATATTTATTTGTGTGTTTGTGTTTTACTTTTTCTTATTTTTACACTTTTTCTTCCCTATGGGGGCTGCCATTTTTTGTTCCATTTCTGTATGTGTCGATTAACGACACATACAGACATGGAATACGGCAGCCACAGTCCCATAGGGACTGCGAACGGCTCCCGTCCCATCCACTTCTGTGTACGCCGTCTGTGTGGGAACTGCGCATGCGCCGCTCCCACACAGTCCAATTTGAAATTGGCGCCGTCCGGCGCCATTTTCCTGTGGACCGGAAGTCGCGGCCGGACAGTAAGATTACTACTTCCGGTCGCGGCTTCCGGACTTGTGCACTTGGACCAGCGGCAGCCGACGGAGCGGACGGGCCGGAGGGAGCCGCGGCGGCAGGAGCAGGTAAGAGATTTCAATGTATGTTCGTGTTTGTGTACGTTTACTACTGTATGTAAACCTACTACACTGTGTGTTAGCTCAAAAAATGGCGACACACAGTGTAGGAGGTTAGACCGTTCAAACCCCTCGTTTATCCCGGCACTAGCCAGGATAAAGGAGGGGGGGATGCTGAGAGCTCACTAGAGCGAGGGCTTTTTACCCAATTTTGCAGCAAAAAGCAATGTGGTTGCTTTACCACTTGCAATGCTGCAATTTTGGGAATAGCTCCATCTAGTGACCAGCAATGGGAAATATTATAAATTAGAATCTAATTTATAATATTTCCTGGCTCGTGAAAAAAATAAAAAAAATTTGAACAATGTTTAATCACCTACACACTAAATGTTTAATTAAAAAAAAACAAACATGTTTTTCTGGCAACACATTCCCTTTAAACCAACTCTTTTACTATAACCACATATTGGATAGATAAGTGCGGTGTCCCTCACATTATGAAGTTTAGATTAAAAACCTGTTGCACACGACCTAGGCATTTGGCCATATCAATCAGAGTGCACTACGCAAACACCCCCCCACCCGTCAAAACAACCATATTGACCTGGCTGCTTGAAGATGAATGATATAGTTGCATGCTAAATAAAGCACGTATAATTAGTCTGCTCGTTTAGACCCACTGGTTGTATACATGCCAGTCTGTGGATCCACTGAGCTTCTTTGCGCAGAATTAGATTATCCCAGTCGCCTCCCCTTTTTGGAGGTCTTATAAGTTCAATTGCTTGAAACTTTAAACATTCTGCACGACCCTGATGCTTAGCATGTACATGTTTCGATATCGGGGTATCCCTAGCATGGACAATATCTCCAACATGCTCCCTTATCCGGCGCCGAAATTGTCGCACCGTTTTACCCACATAGTTAAGGGGGCATGGACATGTGATCAGGTAAATTACCCCCGCTGTTTTGCAGTTAACAAAATCACGAATGTCGTACTCCTCTTTTGTTGCGACACTCCCGAACCTGTTTCCCTTAAGGATGAAGTCGCAGGCCTTACAGCTACCACATCTATATGTACCTGGTGTTTGTCTATCCAGCCATGTGCCCCTCGATATAATGGGGTCGAAACAACTATGCATGACTCTATCCCTAATGTTTTTTCCTCTACGATACGTGACTGAGGGCCATTGTGTGATCTGGTCTGCCAAATCTGTATCAGCACTGAGAATACGCCAGTACCTTTTAAGGATTTGCATAATATCATTTTGTTTCGAATCATAAGTACCTATGAGTCTCGTAACTCGTTCTTCTTTACGTCAAGTGCTGATACAGATTTGGCAGACCAGATCACACAATGGCCCTCAGTCACGTATCGTAGAGGAAAAAACATTAGGGATAGAGTCATGCATAGTTGTTTTGACCCCATTATACCGAGGGGCACATGGCTGGATAGACAAACACCAGGTACATATAGATGTGGTAGCTGTAAGGCCTGCGACTTCATCCTTAAGGGAAACAGGTTCGCGAGTGTCGCAACAAAAGAGGAGTACGACATTCGTGATTTTGTTAACTGCAAAACAGCGGGGGTAATTTACCTGATCACATGTCCATGCCCCCTTAACTATGTGGGTAAAACGGTGCGACAATTTCGGCGCCGGATAAGGGAGCATGTTGGAGATATTGTCCATGCTAGGGATACCCCGATATCGAAACATGTACATGCTAAGCATCAGGGTCGTGCAGAATGTTTAAAGTTTCAAGCAATTGAACTTATAAGACCTCCAAAAAGGGGAGGCGACTGGGATAATCTAATTCTGCGCAAAGAAGCTCAGTGGATCCACAGACTGGCATGTATACAACCAGCGGGTCTAAACGAGCAGACTAATTATACGTGCTTTATTTAACATGCAACTATATCATTCATCTTCAAGCAGCCAGGTCAATATGGTTGTTTTGACGGGTGGGGGGGTGTTTGCGTAGTGCACTCTGATTGATATGGCCAAATGCCTAGGTCGTGTGCAACAGGTTTTTAATCTAAACTTCATAATGTGAGGGACACCGCACTTATCTATCCAATATGTGGTTATAGTAAAAGAGTTGGTTTAAGGTAGTCCACTTGCGGTGTGGAACTGACCCGCAAGATATATCCTATATTCTATATCGTTTTGCTCTTACCTTGCTCTTCTTGGCAGCATGGGCGATGTGTCCGTGACTTCCACTGCGCCTGCGCGTTCGTCCTGATGCGGTCGATGATGGTTCCGGGCTGTCAGCTGACGGCCGGGAGTCACATGGACAGGCGTCACGAATTTAGGGGGCGCTGTGATTGGTTAGTTCGCACAGCGCCGCCAAGTACGAGGGGTGGAGTTTGGTGCTTATAGCAACTCAGTGCCCGAAATGAAGTATGCCGCTGACATCGACGCGAGCATCCTTCCGTGATGCACAGCAGAATACCTGCTGTTGAATATTTATCGCTGGTAATTAGGCCAGAGTGACCAAGATACAGACCCCTGAGGATGAGTATTTGAAACGCGTAGGGTCGTTTTTGTATGTGGGATTGTTGCATAGGGGACAGTAGCATTGTAGTGGACCCAGCACTAGGAGACTCCGGTGTTTGATCACGGACCCTGGTGTGTTCTTGGGGCTCGTACTATTGTTGTGCCCAGGTTAAATGCTGATTCCGGTGAATATCTAGACAAACACTGAGATATACTTATCTCAATTACTCAGTGTTTATTGTTTAATACATTTTTAATATACACGGTGGGGCTATTTTCACAGTGGTGTGTTACCCGTTTTTAGCGAGTTACTATAATAAAAGGTATATTTTACTCAATTGTGACTTCAGTGAATGAGACAATCAGATGCCAATTATACGTATTGCATGATGGATATGTATCTGCATGTATTTCTCAACATTGAGGACACCATTAATCGTGGCCAAAACCCCAACTAAATTTGCTGAAATGCAGCCCCAAACTTGCAAGAAACCTCCACCATGTTTCACTGTTGCCTGCAGACACTCATCATTGTGCCGCTCTCCAGCCCTTCGGCGAACAAACTGCCTTCTATTACAGCCAAATATTTAAAATTTTGACTTAGTCTAGAGAACCTGCTGTCATTTTTCTGCACCCCAGTTTCTATGTTTTCATGCACAGTTTATTCGCTTAGCCTTGTTTCCATGTCGGAGGTATGATTTTTCGGACGCAATTCTTCCATGAAGACCACTTCTGGTCAGACTTCGCTGAACAGTAGATGGGTGTACCTGGGTCCCACTGGTTTTTGCCAGTTATGAGCTGTTGGCACTGCTGGACATCTAATTTAGAAGGGAAGTAAGCATGATGTGTCTATGATTTGCTGCACTAGGTATTCTTGGCTGACCACTGCGTCTGCGGTCCTCAACGTAGCCCGTTTCTTTGTACTTCTTCAAAAGAGCTTGAACAGCACATCTTGAGACCCCAATCTGCTGCTCAGTCTTGCCATGGTGGACCTGTGACATGAAACTGTCTTTCACAACCTCACCTTTGTAGCAGATCTTGGCTTTCCCTCACCAAGTTTAAGCCTCCCACAAATCTGTTTTTGTTAGGGTATGTTCACACGCTTACTAAAAAACATATGAAAATATGGAGCTGTTTTCAAGGGAAAACCGCTCCTGGTTCTCAGACGTTTGCAACTCGCGTTTTTCACAGCGTTTTTTACGCCCGTTTTTGGAGCTATTTTTCTATAGGGTCTGAAAAACGGCTCAAGAAGTGACATGCACTTCTTTTTCGTGGGCATTTTTTACGCGGGCATTTTAAAAACGGCCGCGTAAAAAAAAACGGGCCGTCGGAACAGAACGCCGTATTTTCCATTGAAATCAATGGGCAGATGTTTGGAGGTGTTCTGCTTCCGATTTTTAGAAATAAGCCGTGTGAACATAACCTTACAGTTAATGACTGTGATTCAACCTGCGTATATGTGTATATATATATATATATGTATAAAGACCTTCCTTTTGGTCTGTGTGGGAGCGGCGCATGCTCCGTTTCCACACAGACAGCGTATGCTGTAGTGAATGGAACGGCTCCCGTTCACATTCTCTATGGGGATGTATGTGCCGTATTCCATCTCTGTATGTGTCCTTAATCGACACATACAGAGATGAAAAAAAAATGGCAGCCCCCATAGAGAAGTAAAAGTAAGAATAAAGTAAAAAGTACAACACAAGAACACAAATAAATAAAATTTATTTTAATATCATACTAAAAGCAATATTATATATATAAACATTTTTTTGTGACACCTTCCCTTTAAATCTGTGTCTTGCCTGGTGATTTGATGCACTGAATGTATTATTGCCAACTACATAAGAAATGTGCGCTATTTTTGGCATGAAAAGTTAACTCCCAGATGACCTTTATTTTCTAACTTTATAGTCCTCTGATAATACTGCTACCGTATTTTCCGGACTATAAGGCGCACATAAAATGCTGAGAATTTCTCAGAAATAGAAAGTGCGCCTTATAATCCGGTGCGCCTTATATATGAACCCGACAGTAAAGAGAGGGGTTCATACAGGATCCTTTACCTCTATCGTGGGCGGCAGGGGTCGGCGGCGGCATACCACAGCACACACCATGCTCCTCCCCCCCGTGCGCCTATGAATTTATTAGTACGGTAAGGGTATGTGCACACACACTAATTACGTCCGTAATTGACGGACGTATTTCGGCCGCAAGTCCCGGACCGAACAGTGCAAGGAGCCGGGCTCCTAGCATCATACTTATGTACGATGCTAGAAGTCCCTGCTAGATGCTAGAAGTCCCTGCCTCGCTGCAGGACAACTGTCCCGTACTGTAAACATGATTATACTACGGGACAGTTGTCCTGCAGCAAGGCAGGGACTCCTAGCGTCGTACATAAGTATGATGCTAGGAGCCCGGCTCCCTGCACTGTGTTCGGTCCGGGACTTGCGGCCGAAATACGTCCGTCAATTACGGACGTAATTAGTGTGTGTGCACATACCCTAAACGTTTTGATTTGCAATTACAGCTGAACCAGTTGCAAGTTATTGTTAAAAAGTGTAATAAATTTTGACTTGCAGTCTGAGCAATGGTTTATTTAACGGTAATGTGCTGCGCCTTATAATCCAGTGCGCCTTATATATGAAACATGATTGCTTATAAGGCGCTCATAGAAAGTGCGCCTTATAATCCGGTGCGCCTTATAGTCCGGAAAATACGGTACTACTAATAATATTAATAATTATAATAATAATAAAGGGTTAGGACATGAAAAGACGTTGAAAGATCCCAGGTCTTCAAACACTTCTTACAAGGACTGGAAGCCATTACAAATAAATAATGATTGTCCTGGGATATTTTGAACTGCTGCACATATTTGCGTTTTCCATGGTAGGTGAACATTGCTTATTACTTAACATGCAGATAAAAAAATAAAATAGCACTGACACTGTCTGGATGTCCCTCTACCCCCACAGCTTAGATGTAACTCAGCAGACAGCTATTTGAATAAGTCATTTTCAAACATCCTGTGGAAAAAAAAACACAATTGAAGATGGAAACGGTAACTCTTTCCTTCCTATCTCTACGATTCTATCTCAAGTTAGGTCTGTTTAGCATTAGGGGGACACAAATTATAAATGGAAATGACACTGTCAGTAACAAAAGCACTGGGAACTGTCTGTTACAATGTGAGGAATCCCACCGCTTTATTACCAGTATTTTATAATACATACAGTTTAATATATGCTACATAATCTGTTGTAAGAAACGTTTCCATAGAAGAATAAAAAATATAAGTGTTGATGGGAATTTGAGGTGCGTGCAACTTATCAACTTTTCTACCGGGATAATAAGGAAAAAGCTACTAGGAACACTTTAAAGCTGGGTTCCCACGTAGTGTAAACGCAACAGATTTATGTGCAGAAATTTCAAAGCATTTACAGTAGCAGCAAAGTGAATGAGATTTAGTAAATCTCAGACCCACGCTGCGAAAAAAAACAGAAAAGTAATGTGGAGAGTGTTCTGTGGTGTGTTTTTGAACTCCGCAGCATGTTAATTTATGCTGCGTATTTTGTGCGGAGATGCTGTGTTTTTGACCCATAGACTTTGATAGGGAGCATAAATTCCACGGTAAAATACTCAAGTTGAGCTTTGTACAGCATTTACTCAGTGGAAATGCAGTAAAAAATGCTCGAAATCCGCAGGTGCCCATATAGATGGTTATAATTAATGCTTGACACAATATCCTTAAAAACCGCTGTTTAATAAAATGCAATATGTGCAGAAAAAACTAACTGTTTGGTGCGGATATTTGTGACGGATTTACCAGCTTTTTTTTTTAGATTCTGCTGCAGATTTTGTGTTGCAGAAAATCTGCAGCGTATCCTTTGTGTGGGAAAATACCCCAAGTCCTGGTTCCCACGGGACGGATACTCTGCGTAAAAACCACGCAGAGTATCCGACCTGGAACCCGGAGTACATTCCGTCCAAAAACTTTGTGGTGCGTTTTTTTCGGACGGAATTTCCGCTGCGGAAAGCAGCAGTAAAAACCGTTCATACTTACGTAGGCCATTGTTATGGCGACGCGTCCCTCCATTGCAGTACGGTCCGGCCTCCCTAGATGACGCTGCAGCCCATGTGACCGTTGCAGCGGTCACATGGGATACAACGTCCTCCCAGGAGGCAGGACTGCAGGAAGAAGGAGGGCGTTCTGGGTAAGTATGATTTTTTTCATTTTCCCGTAGTTGCGATTTTTGCAACGTGATCGCTGCGAATACGCCACAAAAGTCGCAACACTTGGCTTTCTGTTGCGGGTTTTGCATCCCCATTGAATGCAATGGGGAGAACCCGCAATGAAAAAACAACAAAAACGCAGCATAAATTGACATGCTGCGGAAATAAATTCCGCACCGCAGGTCAATTCATTAATGTTTATGCTGCTTGGGCATGAGATTTTTTTAATCTCATCCACTTCGCTGCTACTGTAAATGCTGCAGAATTTCCACACAGAATTCTGTTGCGAAAACTTTGCAGCGTTTATGCTACGTGGGAACCCGGCCTTAGGTTAGGAACACACAGAGCATGTTCAGAGCGGATACGCTGCATCAACCTGCACAGCATATCCGCAGGACTGGTGTTAGGGGGGCAAACTGGGTAATTGCGGGTGCCACGGGGCCCAAGGAATAAGGGGGCCTGCGCCACCAGGCCCATGGGCCTGGCAGCATGGGCCTCCTCATGCCCAGTGGCAACACTAGCACCGGAGGGGGATCCGGTGCTAGCGACAGCCACATTCACTTGTATCTGTGTCCTCAGTACGCAGATACAAATGAATACTATAGCCTATAGGGCCCTGGGAAGACTCCCTGCGCAGGCCGGCTTGATGACATCACTGCATCTCGCTGGTCTACGCAAGAGTCCCGCCTAGAGACTGTGCAGCGCTCCGTCTGGTGCGGGAACGGGACAATGTAAATACAATATTTTTTTTAGGGGGGCTGTGTGGCAATATAAAGGGGGGGCTGTATGGCACTATATACAAAGGGGGGCTGTGTGGCACTATATACATTTAAGGGGGGCTGTGTGGCACTATATACAAGGGGGGACTGTGTGGCACTTTATACATAATGGGGGCTGTGCGGCACTATATACAAGGGGGGCTATGTGGACTATATACAAGGGGGTCTGTGTGGCACTATCTACAGGGGGGGCTGTAGCACTATCTACAGGGGGCTGTGTGTGGCGCAATCTACAGGAGACTGTGTAGCACTATCTACTAAGGGACGGCTGTGTGGCACTACATAAGAGGGGGGCTGTGTGGCACTATATACGATGGGCGGCTGTGTGGCACTATATTCAAGGGGCGGGCTGTGTGGCACTATACCCAAGGGGCGGCTGTGTGGCACTATTTACTAAGGGGGAGGACTCTGGCGCTATCTACAGGGGGGCTGTGTGTGGCTATCTACAGAGGGCACAAAGCAGACACGGTTACTGATGGGGCACTTTTATTGTGTTGAGCACGGAGGATCATTATTACTGTCTGGGGCACTGTGGATTACGATTTTGTTTAGAGGATGGGGTATAGGTGTGGAGGGTGCTGGAAAGGCGAGAAACCAACATGTCTGTGTGTCAAATTCTGCAGAGACGAGTCGTGGCTGGAATTAATTGTCACAGTGGTCTGGGCCAGATGGAGAACAAAAGGGAAAGTGAACTAATCTAAATCAGAGAAGACATCACCTGTGAGTCACTGAATATAAATGTGCTGTAATCACTCCTCCTGAATATAACTGGCATCTTCCACTATATGGTCACTACATGGTGGTAATATTGGTCTTTGTATAGTGGTTTTTATTCAGTCAGTATGGGGGCATTATTCAGTCACTATGTGGTTATGGTGTGGAGGTATTATTCAGTAACAGTATGGGGGGTAGTATTTAGGCAATGGTTATGATGTGGCGGTATTATTCAGTAACAATATGGGGGTATTATTCAGTCACTATGTGGTTATGGTGTGGCAATATTATTCAGTAACAGTATGGGGGTATTATTCAGTCCCTATGCGGTTATGGTGTGGAGGTATTATTCAGTAATAGTGTGAGGGTATTATTTTGTCACAATGTGGTTACGGTGTGGAGTTATTATTCAGTAACTGTATGGGGGTATTGTTCAGTCACTATGCGGTTATGGTGTGGCGGTATTATTCAGTAACAGTATGGGGGTATTATTCAGTCACTATGTTGTTATGGTGTGGTTGTATTATTCTGTAATAGTAGGGGGGTATTATTTAGTCACTATGTGGTTATGGTGTGGCAGTATTATTTGGACTTTATATTGTGTTATTATTGGTAATATTGATCTTATAATATTGAGTTGTGTTCAGTAACAGTATGCAGTTAATATTTAATTTGGTATAGTGGTATGATATAATAACTGTATATGTATATAAAAGAAAAGTCCAAATACAATGTCAGCCGCACAGCCTTGTAAATCATAGGTGGGTGCCGATCTGCCCAGGTCAGGGCTAACAGACTGCTGTAGTAGAATCCAAAAATCAGACAGCACTCCAAGGTATAAGCAAGGTAGAAAAAGGTGCTTTATTGGTCCATATACACACGAAGTTTCAGCTCAACACAGGAAAGGCTCTTGTGTTGAGCTGAAACGTCGAGTGTGTATATGGACCAATAAAGCACCTTTTTCTACCTTGCTTATACCTTGGAGTGCTGCCTGATTTTTGGATTCTGTATATGTATATAGATACTTTTGGCTTTTCGCCAAACATACTTTTTTGAATTATGGCCAAACAGTTCAACCTTGGTCTCATCAGACCATAACACGTCTTCGAAATTGGTAGAGTAGACCTCCAATTTATATTATAAATTGTTAAATTTATCCCTCCATGCTCTGGTGTACACCACCTGTTAAATCATGAAAAATTTAGGTATAGGGAGAGAGGAGGAAAGGTAGAGCATGGTGGACAATGTCGCCTTCAATTTTTTATTGATACCGACTAGTGTAGTAGGAGAAGGATTATACTGTGCAATGTCCCCTTTATTGCCACATTGTGTGGTATTTTGATGAAATTATTGCACAGTGTGATTACAGCTTTAAACAAATTCCACTGGGTAGGGAGCTTGTTGGCCCTACTACTCAGGTGGAAATAAAGGAGGTGGTGCTGCAAGGGTTATTTTTGTATCTGTAAGATACTTTGCATATGCACACTACAGGAGGTTGTGTTCAAACTCTATGAGCAACTGCCTGATCATTGACTACCTTTTAAGCGTTTCCGCTCCAAACTTTTGGTGAGTAGCAGCGCAAAAGGATTAAAATTTTTGTGTCAATGAACAGTTAATTAGTCTTCAGATTGTGTTGTATTTGTTCTGTTACCAGCGTTGCTGTTCCATTCCTGGCTCAAGCAGCAGCTCGGCCAGCAACGTGGACAGAAAGCAATCTATCTCAGTGAGCAGCTAGCTGGTCACCGAGTGCGTTTTGTGTTCTCAGGGTTGCCGCTGCGGTTCTTAATTATGCGGCAATGCAGAGAGACAAACTGCCTGTTGTGTTTTGTTTAGTGTTCTCAGCGTTGCCGCTGCGATACACAATTCGGCGGCAATACAGAGACAGCAGCGTACGCTGTGTTTAGGCAAACAGACAGCCTGCCTGTTAGCAGTGAAAACTACTGGTTCGTGCAGTTGTAAGGATTGCTGTCTGTTGCAGAGTATTGGCTGTGAGTGCCGCGACGTCATGGGCACTCAGCAACACACTGGTCTCAAGTGTCGCCACTACGTCCGTTCCCTCCAACTGTCTGGAGCGGACTTGAATTCGGCAGGATTAGTTAATTATTATTCATGGCTCCAATCTTGCCCTGTGTAATCTGTAATCTTTCCCTACTGTCAGGGTCGGTATGTCCCGACGTACGTTTCACTGAACTGAGTCAGCTTCTTCCGGGGGCGGGAGCATTTTGTTTCTGGTGCTTGTTATAGGCCAGAATTTGACTGACATTAATTATGGCCAATCAGCATAGGGGTGACTTGTTACACTGTTTCCTTTGTTAACAAAGCTATGATGTATGTCTTTGTTACAAGTGGCAACCTATCACCACTACATACAAAAGTATCTTCAGCAATTTTAGATGGATTGGTTGGATTCTTAACCATTTATTGGTTTATTTGAGCACACAAGGCGAATTAGACACATTTTTCATCAAGTTGATATCTATTCTTCTCCTTTATATTGATGATTTGGTCAGGAAGTTATATGGAATTGTCAAATAAATTATAATATTTCTTATTTTTAGTTATTTTGTTATATACTATATTTTTATATTTTTTTGTGTTTTGTGAAATTTTGTTGTTTTTATATTTCTCATTAATTCTTTTTGTGTTGTTTTAATGATTTTTATATTTATTATTATTTTTTTATATATTTATTATATAATTAACCCTTTATGTTAAATACAGTATTCAGATTACCAGTTGTGATAATTCTACACAGAAAACATATATTCACATATTACGTCGTTCATACACTGTTAAGAAATTTAAAATAGAATGAAACATCATTGCTGTAAGCTATAATTCCATATAGTTTAATATAGAGTATTTACGTATCTATATAGATATCATTGCCACATACGTGTCAATCCCGTGATTATTATATCCTTAATATTCTTGAGGTTTGGACCTCTACAATATTTTTTAATCATTTACATATAGGTAGCCATATTGTGAATATTCCTTAAAATCGTGGCACATTGTTGTGCACGACCGTGATTGTTCTCCATATTGTTTTACCTTTTTCTCAAGTTTTTTAGTGGACATCTTATGATATTGTGTTGTTAACTAGACTTGTAACATATTTTAGCACATCATGTGGCATTATTTATGTACACAAATTGGAAACATGGTAGGAAAAGTGATTGTGAATTTATCACATCCTTAGAGGAAGCAGCCAAAATTAAAGGATTCGTTTAATCCATTTGGGCTCACAGAGTTCATTTTAAAGATCCACTTGCTCTCCTCTTTCAGCAATATGGAATCCACATCCCCACCTCTGATTCCCGTGGTGAGGTGGCAAATGGCCCAACCTGATAGTTCTTTGAGGTTGAGATTATGACAGTATTTGAAATGTCTAGCGACTGGTGTAGGTTGAAACAGTTTATTTAGTTTTTTAGTCTCCATTTCCAATTTGTCATAATTTCTTATACTTCCAATATGTTCTCTTATTCTAGTTTTGAGATCTCTCTTAGTCTTACCCACATAGTGTAAATTACATGTACACCTTAGGACGTATATCACCCCCTTGGTAGCACAGGTGATGTGTTCTTGAATTTTGTAATATTCACCCATTCCATTTTTGAAGCCCTGCTTTTTTTCAAGAATCTTACAAGCTGTACATAGGCCACATGGAAAGAACCCTGGGTATTTTTGTTGTTTCTTTTTTTATACAATCCCTCGAAAAATGACTTTTAACAATATGTTGTTCTATAGTGTTGGTTTTTCTATATCCTGAGGAGATTGTTGTGCTCAAATATTGTTGGAGATCTTCGTCCAGTAATAAGATCTGCCAGTGTTTTGCCATGATGTTGTGCATTTCATGCCACTTTTCATGCAGTGTGGTGATAAACCTCACTGTATTTTCACTTTTCAATTTTGCCTTCGTAACCAGCAATGTGTCCCTATCTGTCCTGAGAGCAATATTGTATGCCTGTTTTATCTGGTGTCCAGAATAATGTCTATCCTTGAGTCGTTTTTTCAGATCTATTGCTCCTTTCTTAAAATTTTCGAAGGTAGAGCAATTTCTCCTTAATCTGAGGAATTCCCCTTTGGGGACTCCTCTAATTGTTCTCTTGAGGTGAGCACTGTTTGCATCTAGCAGGCTGTTAGTAGCTGTCTCTTTCCGATACAAGTTCGTAATAATATCATGGTTGTGATCAATACCAATTTTGATATCTAGGAATGTGACCTCCTGCTTGCTATAGTTTAGAGTCAGTTTGAGGTTCAGTTCATTGGTATTAAGTTCCTCAATGAAGTTATGTAGTTCGCCCTCCGAGCCCCGCCAGATGAACACGATATCATCAATATATCTTCGCCATATCGAGATCTTCTCTATATACATCTGGAAGGGCTCGCCAAAAACAATTTCCTCTTCCCACCATCCAAGGAACAGATTCGCAAAGGTAGGCGCACAGGTTGTCCCCATCGCCGTTCCCTGGATTTGTAGAAAGAAGCGCAAATCAAACAAGAAGTAATTCCTACTTAGAATAAATTTCAATATCTTATTGGAAAGGCTCCTGTGTTGAGCTGAAACGTCGTGTGTATATGGACCAATAAAGCACCTTTTTCTACCTTGCTTATACCTTGGAGTGCTGCCTGATTTTTGGATTCTGTATATGTATATAGATACTTTTGGCTTTTCGCCAAACATACTTTTTAGAATTATGGCCAAACAGTTCAACCTTGGTCTCATCAGACCATAACACGTCTTCCCACATGCTTTTGGCAGACTTGATGTAGGTCTTTGCAAAACATAGCTGGGCTTGGATGTTTTTCTTTGTTAGAAAAGGCTTCCGTCTTGCCACCCTACCCCACAGCCCACACATATGAAGAATACAGGAGATTGTTGCCACATGCACTGCACAACCAGTACCTGCCAGAAAGTCCTCCAGCTCCTTTAATGTTGCTGTAGGCCTCTTGGTAGCCTCCCGGATTAATTTTCGTCTTGTCTTTTCATCAAGTTGTAAGGGACCCACTTCTTGATGACTGTCTTCACTGTGTTCCATGGTATATCTAATGCCTTGGAAATTATTGATTGATTGACTGATGTCTTTCAACAATCAGATTTCTTTGATGTGTTGTAAGCTCTTTACGGACCATGGCTTTTGCTTTCACATGCAACAAAGAAAAGGTCAGGAAAATTCTAATAGAACAGCTGAACTTTATACGGGGTTACTCAGAATCACTTTAAATAATGGCACTTGTGTACCGACTACTATTTAACATGGGTTTAAATGTAATTGGCTAATTCTGAACATGACCACAAACCCAATTATAAGAGGGTGTTCACACATTATTGTAGTTTTGTTATTTTTATTTTTCCCCTCTAAATGATTTCAGTTTGTTTTTCAATGGAATTGTACAGATTATGGGTCACGTTAAGGGTATGTCCACACGCTTAGCAAAAAACACCTGAAAATATGGAGCTGTTTTCAAGGGAGAACGGCTCCTGATTTTCAGACGTTTTTTACAGCCATTTTTGGAGCCGTTTTTCTATGGAGTCAATGAAAAACGGCTCCAAAAACGGCTCAAGAAGTGACATGCGCTTCATTTTCACGGGCGTAAAAAAACGCCTCGTCAGAACAGAACGCCGTTTTTCCCATTGAAATGGGCAGATGTTTGGAGGCGTTCTGCTTTCCGATTTTCCGGCCCTAAAAATGGCCGTGTGAACATACCCTAAAGGAGGAAAAAGTTCTGAAATGATTCATCTTGTACTGATTTTTTGACATGACAAAAACCTGCCATTTTAAGAGGGGCGTGTAGACTTTTTATATCCACTGTATATCTATACACACGGAATAAGTAGCAAAGATGTATAATATAGAAAATATTGATGAGAAAACTTTAAAGTCCCAAGGTACCTGGCGCAAGCAGTCCGTCTCCTTCATCGTTCATTCAGCTGATCATAGATGGTAGATCTATTTCTTTATATATACTTCCTTAGAGTCTTCATCAGTGACTTTGCTAACAATTAAAAAACAAAAAAATTATAAAAACCTATTCCACAGTTATAGCAGTTGATATCTCACTTGCTATGAAATATCACTAGGATTGTTAGAGGTTCTGTAGATGGCCCACTGGAATGGGGACAAGATGCCATTTTCTGCGCAGGTTCTGTCTAGAGCTTTAGTCCCTTTGCTATCATGATTAGTGAAGTCCATGTGGTTGGTCCCCATGTTTAGCAATTAACAGCATATCCTTGTAACATTCCATCACTTTCTATGACTGAAAAAACCCTTTAAAGGGGTCATACCACCACAACAACTTAAAACATTTATCGCCTATCCTGTGAATAGGTGATAAATATTTTATCACTGGGGGTCCCACCACTTGGACCCCACCAATCAAGAGAATGGGGGTCCCGAGTCCCATGAATGAACGGAGCGGTAGTCGCGTATGTGCACTGCCACTCCATTCATTCTCTATAGGACTGCCGGAGATAGCCGAGTACAGACCCGGGACCCATAGTGGTGGGACCCCAAGCGATCAAACACTTACCACCTATCCTGTGCATAGGTGATAAATTGTTGTGGTGGGATAACCCTTTTAAGTCTACTGCATTTTTTATTCATACACAATTCATACATATTACAAATAGAATTGGCTACCTACAAATAATGATTACCTTGTGTTGCTGTCGCCTACTCTGGCCACGGAGTTAGAAGGTGGCTGGAAATAAGGAAACAGTTGAGCTTGCTGAGCTACGCTGTTTCCTTAGCTCCCATAGAAGTGAATGGGAGTTACCATAACAGCGTAGTACAGTGAGCTACACTGTTTACCGGAACTCAAGGGCTATGAAAAACAGAGTAGCACTGTGAGCTCGACTGTTTCTGTATCCCTGGTCACTTCATAACTCGGTGACGGAGAGCAGCGACAGCGGGACAAAGTAGGATGGGGTTCAAGGGGCCTGTTCTAGAGATAGGAGCGTGTCTCAAAGGTGGGACCCGCATCTATATGACATTTGCGACATATACTGTGGATATGCCATAAATGTCCAAAATGTGAATACCCCTTTAAATGTTACTGAGTTACAATGCTTCCAATTCTAAAAATTATTTTGTCTTTATTGGGTCTTTTAATAATTGCTGCTCCTTTCATCCCTTTTTATGAAAGTGTGCCAAATAATCCACTTGAGAATAATTTAAGAGCACATTTCTGAAAGAGTGCGTTCATATTCATTCCTTGTTTAGACAATATTAAGCAACCTGCCAGTCTGCTCTAATTTTCAGTCTCTTAGAAACATTGCTTTAATTATACGAA
Organism: Rhinoderma darwinii; assembly: GCF_050947455.1. Taxonomy (NCBI): domain Eukaryota; kingdom Metazoa; phylum Chordata; class Amphibia; order Anura; family Rhinodermatidae; genus Rhinoderma; species Rhinoderma darwinii. The sequence goes on along the minus strand of NC_134688.1, from coordinate 218,711,320 downwards.
GAATGTCCAGTGTATATGAGCTCTTCTTTTTGAAGGACTCTATTGTTAAGCTTGCAGGAGCAGTAAGAACAGCCAACTATGGATTGTGTGGGAATTCCTTCTATCCTGTAAAAACATTCTCCTTAAATAGTGAAGACACCATGATCTCACTTCTTCCATGATTAGGAAGGTGGTTTTGTCAAAGGTGCTTTCATTATATATATATATATATATATATATATATATATACACACACACATATATATACACATATATATACACATACATATATATACATACATATATGTACATATATACACATACATATATGTACACATACATATATATATGTGTATACATATATACACAT